>NW_024080688.1:3562942-4162942 GCF_003009895.1 Hyaena hyaena
GTTTCAGAGTCTGTGACTCCCTCTCTCTCTGACCCTCCCCTGCTCACACTGTCTCTCTCTCTCTCTCTCTCCTAGAAATAAATAAAACATTAAAAAAAATTTTTTTTTAATCTATTCTTCTATAGTTAATAGGACTCCTGATTTTTAGTGGGACATAAGCCTCAAAGGCCAAATATCCCAGCTTCTCTTGCAGTTAGAATGTGATCCCGTGACTAACTTTTGGCCAATAGGAGGTGAATGGAAGAGATGTGCGAAACTATGAGGTCATGAGTCCCAAGGGGCGTGCCCTCCATGTTCCCATTTGTCCCTGGCTGGGATGAGACATGGTGGCAAGCCATCTTGAAACATGTGGTCAAAGACAACACCGTGAGAACTCTGGAGCAGCAAGATAAGAAGCCAGGATCCCTCTTACCTTGATTCATACCAGCCTGGGGCTACTTATGACCAGATTGCTATATACTTCCATTTTATTTAAGTCACAGCTATTCTGCGTGCCTATTAGAGAAACCAAAACTTATATTTTAGCTGCTACAGTGGGCCAAGTACTCTTTTCAAAGTATACCTTGGGGCACCTAGGTGGATCAGTTGGGTAAGCATCTTAACTCTTGATTTCAGCTCTCAGGGTCATGAGATCAGGCCCTGTGTCTAGCCCTGGGTTGCGTTCCTCACTGGGTGTGGAGCCTGCTTAAGATTCTTAAGTTTCCTGGGCGCCTGGGTGGCTTAGTCGGTTAAGCGTCCGACTTTCGCTTAGGTCATGATCTCGCGGTTCGTGGGTTTGAGCCCCGCGTTCGAGCCCCGCGTCGGGCTCTGTGCTGACTGCCAGCTCAGAGCCTGGAGCCTGTTTCAGAGTCTGTGTCTCCCTCTCTTTCTGACCCTCCCCTGCTCACGCTGTCTCTCTCTCTCCTAGAAATAAATAAAAATATTAAAAAAAAAAAAAAGGATTCTTAAGTTTCCTCTCCCTCTGCCCTTCCCCCTCCTCACACAAGTGGTGTGCGGGCACACGTGTGCACGCGCACACACACACACTCTCTCTGTGTCTCTCAAAAAAAGTATACCTGACTCCTTCCCTTTTTTCCTCCCTTTCTTTTTAAAGTTTATGTATTTTAAGAGAGAGAAAGAGAGAGAGTGCATCCACATGAATGGGAGAGAGGCAGAGAGAGTGGGGGGAGGGGGAGAGAGAGAGAAAGAGAGACAGAAAGAGAAAAAGAGAGAATCTCAACCAGGTGCCGCACTGTCAGCAAGGAGCCTGACATTAGGTCTCGAACCCATGACCTGAGATCATGACCTGAGCAGAGACCAAGAGTCAAGAAGCTTAACCTACTGTCCCACCCAAGTACCCCTCCTCCCTTTCTTTTCTCTCCCTTTCTTTCTTTCTTTCTTTTTTTTTTTTTTAATTTTCTAAACGTTTATTCATTTTTTTGAGAGACAGAGACAGAGCACAAGTAGGGGAGGGCAGAGAGAGGGAAGGAGACACAGAATCTCCAGGCTCTGAGCTGTCAGCACAGAGCCCGATGCGGGGCTCAAACTCACAAACTGTGAGATCATGACCTGAGCCAAAGTGAGACGCTTAACCGACTGAGCCACCCGGGTGCTCCTCTTTTTTTTTCTTTCCTACCCTTCTTTCCTCCCTCCCTCCCTTCCTCCCTCAAAAGAATTTGAAGAAGCTTATAACTGAGGATGTGTACAATGAGTTTCATGAAATACCAAATATAAAATTAAGCTCATCAGTTTTAATAGAGCTGCTATCATTAAGCATCAGATTTAGCTTCCTGGAAGCCAAGACAAAAACCACGTTAAGATGAATCAGTCTCTTCCTTTGATAACAGAGGAAAGAGCATCTCCCAATTTTCCTGACAGAAAAATCCATAATTTCTCATGCTGGGGAAATTTCTCCACTGGAGTCATATATTCATAATATTCTCCATAAGTTTGACCATGTGGTGATTTCTTTTTTTGATCTGTGGTTTTGTTTTTAATTATCTTAAGCCTTATCACATAATTTAAAAATCTGTGATGATATATCTCCTTTACTTTAACCCCTCTAAAGAGTTGGCAAAAGCACCATTACCAATCATACATATATGGTAAATCCACAGTTGTATTTGTGAATAGCTGTTGAGAAGACAATCTTGAATGATAACTTCGTAAAGAATTCACAAGCCAAATCTGCTTCTATAACCTATCACACTGAATTTTAAAAGCATCTGACCTAACAGATCAACTGTAAAATGTGAGAAGTGTTAATATTCTTTATTTAATTTTATACATAAACCACACTAAAATGCCTTTCATTAAGCAAAAGGCAACATTTAAATGCAGGGAATTTTAATTAAATTGGCATAGTTAAGACTAAAAAGATAAAGTGGACGTTGCCAGCTTATCTTCAGCCCTTGCCTTTAACAGGCTAACAAATACAACTTGAAACACAGCTGATGTCTTGCTGTTCTGATATAATGGATTTCCTCAGTATTTAAATATATTAATATAACCAGTTATATAAATCTAAATATAAAACCAATCTCCTATATAAGTTTAGACATGGCATTTACCATCTCTGAAAAGCTTAACATCTAATCAATTCCAATCATATTTTTTGAAGGGGAAAACAGTGACAGCACTTGCTGAACCAGAATTACTATCAAAGTTCAAAAAGCCAATCATATTCATTTAACCACAAGCCAATCTCATTTAAATCAGAACTGTCCAAAATATTCTATCAGCCATTCATGATCTGAATTCTGGTGTATGAGATCAATTTAAATATGGTACACATAAAAAAGTCGTGAGACATTTTTGTTTTGTAATAAATAAGGCAACAGCCAACTATTACTCGTTAGTAGCTTTTTTGAGATAAGCTATCAAGTCTGCTCTTTCCCCTGCCTTCTTAATGCCAGCGAAGATCATTTTTGTTCCTGGGATGTACTTCTTGGGATTCTCCAAATACTCCATCAGTGTCTCCTCTCCCCAGGTGATGCCTTTGTTCTTGTTGGCATCCGTGTAAGAAAATCCAGGGGCTTGACCCGTTTTTCGCCCAAATAAACCATGGAGATTTGGCCCCGTCTTGTGTTTGCCTCCCTTTTCCATGGTATGGCACTGGGCACACTTCTGAACAAAAATCTTCTTGCCTTTCTCAACATCACCCATTTTTAAATCGCTCTTTGGTCGCGCGCAAAGCGAAGGTGCCCGCTCCCAAGCCGGATGTCCAGCTCTCTCAGTCCGACCATGTGGTGATTTCTTATCACACCTCTGATGAAAGGTCAGGCCATATTGTTACATGACAGCTCTGGGAAGATACCTCTGCAAGATACGAGACTTCTCGCATTTGCTCCTCTCAACAACTCTAGTCAAAGCAGGTAAGGCCATTACTCCGTTTTACAGAGAAGGAAACCAGGATACAGAAAGGGGAAGGGCCAGATCAGATAGCTGATGGGGAACCAGTTTTGTAAGCGACTCTAGGGCCCTATTCTAAGTGTCCCTCTCTGGACCCGGCAGCACCACCACATACAAAATTCTAGATTGAGGGGCGCCTGGGTGGCTCAGTTGGTTAAGCATCCAACTTTGGCTCAGGTCATGATCTTGTGGTTCGTGAGCCTGATCCCCAAATCAGGATCTGCACTGCTGGTGCACAGCCTGCTTGGGATTCTTGCTCTCTCTCTCTCTCTCTCTCTCTGCCTCCCCCTCTCAAAATAAATAAATAAACTTAAAAAATTATAGACTATCAAAGAAAGGCATGAGAATCATTGCCCCAGAATATGCCTGTGTTAGCCAAGACAGATCAGTCAGATCTGGTAAATATTCGAGGGATTCTGAGCCTCCTGAGATGGGCTACTCCTGACTGGATGAGAAAATAGGGACAGGCACCATGAAGGCAGAAAGGAACCCCCAAATTGGGAGCTTGACTGTGGGGCTTCAAGACTGGAAGGAAAAATAATATTTAGAAGCTTCTGTCCCAGGGTAGTTGATAGCTATAAAAGGAGAAAAAAACCTCCTCTCTTTCTGTCTCATTTCTTTTTTCTTTTTCTTATTTTTTAACAAATAGTTTATTGTCAAGTTGGTTTCCATATCTTTCTGTCTCATTTCTTACTGACATCTATAATGCACCAGGTGCTTTCTGGGGATGCAAGTGACAATGAGGAAACTAGCCCGCTGGCTGAAAGTAACTTTTTGTCTCATTCTCAAAATAACTCTACAGGGGCGCCTGGGTGGCTCAGTCGGTTAAGCGTCCGACTTTGGCTCAGGTCATGATCTCACGGTTCGTGGGTTCGAGCCTCGCGTTGGGCTCTGTGCTGACAGCTCAGCTCAGAGCCTGGAGCCTGTTTCAGATTCTGTATCTCCTTCTCCCTCTGACCCTCCCCTTCTCATGCTGTCTCTCTCTCTCAGGAAATAAATAAAACATTTAAAAAAATCAAAATAACCCTTCAAAGTAGGTATACTTATCAGTATGATTATGCCATGTTATAAGTGAAGAAATTGAGGCTCAGAGCCGTGAAATGATTTGTCCAAGGTCCCACAGCTGGGAAGGGTTAGAGACAGAGTTTGAACTCTGGTCTGTTTGATCCCAAAACTTTTGATAATGTGCCATCACTGTTTCAATAGTAGGAGAAAGAAACGTTGATGGACATGACATTTAAATCCATTCTATTTTTTTGTTGCTATTTTTTTTTTTATCTTTTATCTTTTTTAAAAAAGTTTATTTTTGAAAGAGAGGGAGTGCAGCAGGGGAGGGACAGAGAGAGAAGGAGAGAGAGAGAATCCCAAACAGGTTCTGCGCTGATAGTGCAGAGTCCTACAGGGGACTCAGTCCCACAAACCATGAGATCATGACCTAAGCCAAAATCAGCAATCAGACACTTAACCAACTGAGCCATCTAGGCACCCATTTGTTCTTTTTTAAATAAAATTTGAAAAATTGAACACCAAGTTAGTATACACCCACCATCTCCTGGCATACTTTTTTTAAAAAGTGACTTTTTTATTATAAAGTTAATATTACTCAGGGCACCTGGGTGGCTCAGTCAGTTAAGTGTCTGACTCTTGATTGTGGCTCAGGTCATGATCTCATGGTTCATGAGTATTGAGTCCCCACACTGGCAGCATGGAGCCTGCTTGAGATTCTCTCTCTCTCTCTCTCTCTCTCTCTCTCTCAATTTCTCTCTCTCTGCCCCTTCCCCCCCTCAAAATAAATAAATAAACTTTTTTAAAAAGTTAATATTACTCAACAAAGTTTGGAGAATACAGACATGTAGAGAGAACAAAACAAAGTTTGGAGAATACAGACATGTAAAAGGAACAAAACAAAATCAGATGATTTTTTGACCATTGTTAACATTTATGGCCCCACTCTCTGCTATGAATTACATGTATTTTGCATTTCACACTGAAGTTCCCAAACTGCATACCTGCTTGACATTACAAGCATTTTCATCCTTTTATTTCATTTTTTAAGGTAGGCTCCATGCCCAACATAGAGCTTAAACTCACGACCCTGAGATCAGGAGTCGCACACTCTGCTGACTGACCAGCCAGGTGCCTCTGTCTTTTTATTAAGTAAGTTGCAATACCATCCATTTACGAACCGTGAAAGATTACATCCCATAGGCGCACCTTATGTTTTTTAACTGTTCCCTTCTTGGTGATTTCTTCTAAATTTCGCTGTTAGAAAAATATTTCTTCAAGGATTTTGGAGCATATGGCTTTGTCCTAATTTAGGACTATTTCCCTGAAATTAATTCCCAGAAGAGGCATGCCTGGGTCAAAAGGCCTAGACCTTATTTAAGCCTTTGATGCATATTGCCAAATGGCTTTCCAGAAGATTTTAGCAAGTCATTTTCCCACCAGAGATGTGGAAGTATCCATTGCTTACACTGACAATTTCGGTGTCACTAGTTTTTTAAACTTCAAAATTGAAAGGCTATAAATGGCCTTTTACTTTGCACTGCTTCGATTACTTGTGAGGTAGAAAATGTCCCATGTTTATTGTGTCTTATCTGTCTCCACCGACCAGTCACGGGGTCTGTTTGTTATCAATGTTCAGTGTTCTTCACAAAATGGAAATACTAACCCATTGTCTATAAAATATTTCCTCAGTCTGAAGTTTGCCTTTTAATGCTGGGTATGATTTTGGAGTCGAGTAGGCTTTTGTTTGTTTGTTTCCAGCAACAGATGTTAGAGAATGTTTTTCTGAGGGCGGCTGGGTATCTCAGTTACCTCTGCCTCTTGATTTCAGCTCAGGTTGTGATCTCCTGGTTCGTGGATGGAGCCCTGCATTTGGTTCTGTGCTGGCCCATGGAGCCTGTTTGGGATTCTCTCTCTTCCCCTTCCCCACTCACATGCTTGTCCTCACTCTCTCTCTCAAAATAAATAAATAAGCATTAAAAAAAGAAAACAGTCTTTTTAAAAAAAATGTTTTTCTGTTTTGCAAAGAACCCTGTACATCTTTTCCATAGGAATTCTTAATTCCTAATTAAGAATTCTTAAGTCTTAGAATTAAGATTAGAGAAAATGGCCCCTCCGATGGCTTATTTTCTGTGTGTGAGAACTGACGGACATGTCTAAGCTGTCTGGTCATCTTTTTTAATAACAAAGGAGAGAAGAGGAGTATTACCTTTTTTTCTTCATCTATTTGACTGTCCCTGACTTTTGTTTTAGTACCATGAAGTATGCTCATTGGGGGTGGGGGCTGTAGGAGGAAATGTGTATATAGATCTATGCCTCCCCCAAAGTCTGGAGGAATACATACCCAGAAATACCAATACTAGTTATTTCTGATTGACGGGAGCAGGCCTGGGATAGATGTGTTATTCATGCGTGCCCAGCACCTGCATTTCCTTTCAGCAAGATACTCTTCTTCATCCCTTGACTCTGGTGTGGCTGCCCATGACAGTACATTTGCCCCATAGAGCACTTCATTTCCCTGGCAATAGTTTGTCTGGGGCCAAGGGGTAGGCATGTTACTCTAGCAGAATTCATCAGAGTCCTGGGGCGCCTGGGTGGCTTAGTCGGTTAAGCATCCGAGTTTCGCTTAGGTCATGATCTCGCGGTTCGTGGGTTCGAGCCCCGCGTCGGGCTTCGTGCTGACTGCCGGCTCAGAGCCTGGAGCCTGTTTCAGTCTGTGACTCCCTCTCTCTCTGACCCTCCCCTGCTCGCGCTGTCTCTCTCTCTCTCTCTCTCCTAGAAATAAATTAAAAAAAACATTAAAAAAATTAAAAAAAAAAAAAAAAGAATTCATCAGAGTCCTTCCCTGAGACTGATATATGAAAACTGGGTAGAGATCTCGTGCTGGGTGGCATAGGAAAGCTGCGGCTACCTCACACCATGTTTCCTGCCAGGTAGAGAGCTCGCTCGGCAGAGGAAGGGAAGCCAACGTGCAGAGAAATCAAGACGAGGAGAGACACAAGAGAAAATCCTATGAGTCCCGTGTCTCCAGTTTCAGTCACCAAGACCCTGATCCATGGTGTTTTCCCTTCAATCTTAAGTCAGCTACTGTGAGCCACAAGCCCCTCTTTGGTGAAGCTGGCTTATAGGTTAGGATTGTTACTTGGCAAGGGAAGGAATCTGATCGGTGACAAGGATGGTCTTTGTGTGTTTTTAGTACCTTATGTAATTATTTTTTTAGTAGGCATAGTTTGTTTTTTAAAGACAGAGAATGCATTTGTTTTTTTTTTGTTTGTTTTTGTTTTTGTTTTTAATGTTTTATTTATTTCTGAGAGAGAAAGAGAGAGACAGTGTGAGCAGGGGAGGGTCAGAGAGAGAGGGAGTCACAGACTGAAACAGGCTCCAGGCTCTGAGCTGGCAGTCAGCACAGAGCCCGATGCGGGGCTTGAACCCACGAACCGCGAGATCATGACCTAAGCGAAAGTCGGATGCTTAACCGACTAAGCCATCCAGGCGCCCCGAGAATGCATTTGTTAAAAAAGGAAAGCGTAAGTGCCCTCAGACATGCTCAAAAGCAGGCAACATGTGAAACAGCGCATGAAAGGTGTACGTCTCGGAAGGACAGAGGCCACCTTATCACCTCAGGAATGTTGTCACTGAGATAAACAGAAATTTGTGGTGGAATAATTCTAGACGAATGGGTGTACTGTAGGGGTAGGGGAGAGTAGAGGCTCAGCCTTGGGTAGGAGATGGGTTTTCCCACGGACTAGGAAGTCTGAGATACAGAGATTCAGGAGAATCCAATTGCCCTTTCGTCCCCTGCCCCTGGACAATCAGGTCCCTTCTCTGAGCTTCAGTTTACACTAAGTCCAGCTTTCACATCTGAACCCGTATGGCGCTCCAGGCATTTCACATTCATTATCTCACAGAATTCTGAGTTGGTCACCATATTCCCATATTCCAGATGAAAAAACTGAGGCTCAGAGAGGTGGAGTGTGCCTTAGATGAGTTAAGTCCTTTTTTGTTGTTGTTGTTTATTTATTTTGAGAGAGAGAGAGAGAGAGGCAGAGGGGCATAGAGAGAGAGGGAGAGAGAGAATCCCAATTGACTGGGGATTGATCACATTAATCAATGTGATCCCAATAATCAATGTGATCCCAATCCCGGTTGACTGGGGATTGATCTCATTAACTCTGAGATCATGATCTGAGCATTAATCAAGAGTCAGACACTTATCCGGACTGAGCCACCCAGGGGCCCCCGGATAAGTCAGTCTTTAAAGCCTTTCTAGGAACCTCAGCCATCATCCTCTCTCATCTATAAAATGGGCATAACACATCGACCACCCGTGATCCAGTCCCAGGGAAAAGAGAAGTAAAAGCCAGTTGAATTTGTGTTGGGGTCAGGCTTGTCCTCTCCCCAAGTCTCGCTGGAAAATGCAGAACTTTGGGGCAGTGGGAGGTGATGGGGGAGGGGTGGGGGACGAAGCACGCACCTCCTCCGACTCGCCCCGTCCGGCCCCGCCCACGCTTCCTTTGAGTTGCTCCCTCCCTCCCCCGGCGCCAAATTTCTTCCCAAGGAAAGCATTGCGCAAGAGACCTTGGTCAGGTTCCTTGGCCCCCCGCCCGCCGTCCCAGGAGCAGTTTGTGCTCCATCCCCCACTCGGAACCTGGCACCCAGCCATCAGCCTCTGGCACCCGGCCAGTCACGTGGCACTTTGGTCTTCTTTGGCTTGCGTCCTCCGGGATCCAGATTTAACCCCCCTCCTCCCTTCCCCTCCCGGTGCCAGTCCCTCAGGGCTCCACACCTATTTTAAGGGGCAGGTGCAGGGGACGGGATGTAAACCTCGGCCTCCCGCCTCCCGGAGGGACCCCAAGTCTGTTTTCCCGCCTGTCACCTGGGGCCCCCACCCTACGACTGTCTCTATTCTCTTCACTGCCTACTCTTGCTTTCCCCTTTCTCCACGCCTCCAGCCACCCCGCCCCACCCACCCCTGCATCAGTCTCCTTAGCCCTTTTGAGGGCCTAATTCCCTTCTGGGCACTTGGGGCAAGGGGGACGGTGTGAGGGAAGGGGAGACAGGACCCAAGATCCCCAAGGGAGCTCCCAGGACTTGCCTGAAACTCCACAAGGCGACAGGGTGGAACTGGCCACTCTGGCATCACACAGACCTGGATTCGAATGCAATTTTGCCTCTGACCAACTGCTGATTTTGAACCCTTCATCTCTCGGGGCCTCAGTTGTCCCCTCTGTGAAATGGGGGCCCTACGGAGAGGAAGGGAGGGAAGCATCGAGAAGAGGATCTAACCTGGACTAAGGGGGCTTCCTCCTCGACCGCCGCGCCCCTTCCCCAGCCCGGGAGCGCAGCGGGGCCTCGCCGTCCCGCGTCCCTCCGCCGCAGGCTCCTCCTCCACTGACATCAGAGCCGCAGGCGGGCGGAGGCAGCCGCCGGAGCCTGAGCCGAGCCTCCGCGAGAGAGCGGGCGGCGGGCGCGGAGCGGCGGCGGCGGCGGACAGCAGCCGGCGGCCCGAGCTCAGCGCCAGCCACTTCGGGCCTCCCAGCCAGCCCCGCGGCGGGGCAGCCGCAGGTACCGCCGGGCGCCGGCCGCCTGTGCTCGCGGGCGCCGAGGAGCGAGGGGGCGGGGGGGGGGGCAGCCGCTGGAACGTGTCCCCCAAGGAGGGCATAGGTGCCCGAGCGGGCTAGACTCTGGATGGGCAGGGCAGGGCAGGGCAGGGCCTTTCTCTCCAGACTCTGTCCCCAGGCCCAGCAGGTGCCAGGCGGCCGGTGGGGAACTGAGTGGGTGATAGAGGAAGGTGGGGGGGGGGGAGTGGGTGTGGGCGCGCCTGCATTCAGATGGGTCTGAATGTGGAAGGACTGGGCATTTGGAGCTATAAATACGTGGCGGCTGTGTTGGGGAGTGCTAACATCTCAGCACAGGCGTGTGCATCAGATACGGAGTTGCAGTGTAAGGGGATCCTTAAGGGTGGGACGTCTGGGCATCAGTGTTTTTGTTGCAGATGTGTGTCCAGGTGCTGTGCATGCTGGCATCTGGCTCAAGGGTCGTAAGAGTTGAGGCTATATATGTCTTGAGGATGTTTGAGGTTAGGTATGTAAGGAGGTGGGGTTCAGTATGGAACAGAGGAGCTTATAGGGTGTATAGAAACATGATGAAGAATATGAGCGTATCTGGGATGTCTGGTACTTAGGTGAGGAGTGTGTGTGTGTGTGTGTGTGTGTGTGTGTGAGTGATGTGGTCTAAGTGGGTGCAGATGTGTGTTTTTGGGGTGTAAGAGGGATCTGTGGGAGGGATGCCGGAATGTGAGGCTGTCTGGGGGAGTGTGTGTTTGGACATGTGAGCTGCGTCTGGGCGCACATGTATGATCAGGTGTTGGGGTATCCGGGGATGGAATGTACTGAATCTGGGGGCAGGTATGTGGGCTCAGGGGTGTGGGTGGAGCTTGGTGTGGTGTATCTAGGCGCAGACATATGTGTCGAACTGTAAGGGTTGTGTTTGCCAGGCCTCCAAGTGGGCTTTTAAACTGTGCCTCTAGAGCTTGCCGCTTTATCTCCTTTCCTAGAAGTTTCTGCCCCTGGGATGGGTGGCCAGGCCCCCCTGGGAGCAAGGTCCCATCCAAGGAGTGGGATCTCACAGCAGGGACTCTAGTCAGGACACCTTCCTTTCATTCTCCCACAGAGGAACCAGAGAGTGCCCTCCTTGACGTCACATAGCATACAGGGTCTGAATGGGCTCCGGCCTGGCTGCATATTGGAAGGACAAGCTAAGTGTGCCCTCAGCAAGCTTAACTGGGCCCCGGCCAGTCATCATTGGGGCAACTTTGGACCCCGTCCCTATGTATCACCAGCCTCAGTCTCCCTATTCTCCATCTGATAAATGGGGAGAGAACTCCCTGCTGACAGAGGTCTCAGTGGAGAAACGTACAGGCTGGATCAGGGTCAGAAGAAGTCAGGAGGGGACAGGCTGGGTGGGACCATTTCTTGGGCTTCTGGGACCCAAACAGGGAGCCAGGAGGGAGAGGGGGTATAATAGGAGGCCTGGGGAGCTCCAGCTGTGGCTGCTGTTGCCGTGGTAACAGTGCAGAAGGAGCTATTTAAAAACGTGGCTGAGAGATTGCTGGAAGCCCAGGCTGCCGGAAACCTGATTTCCGAGAGGCTGGGTGGGAGAAGAGGAAGGAGAGGAGACACCCCAGCAATTCCCAGGGTGGGGCTGGGACATTGCTGGCTCTGGGGACGCGGGGGACCCTCCAGGGCTGTGTATTTGTACAAGCTTCTCTGGGTTCTTCTCTGCTGTTCTCCTGGAGGTCAGTGTCCTCCTGAGTGTTTGGATTTGGAGAGGGAGAAACCTGGAGGTAAGCTAAATAAATGAACTTTGTTGAAAAAAGAATTCTGCTGCCACCTTGAAGGATTTTCCTCTAGGCATGAGGATTTGTTGGGTGAACAAATGACTAGTGAGCGAGTTTGCTGAATAACTTTGTCAAATGAATGAATCGAGGAATGGATACATGCAAGGCTGAATGACTGAATGGGGGGGGGGCCTCAATTCCCTAAGTCCCAACATAGAAGGCTGGTTCCCACTGAGTCTTTTCCCTTCATTCCCCTTCTCAGGAGACCTGGCTGTGGCCAGGGGACAGTGGGCCATGCCGGGGGCAGTGGACGGCCCCAGCTGGAAGCAGGTGGAGGACATTAGGGACATTTACGACTTCCGTGATGTTCTGGGAACGTGAGTCTCAGGGCAGGCAAGCGGGGGTGGAGGGGGAGGCTGTCTGTGAGCGGGGGCGTGGGGTTGGGAAGGTCCTCACTCACGAGTCTGGCTGGCAGGGGAGGCTGCATCCAGGGTGGTACTTCCTCTGGCCAGTCTATCACAGCTTCCTGTCTGCTGTAGTCCGGGCCCTGCGGCGGCCTTGCCATGGCCTAGTCTGGCTCATCTTTTCACTCCTGGCTGACAGTGGGTGGAACAGAGGCTGCTCTTGGCTGCAGCTCTGGGTTCCTGTGAAGGGAACAAAGTAGGGAAGAATGAAGGAGCCAGTCTTTCCACTGTTTGGCCAAGAGCTGGGGATTTCGGCCTAGGCTTAGGAAATGAAGTTGGGCATGGCTCTGTTCTCAGTGGTGGGAATCCAGAAATAACTCAGACCTGATCTCTTCCCCTCAAGTTGATCCTAAACATGTGATCACCCAGCGAACATGACAACAGGTAAAGTCAGGAATGAGGACTTTGTAGAGCCCCGAGTGGTAGCCTCTGACTGGAGCGAGGGACTGAAGGGTGAGTAGAAGTGCACTTGTCAGAGGGAGAAGGGCATTCTGTACCAAGCAAAGGCTGAGAAGCATGGTAACGTGTGGAAAGAGGTAAAGAATGATAGAGCTTCCCCCAGAGGCTGGGGGAAGAGTGGAAGAGGCTGAGAAGAGAGAACAGGTCACGTAAGGCCTTGAAAGCCAAGCTATGGGGGCTGGACTATATCTTCATGGGCCATAGGAAGACATTTCAGATATTTTGGTGGGCTTGCAATTCAGGACAGTCACTCTGGCCAAAGCGTGGAGGGTAATTGGAGAGGGACATGACCAGAAGCCAGCAACGAGGCCATCACAGTCACCAGTTATTCTGAGGATTGAGATTTTGCCAAGAGAGATGCTTTTCTTTGACTTAGACTCATCACAGGCAACGCAAATAGTCTTAGAAAGAATATGCTGGGAAATCCTCCTTAATCAGTGAACGTTAGCGCATGAGTTTGTTCTTTCCTAAGAACTTGTAAAATATTGCTTCTCAAATATCAGTGAGCACACAGAACATCTGAGGATCTTGTTAAAAAAGCAGATCCTGATTTAGTAGGTATGAGGTTAAGGCCTGAGATTCCGCACTTCTAAAGAGTTTCCAGGTGATGCTGATGGTTTTTCAAATTTAGAAAAGGTGTTAAGTAAACCTTGACTGAAATTGACCATAGCAAAACAAGAAATGAATCAATTTTGCATGAATCAAAAAGCCCAGGGCATAAACTTCAGGCATGGCTGAATCCAGGGGCTCACATGGATGGTATCAGGAAATTATCTTTCTCATCAGGAAATTTCTTCGCTCCATGAATCCCCTTTCTTTGCAGGGGGGCCTTCTCAGAGGTAATCCTGGCAGAAGATAGGAGAACTCACAAGCTGGTGGCCATCAAATGCATCGCCAAGAAGGCTCTAGAGGGCAAGGAGGGCAGCATGGAGAACGAGATCGCGGTCTTGCACAAGTGCGTGGGCCACACTGCCTCTGCCTGGGTTGACCCTGCCTTGACTCCTCCTTATTCTCTTCCTTCCTCTGCTTTGGGCCAATCATTTAACCCGTGAGCCTTAAACTGCTCATTTGTAAAATGGGGTAATACTCTTCACTTGGTACGATTGTGGAGCACACTAGAGGTCCCTTTATTTCAAGTGCCTGGTGCAACAGCTAACATGACAGATGTGATTGAAATGCCACTGCTTGTTTACAGTGGCTTAATCTGTTCATTCAGATCTGAACGTCAATCCTTGAATGTACCCTGGATGATCACATCTCTCTCGACTGGTGTTACCGAAGACCTCCCTAAGGCTCCCCGTACATATCAAAGCCACTCAACGAGTTCAAAAATGCCTATCTCATGACTCCCTGACAAAATCAAAACCCCATTGTCTATGATTTGCTCATACGTGCATGCAACCTGCCGCCCTCAGTGGAAAGCTTATGGAGAACCTTCACTTCCATCCTCTCCGCTGAGCTTTCCAACCACCCTGGTGAGGGATGAACTAATCACTTCCACTATTGGGTGGAGGAGGGGGACTGAGGTCCAGAGAGGGTAAGGGATTTGCCTGAGGTCACACAGCAACTTTGTGGCAGAGCCATGGTTTCTGTCAAGCTCAGGTCACCCTCATCGGTTCATTTATCGAGCATTCACTGTGTGCCAGGCCTTGTGCCAAGATTCTTACCTGCATTTTCTCACGTGATCTGCATCCCAGCTCTTTGAGGGAAGTACTGCCACTGGCTTCATGTTATAGATAGGGAAACTGAGGCTGAATATTCAGTGAATAAGTGAGCACTTACTCTACACCAGGTGTAGGGGAGCAGTGGTAACATAAAGCCCCTGGTCTCTGGAGCTGGCATTCTGGTGCGGGAGGCTGACAAACTTATTAACACAGAAACATTTTACTTTAGTTTTTATTTTCGAATTTATTTATTTATTTATTTTTAGGTAGGCTCCATGCCCAGTGTGGAGCCGAATGTGGGGCTTGAACTCACAACCCTGAGGCCAAGGCTTGAGCTGAGATCAAGAGTCAGATGCTTGGGGGCACCTAGGTGGCTCAGTCAGTTAAGCTTCTGACTTTTGTTTTTTTAAGACGTTTATTTATTTTTGAGAGAGAGAGAGAGAGAGAGAGAGTGTGTGTGAGCAGGGCAGGGGCAGAGAGAGAGGGAGATACAGAATCAGAAGCAGGCCCCAGGCTCTGAGCCCAAGTCCAACACTTCCAAGCTTCTGACTCTTGATCTCAGCTCAGGTCATGATCTCACGGTTCGTGAGTTTGAGTCTGCGCCGTCAGCACAGATCCTCTCTCCTTCTCTTTCTGCCCCCTCCCCCTACACATGCTCGCTCGCTCTCTCTCTCAACGTAAATAAATAAAAACAACAACAAAAGAGTCAGTTGCTTAACTGACTGAACCACCCGGGCACCCAGAAACATGTTAAAATCATATATTAATCAGTGCTGTGAGGTAAAAAAAGATTTGCCCCCAAATAGCACATAGGGGAGGCAGGGGAGGCCCAGGTGTGTCCAATGCCAGAGCCCAATGTTCACCTCTCTGTGCTCTCCTACCTTCCGTTACATCATAATAAATCATGGTGAATCAGCTTTTCCTTTGGGGCCCCAGAGCCCCGGTTTGTCCTGCCTAGGTCTGCAGTGGTGGTTCTTCGAGGTGAGTCTAGGAAAGTGGCTGAGCCGTCCTCAGCTCTGAACCACCTCATTTCTCCTTTCAGGATCAAGCACCCCAACATTGTAGCCCTGGATGACATCTATGAGAGTGGGGGCCACCTCTACCTCATCATGCAGCTGTGAGTGGCCTCACCCCTTGCTCACACCTCTCCCTGCCACCCCTCCCTAGCCTCTCTGGCCAGACTGCTCTGTCCCCGGCTGCAGGGTGTCCGGTGGGGAGCTGTTTGACCGCATCGTGGAGAAGGGCTTCTACACGGAGCGCGATGCCAGCCGCCTCATCTTCCAGGTGCTGGATGCCGTCAAGTACCTGCACGACCTGGGCATCGTCCACCGAGATCTCAAGGTGGGGGGTGAGGGTTTGTGGTGCGCGGGGGTGCCGAGTGCGGCCGCCACAAACCCCTCACTGTGATCTGGGGCAACTCTTACCCCGTCCCCGAGGCGCGGCTTCCCATCTGCAAAATGCACCCTGTAAACCCTAAACTGCTTCCTCCCATTCCCGTTCAGACCCTCAAGTGGACACCAAGGTGAATGGTGCTGTTATTTTATCCAAATAGTGTCTCGGGTTTTTTTCGATAATAAAAGTCCCACTTTGCTCTTTGTAGAAAACTTGGATGGGACAGCAAAGCATAAAGAAGGCAGAAGCCCCCGTGAAATCCCACACCTCAGAGACTATGATGGGTTCACATTTTGTAGTACACCTCCTCTAGTCTAGAAGAGCATGGGGGTGAGACAGATCTGGGCTTGAATTCTGTCCCTGCTACTCCCTAACTGTAGGTTCTCAGGCAAGTCACTTTGCCTCTCAAGGCATCAGTTTTCTGACCTGTAAAGTGGGATTACGCAGACTGGCCTGATAGGGATGTGGTAAGGATGAAATGAAATCAAGCACGAGCACAGGATGTGGCACAAAGTAAGTGCTCGAAAATTCTTGAGGGCCTCACGATAGAAATCTGGCTGATAGAAAATTCCCTCTCACATTCCCAAGGCCCTGTCTTTTCTGGTAATGTTAACTCCTTGAGTTTCTTGTGCCTCCACCCATGATGGCAGCCGTGAAGCCACAGTGGCTTTTAGGGTGCTCACTGTCTCTGAGGCGGTGCTTGGAGGAGCAGAAGGTTCTGCCGGCCTCTCGTCATCTCTGCCTCTTCCTTCCCCTCCACCTTCCAAGCCAGAGAATCTGCTGTACTATAGCCTGGATGAAGATTCCAAGATCATGATCTCCGACTTTGGCCTCTCCAAGATGGAGGACCCTGGCAGTGTGCTCTCCACAGCCTGCGGGACCCCAGGATATGTGGGTATGGAGCACCCTGGGCGGGGGCCACGGATAGGAGAGGAGTCAGAAGTTGCAGGGCAGAGATCCGCCACCACCACGTCTCCTCCCTTCCATAGCTCCTGAGGTCCTGGCCCAGAAGCCCTACAGCAAGGCAGTGGATTGCTGGTCCATCGGGGTCATTGCCTACATTCTGTGAGTAGGGGCTCGGCCACTGGGACATGTGGCTCTAGCATTCTCTTCTCCCCTACTCCGCCCTCTTTCTGCTCTCTGCTATTTCTTCCTTCCTGCCATCCAAGTTTATACCTACCTATTAATGACTAATATTACTGCATTCAACACATACTATGTCTCTGGCACTGTGCTAAGTACTGGGGATTCAGCAGAGAACAAAACAAAGTGCCTGCCCTCAGGGAGCGAAAACTCTAGTACGGTAGACAGACAATAAACAAGTAAATAAATCTATGAAGTGTCAGGTGGTATAAAATACTATGAAGAAAAACCAAGCAGGGTTAGGGAGATGGGGATGGATGCCATTTTAGGTAAGGAGGTCAGGAAAGACCTTTCTTAGGCCATCTCCTGGATGAAGTGAGGGAGCCAGACATTTGAGGTGTGGGGGAAGAATGATTTAGCAGAGGGAACAGCAAACGCAAGGCCCTGAGGAAGGAAAGATGGTAGCAAACTAAGAAGCAGAAAGGCCAGTGTAGCTGGACAGGAGTGAACAAGGCAGAGAGGGGCAGATTCCCCCTCTTTGTAAAAGGGGGAACTGCTTCCTCTGGGTGTTGCCTGACCCCTGAAACTACCTCAAAGCTCCATATTAGAGCCAATGGGTACACTGAAAAGTGGAAATGAGGATGAGTTTCTCCCTGCGCAGGCTCTGCGGTTACCCCCCCTTCTATGACGAGAATGATGCCAAACTCTTTGAACAGATTTTGAAGGCCGAGTACGAATTTGACTCTCCTTACTGGGACGACATCTCTGACTCTGGTATTTGACGCTTTGCCTTCTTCCCCTGGGCCCTACCCTCTGGCCAGACTCCCCAGCCTCCAACTAAGAGCTGTCTTCGAGACCAGACACCTCACCCCAGGTGCTTCCCTCTGCCTGGCCCCCAGGCTGAGAAACTTGTAGGCATTCATTCATTCAGTCTTCAAAACTAGTATTTTTGAAAATATCTCCCCCATTGACTTCATTACGCCTGAAACATCACCATAGAAGTTTTCATGTGTCTCTTTGTGCCTCCTGTGAGGAAGCAAAACTGTGAAGCCATTATCAGTCACTTACACATCTTACACATCAGTGTGAATACAGTGAGCAGAATCTTCTTTCAGAGCAAGTTTTTCTTAAGGGAAAAAGGAGAGAGCTGGAAGGCTGGGGTGGGGGGAGCTTAGACACTAAGAGTACAGGTGGGATCGGGTGTACATGTACAGATCTGGCCTCTGGTCTTGCTCACATGCCAGGCCAGACCCAAGGGGGTGGGTTTTGTCTTGGGGGTACCCACAGGTACCATCACGCTATTTCTCTTCGCTCTTGTCTTGGGGGTTCAGCCAAAGACTTCATCCGGCACTTGATGGAGAAGGATCCAGAAAAGAGGTTCACCTGTGAGCAGGCCTTGCAGCACCCATGGTGAGAGCTCTCACAAGCTGCAGGTTGGGGTGGGGTCTGGGGCCCCCAAACCTGCCTTGGCCTTCATGGACAACCCTTCATACACCCCTGTCCTAGGATTGCAGGAGATACGGCTCTAGATAAGAATATTCACCAGTCCGTGAGCGAACAGATCAAGAAGAATTTTGCCAAGAGCAAGTGGAAGGTGAGCCCATGTCCCTAGTTCTGGGTCCCAGCCTCCCCAGACCTCCTCTCCACCTCTCTCTCCAGGCCTCAGCTCACAAAGCACCTAGCACCAAGTCACAGTAACTGTTCAGGGAGGCTTACTGAAGAACATCATTCATTCATGCATTCATTCATTCAACACTCCCTGACACTTGCTCTATCTCAGTGAGTATAGAGGGACTCTATACTCCTGATTGTCAAGTCTAGAGGGAGAACAGTATAATTCTTTTTTAAAAATGTTTATTTATTTTGAGAGAGACTGAGAGTGGGAGAAGGGGGCGGCGGGGAGAGAGAATCCCAAGCAGGCTCCATGCTCAGTGTGGAGCCCGACTTGGGGCAAGATCCCACAAATGAGGAGATCATGACCTGAGCTGACATCAAGAGCTGGATGCTTAACTGACTGCACCACCCTGGAACAGTAGAATTCTTAGAGACATCTACTCCGATCTACGGGGTCCTGGAAGGGGACATATGGGCATCTGATGGCCTGATAGACCTGTCAGACCTGACAGCTGAGTAGGAACTAGCCAGGTACAGCAGAATAATGTCTGAGGCAGAGGGAACCAGTATGCAGAAGTCCAGGGGCAAGAGCCCAGACTGGAGCAGAGCAAGTAGAGGCCTCGAGTGCCGCAGGGGAGAACTCACTCAGTCCTGGGAATACTGAGGAGCCCCAGAAGGGCTTTCAGCAGTAAGCTGCCCTCTACAAAGGGCTCTCAGGATGCAGAGTCCATACCCGTCTAAGAGACCCCCTTTCGCGGCTGTGGCAGAGATGTGTGCAGGACATGGTGAGGGCTTGGACCGGAGAACAGTGGATGGCTTGGGAGTCCTTTAGGAAGTAGAATTGACAAGAAGTGATGGTAGAACAGATGTCAAAGGCTGGCCCAAGATTTTCGTTGGGGGGAAAAAGGTGAGTGGTGATACTCTTACTGAGATGGGGATGCCGGGGGCACACACTGGTCTTGGGGTAGAGGACTGTGGTTTTGGACATGGTGATTACGAAGGATGTGTGGGACACCTTTGTAGATACGTTGAATAGAGAGTGATACACACACTGGGGTATGTCTGTGCTTCTGTTTTCTCCTTTGGCAGTGATGATGCTAATAGTACCCACCTCAAAGACCTTTGTGAAGATTAAATGAGCTGCCAAATAAAGTGCCTAGAACAGTGCCTGACACATAATGCTATATTAAGTGTTTGCTATGATGTGAATATGAACTCATACATAAAGGGTTATATATACTTGTTACTTGTTCATATATACACTATATATATACATGCATGTACATGTGTGTAAATATATAATGGAGCTGAATATAATTTAATAAAGCCTTGTAGAGGTTTCAGGGAGTTTTAGGGGATCGACCAATAACACCTGAATGAAAATGACAAAACCATCCCAAGAATTTTACCACCAGACACTGACTGTCCCGCTCTCAAAAGCCCCTTCTTCCCCTTCTCCCCACAGCAAGCCTTCAATGCCACGGCCGTGGTGCGGCACATGAGGAAGCTACAGCTGGGCACCAGCCAGGAGGGGCAGGGACCGACGGCGAGCCATGGGGAGCTGCTGACACCAGCAGCTGGGGGTGAGGACCCGTGCTCTGTGGGAAGGGCAGGAGTGGGAAGAGGCCTCCAAGCTGGAGGGGAGGGTCTGCTCCTCTGACCAAATTTGTTCTCCCTCCCCATGTAGGACCAGCGTCTGGCTGCTGCTGTCGAGACGGCTGTGTGGAGCCCGGCCCGGAAATGTCCCCTCCTTTGCCCCCCCAGCTCTAGGGCTCAGATGCAGGGTCCAGATCCTTTGTGTGGGAGGAGATGGGGCAGTCTGCTCCCCTTCCCTCCCTGAATTGGAGTTATCCGGCCCCACCACCTCCCCACCCCTTCCCCTATCACTCCACTGCATTTTCCATACAAATGATTCTATTTTATTGTTCTTTCTTGTAATAAAGGGAAGAGATAAAAACACAGTAGCTCTGTTTCAAAGATAACCTCCACCCCACAGTGCTGTGCCAACTGCTTAATTTGAGGGTCCCTGGCCCCTGAGGTAGCTGCAAGAAGCCCCCTTCCTAACATGAGACTGGATGGGGAAGCGAAGTGGGGAAAGGTATTTGGGGAATTCCTTTGTCCAGTGCCCCCCACCTAGCCTTCTGGGCCTGCAGATCTCCTGCGCTTTGCTGGTGGCTCCTGAGCTCGGTGGGGTTGGCGCAGGTCAGCACTGAACAGCACCTGGGGACAGCAGGGGAGGACACTGTGTGGGTTCAAGGTACACGGGGTCAGGGCTGGTGGGGCCGGTGGCAGTGTGGAGAGAGGTATATGGGGAGCAGGGCCAGGGTAAGGAACATCCACTAGGGTCAGGACTGGGGTGGGCGAAGAGTCCGGGAGCATCACCGGAAATGGCAGTGGTGGTGGAAGGGTCTACCGGGTCAGGACTGGGGGAGGAGTCCTAGGGGGTCTGGGCTGGAGGAGGAGAGGAAGCCTCGGTACACTTACTGCTTGGGCCCAGCCAGCATAACGTCCCCACAGGCTCCGGAAAAAGCTTCCTATGCCAGAAGGAAAAGGTGAAATTAACTGGCCCTCCCACTCGTTCCCTATCCACAGGAGCGGGATTTTACGGAGACGTGTGAAAAGGTTCCACCACCTCAGCCCACTGCCAGCCCCAGCATCCCACTCTCTCCTTACCCAGTTCCTTGTTAGCCTGGGGGCTTGGACCCTTGGCCTGGGACACAGTGGGGTGCCAGCTGTAGTCACGCTGGGCAATCTGCCACATGTGGGTATCCACAGGCACGGCCTGGGGCTTGTCTAGGGCCATCAGGCAGATGCAGTCAGCTACCTTTGAGAGACAGAGCGAGCCACAGAGCAGGAATGGCAGGATCCAACCAGCATCCCACTTCTGGCCCCAAAGTTGGCTGCTTCCTCCTCCACTCTCCTTTTCATACTTTTAAAAATAGGTACGATTAGGGGCACCTGGCTGGCTCACTTGGTTGAGCATCTGACTTTGCTCAGGTCATGATCTCGCAGTTCATGAGTTTGAAACCCGCACTGGGCTCTGTGCTGACAGCGTGGAGCCTGGAGCCTGCTTCAGATTCTGTGTCTCCCTCTCTCTCTGCCCCTCTGCAGCTCATGCTTTGTCTCTGTCTCTCTCAAAAATAAACATTAAAAAAAAATTTTTTTTTAAATAGGTATGATGAGAGTGCCGTTGTGTAAACATCTACGTGGGCCAGGTTCTCATCATCACCTGGGAAGAAGGCAGTAACTATATCCAGTCTGCAGACAAAAAACTGAAGTTCAGAAAGATGAAGTGACTTGGCCAAGGTTACATGGCTAGGAAGAGGCAGAACCAAGCTTTAATGATAGCCTGAAGTTCTTTAAAGAAACCTTAAAGCAGTAAATGCTAAATTCCCAATCATCTTACTGCTAGGTAACCCTGTTAATAACATCAAACAAAAAGATTTATACGTACGTAGAATTTCAAGGTAAAAACAACATGAAAAGGAGAAACACTTTCCCATTTGTCCTCCCAAATGTAACAGCTACTAAGCTTCCTATGATTCCTTCTGGAAGATTTTGCATACATACAGCAGTGTATATGTGCATTGGAACAAACGGCCTTTCTAAAAAATGCACGCAAGGGACAATGTCATTTTTTAAAAGGTCTATTTTTTTTTTTTTTTTTTTAAGCACTCTCTATACCTAACGTGGGGCTTGCGCTCACGACTCTCAGATCAAGAGCTGTATGCTCTTCCGACTGAGCCAGCCAGGTGCCCTGGGACAATGTCCTTTATGTTCTTTCCACACTTTGCATTTTCTCTAATAAAACATCTGCTTGTATCCTTTCTCCTTTTTCCTCTGCCTCCAGAAGCCAAGCATGTACCCAGCTCTCAGGCCTGCCTTGTCTCCTTCTCTGCTACTCTCGGCATGGTGGCGGGGGGGGTAGCTCCTGTCCCCCTGGGACCTTACCTTGGTGCCCACCCCGGGCAAGGCGCAGAGGGCTTTGTGGGCCTCCTCGTAGGGGGCCTTGTGCAGCTGCTGCAGCCAGGACAGCCCGCCCTGTTCTTCTAGGATGGCTCGGGCACTGGCACTCACGTAGCGGGCACGGTACCCCAGGCCCAGCTTCCTGAGCTGAGCCTCCACCTCCGGCCCTGTGGGGGAGGGGGAAGGAGAGCAGGGGTCAGGCATTCGCAAATCCTTCCTGTCTTCAGGCTAGTGTGTGAGGCCTCTGCCCCAAAGGACTGCTTTCCCTAAGCACCTCTCTCCTATCTCATCACCCTCTGGGAGACCCCAGGAGACTTGCATGTGCAAAAGAAAAGGCTAAAGCCTGAGTTGGCTCCTCTGCAAATGTCTTCTGAGCACCTACTACGCAGTGTTGGTCACTGGAGCAGGGACTGGAAGCGCTTGCTGCCCTGGAGGAACTTGCCAGTTATCCTTTCCAAAGTGCGTTCACATTCACGATCTAAATTAATGATCGTAATAACAACAACAGCTTCCATCATCAAGTGCTGGGTATCGTGCATGGGCAAAGTGCCTTAGGCATGCTTCTCAAAGACCCTGACAACAGTACGGCTATTTCCCCCATTTTACAGATGGAGAAAATAAGAGCTTAGAAGACGTGAATAACTTGCTCAAGAAAGGACATGGTGGAGATGGGGTCTCGCACCAGGTCTGGGAAACCAATGCCTGTGCTCTTAGCCCATGGAGCGCCCTGCCTCACAACTGCTCTCCTCACCACTCAAACCCTTCTGGCTAGAAACTGCTATTCCCATCATACAAACCAGAGAAGCTTCGATAGGTAAATGAATTCTTTTGGTCTTAGGGCTACTAAGCTCGGAGCTGAGACTCCAGGCTGGGTTTCTCCCCCCCCCCCGCCCCCCGCAATACTGGGTTTCTAAGCACCAAAAACTTTCTCTTTTCTCTAGGTATCCTGTCTCCTTGCCATGCTAGGCCCAAGCGCTTCTCCGAACTTTATTTTCACATCTGCCAACTGTTATACTTGCCTCTGTAAAATACTTGCCTTACAAGGCTGCTATAAAGAACGTAGATGTTCTTGGATGCAAAATTGTTGGGTTCACCATAAACACAGCAACTTTTAATTTTCTGCATACTTCCTGTATGTCAAACACCGCGCTAGGTGCTGTATGTGTATTTCTTTACCTAGCCCTTGTGGCAACTCTGTTATAGGCAAGTGCCATTATTATCCCATTCCACAGATGAAGAAACTGAAACACAGAGTGACTAAATAATGTGCTCCAGGTCATACAGCTAGCCGTCAAGTGCCAAAAGAATTCAGACGTAGGCGGTCTCCAGAAGAGTGCTCTTAACCCCACACTACTGTATACTACATAGGTTTTGACGTTTTCTATGAAGCACTGAACCTTTAGGGTAAAAAGCACAGGCCAGTGAGGTGCTGACGTTTCAGGAACAGACAGGGAGTATGAAGCGGGGCTGACGAGACCAGGCAAGATGGTTCTGGACAAGGGCGGCGTTTGGGAGGGCAGGTAGCTTTGAGATGGGAGATGGGGACCCGGGGAGAACTGAGCAGACCCTGAAAGCTACCGGAGGGTCCGAGCCCAGGGCCCCACCTGCTCACCAGCCAGGGCCTGCAGGCTGGGGAAGCCATGGTAGGTGACATCATCAAGCTGGACGAGCCGAGGTCCCAAGGCCTGGCAGAGGCGCTCTACCATGCCGGTTATGCGAGCAATGTTGTTGTTGGAGGAACAGATGAAGGAGAAAAGGCACTCGACGGGGTCCTGTTGCAGAAGTCGCACACCTGGAGACCAGAAAGGTAGGCGGTAGGATACAGGCCCGCTGTCAGGAGTGGCGTCTTCCCACCCTCAGATCCGAGGCACTGAACATGTAGGAGGATCTCGGGGAATGAGGGACAGGATGTTAGAGAAAGCAACACGAGAGCTCTCGTTCCTCACAGGTCGGGGTTATCCTTACGTTCCGGGGATAAAGGAGCCACCGTGTAAAGACAATGAGCGTGGGGATTTGTGTCCATTTTGTTGACACAGCAGATGCTCTGCAAATATTTACAAAATGAATGAGGTCACCTGCCCCAGGTCACACAGCCAGGATCTGGCTCAATATCCTGTCACCACACTATCGTAATCAGCAAAGCAACGACAGTAATGATAACCGCTATGCATCAGGCACTATTCTAAGCAAAACTTTACATGTATTAACTCCTTTAATCCTCATAAAATCCTACGAGGTGGAATATAATCCCCATTTTACAGATGGTGAAACTGCGTAATTTAACCAAATTACAGAACTCCAACCCCCGCCCCAATCCTTGTGCTCACCTTGGAATTTCTGAGCCACCTCTTGAAAGTGGGGGTCCACGGAACTCCAGTGGTGATACAGTTGAGGCAGGCTGACATCCAACTGGAAGTACTGGTGCACAGTCTTCAACTCTTGGGGTGTGGGTCTGCCGACCCAAGCCTTGTCCCCTCGGTACACAGTACAGTAGAGCTGCTCCTCGGTCTGGGTCAGGGTCCACACCTGGTTCGCCAGCACGCCAGTCCAGTGCGCGGGGCTTTGCTCCCTCCACCTGAGCCCCCAGGCACACAGCAGCTCTGGTAGCCAGTTCTCCTTCTTGCACCCTTTGGGGCCCTCCCGCCCTACAACAGCTCCATACACAAAACTGACTTAGGAAATGCAAAGTCGTTTGATCCTCACAGCACCGCACTGGCCTTTATTTGTTTTTAACATTTTTTCAATGTTTATTTATATTTGAGAGAGAGGGAGACACAGAATCTGAAGCAGCTCCAGGCTCTGAGCTGTCAGCACGGAGCCCGACTCCGGGCTCGAACTCATGGACCGTGAGATCATAATCTGAGCCGAAGTCGGACGCTTAACCGACTGAGCCACCCAGGCGCCCCTTTTTGTTTTTTAAGCTTATTTATTTTGAGAGCGAGCGTGTGTCTGTGTGTGTGCGTGTGTGTGCGCGCGCGCGGGGAAGGGGCAGAGAAGGGGGCAGGGGGGAGAATCCCAAGCAGGCCCCACGCTGTCAGCGCAGAGCGCCGGCGCCCCCGCTGCACTGGCTTTTTACCTCCGCTTTAGAAAGGAGGTAAACAGGCTCACCACCCGCTTCTGTTCCCTCTTCTGCACCCCGAGGTTTCTTCCGTCACCCCCAACATTCCTTTACACTCCAGACCTGCAGTGTTGAGGGGCCAACAGTCAGGGTCACTCACCGGAAGGACTGTCCGGAAGACAGAACCAGATCCAGGCGCAGTTCCGAGCGTGGACAGGGGAGGGAGGCCCACAGGCCCGGCGACGAGGCTAGAGTACGGTGGCCCATGCTCCAGAGCAGAAAGGACCGGGCCGACCCCTCCACGCCAGGCCCCGCCCATAACGGCCCCGCCCACTCAGTACCAGCTCAGCGCCGACTGATGACCATGCGCACGCAGAGACAGCACTCCCGAAGACCTCGCCCACCAAGCCCTAGCCTCTTAAGGTTTATTGAAGGCCCGCCCAGTTTCATTTAATTCCTCCACTCCCTGCAGGCCCCGCCCCTTACAGGCCCCCAGGGCCCCAACCCTCCAGACCTTCCCCGTTACAAATCCTCTCCCCCGCCACGCCTCCGGCGCGCACCGCTGTCCTCAGAGCTGCCGCGACTTCGGCGAGCGCGCGCAAACGCACTCTTCCGGCTTCTCCCGCGAGCCGACCTGGCTCTCACCGGAAGTAGGACTCAAGCCCGGCTTATTGGACCCGGAGGTGGCCAATCCGCGCAGAGGAGGCACCACTGAGAACAGGGTGCGACGGCGGGTGGGCGGGTCTCTCCGAGGCGCCGCGGCGGTTGGCGCGCGCTGGGTTGTCTGCACTCGGCACGCCAGCGTGTCCAATCCCCGCGCCCCGCCGAGCGGTCGGAGAATGCGCCCTCAGGCCCCGGTCCTCCCTGCCAGATCTCCTCGGAGCCTGGGGTTCCTCACCGCTTGCCGGCCCGCGAGCCAGCTCCTGTCCCCCACCGCCCTCAGGGAGCCGTTCTCCTCCGAGCCTCTCCAGTCAGATACTCGCCCTCTTGACCGAGAAGTGGAGCCGAACACAGCTCGGGCCCCTCCGAGCGCCCGTGAGGCGTCTCCACAGCGTCCGCCGCCTGAGGATTCTGTCTGCGCGCTCGCCCGCCGAGCTGCTCCCCTCCGAGGCCTCACCGAGCCTCGACTCCGTAGTCCGGCCTCTTCGCCGAGTTCCCTCCGTCAGAGGCCTGCGCCCTCCCCTGCGGCGCCCCGCGCTGCCCAGCCGCGCCCCTGCCTCAGGGCGTTCCGCAAACCGCGCCCCGGCATCTGGGGCCCCCGGGCAGCGCGTCCGCCGCCTCCGGTTTCTCGGGCGGGCCGCCTGCGCCCGAGACAGATGAATTCGGCAATGTCCTCCCCTCGGGGGGGAGACCATACGCAGGGACCTCGGAGACAGGAACTTTATCTGGGCCCCCTTTCACTTCTAGCGCTGTGATTTGGGGTTGCCGTGTCTGGTTGAGTAGGCTGCAGGGTCCTTAAGGGCAAGATGTGTGACCCACCCAGAGTACCTAGTAGGGAGCATCGTGAGCATGGTTATCATCAAATGCGATTTTTGTCGGTTCCGCTCCTCAGTAGCCGCAAGGCGCTGGGCAGCTGCCTCCTGCGGCTGGCTCATCTCCAGGCCAGCCGGCCCACAGGTGCCCCGCACTTGGCGAGCGTCCCTGCAATAACTGAGTCGGTAACGGAGATGCCAAGGTTAGGAATGAACGACGAGCAGTCCTCTACACGCCTGCTCTGTCCCCAGTTCAGCGGGGGAAGATCGCAGCTGTAGTGACTCCGAAGCGCTTGGGACTATCCTACTGGCAAAGGACTTGAAGCCTCTGAAGTTCATGAAGGGGCAGTAGACTCTTTTTCCAGCCCTTGGTTCTGCATCGCGGTTAAAGGGCCAGCTTTGCAGACAGAGAGAGCCGAGTTCCAGTCCTAGCTCTGTGACTTCCTAACTTGTGGGAACGTAGGCAAGTTACACAACTTTTCGGAGCCTCAGTGTCTTTGTGGAGATAACCACCCGATTACTAACTTTCCCTATAGTTTTTGCAAGCATTACATACCATGGTGTATCTGTAAGTGCTTAGAAAAAGGCTTGCCACCCGGTGAGTGTCTGGGAAACGGGAGCCATCATATTATCTTCGCTGTCCTCTTACAAACGCAGCATGCAGAGCAACCAGCAACCTCTTGAACCAATCATTTACCATCCCTGAGGGACTGAACTTCCCTTTTTATCCTTTTGCCCTGGCAGAAGGCAAGAACCCAAGAATTCCAAAGAGACTATTTATTTTCTAAGAATCAATATATTTTCTTCCTTTGAAATAAATACAAACCAGTTTGAAAGGTGGGGGCATCTATGGGAAAAAGGGACGTGGGGACAAGCCCCAGTCTTTTTTAGTACCAAATGACTCTGGCGCGACGCGGAAACGCAGTTACAAATGAGAATAATTTAAATTCTCCACTAATTACAGTATTTACAACAGCAGGGGAGGGGGGTCACCTAGTGCCCCTCTTCCGGGCTGGACAGACATCAATCCCACTGCTAGGCTGGGCAGATGCCCGCTCACCTCACCACCTGCAAGGGCCTCAGGCCTCTTGGCAGTTAGATTCCCCCGGCGCGAGCAGAGCAGAGCAGAGCAGACACAGGTGG
Organism: Hyaena hyaena; assembly: GCF_003009895.1. Taxonomy (NCBI): domain Eukaryota; kingdom Metazoa; phylum Chordata; class Mammalia; order Carnivora; family Hyaenidae; genus Hyaena; species Hyaena hyaena. The sequence continues at coordinate 3,590,992 of NW_024080688.1, forward strand.
TGGGATGGCCTGTTTTATGCAGTGTCCTAACCGTGGCCCACCACCCTGCACTACAACGCTGTGAGGTCTCCGGAGCTCTCTGGCCAGTGGGACCTCCCCTCTCCTTGCGCAGAGCCGCCATGGGCCCTTGGAGTGTTCTGTACAGTCCAGCTGCACTCAGGGCGGGAGGGACCTCCCCCACCCAGCTTCCCCTGAGACTGGCCCCAAGACCAGGAATGAGTCAGTGCAGAGGCCGGTGCCACTCCAGGACAGTGAGCCAAGGGGGAGGAGAGAGGTGGCAGGGCACTGTAGGCTGGGCTGCGCTGGGCACCATCAGTCACTATCACTGGTCTCGCTGCTCTGCTCGCCCTGCACCTTGCTGCGGTGCTGCAGAGCCCTGTGGTAGGCAATCTGCACGGATTTGCGGATGTTGGACTTGCGGCCCTCCAGCATCTTTTCCTTGTCGAGGTCCTGGTTCACGCCCAGAGGAACCAGCTTAGTCCTCGGCAGCCACTGCCTGTAGGATGAGGCGAGGATCACGTAAGTCATCTCTGGGAAAGCAACAAGCATCAGCCTTCATCGCTCCTTCACTCATTCGAACTCGCCTCCTGAGCGCCCGCTCTGGGCCAGGTTCGGGTGGGCAATGGGGCTACAGAGTCTACGAGAAACAGTCCCTGCCCTCAAGGAATTGCTCATAGTCTAGTGACGAAAGGCATCCCGTCAACAGTCACGTTACGGGGTAACCGCAGGGTATCTAGGAGTGCAGAAGGGGCCATGACCTCATGTGAAACAGGTGCCCCGCCCCAAAGGCTTCAGGTGGACTTTACTGACAGTAAATATCCGCCGCAGACAATACGCACGCACAGGAAGCGCGGCATTACGCACACGCGCCGGGACAGACTCAGAGCCTGAGTGTTTAGGCCTGTTTTGTCCTCATCTTGTCTCCACAGAGGCAGAGGGGGGAGAACGAGGTCTAGAAGCCACCTGATTCTGGGTGGGGAGCACATCTGTCACGGTCACTGATGGCCGTCTGGCCTCTAGCTACAGCCGTTTGTCAGCTGTTGCCCACTCAGTCTCAGACTCATGGTCAACACAACCCTTCTGCTCAAAGATCTCCGCCCCGCCCCCGCTGACCCGTGCCGGCCCAGTCTGTGTGTCGCTGGAGTTTCCTGGCAGCCTGCCCGCATACCCAGGGTTGCATCTGCGGCTGTATGAGTCACACCAACTGCTCCCCTCCTCCCTTACCAGGTTCGCTTGTTGTCAAAGAAGAGGACGAGGTAGAGATGCTCACGGGCTTCCTGGGTCATCTGTTCCCCAAGTTTCAGCACCTCCAGGGGGGGCACAGGGATGGGAACCCCATGATGGAACATGCCTTCCCGGGGCATCTTTGGATCAATTATCTGAGGGTGTAATAAGACCTTTGTTTGGTTCAGTTCCCTTCTTCCCTGAGACTGACTCTGTACAAGAATTGGGAAACTACCTCTGCTGTTGGGACAGAGAAAGGTTATCATCCCACAAGGCTGCTTTGCTGACCCTTGGCTTCTCATGATGAAATATTTCAGACCCCAAGATACAAAGGGAAGGAAAAGGGAGAGATGGAAAAACTAACCAGGAACTTCTTAAGTGTCTGTCTGCCAAAGACCCTTGTTCTCCACAGCTCAGCAGAGAGTAAGTAAAGTCTGCTAACTGTGTCTACATCTGGGGTTGGGAGGTAAGGGGTACGATAGGAAGAGGGGAAGCCTACCAGAGCTGGGTATGATGGATACCCTCGGCACTTGGCCCACACCAGGTCCAGAGCATCCAGGGGGGAGTCCTCATCTTCTGACAGCCAGCCAGCTCCGCGTCCCAGACTCTTCCTCACCACTTCACAGGAATGGGAGAGAGGGGGCAGGTCAGCAGCCAGGGGGCTGGCAAGGCCCTGACACTGGGCCGCCGGCATCCCTGACTCTGGGTGAGGGTACTTACTGCTGTGGCCCACGCCGCGGCCAGTGCCCACGGAGTAGGCCTCGTTCTCAGTGCCTGAGGTATCCTCACTGCTGTCTTCCGGGAACGTGCCCCGAGAGAAGGAGGGCTTGCCCCGGCCTTGCTTTGAGGGCGTTGTGCTGTGGACAAGACAAGAACTCCACTTAAAGGAGGCGTGTAGTGGGTTAATGACATAGTAGTTGTCTTCTCTTTAAACTCCCAGGTCTAAGAATTTTGGAAAGCTGAAGCTACTTGAAAAATTTCAAACTCAAATACTCTCGGGGCCTTGGCAGGAGAGTGACTGACATGGGCTGGATTTAACAGTGGTGGTGAGGAGTGCATTCCCTGGCTAGATTTGCCAGATCGGATTTTTACAGAGAATACGGACATTAGGAATTTTATGTGGCAGTACTGGATTCATTTTTTTTTTTTTTTTTTTAAACACCATGCTGGCCAAACAAAATACGTCTGCAGGCCAAATCCAGGCCACAAGGCATCAGTTTATGCCCTCTGCTCTACAACATCAGCTTAACCCAGGATGGTTCCCACTATTCCATTATGGTGACACTCTTAGGTATGCCATTTATTTTGCAAAGAATCTTGGGTTTGAGCCATTTTAATCTAGGCTGAGGTGGCTGCCACCCTATTTCCCATAGGGAAACTTCGAAGGGCATCCCGGAGGCAGGCCTTGATCTGGAGGGCTGGTACCTGGTTCGGTCTGAGGCAGCGCTGCTGCTGCTACTGCTGCTAGACTCGGAGTCGGAGCTGCTCCGGGGAAGGCTGCAGTCATTACGATATACCAAGAAACTCTTCTTCACTGGCTGATTTCCACCGCTGAAGCCATTAGCTGGTAAGTCTTGGTTGGGGGGAGGGGGAGGAGGAAAGGAATCGGTCAGGAAGATGTAGATCAGAGATGGCATGGGGGTAAGAGGGACTAGGAGCTTGGCTTTCCCTTCTGTGCTGGAAAATTCCTCCAACTCTGGTCAGCAGAGCCAGCTCTGGGCAGTGTCCGCCACAGTTGGCCATAGTCCTGCCCCACCCCTCACACTGCCCTTGGCAGTTGTTGGCCTTAAGACACAAATGGCTTAAAGGGCAGGAAATCCCCAAGGAGGGTGAGAAGAGAAAAGGTGAAGTGATATAATGGAGGGGGTCCTGGATGGGAATCTAGCCGGGTCAGTGTTTCTGGACTTCAGTTTCCCCATCTGTAAAAGGAGGGGACTGAACTAAAGGATCCCTAAGGGCCCTTCTAGCTCTGATATGCTATGGGCAAATGAAGGGCTAGGTGGGAGTTATGTTGGGAATGATGGCAGCTTTGCTCACTCTCTTGGGGGGCTGGGTGATGGTGAGGCTCACCCATTGGGGGGTCTTCTGTGGATTTATCACTGTCGCTGTCTGAGCTCGAACTGGGCCGGGGGCTCCTACCCCGCTTGCGCTGACGTAGGGAGCCCATGATGGGGAGCTGGGGGGGCCCCACAGGACTGCCTCCGTGGCTGGGGGTCATCTGGCTCTCCCGGTTTTTGGGGGGCCGGCCCGGCCTCTTGGGCGGTCCAGCTGTCTTCGGGTTCTTTTTGGAGAACAGAACTGAGGTTCTCCTGCCCACCTCATGTGCGGGGGTTGAGGACATGTTGGGACCCAGGCCTGGAGCAGAGAAAGAGAGAAGGAGAGTTGGTAAGGGGCCTGATGTGGGAAGGGTAGATGCCCAGGGTACGCCCTGGGCCTATAGGACCATTACTCCAGCTAGAGTTGGGAGATGATCTGGGGGCGGGTATGGAATTGGGAACGTTGTCTCTCATACAAATAGCCAGAGAGGCAGCTAAGAGGCCCCTGAATGGGGAATGAGGGAGAAAGTACAGCTAGCTGTGTAGGCGGGACCTCTGCCTGGGGGATGGCAGTGGCTGAGTGTGTGCTGCAGAGTCAAGTCTGGCTGGCTTCGGGGTCCGCCCGGCTAGGGGTTCAGACCTTTGGTTGTCTCCTGGCTGCTGCTCTCTTCGGCGGCACTGTCTGTCTGCCCGTCCTTGTCACATGCTGCTGGGTGGGGTGTCAGGCTGCCCCGGCTGGAGGGGCCGTGACGCTCAGGCCCATCCCTTCCAGTTTCCCGCTGGTGGGCAAGCTTCCGCCGCAGCGCCGTCATCTCTTTCTTGATCATCTTTGCACGCCGTGAACGGCTCACACTCTGCTTACTGGCATTCACCTCATCCAGCCGCTCCAGCAACAACTTCAGCTGCTCTTCCACTGGCAGGTGCTTCTGGTTCTCCAGCAGGATCAGCCGCTCTTCCTCTGCTACTAGGGGTGAACACAGCGGGGTGGGGGTGGTGGTGAAAGGTCAGACTTAGGGCAGCCCTCTGGGCCCCTTGAACCTGGGCAGGCAACAAGAAACCCACTCTTTTCCCTTTGGCTTCTCACCAGGAACAGCTGTAAAACAGCAGCACCAAGATGTGGAATGGTAGGCACTGCTATCCATTCACCCAGTCTGGCTTCTTGGGGAGCACTCCGGGGGATAGCTTGCCACTGCTCAGCCTAGCTACTTCCTGCCTACACTGCCTGCTCCCAGTAGGGGACTTTCGGGAAGCCGTTCATCCCTGGGACTGGCCTCTATGTGTGTAGCATGACTTATCACCCACCATCTTCAGTGTGTTGTGGGGCCTCATCTCCAGCCAGGCTGTGGGGGATATGCATGCCCGTCTCAAAGTCAATGCCCATTTTTTCTGCCTGGCGCCGGGCCTGGCGGAGCACAGCGCCACCCTGTTCTCGGAGCCGCACTGCTGCCCGGTAGAAGATGGTGTCCTTGGCGTTATACTTGAGGCAGTTGCTGACGATAAGGTTGAAGTCCTCCTCAAAATCATCAAAGTTCAGGTAGCGGTAAGCCTCCAAGTTCTGCTTCATGGTGAAAAAGTCCATGGGCTTTTTGATGTGGTCTAGGTAGTCAGGTACCTGGGAGAGCAGGGTAGGTGTGGCTAAGTGGAGATATGCTCCTCATTCCCCCTGAACCCTTGCTCCTAACACCCCCACCCCCTGAAATGCATCCAGCAACCTCCTCCCACCACAGTTAGAGGCAGGCATAAAGCACAGGGGAGAGGAAAGCTGGATTCTAGTCTTGACTTCACCAGTCACAAGCTGTGTGACCATGGCAAGTCTCTTAACCTCTCTGGACCTTCTTTTCCTCACCTGGAAAATGGTGATGAAATTACAGTCAAATCTATCTCCTAGAGCCATATGAGGCTTCAATAAGAAAATGGCTAGGGCAATCCTCTGGAAGTAACACTATCTTGCATTTCTATAGCTCTTTTTACTTATCGTTAAGACTTATGAGGAGGCTACTGCCTCAGGCCTCTCGTTTTATACCTTTTAGAGAGAAGAGTCTGCCAGTCAGGACCTAGGGCTTCAGAGCTGGTTCTTTGGGTGCTGAGCCTTCTAAAGTCTCCGTTCTAGGGTTCAGCACCCCGAAAGTGTCTTCCTGCCCTGGGATTATTCATTTAGCAGACTCAGTCCCTGCCTCTGGGGAAGGAGTGCAGATTGCCTCCCATTCTGGGCCCTTGGGGTGTGACAGGGACAAGACAGAGTCCAGGTGATACATGTGGCTCCAGTTCATCCTGGAGCCCCAGAGCCACCAGCCCCTCTCTTCATGGTCCCCTCCTAGTCCCTGGCCCAGACCTGCAGCGGGGGTCCAAGTGGGAGAGGAACAGAAAGAAGGTGGAGTGAGGGGAAGGGATTCTTACTTCGTCCAATTCGGTTACCTCAGACAGAGGGACCGGCTCGCTGAAGATGTTGCCTGTGTCCTTTTCCTGGAGCTGCTCCAAGGTTTTGCGGAGGAGGATGAGGAAAGGGGTCAGCTGCATCTCCATGGCGATCTGCTGGACCTTGATCTGACACACAGAAAGGCCCGATCAGCCAGGCCCAGGCCAGTCCCTTGGAAGAGGTCTGAGGGGATGGGAGCAGCTGGTCTGGGAAATCGCCTTCCTTCTCCCCTGCCCACAGCCGGGTATACGCACTCAGGTCTACTTTCTATAAGGCCCCACCTGGTGAAACTTTCCCTGACTACTCCGGCCTTTTTCTTCCTGGAACTCCCAGTGCCAGCTACCCACGTCACATAAGTTAGGGTCCTGTTCATACTCTTCTGTGACATTCTGCTTGCAGTGAGCTTGAGAACACACTGGGCACCATGAGATCCAGCTCCAGCATCAGCCCCATTGCTTCCTGGCCAATGGACACAGGCTTTTCCTGGTCCCAGGAACGTTTTCTCCTCCGTAAAACAGAGCTGGCCCAGGAGCACTCACCGTCTCCCTTTTGAGTTTCTCCCGCTTGCGGATCAGCTCCACCAGCAGCCGAGCTCGCTCCAGGTCGTGCCGGAGCCGCTGCCAGGACTTGAGCTGTTCTTTGAGGGCCCAGTTTTTATCTTCAGAATCTCTCTGTAGAGGCGAGAAGGGGATCGGGAGATGATAAGGGAGCCAGAAGAAAGGCCAGAGGGAAGGGGAGCCCAGGAAGCTTGGGTCAATGGCAGGTAAAACTGGAGGAGGGAGCACAGTAATTTACCGGCAGCCTCGCCAGCGAAAGTGGGAACTCCAACCCATGTGCCCCCCAGACCTGGCACAGACTCAATGGTTGGCATATGCCTGTTGAGTGCATGCATGAACGAACACGCAGGAACAGTGCCCTTTTAGTGAGCAGACAATCTGGAAGGATCTCATCCCGAGTCTGGTTTGAGGGCTACCTTAAAGGAGGAAACAGCCTGAGCTCTCGGGCAAAGAACACTATAATCACATCTCTCAATCCTTTATGTCCTGGCCCCAGTTCCCAGAGCCCCCAGGGAATCTGACACGGTACCCCGACTTGGTCACAATTCCTCTGAGACTGCAGATGTGTCTGCAGGCGACGTAGCAGCGGGACTCCGTTTCGTGACTGCCGTTTCAGCGTCCAGTAGCTGTGTAGCCTCTGCATGAACTGGCTCTTCCTTTGGATAGTCAGGCGGTTGGTGATTTTACTGAGCCTGGGAAGCGGGGAATAAAAAGAAAAACCTGTTCGGCCATGATTTTCTTAAGCAGAACAGGCATTTCTGGCTGGTGAGAGTTCCTGAATGGGGCTGAATGTGGAATAAGTCTATTGTCAAAAAGGCCTGTGACATTTGGCTTAATGCAAAGAAGAGCCAACAGTACCAGACAGGAAGCCAGGCTCCCAGTATGAAGCCAGGTCCCTAACCCTGTTCATGCAGTTGGGTGAACTCATGAGGAGCGTGGCCTCTAAGACCACTCTTGTCCTAGCAGCCCAGAGTACTATTTGACTCTGGGATACCCTGCTCAGACTGAGCCGTGGAAGGTTTCAGGATAAAGTATAATTGTAAAGCAGTAAACGATAGGAAACTGACTAGAAAGCATAAGAGAATGTTAAAAATAACTGATGATGGCAGCCCTCATTTGGATTCATTTGTGGCAGTGACCACTTCACAACCCCTTCTCCCTTTTTTTATTCTGTTTCTCCACCCGGGGTCAGACCATTTCTGCCCTGTGGCTAATAGCTACTACATCTTCTTTCTTCCTACTTAAACCAGACCATCAAAACGAAGGGCAGCTGAGAACATTTGTTAGGTCTGACAGATAAAAGCTAAAATTTCTTGGGGCGCCTGGGTGGCTTAGTCGGTTAAGCGTCCGACTTTCGCTTAGGTCATGATCTCGCGGTTCGTGGGTTCGAGCCCCACGTCGGGCTCTGTGCTGACTGCCAGCTCAGAGCCTGGAGCCTGTTTCGGTCTGTCACTCCCTCTCTCTCTGACCCTCCCCTGCTCACACTGTCTCTCTCTCTCTCCTAGAAATAAATAAAACATAAAAAAAAAAAATTAAAAAAAGCTAAAATTTCTGGCTCCTAATAGAAAAGTCAGGTGACCTGCTAGAGCTAACTTCTTTTGGAATCTGCTGTTTTGTTTTGACCTTCTTTGTAGCTCCTGCCACTCCGCTGAGGGCTGTGGGTCTCCAGGAGGGCGTCTTCTTCCCGTACCAGCCTACCCACCGCGCCCACATACCTGTGTGGTGGGATGCAGGGCACGGACACCACAGGTGCTGCGGCGCGCTTCTCTGCCAGGATCTTCCGTGCCTTCTTCATCTTGATCCGGGACTTGGCCTTGGCCTTCTTGACCTTCTCTGAGCTCCAACTCTTACCCTCATCCTCCTCCTCCTCCTCCTCCTCCTCCCCCTCACTGTGGGACAGGGCAGGCAAGCGGCGTGCCGAGCCTGGCGGTGTGTGGATGTCACAGTAGGCCGTCTTGCGGACGCTGAAAGAGGTGCCGTTGGCACCTGTCTCTCGCACAGGCTCCATCTTCATGTAAAGGCCAGCCTGCTGGGCACATGTCACATGGAAGGCTGTGTAGCAGTTGGCCTTGTGGCACTGAATGCAGGCCCCTGAGCCCCGTTGTTTGCAAATATAGCAGGTCAGCTTCCAGCGAGCTGGTGGGATGTGCTCGATGCTGTCGATAGGCTCCAGGAAGACTGTGTTGGCGAAGCAGACTTCAGGGATCCACAGGGCACACACCACATGGGCCCAGCGCCCGTCATCTGTCTGCTTGAAGGCACCACCCTTGTTGGGGCACAGGGCACAGTCCACAGCGCGGGAGGGTGACTGTAGGCAGCGGCGGCACAGCCACTGGCCCTCAGGGATGTAGGGGACACCGTAGCACTCTTGGTGCACAGCCAGGTTGCACATGTCACAGAAGAGGATGACATTGCTGTTCTGGCACTCACCATCATTGCAGATGCAGCACACAGCATCCTCATCCACTAGTGCATTGGGGTCACCTTTATTGTGGCTTTCAAAGTAGGACTCCTTCTCCAGCCGGTCCATTAGGTACTCAAAGATCTCCTGGGGGATGGGACTCACACCCTCTGTCTTCCGTCGTTCATTCATGATATCCAGCCAGATGTAGTCCTCCTCGTCCATGTCGTACTCTACTTCCTCGTCCAGCTCCTCGGCCGACTTCTCAATGTACCTGCAGTGCACACAGGCAGCTCAGCATCAGACAGTTGAGATCTCCTTCCCTTTAAAGACAGTGGGTTACAACCGCGGGACACTTACACGACGCCAGGCCTGTGCCTTTACTTGTGCGGTCCCGGACATTCCATCCTCACCTTCATCCTAGGTACTCTAATCATTCCTGTTTTGCAGAAAAGCAAACCTACGGTTTGAGGAGTTAATTCACCTGTTCTAGGTCCCTTGTGAGAAAGTGGTAGAGCTGGGGTGTGGATGCAGGCGTGTTGGCTCCAAAGTGTACGTACTAGCGACTACACCATCTCCTCTGGGGTGCAGAGTCGGGAGAAGGAAGGTCCACAAGTGTCACTTGCAAATTATATATACGTTCTATCACCAACGGGCAGCATCCCGAATGGAGCTGCCATGGGTCTTATGTCAGCTAGTGCAGCTCAGGGCTCCCTCAAACTCTCGGTATTGTGTTTGTTTTTTGGATAGCCTTGGAAGATGACAGAATAGCTAAGATTTACCGAGCATTTATTATAAGCCAAGCATTGTACTGTTATCACGTTGATTCTCACCACAGCCATAGCATTAATGTTCATATTGCCCTTGTTTTGAGGATGAGGAAAATGTAGCTTTGAGAAGTGAATTAAATTCACTGCCCGACACAGATAGGTCATACAACCAGGAAGTGGCACAACTAGGATTCAGACTACCCTACACACTCACTGCGCCAGCAGGGCTGCAGCTGAGGCTGCTCCAGGTGTCTGGCTTACAGAGCAAGCTCCGCGTGCCCCTGCTATGCTCTCAGCCTGGACTCTGGTATCGTAAAGCTACAGGGAGCTACAACGGAAAGAATGGGGCTTTGGCTTCTGACAAACATGGATTTAAATCCTGGCTCTGCCACTCTGACCTTCAAGATACCTCTGGGCTTTCCTGAACTCAGTTTTATTAATAATACAATGAGGATGCTACTATTTTACTCCCAAAGACACTTGTCAGGATTAAATGGAATTTAAAAAATGAATGGGCTAACTGAAGTGGCACATAGCAGGCCCTAAATAAATGTTGTTCTTGTCCCTCCAACTCCCCTCTCCACAAGGGAAATGGAGCTCTGGGTGCTAGGGCAGGCCAGGTGAGCACAGCTTGGGAGCCATGCTCTGTATGACAGACAGCAGGCAAGGAAGGTGACCTCCCTGGGCCGGCTTCCTCATCTATAAAGGGGTGATGCTAACCTGTACCTATTTCACACAGCTGTTGTGAGCATTAAATGAGTTAATACAGATAAGGTACTTAGGACAGTTCCTGGCATAATGCAAATACTCGATAAACCTTAGGTTTATTATTAGCTTTTGTATAGCCCTGAGCTATCTTGCCTTGAGTTATAACTATTTATGTGTCTAACTCCTACACTTCAGGCTAGAGGCAAGGACCATGTCTGATTCACCACACAGAAATAGGTGCAGTGTTGTTCATTTCAAAGGCATTTTGAGGGTGGGATGGAGAAGAGAAACTAAAATACCATATCTATGGGAAGCAGTTTCTTCCTTAGCCCTTTAGTTCTTCCCTCAAATGACTGCAATGTCCTCATCCTTGAAAAAGGGTGTGGTTCATATGAACCATCTAGCCCCTTCTAGGCCTTGGCACTTGTTCTCAACCTTTGCTCTGCCATGACACATGTGACATTACGCGATGGTACCTAACACACTCCCACAGTGCACCTACATTACAGACTGTGACACAGATAGATAATGTAGGCTGCATGCCATGTACAATTCCTGGCACATCAGCCTACACTCCACCTTTTCTCCTTAAGAAAGCATATCAGATGCAAGCAAGAGAAATTGGTGTTGGTAGAGAGATGACCTCAAATCTTCCCAAATTTATATGTAAAAACTATCATTTGTAAAATGTGGACAGTTCTACTAACAGTAGTAATAAATGACATGCAACACACCTCCCAGCTGATCACGGTGTACCAGCTGAGAACTGCTGCCCTCGAAAACAGATGTGATCCTCAGGAGTAAAGAGTGAATCTGAGCAGAAGGAGGAAGAAATGGAGTGGGATGAACTGGTCTGGATTGCCTATAAGAGCAGAGAGTGCTAAAGAGCCATTAGGAGGGAGGGCTGTAACTCAAACAAGAGTCTGTATGTTGGGGTGGGCACAGCGGTCAGTGCTAACATAAAAGAGGCAGGGGAAAGCCAGAAGGAGAAAGAGGGGACGCTGGGCTGGACGGATGGAAGAAGACAGGAAGAGGAGACCAGCTAACGTGTGAACAAGGGAGAGACCGCAGTCACATCCTGGCCAAATCACCTGAGTTCCCACAGACTTGATTTTATTTTTTAATTTTTTTTCCCCCACAGACTTGATTTTATTTATTTAATTTTTGTAAATGTTTTATTTATTTCTGAGAGAGAGAGAGAGAGCGTGAGCAGGGGAGGGTCAGAGAGAGAGGGAGATACAGAATCTGAAACAGGCTCCACGCTCTGAGCTGGCAGTCAGCACAGAGCCCGACGCGGGGCTCGAACCCACGAACTGTGAGATCATGACCTGAGCCGAAGTTGGACGCTTAACTGACTGAGCCACCCAGGTGCCCCCCTCCAAAGACTTGATTTTAAAGAACTGAGGTTCAGTATACCATCACATGGATTGCACTTTTGGTAAAAACCACCTTTCATATAAAAACCTTTACAAGTCCTTCTCAGAGATTAGGCCTTCTGATTAGCCGACACCAAATACTGCTCCTTCACTTATCCGTATGCCCTCTTTGCCTTGGATGCCAAGACCCAGAGAGTTGTATACTTGATTTTTCTCCCATTCTCCAGCTAAGGTTTCTGTATATAGCTTCACCGCCACATTGCCCCACCCCTTCATTTCTTACCTTGTGTTAAAGGAATTTAGCCTTATGCCTATAACTTTGTTAGGAACCACCAAGACTAATTTTGGAAGGAAGCGGGGTACCAAGAAACAATTAAATGACATAAATAAAAGGGCCAGTGGAGGAGCACAAACTACAGGCGATAAAAATATTGTTTACATGTGTTAGAGGATGGGTGACAATAACAGAAAAATGGGGAAATTACCTCTGCAGATTTGCAAATTGCTTTTGCAACCTTATGAAATCAGTGTGCCTAGTCTTCTACCTCTAGGCCGGCAAAGGAATATTATACCTACTCTGCAGATGGGGGGTCATTACAACACCAGAAGCCAGATGACTTTCTCAAGGTTACACAGTGATGGGAGTAGAGAGGGTCAGGAACCAGACACGTGATTTTTTGATACATGAAAACAGTGCAGCTTTGAAGTCAGAGGAACCGGGATTTGAATCCCAGTTCAGCTATCTATCGGTATGTGACTTTCGGTAAGTCTGGCCCCCTTTCTGGACTGTGGGTTCCTCATCTGTGAAATGAGAACGATACCCACCTGAGAGAACTGTGAGAATCAAGTAAAGGAGTGGCCGCAAAGTACCCAGGGCAGGGCCTGGCACGTGGCAGTATACAGCAAGTGCCACCATCACTAGCTGGGGCACCGTTCCTCTCACCGCCCTGGTAGGACCACGGTGCGTCTGCTGTCCTTTATCTCTGCCACTTTCCCATCTGCTACCTGTTACGTCTCAGCTCCCGAGCCCTGCTTGACCCGTTTTCCAGAGCTGGGAGGTGGAGGTGGCCTTACCGGTAGTAGGAAGTCGGCCGGGGCGGGGCATCGGGGGTGTCCTGCTCCAACTCCCGGTATACCACCTCTGGCAGCTTGGGAGTGGTGCTCACGGAAGCGTTATGGTGGTGGTGATGGTTGGAGTCCTTGCGCTTCTCCTTGTTCTTATGCTTGCCTGACTTGGGAGTAGCAGCCGGTGTCTCGGTGTTCTCCTTATTGCTGCCATTCTCAGGAGCCTCCTCGGGGGCCTCCTCATCCTCTGACACCACATCCAGGTTGTCAAAGATGCTGATGCGGTGGACTCGGCCATGCAGGTCCACCTCCACCATGCGCTGGGCCTGCGCGTAGCTCATCACCTCACGGCCCGGTGACTGGGATACCTCTGAGGGGCTGGGTGACTGCTTGTTGGCTGGGCGTGATTGGCGCCCCTTCTTTTTGTGCTTGCGGAGTGGAGTCTGCTGTGGGGGCGGTGGGTTGTCGTGGTCATAGTGATATAGGTGGTACTCAATACCACTGTAACTCTTGTAGACCTTGCGGCAGGTCTCCACGGGGCACTCATATGGTGGCTTAGTTGCCCGCAAGTTGTGGCAGAAAGTCTTCACGTCAAAGTCCACCCCCATGCTGTCACATCTAGAATGTACAGATCAGTTAGCACAGGCCTGGGGAAGAGTTCCTGGTCATCCACTCTACTCTCTCCAGCCCTCCTTCTCCCCAAAGGTCCTGGCCAGCCCACCTCTACAGTGACTCCAAATGCCATCACCTTCACACCATGGGCAGTCTGGGCCTCATCACCTCCTGCCCAGTCATCCTGCCCTGTATCTCAACTATTCTAGCCTAATCTCACATCGCGTGGCCAGGGTGATCTTTTACCAAGTAGCAACAGCCACAGCAATCTTCTGGTTAAAAGCTTCCCGATGCTCCCCACTTATCTGAATATGATGATATTCAAAGTACTCTTTTCATTGTCTGGCCCTAGTCCTTCTTTCCAGACTCCTCTTTTCACCAGTTACAGCTGTGCTTCTGTCTACCCCGGGCACTTTGGCATTCCCTGAATGTTATAACCTCTCCTTCCTGCAAGATGATTTGAAATGGTTTCCATCCTGATTGGTGAGCTCCTACTCATTCTTCAAAACCCAACTCAAATGTCACTTCTGTAATGATTTGTCTTTCCCATGGAGGGTTGTGTTTCCATGGCATTCCACTGTCATCTACACCAAGGCACTTACCACACTGGAAGTTCTTTGTCTCCTCCCACTAGACCGGGTGCTATACAGTGCAGACATCAGAGCCTACCCACCTCTATATAGTCCCAGGACCTGGCATGTAGTGGACACTCAGGTTTTGGCAAATGAATAAAGAATTTGTTTAATGAATAGCTCAATGAGGGGATCATCAGATCATCTGACAGATAAAGGCTGGTGTTAACCCATGTAGAAGCTTGAATGGGTAGCCAGTGATTTAATCCTGGTCACCAGCAGAAATTGTTGCATTATACAAAGAAGCAGTTCATGTCTGAGGTCTTTAGAGGAGGCCTATGCCCTAGCCCTGGCTCTTGGAGCGGCACCAGGTACTTAGAGTACAAACAAGAGCATGACAGTCTAGGCACACTCAGTTCCAAGCTGGTCCTCAGGGCCTTCCCTTCCTCCTCTCCAGTGTTCCTGGGTGAGTAGTGACAGCAGATGGCACCAGCCCCCAGGAAGCCCAGCGTGGTCAGGGACTGCCCCAATTTCTCCAGGCCTAGTTGACTTCAACAATTCAGCTAGGGTGTTGGCACCATTCCAGGCAAAGCCACCCTGAGCTCCTAGACAAACAGTGACATCTCTTGGCCTCTCTCCTGTGACTTAGCCCAGCCAAGTGGGCTGCTCCAGCCTCTCTTTCAAAGCCCTTGGCTTCATGGGTAAAACTACTCCTTCTACTCCAACTCACTTTTACTTCCTACCTGCAGCTGTGTCTTTAAACACAAACCAATCAGAGGAACAGGCAAGCTCTTTTCTTTCAATGATGGGTCCCTGGTGTATCCTGCAGCTCTGTCGCCCTGGCTCCCAAAGTAGCACAGAGCCCCCGGCAGAAGTCCCGCTGGGACTGGGCGGCAGAGGCACACAGGGTGGAGACAAGAACTCAGACTGGAAGTCCGTGAGGAAGACCCAGAGCCCACAGGGGTACGGCGGCGGAGCGCAGGGGGCTGGAGGAAGTAGGGGGCGGAGGCCGGAGCGATCAGGCCTGGCCCAGGCGGTGCCCGCAACCCTCTCCCGGATGCGGCGACGTTTCCCTTTAGTCGAGGTGTAACACGTTAAACAAGGCTCCCCTCCTGCCATTGGCCCGGGCAGCCCCGGGGGATACTCTGTTGCCCTGGGACGCGGGCTGGGAGCTAATGCACTGTCACTTCTCCCGGCTGGAGTGGCCCGAGAGGCACTCGGACCGGGCAGCTCAGCGCACGCCCCACGAAAGTAGTCTAGCCTTTCCTCGCTGGCCACTCCCGCCCTGGTCCCAGGCCCGCACTCACCGGCCACCTCGAGTCCGGGCTCATCGCCGGGGGCGCCCGCCGGGGCTCCGACCCCAGTTGGGGAGGCCGGCGGGGAAAGACGGGCCGGGGAGAGAGAGCCCCAACTCCGGAGACCGCAGACCTCGCCACCCCGGCACCCTGCCGCCCCACGCTCTGGCCCCGGCTCCCCGGGATTCCCGCGCTGACCCCTGCCGCTCCCGGTCCCGCCGGCGCCCTGGTGTCTCAACTCCGTCGGCCGCCGCCGGTTTCGAGAGCCTCTAGGTTGTCCGGCCTCGGGACCTGGCACCGCCGGAACAATGGAGGGCCCCGGAGGCAGCGCGGGGACGGCGGCGGCGGAGACCGTGGCGGCAAAGGCAGTGGCAGCGGCGGCGGCAGCAGCGGCGGCGACGGCGTCTGCGCAGGGTAAACGCGGCGCCTCGGCGCTGTCGACCTGCACTTTCGCCACAGATCCCCGCCCGCCTGCTGAGTCTAGAGAGGCCTTTCTCTGAGACTCGGAAGAGCCCCTGGGCACCCCACATGGCTTCTCTAGCACCTCCACCTTAGAGTTGAGTTCCTGTAGACTGAAGTCACGGTATTCCGAATCCGGAGTAGTCGGGCCGTTTGTGGCGAATCTGCGGACACGGACGGTGAGCGCGGGGCTGGGCTTGAGGAGCCCGCCCTTCTCCCTTCCCCCTCTGCCTCCTCCCTCCCTCCTGCTGGCGCCGCGGCTGCAGTAGGGACCTGGCCTTGGTCTCCGAGAAAGGCGGCGAGGCGGGGCCGGAGCCACGGGGCGGGGCTGGGGGCAGGGCCGGGAGCAAGAGGGACGCAGGCTGGAGCCTAAGGAAGGGCTCGGCGTTATGGGTAGAGGCGGGGCGGGTCTAGGAGAGAATAAACCAGTCCATGGGGCGGGGTTTGCGGAGAGTGGGCGGGGACATCGGTAAAGCGGGCTCCAGTAAGGAGAATAGGGGCTGAACAAGGGTGAAAGGGTGGGACTAAATAGAAGAGGGGGCCTCAGGAAATTAAGGGCGGGGCCTTATATGGGCCAGGAAGGAGTTGGGCTTGGGAGAAAGGACAGAACTGGGAAAAACGCCGCGAGACTGAGAAGGGCGGGGCTTGGAAAAGGTAAGGGGGCGGGGCTGGAGGAAAGGGGCGGGACCAGATTGGGGTTAACGGGCGTGGCCGAAGGAAAGGGAAGGAGCTTGGGAAAGGCACAGGAGCAGTTCTGAAGGGGAAGTGTGGATCTGAAGGCGGGGGCCGAACTTGGGGAGGTATAGGAGGCTGGTGGGATGTGAAAGGGCTTGTGTACGGTAAACTGGGAACCCTTTAGGGTTGGCGGAAAATGCATCATGGCTATGGGTGGGGGGTCGGAAGACTGTCTAAACAGCTGGTTTCAGTGTGACTGGGCCACTTAGCTATGTGAATCTAGGCAAGTTGTTAAATTCTTACTACTTTAAATTCCTTATTTATAAAAGGGAGCTCAAAAACTATGGTCAGTTCTTGGGGGCTATGGAGAACTTGGGTGCTGGGAAGAGTCCACTTGTTAAGCAGTGCTTGTTGCTGAGCCTCTTGAATTTTGCTATCCAAAGAAGCATTGAAAGGGTCTTCCAGGGTTCTGGGGTAAAGCCCAAAGGAAACGGAAATTTCAATTTTATCTTAATGCAAACCTTGCATTCGACTCACTAAAATGTATGTGTTTTCACGTACAATGTTTTTTGAAAAATATCCTAATAGAACCCACACTCCAGAAAGATGTTTGCTGGTGAAGATCTTGGGATCTGGAGTCAAACTAATGAGTTCTCTTCAGTAAGTGACTTAACAGGGCACCTGGGTGGCTCAGTCCGTTAAGCCTCCGACTTCGGCTCAGGTCATGATCTCACGGTTGGTGAGTTTGAGCCCTGCATCAGGCTCTTGTGCTGACAGCTCAGAGTCCAGAACCTGCTCTGGATTCTATGTTTCTCTCTGCCCCTCCCCTGCTTGTTCTCTGTTGCTCTCTGTCTCTCAAAAATAAACATTTAAAAAAATTTTTTTAAGTGACTTAACCTGAGTCTCAGTTTCCTGATGTGTAAAATGGAGATAAAGTATAGTGCTTACGTTACAGGATTGTTGTGCGGATTCAATAAGAATATGCTTGTAAATCACCTAGATATGTAGTGAATTCTCAAAATATTAGCTGTTTTTATTATTGTTATTAAAAGATTCAGAATAAATTGATCAGAGCAGAGTTAGAGTCATTGTAAAGCTGACCCTTTTTGAGGTCAGGAACTCCTCTGAGAACCTGACAAAAACTATGGGCCTCTCCTCCAAAAAACACACACACACAAAGTTTCACTCATCATTTTTTTAAATGTTTTAATTTGTTTTTGAGAGAGAGAGAGAGAGAGAGACAGAGTGAGAGCAGGGGAGGGGCAGAGAGAGAGAGAGGGAGACACAGAATCTGAAGCAGGCTCCAGGCTCCGAGCTGTCGGCACAGTGTCCAACGTGGGGCTTGAACTCACAAACTGTTAGAACGTGACCTGAGCCAAAGTTGGATGCTTAACTGACTGAGCCACCCAGGTGCCCCACTCCTCATTTCTTAAAGTGTTGAATAATGTCTGAAGAAGTGATTGGATGGATGGGTGTTAGGATGGGGATGAACCTTAACTGAAGCTATTTTTGCTCACTTCTCTTGGTGTGGCCCCAGGTCCTGGGTCCTCTAGTCTCCTTCCCCAAGAACCATGAGACGAAAGTGGAGTAAAGATCAGCTTTATTATTGGCATGAAGGCAGGGAGGTGGTGACAGTGCCAGGCCCTTCTGTGGGTGAGGGGGCAGAGGGCTCGACCAGCCAGCACTGACCCTCCAAGCTAGCCTCAGTGAGGTCCAGGGCTCCAGCCGCCTCTGGCTTTCAGCAGAAGCAGTGGATGAGCAGGCAGGCAGACTGCTAGTTATTAGAGTAAGTGGGCTCCTCAGGGCTGTTCTGGAGCTGGGGTTGGGCTGGAGTTGGCTGGAGGTGGAGGGCGAGGCTGGATATCCCTGGTGCGCATATAGGACAGCAGCTGCTCTGGGATCTCGGCCAGCACGTCCTTGGCTAGTCGGGCCATACTCAGCACCTGGTTTCCGGACCGGTCGACATAGTCTCGGAAGGGGACGAACTGAGACAGGCACAGACAATCAGGTGTGGGTAATGGCCAGCGAAGAGAGGAGTAGGAAGGGAAACAGTAAGGAGGTTTCCTCCTTGACCCCTAACATCTCTTTCCAAATATCACATTATCTCTTTCCACATTTACTTTCTCCCACCTCCTTTTGTTCCCACTTTCTATTCACCTTCAACTTGATCCAGTTTGGCTTCATGCAGTACTGACACTGCTTTTGCTAACGTCATAATCCCTATGTTCCCAAATCAAGCCAGTGGGCAATAATTGTCACTCCTCATCTTGCTTGATTTCCCTCTAGCTTTTCATTACGTTTGACCATAATCTTCCTAAACACATCCCACTCTTGACACACCACACTCTTCTAGACTTTCTTGTTCCCTTCTGGATGCTCTTCCCTCCAACCCCCTTCCTCCTGAGACTACCTGACCTCTAGACCTGGTCACTTCTCTCAGTTCTCTTCTGGGGTGATTTCATATACTTCCATGACTTTAAAAACTGTTCTATGACTCCCAGATTTATACATCCAGCCCTGGCCTCTTTTTTAAGGTCCAGAGCCACGTATTTACTTGCCCGTATCATATCTCCATTCACTTGTCTTAGATGCCTCACATCCTGTGTGTTCACAACTGAATTCTGGCCCTTTCTGCCACATCTTTTCCTCTTCTAGGTTTCCCCTCCCCAGTCAATGGGGCCATCACTCACTCAGTTCCTCAAGCTGGAAAACAGAGTTATCTTTGAAGCCCTCCTCACTCCCCATCACCATGTGATCAAAGCATAAACTCTTGTAAATTTTTCTTAATCTTTTGAACCTGCTTCTTCTCTCCATCCTTACTGTCCAGATTCCTATCTCTCATCTTCTCTCTACTACTTCAGAGGCTTCCTCACTAACAGTACCTGCTGTAGTCAACCCTCCATGCAGCAGAGATCCTCTTAATGCAAGTCTGACCATCTCAGTCCTCTGTAAAATCTGCCAAGAACTTTCCAGTCTTTTAGAACAAAACTCCCAATCATCACCATGACCAGCAAGGCCTTGGCTCCCTCTTCTTCACACTTACTGGGATCCTGCCACCCCGGCCTCCTGCCTTTTCCATGTTTGGGCTGATTCATCTGGGCCTCAGGGCCTTTGCATGTGCTGCTTCTCTGCCCCCTTTAGGTTTCAGCTCAAATGTCGTTTCCTTATAGAAGCCTTTCCTGACTACCCTAGTAAGTCAGTCCCTGTTATAAGCTCTCATAGTGGCATTTGCTGTTCTTCTGGAGCACGTATCATAGTCTAATGAAATATTTAGCTGTGTGATTATTGTTGGTTACCTTCACTAGAGGGCAGGGGCTTTGGGGATATCCTATACTATGGATCCACAGTGGCTGTAGCAACCTGCCTATTCCTCAAAAAGAGTATGTTCAAAGAATGCAGGAAGGCTGGAAGAGTAAGGGGGAGAAAGATAGGTGAACAAGAAGGCAGTAAGAGAGTAGCTGCCAACTTAGCCTCTCCTTCTCACTGTGCCTTTTGGCTCCATGACTTCCTCTCCCTGGTCAGGTCTACCTGAACGATGTCCCGCTCTGCATAGCGTCCCCTTGAGGACACGCGCACGTCATCACCATCCAGCTCTTCCATTGCTGCAGAGAAGACACCCCTCAGCTGATTGCCCTCTCCAACACCAACCCAATCTACCCCCTTCCCTGTTAGCTCCTCTTTGGAGTCTCATGAGAATATTTAATGGTTGTATTAAAGTCCTAACAAATGTTAGGCATTGTTATGGAATTGTTATTATGCCTTCTCACGCATTCTATTCTCCCAGGACCCCCAGGAGGGAAATATTCATATCAACAGCCTCAGTTACAATAAGGAGGTAGGTTCAGAGAAGGTCTGTCACTTGGTCAGGGTCTAACACAACCATCCATCTTCTCTTTTATGTGAGGCAGGCCTGGGTGCCCAGATCCTCCCCTATTTTCTCCATTCTTGGTCTCACTCATGGACACCCTTCCATCCAACTCACCTTCAAACATGGCTGGTCCCACACCGACAATAATGATAGACATGGGCAGTGAGGAGGCCTGTGAGGGAAAGAAGTTGAATGGTTGGGGTGAGCTGTCGTAACAATGGAGGTAACTGTTGGGGACAATTCTCTGTGCATGTATCATGTTTCTGCGCATCTTGCAAGCAGAGGCAGTGATTTCCGTTGTTCCAGATTATCTTTTCAAGGATGTCTGTATATCAAATAGCCTTGAAAGAAACAGTGTCTTCCTTTGGAGCAAAGGGCAGACTTGTTTACTATTCAGTTTATAATAAAGTATCTCACACTGGAACAAAGGGTAGGCATGCTTATTGCCCACTAAAAAAGATTCAGATACCCTAAATTCAGGGTTTCTATCCTATAGTATCTCCCATTGTGGGTGCAGCTGTCATTTGGCCCCCTTAACATGATCTTGGAGGAATTGGGACCTAGATTCAGAGCAAATGGTGATAATTGAGCTACCGCTATTGCTGAGAATAAAGTCCTTTGTCTCTGATTCAGGACTCTTGTGTCTTCTGCCAACATCCATGAAACTGGTAGACTAATTTGTTAACTTGCAAGTAGGATAAAATCTCAACCCCTTCACAGTTATTAACAGCGACCCTCCCTGGCAAGCCCTCCTCCTTAGACTCACACTGACGATGGCCTCCTTGGTCTGCGTCATGTCAGAGATGACCCCGTCAGTGATGATGAGCAGAACATAGTACTGGGAACCATCAGAGATCTTGGCTGCAGCCCTGGTTGAGAGTCCAAGATCAGAATCCAGCTGAAATCCCAGAGAGGCCAAGAGAACTGCCTACTCCTAAAGTTTTCACAGCCAGCGTGTAGGCAGTGGGTAGGGACTGGGGTTTCTGAAGCTCATGCTTCTTCCCAAGACCTGGATGCCTGCCTGACATCCCTCTAGTAACACTCACGGAGAACTTACTGTGGTAGGTCCTGGGTTATGGTAGGCACTAGAGGCACACAGTGAGAAAAAACAAATTCATCCCAGCCCCCGGGAGGGAGGACATTAATCCCAGAATCACAGAAATAGGTATAAAATACCACTTGTGATGAGCACTGCGATGGAAAGGGACACAGCTATGACAGTATCTAGTAGGGGATCCTGACATGGTCCAGGAGGTCACTGAAAGCTTCTTTAAGGAAACAATGTTTTTAAAAAAATTTTTTTAATGTTTTATTTATTTCTGAGAGAGAGAGAGAGAGAGAGAGAGGTGGGGGGTGGGGGCAGCATGAACAGGGGTGGGTCAGAGAGACAGGGAGACACAGAATCCGAAGCAGGCTCCAGGCTCTGAGCTAGCTGTCAGCACAGAGCCCGACGCAGGGCTCAAACTCATGAACCATGAGATCATGACCCGAGCCGAAGTCAGACAACTTAACCGACTGAGCCACCCAGGTGCTCCAAGGAAACAATGTTTGAAGATGAAGGAGGGGTTATGTGAAGGAGGGGATCATTCCAGGCAGAGACAACAGCATAGGCAAGGCCCCTGTGATGGGACTAAAGGAATCCCACTCTGTCTGGAGCCCAGAAAGTGAGGGAAACAGAGTGGACCTCGTGGCTGAGACGGAGCAGGGACCAGACTACACAGGGCTCTGACAGCTCTTAGGAATATTTTAGTGTTTGTACAAGGGCAAGACCAAAAGCTGAAGGCCTTTCTTCCCTTTCTCGCCCGTTTCTTCTTTCTTCCTTCTCCCCTCTGCTGACCACCTCTCGTTGCCTATGCTGCTGGGTCCTTAGCCAGTCTAAAAACTGCTCCAAGCTCCTTTTCCTTCTCTCATCATCAATTTTTGAATCCAAGATTTTTCTATCTGAAAAGGACTTCAGAAGTCCTTTAGTTCGGTCTTCTTATTTTACATATCAGAAAAATAAGACCTTCGGAGAGCACAAAGGTTCTGTGTGGGTTGGAAAGGACTGAGTTACACTATCCAATAAGGTAGCCCCTAGCCACATATGGCCACTGAAATTTAATTAAGTTAAATAGAATTGAGTTTTAGGTTCCTTTTTCATCCAGGCTACATCTTAAATGCTCAATAGAAGAACCCAACTAAACCAAAAGCCCTGAGCTCTTGATTCCTTCACTCTCCACTCCTGGCCTGTTTTTTGGATGCTCCTCCGTATACTGCATATTCCGGTCATAAATACACTGTTCACTGTTTCCTGAGCTTGCCCCTTGATGACTGTGTTGCTTGCTTATGTCGTTCCTCCTGCCAGGCCTACTCTGTATTCTCTTACAAACTCCAACTTGCCAAGCTGAGCAGTCCTCTCCAAACGTAGATCTCTCAGACTAGCTTATACCCTCTTCTTCCTCTGCCTTCTAGGATACTGTCAGCCAAGATGGGCTGTCAGCCCTTTCATGTGGGTTTTCACACCCATGAGGGTACCAGCCTGTGTCCAGGGGCAAGCCAAGACTACAGGACACGTGAGACATCCATTCTACCGTATGATCTGGTGGATAAAGCTAGATGACTGGAAGTACGTTTAAATCATCTTTAATTTGGGGGGAGGGGGTGGTGCCTGGGTGGTTCAGTTGGTTAAGTGTCTGACTCTTGATTTCGGCTCAGGTCATGATCTCACAGTTTGTGAGATGGAGCCCTGCATCAGGCTCTGTGCTCATAGCATGCGGAGCCTGCTTAGGATTCTCTCTCCCTCTCTCTCTGGCCCCTCCCCTACTGGTAGGCACGCTGTCTCTCAAAATAAATAGACATTTAAAAAACCCGCCTTTTTCCCTCTCCAAATTAAAGCAAACATGGACACGACAAGAGGAGAATATAAAATTTGCATGAATTTGTAAGATAAATATGGTGACTTTAAAGACATGCTCAGCCTGGTTGCTTTCAGCTGTATCCCTAAGATTCCCCTGGGTGAAGCAATCACTTGTCTTTGCCAACAGGCAACTTGCTGGAAAAGTCTGGGAAGCTCCGGCCTATGGAAAGTAATGATTTATTTATATTTCTGTCTCCTGCACCAGGGCGGGAGCTCCTAAGGGTAGAGACTAGATCTGATTCATCTGTGAGTCTCTAGCGCACCAGCGGAGAACTGAGCATACAGCGATGCCCTTTTTTTTTTTTTTAATATTTTTTTATTTATTTCTAGGAGAGAGAGAGACAGCGTGAGCAGGGGAGGGTCATAGAGAGAGGGAGTCACAGACTGAAACAGGCTCCAGGCTCTGAGCTGGCAGTCAGCACAGAGCCCGACGCGGGGCTCGAACCCACGAACCGCGAGATCATGACCTAAGCGAAAGTCGGACGCTTAACCGACTAAGCCACCCAGGCGCCCCACAGCGATGCCCTTTTAATAGTAATAATGATAATAATAGTAACAGTAATAGCTGACACTTATAGCAGTTATGTGGCGGGCACTAAGTGCTTGACATATATTAATTTAGTTAGCCCTCACCCAAACCCTATGATATTTCTATTTTTTAAGTGTGTTTAAAATTTTATTTTAGAGAGAGAGAGAGAGAGCATGATCGGAGGAGAGGGGCAGAGGGAGAGAGAGGATCTTAAGCAGGCTTCATGCAGAGACTGACACAGGGCTCTGTCCCACGACCCTGGGATCATGAACTGAGCCAAAATCAAGAGTTGGACGCTCAACTGACTAAGCCACTCAGGTGTCCCCTTCCCCCGCCATGATATTACTATTATTATTCTCATTTTACAATTGAGGAAATAGGCATAGAGAGGTTCAGGGGCTTGCTCAAAGCCATACGCTAGTGAGTGGTAGAGCAGCTGTATCAACTTAGCCAGCTTGACTCCACAGCCCACATTCGTGCCACGTTGACTTTTTATTGAGTGTTTATTGAATGAATGAGTTAGTGAACTAAGATAATATTAAGAAATCTGTTTAACAACAAAAAATATGCCAAGGCTCCAATATTAAGTGAAAAAAAATCAGTAGTGAGATATTACATGTAATTTATTTATTTTATTTTTTTTGGTAATCTCTACACCCACCACGGGACTCAAACTCATGGTCCCGAGACCAAGAGTTGCATGCTCTTCTGACTGAGCCAGTCAGGTTAGGTTCCCCTACCTATAATTTGACAGCAATTATGGATTCATAAGGAAAACACTGTCAGGAACTACGTATATATACACATTCCCATGGGCAGTATTTTGGGTGATTTCTTATTTCATTTCTTCATCCTTGAAATTTTCTACAGCAATGTTATGTTGCTTTCATAATTAAAAGAAACTTATCTTCACTATGAATTACATAAATAATCTTTATAGGGAAAAGGGAAGTGTACAGACATATAAATATCCCTGAAATCCTTCCATTTGCATTCTCTCTTTTTACTTTCAAGCTTTCTGAGGTATTTTGTTTTAGCTGGGTCTCCTCTATTCAGCATATCATAGGGTTCACTTATTATTTTTTAGTCAACAAGAGAGTCTTTTTCTTTTAAGAGGTGAACTTATCCAATTTAAAAAACTGTTTATTTTGAGAGAGAGAAAGCATGCGAGTGGGGGAGGAGCAGAGAGAAAGGAAGAGAGAGAGAACCCTGACGGGGGCCCGAATCTCACAAACCCATGAGATCATGACCTGAGCCAGATCAAGTGTTGGATGCTTAACTGACTGAGCCACCCCGGTGCCCTGGCACTTAACCTCTTTATACCAGAGCCTGGTCAGCACTGAAACTTTTATCCTTTCCCCAAAGCCCAGGTTCACTCAAGAGTGGTCTTAACTATCCTTAGGGACTCAGCCCCCTGTTTGGGTCCCCTCATTCCCCCCACTGCACCCCGTTCCCTTACCTGGCTACCTGGTTGATGACAGGAGCAAAGTAGGTGGGCCCATAGAGCTGCACTGTGCGCAGGCTCTGGAAGTAGCTCTCCAGCACGCCCTCAATGCCTGCACAGTTGGGGTCCTCATCATTGTTGTTCTGTCAGGGAAGATGCCTTGTCAGGGAGGAGCCATGCAGGGTATACCCAGGGGTGCTCTGATCCCTACTTTTTTCCAGTTCTCTCATGCTCCCCTCAAAACTCCAGCCCTGCTCCCCTCCCTTTTCTGTCACCCTCTCATAGCTTCCTGGTCCTCTGCAGGTACTTGACCCTTAGAAGAAATGTGAAGAGGAGAAATTCACCAACTTGAGTGAGTCAGATGCCAGGGCATGGAGTTTAGGCTCCGGCCTATACTATACCAGGGGGAACTGGTGGGAGATCCGTCCCTCTGGAGGCAGCTTGGCTCCAAAGCCATAGGCTGGGAAGAGCTTGTCACTGTCGTAGTCCTGGATGATTTCTCCCACCGCCTTGAGGGCCATGGCGTAGGCGCTGAGTTGGTAGGGACTCATGTAATGCAGGGAGGTGGGCTGCAGAGGATTCCCTGTAGAGACACAGGACCCCCCAGCCTCGTGGCCACCTTGGTCATTTATCTATTTACCTGCTGACGTATACATCCAACCACCTATCCATTCACCCACTCTTTACCCATTGCACTCCCTCATTATTATGCCAAATCAGCCATATATTCATTTATCCATCTATCCACCCACGAGCCCCTGTTGTCTGTCCATTAATTTGTCCACTTACCCACATACCCATTCTCCCATCCACTGGATATAATCCATCTTTCAATCTATCTGTCCATTTCTTCTATCCATCTGCCTTTCCATTCTCTTATTCAGTATCCACCCAACTACCACCCATCCATTTATTCCTATTCATTCCATTCATTCTGTCTTCATATGGATTCACCCACCTGTATACTCATTCATTACCCTATCTACTTACCTGTTATTTCTGCAATTTAAACATCTGTTCATGTGTCCACCCGCATACCCAGTCACGCATCCACTTGTCCAACATATTGTACTCACTCCGTAATCCATCTACCTACTTGGTTTGTTCATCTGTTTACCCACCCAGTCATTTATCTCTTCATTTCTCCTTACGCCCCTATTATCTCCTGTCCATTAATGTAATCATCCACTTCTTGAGGTATCTCTGTTTCAACTTTTTTGACTTATTTACCCACTTATTTTCCTGCACCCTCTGCCACCCCCTTGCATTACACCAAATAATCTCCCCCCAAAACTCCTGTCCCAACCTGGCTGGGCTTTGCCTCGAGCCTGGGCTTCCTGAGTAGGTGAACTTTTATCCCCAGGTTAGAGTCCAGGCCAACCTCTAATGACTTCCTTAGAATTCCTCCACGCCCCATTCCCCCATCCATGCCTCACCATTAGAAGCTGTGAAGTCAATGGCAACTGTGAAGTTGAGCTGTGTCCTGTTGGGGAAGTAGGTGGATTGAGAAGTGAGGGATTAATACTTATTGTATCAGGATTTCTCAAACACTAGTGTGCATACGAGGGATTAATACTTATTGTATCAGGATTTCTCAAGCACTAGTGTGCATACGAATCACCTGAGGATAGTGTTAAAATGCAGATTTTGATCTGGATGGTCTGGGTGTAGCCTGAAATTCTACATTTCTAACAAACCCCCAGGTGATGCAGATGCTGCTGGTCCATGGAACACACACTGGGTAGCAGAATTAAATGCCTACTGTGTGACAAGTTTATGTAACTTGTGTGACTTAACCCTTACTGTAGCCTTGAAGTAGTAATTAACCTCTCCATTTTGCATAGGAGGAAAGTGAGGTTCAGAGAAGCAAAGTACTTTACCCAGGCCTGCCTACCACTACTGATCCAAGTGGAATGTTCTCTTTGGTCTACTTGGGTTTTCCTTCTCTCTTGGCCTCTCCCTCTTGCCTGGCTATGATTTTTATCTGGATCCCCGTGAGATTACTGGGGTCATCTCTGAAGACCACTGGTCTGGGATCTGCCTAGGGGGACTGGATGCTAGGGATGAAAGGCAGTTCCATGAGGAGAACTAAGATGGGCAACACTATGCATTTTACAGAGCACTTCATAGTTTGCCAAGTGTTTAAAAGCATATTTCTGTGGACCCTAAACATTCATATATAAAAAAACAACGGAGGCTTAGAATTGGGAGTAACTCAATGCTGGGCTTTCAGCCCAGAACTTGGCCTGTGACTCACCCTCCCTTGATGTAATCAACGAAAGTGAATTCCGAGTCCACAGAGAAGGAGAGCAGCGTCACCTGTGGGACAGAGAGGCAGCCTTGCCACTTTGGAGAGGGCCGTCGGGTGGCAGAAAGCAGAAAGGCACATGATTCCACCTCCTGCCCCACCCTCCCCCACCCTGTCCCGTTTCTGAAAGGGCAAAAAAGAGGAAGCTGTCAGAAACGGATTTGGATTTCCAAAAGTGTATTAAACTGGGAAATACAACTTAAGTTTACAAAAAAAAAAAAAAAAATTCTGCAACAGTAAAGTCCAAACACTTTTCCTCAAGTGAGAAAACAAAAGATAAGCTTAAATGGTGCCATCTTGTGCCCAACATTACTATATCCAAGTAATCTGTGCCCACAGCCTTCCTGTACCCCCAACATTTGTCATGTTGTGTCAGTGGGAATAGAAACAGAGGATCTAGGGAGGGCTAGAGCTTTAGGGAGCACTCACAGTTCCTGAGTTGACATATTTCTTCTTCTTACATTTCTTCCGAGGGTTAAGTACCTGAGTGAAGAAGATAACAGTGATGGTGGGAAACAGAGAAAGAGCTACAGACTGAGAACACTGGGATGGAGGGCCTGGGAAACCTGGACAAGGCTGCGGTTCTCACCTCATACACTGTGAACTGGTTCTGGGCCTTGCTCAGCTCCCGGTAGCTGGTGGTGAACTCACCAATGAAGTCGTGGCTGCAGAGAGGCCAGGGGTGGGTGAGCAGCAGCTACTGTTGGCTTGCAGCCAGCCCTGAAAGTGGTCTTTTGTTCCCACTATCCCCTGTCTCTACTTGAGCTTCAGGGCACTGGGGTTGGGGCCAGAAGAGAGGCCAAGTTTAGGGAAATGAGGGAAGAGGCAGCTGAGATCAGTTGTACTCAAGGTCCCGGCATCTGTTAGCAGCATTTCCTGACTCGCAAGGCCACTGTGGGTTCCTGGTGATTGTACTACACATCACAGGAAGCTGTTTGAATTAACTACAGAAGAAGACAGTACTGTGTGGGGCAGTTCTACCTTCCGTCCCGGTCCCAGTCATACACATCAATCTTCACTGTTCTGAAATGCAGGACATTAACGTGGGTTAGGTGTGCACAATAAATCCTAGACACACCCCCACTGACTACCCGCACACAAACCAGCCTCCCATACACCCATCTGTTCTTCCTTCAGCTCTCCTCCCATCCGTCCATCCATCCTACTTATTCAGTCATCAGCCCGTGCACGCGCCCAACTACCTCCTGCCACTGTTTCTTCTACTGCTATTTGTACTGCTATTACTCTTCTTCTTTAAAATGTTTATTAGTTTCGAGAGAGAGAGACAGAGCATGCACTGATGGGGGAGGGGCAGAGAGAGAGGGAGACAGAGGATCCAAAGTGGGCTTCATGACAGCAGAGAACCCGACGTGGGGCTTGAACTCTTGAGCCGTGAGATCACGACCCGAGCCGAAGTTGGATGCTTAACTGACTGAGCCACCCAGGCGCCCTTGCTATTACTCTTCTTTACTACTTGTTGAGTCTTACTATATTCTAGGCATTGTTATCAGCACTTTCGTTGATTGTCTCATTTAATTTAACAACCATTCCCTAAAGTACTATTGTTCTTATTTTTGGATAAGAGGTACACAAGAGAATAGCTTGACTAAGGACCATAACTAGTAAGTGATTAAGCTGAAACTTAAAACCCAGACGTCCTGGTTCCAAACACTTTGTTCCTAACTACTATGCCTGAGTCCTCCTATATGTCCATATAGCTATGCTGCAGTCCATACAACCATCTATCTATCCATCTAGCCACCCAGTTACTCATTCATTTGTCAATCTAATTACCTATTAACACGTATCTTTATCTACCCGTGTAACTATACATCCAGGCATTCGATGACTTATTGATGTATGCAAGCGTCCATCTGTCTGTCCGTTCATCTATCTAAGCCAACACCCAACCATCTGACATCTATCCATCTGATCATCCATTCATCTACATAGCCACCCATTTATGTGCCCATCCATCCTTCCACCTATGCACTCACTTGTTTTCGTACTCTCCATTTATTAGCTCATGTGGTCGGCCGATTCACCTACTTTACACTTACTAAGCAAACAATTCATCTGATGATCCTTCCATCCATCTACCATCCATTCATCAATCCATCTTTCACTCTATTTGTTCTTCTGCTTTGTCAGTCATCCCTCTGCCTCTCTAGCCATCTAACAATTTCTCATATCCCATCCATCTACTCATTCATCCTTAATCCATCCATCATTTGTCCACCCACTGATCTGCCCATCAGTCCACTTACCCATTTATCTGTTATCCGCTCATCCATCTCCCACTACACCTACACACCAAGCCTCTTACACACTCATCCATATACCCATCCATCCATTCACCAGCTTGTCCATCCATCTGACCATCCATCCATGTATCTGCTTGCTCATTTGCCCTTTCATCTACCCATCCACCCATCCACCCTCCCGTCTACCTATGAGGCCATCTGTTTGCTTCCCCACTTACCTATCTCCATGCCCAAAGCTCTGTCTCACCAAGCAGGATCCTCCAAAACTATCAACACTTCTGCACTATTCCAGGGGCCGAAACCCCATTCTCATGCCCTTGTTCCCTTAATCTTAGCTTACGCTGAAGCACACCTGTCATAGTCTCCATTGCACAGTGCTCGCACGGGGATGCTGAAGGGTTGCCACACAGGGTTCAGTGTGTTTTTGACAACCTCCGTCTTGTGGCAGATGGTGAACCTGGGGAAGAGCAAGAGACTGGCACCTGCCTTGGGGGTCGGAGTGAGCCCAGAGATAGGTCCTCACACTCTTGAGATTCCTGGGATTTCCCCACTTGTTAAACACGTTTTGTCCTCTGCCTCGAGTGAATTCTGAGCTCAGGTCCTCGTGGAGTCTACGCTGCCCCACATCTAGCCCAAGAGCCCTGATGGGCCCATGGTCACCGCCGGGGAGGGATGGCTGCCACTGGAGAGAGCATTGACTCACGTGCCATCCTCATTGCTCCTATAGAACACAAGGAAGGGGTCTGATTTCCCAA
Source organism: Hyaena hyaena (assembly GCF_003009895.1). NCBI lineage: Eukaryota > Metazoa > Chordata > Mammalia > Carnivora > Hyaenidae > Hyaena > Hyaena hyaena. The sequence continues at coordinate 3,621,222 of NW_024080688.1, forward strand.
AGAAATCCTTCTTGTCCAGCTTGTTTGCGCACAGCTGCATGGTGGCAATGTCCTAGGGGCAGAGTTTGACTTGTTGACATCCAAATTGTTCATAGCTTCACACAGTCCGCTAAAGGGGGTGGGGAGAGAAGGGAGCTTTGTGGGTCTAGCATATGGCCCTTACTGACCCGACAATTGCTAAGCTCCTCTGCAGTCAGCAGTATGGTCCCACACTTCTTGCCTGGTACACCCCTGGAAGCAGAAAAGTCCTCTTCGTGAGGGGAGGGAGAGTAGGCAATGAAGATTGGGGAAGCCAGTCTGGGATTGAGTGGGCCAGGGATTCAATATGCAATTTACTGACAGTCCCCTAAATGTATTCCTTTCTGTCCGGGGTTGTTCCTGGGGGCGGGGAGGCCCTGACTTTGATTGGGAAGGGGTCTACGGTCTGTAAGGAAGGGGCTGCTCTGGCCTAGGTGGACATGTTATAATGGTAGCTTGGGAAAGGCATAGAATTTAGAATCCTGAGTAAGTTATTTCCCCCTTTTTTGGGGGGTCCTAGTTTCCTCCTCTATGAAATGGGAATCATTCCCACCTCTCAGGGCTATGAAAAGATATGAATGAGTACACGGAAGGACAAGCAGTTGGGAGGCTTTATTGATAATGAAGTGGTTCTATTTCTCAAAGCAAACCTTGGTATCTACTATATGCCAGGCACTGTGTTAGGCCAGTATGAATTGGCCAGTCGGTACTCTCCAGTTCTGCTAGACTCTGCCCTCAGAGAGTCTTCCAGTGGAATGTCAAAGCCAACAGGCAAGTAGAGTGTGATGTAGCAGTGCTGAGTGAGGGAGAGGAATTTCTATCGAGACACAGGCAAAGGGCTGTTCGGTTAGATCAAAGATGCTGTGATTTCTGAAGCCGGAAATAAATGTGAAGAGTGAAATACAAAAGACAAGGGCAGCCGTATCCTCTCCTGACCCAATAAGGGACACTTCCATGCATCCTGGGCACATACCAGGAAACCCATCCCCGACTTGCCTGGGTATCTATGTGGTCTGCGGACTTGCTGATATGGGCCTGTGAACCCTGATTCCCCAAAGGGATCCAAAGTATGGCAGAGGGAAAGCTAGGTCAGGAGTATCCTGGGTTTAAGTCCTGACTTCAACTTGCTGTGTGATTTTCCCTGTTTTTCACATGAATGTTGAACCATTTGTTTGGCTCTTTCGATCTTTGACTCTGTGCTTTAAAAAGACAGAGTGTGAGGAATACAGGGACTCTTCACCTGCACATCCAGGACCAAGTCTCTGATCCTCCACTTTCTCTCTGTTCTTTGCCTCCTTACTGTTTTCCCTCACCCCTCTTACCCAGTGTGAATTCCAGTCGATGATTATTATGATCACTCCCTTGCGTCCTACCCCTTATCCATTGCTCTTCTGTCACTTCAATATACTTATTGGGCGGAACCACAGCCCCATGTCAATACAATTCTCTGCCTAAGCCATACTGCACCTGTGCAACTAAATACGGCCAGAGGAAAACACAAATCTTGTTAACTGGTCTCGTTTTAAAAGATATTTTATTTATTTATTTTAAGTAATCTCTCCACCCAACATGGGGTTTGAACTCATGACCCCGAGATCAAGAGTCACATGCTCTACTGACTGAGCCAGCCAGGTGTCCCTAACTGATCTCCTTTTAAAGCACGACCACAAACCTCAAGAGGGTCCTTAGTCATACTTCAGTCTCCAGTTCTGCTAGATGGCAGTTTCACTCCTCCTCTCTCCTCCAACGTGGAAAGCCTCCTCCTCCCCCATCCTCACTCAGCCCATGACCTTGTTTCCTACTTCACTGACAAGACAGAAGCAACCAGAAGAGAATGTCCACAGTCCTCCCACCACACCTACCTTGCCTCCAGTATCTTCACCCACGCAACTGTTGCTATAAATGACCATCCATGTGCCTATTTATCCTCCACTGTGTGCTACATTCCACACGCTCTTGCCTGTGCATGGACACCATTCCAGTAATCTTTTTTTTTTTTTTATTATGTCTATTTTTCAGTTTCTACTGGATCATTCCCATTAACATACAAATGTAGTATACTTTTTCTCATGTTAAAAATGCAAACCTATTCTGACCTCACTTCCTTTGCTAACCGCTCCCTCCTTTTCTCTTCTTGTCTTTGCAGCAAAACCTCTTAAAAGATTCCTTGACTCTCATTCCTTTCTTCCGTTCTCTTCTAAACCTCTCCAACCAGCCTGTCACCCCCACCTCTTCCTTCAGAACTTCAGACCTGCAGCATTTGACGTGGCCGGCCACTCTCTCCTCAACACACTACCTTCACTGTGCCTGCGGTATAGTACCCTCTTCTCTTCGTCCTCTTACTTCATTAATGCTCCTTCTTAGTCTCCTTTTATTAACCATCTCATTTATGGCAACTCCTTCCTTCTAGGTGTTCAAGCCAAAGGCCTTGATGTCATCCTTGACTCCCCCCTTCCTCTCACATCCATATTCGGTCTGTCAGGAATCTTGACGGCTCCCCTTTCAAGTTATATCCAGAATCTGCCCACTTCTCTCCTTCACTGCTACCGCCCTGGATTACTCTAATCGTCTTCCAATAGGATCTCTGCTACTACCTTTGTCCACCCAAGGTTTATTCTCAATCCAGCAGCCAGCTTCATTGTCTGAAAACATAGTCAGATCATGTCGCTCCTCTCCCCCGAGCCTTCCAGTGACTCCCAACTCAGAGTAAAACCTAGTCTCTACAGCAGCTACGAGGCCCTAGACTGTTAACTCTCCAGTCTCACCTCCGCTTCCTCCTTGCTCACTTGGCTACAGCCACACTGGCCTCCTCACTGCTCTCTGAGCATATCGGGCTTTTGCACGGGCAGCTTCCTCTGCCTTCCACCTCCAGATATCTGCATGGCTCACTTCCTTACTTCCTCCTGGTCATTGCTCTGAAGTTACCTTTCCATCAAGCCTACTCGAGTGCTCTGGTGAATATTGCAGGTCCCACCCACCCAGCATTTCCAATCCTAATTCTGCTCTACTTTACCTTTTTTCCATAGCACTTAATGTCTTCTAATGTATAATTTACTTATTTATTATGTCTATTTTGTACAGCTTCTCCCCCCTCCTATAATATGAGCTTCCTGAGGGCAGGAACCTTTGTTTTATTCATCATTACAGCCCAAGCCCCTTGAACAGTGGCTGACATAGAGTATAGGCCCAGTAGTATTTATGGAACGAATAAGTCCCTGGTGCCTAGCACAGGGTATGCCATACAAAACATGCTAATAAATATTTAGTATAATGAATATAATGGAAATTCCAGGGGACTTGATTTAGTGAGGGGAAGCTTCCTGGAGGAAAAGAGTTTGGAAGTGGATCTGAAAGGTAGAATCAGACTTAGAAAAAGAATGAGAAGAGAAGGACGGAGTGAGGAGAGAGAGAGAGAGAGAGAGAGAGAGATCACAAACAAGACATGTCAGGCCTGAGACCACTGAAAGGTCCCAACCAGTGAAAGGAATCCCAGCCTCCACTGCTATTGGGTCAGCAGCATCTTTGGGAGGAAAATTTGGAGGCACCCACCCTTCCCCGGCACCCCTTCTGGTTCAGCTCACGTGAGGGATCGCTCTACACGGCTTCCCTGGCCTCCGATCACCTCTCCCAGGGCCAGGAATGCTTGTCCCAGGAAATCCTGCACCAGGACATGGAGTTAAGAAGGCCAGGAGGGGCTGGGGATGCAGAGCCCCAGCCCAGCCCTGGTGATAGTGCTGCTTGGACCAGGGTGTTCCAAGGTGGCAGAAGGCCAGAAGCATCGTCCTGTCTGTGTTTTACAGGAGGAGTCCCTAGGCCAGCTCTGCTGCTTGGGCCTGCTGCCAGTTTAAGCTGCTCTCCGCAATGCCACCCCGCACCCCACCTTCCATTCCAGACACCCACCTCCCCATCTCAAAACCAGCCCTGTTCAGCCTCACCTTCTGTGTGTCCGAAAGGTGGCCGAGAAGGAAAAGCGACAGTGAGTAAAATGCACAGGCACGACGTCATGAGGCAGAGGCAGGAGAGGAAGGCCAGGAGGGTGGGTTTGGGGCCCAAGAGGGTAGAGTTGGGGTTGAGGGATAGACGGATTCTAAGGAGGGTTTAACACACTGAGTGCCCCCTGTGTGCCTGGCCAGGCCGCCAGGGGATGCTCTGCTTGCTCACCGGTTTGGAGATGTTGGTTTTGGAGTCAACATTGTACCTGGGAAGAGAGTGCAACCAGCATAAGGCAGGGCTGGTGGGAGAGAGCCAGGAAGAGGGGTCAGGTTTTGAATCCTGGTTAAAATTGTGGGTGGAAGGAGGGGTGACCTTGCATCCGAATTCAGTCTGGATCTCCTTTCGGGCAGGAATCAGGGTCACAGAGTGAGAGGCCTGGGGCAAGGCCAAGACTGGGGCCTGGTGAGGGTGGGGTCATAGCAGGGGCGGGGCCTAGATGAAGCCGGAGCTAAATTAGGGAGCAAAGCTTTGGGCCCAACCAGCTCTGGGGAGGGCACTGGATTAGAGTTGACCTAAGGGCCGGACCAAGCTAGACCTCGGGAATGAGCTAAAACTAGAGTAGAGGCCTTCAGAGTGAGGCCAAAGGGCCTGGTGGAGGAGTCAGGCTGGGAGTCTGGGCCGGGGGGGGGGGGGGGGGGGGAGGGCCTGCCAGAATTTCTCCTGCATCCAGGTTGGGGGTCGGTCCAACCCAGGATTCCGGCAGGGCTCACACATCGAAGCGCAGGTTTTGCTTTTCCTCAAAGAAGTAGTCGAGGACGAATTTGCGCACAAAGTCTGGGTTCAGCGTGTTGTCGATCACCTCCGTCCGTCCGAACTGGATAGGGGGTGGAGAGTCAGCACGGGACCTGCAAGGGGGCGGGTGATTCCCCGGGGGCGGCTCTCGGCTCAGAGAGGGCTCTAGGGCTCACCTCTCGCCACTCCTGGCTGGCCCGACTCTGCGTGTAAAGCACCACCACTGCAGGCGAGAGTGGAGGCGGGGAGGGAGGGAAGTCAGATTGGCTTGAACCCCTCCCCGTCCCTCAGTCGCGCCCGGACCCCAGTTCCCCCTCCCGTCCCTGGCGCTTCCTACTGGGGTCGGACTTGGAGAAGGTGTCGAGGTCCAGCAAATTCCTAGAGGAAGAGACAGACGGAAGGAGGGTGGGTCATATTGGAGCCGAGTGCGTCGACTCTGCCCCGGTGGGTTCCGCCCCGAGTCCGGCACCCCGGGGAGGCATGGGGCTCAAATCGCATCTCCCTCCCTCATTACTACACCCAGCGGTGGGTGGGGATGTGTGGGGGTTGGGGGAGAAGGGAGGGCCCCCGTTGTCAGCACCCTGGACAGCACCGGAAATATCCGCTCAAGAACCGTTGTGTACGCGTCCACACTGCCTTAAAGGGCCCAGGAAAGAGGGTCGGACCCAGAACTTTGTCCTCCTGGGGCCCAGATCCTACTAGATCCCCGTGACCCGTCACTTGAACCCGCAGACTGAACCCTCTTTTGCGGGTGGAGCTGTCTAAAGAACCTCCCTCCCCAAACCTGCCGGCGACTACCCTAAGTCTGAATCTGAGATCTTCCGGCCCTGAAATCTTCTCTCCCCCGGGGTCTAGCTCTCGTTGGCGCCGAGCCCCACAGCCGATTGGGGCCGGGACGGTGCCTACGCCCTCCCCAGCGTGGCCGCTCACCGGCAGGACACGGTAATTTCGATCTTGGTGGCCGGGACGCTGCGCTCAGAGGCTCCGCTGAGAGACATGGCTGGTCGAGTGGCTGGAACCGCGGGAGGCTGCGAGACCGGGGCTGCCGGGCTAGGTGCGGCGGCGGCGGCGGCGGCGGGGCCGGCCCGTGTGCCGGCGGCGGCGGCACTCCCTCCAGCCCTGCCCGCACCCCCGCCGATCGCGCCTTGACTGTGGCCGCCGGCGGCAGTGACTCCAGATGGCTACATAGCCCCGCCCGGCCCTGCGGGTGGCCCCCGCCCCATTGGAGCAGCCTCGAGCCTGCCGGGAACCTAACCCGACCCCACGTCCAGCTCATACCTTGGGAGAGTCCCTCCCGGCTCATTTCCCCCCCTCCCCGGCGAAACCCAAAACCCCTCTGAGAGCTGTCCACCGTGCTGCATGGTGTGGGGCGCCTGGTGTGGGGCGTTGGGGACGTTTCCTCTTCCTGAACTGCTCCCAGAACAATCTGCTTCTCCCCCTTCCCATTTCCGCCCTGCTTAGGTCTCTGAATAGGAAGAGTGGTACATTTGTCCTTATTAGCTGTGTGACCTTGGGCAAGTTACTCAACGTCTCTGTGGCCCAGTCTCATTACAATAGTACCTAACTTGGTGTGATGTAAAATTTTGAGATAATCCTTAGCTCAGGGGATTTCACACAGTAAGTTCTCAAAAAATGTTCACTGCTGTGATTTCCTTCCTCTGGGCAGTAACACTGATGACCTCTTTTGTGTTAAGAGACAGAGCTCAGTGGCTGTTACAGCACTGTGAAAAGCCCTTTGCCCATGTCTTTGAACCCTGACTTCATGGTGTTAAGAGATGCAGACATACTGTGGGGATGCAATCTACTCTATCTAGGTCACACTGCAGATGAGGGTGGTAGTCCGCCAGGTCCATTCTCCCCACATTAATTACTGCCTCCAAAGCCCCAGAAGCCAGGGCTCCACCAAAGTCAGGGCTCCGTGAGGCAGGGACTGCTAGTCACCTGTACCAGGACTGTGCTGCCTGCAGAACTTGTTAAAAATGAAGGATCCCCCACCCCGACCCATTCCTAGCTAACTGAAGATCTCAGCAGCCCCATCTAAATTCCTCTTACTTGGGAAATCTGTGTGACTAGGCTTCCTACGTGACTAGGGTCCACTGATGCCTGAGGATCACTACTCCCACTTTAACCACCTGTGACTACATCTCCCCATCTCACTGAGATTATCATGGCTTAGGTAGGGGTTAAGAGGCACAACCCTGTCTTCAGTTGTCTGTTTTAGCTGCCCCTCCCCACCCCCTTCAGGCCCAAGAACACGAAGAACCTTCCAAATAACTCCACAAAGACAGCAATCAAATGAGAATGCAAGAGAGTTGTTCAAAAAGACTTTATTTTGTGATCTGTGTCAAACTGCCTCATTCTCAGTGCAGGTGATCCCTCTTCTCCAGGAAAATAAGAATGGAAAGAGGAAGTCTTCTGTGAGGTCTCAGCCTTCATCAGGCCCCAGGGAACTCCCCTACAGTTCTGAAAGTTGATGGGAATCCCAAGAAAGACCAGAGTGGGTGAAAGGCAGTGACCAGAGGGGTGGTGATCACCAGTCAGGAAGCTGGGGGCTGGAGAACCCTGTCCTCGGCCCTGCTTGGCTTTGGGGCTGCCACGTGCGTGACGGAGAAGGAGTGAGATTTCCCCCTATCTTGAAGCACCCCTTGTCCGGGCATGGCTTTGATTCTGCTCAGGGCTCAGGTGAGAGGAGCAGGAAACTGTTGTGGGCTGGCTACTTCATAAGGTGCTGCTGCTGGTGCCCCGGAGTCCAACGCCACGGACAAACTGCTCCAGCAGGCCTCCGATGGCACCAGAGGGACTGGGGGCTGCTGCTCGAAGCCCCACTGTGCTGCTGTATGCGGCCAGGAAGGCTGAGCGTACTTCCTGCAGGCGAGTCTCCCGCTCACTCAGGGCTGCCAGCCTATGGGGAGGGAGGGAAGGAGGGCGGTGAGTGACTCTGGGGCAGGGTCCAACATCCTCATGTTTATACCACACCACCTATCCTTCTGCATTTGAAAATACAAGGCCAGCATCCGTCCTGTGGCCGTACTGCCTCTGTGGTTCAGGCCACAACTATTTGGCCTCGTTCCCCTCAGCTCTCAGGCTACTGTTCCTACCTAGAAGCAACGGGTTTTGCTGGTGCACTGAGGGGGAGGGGAAGGTAAGCTAGAGGGTGGCTTCCGTTCCTCGGTAGTGAGGCACGCATCTTGGACCTAAGAAGAGACCACAGGATCAGGCATCAGGCCCTGGCTGGCCACAGGCCTTAGCCTTCTTGAGAGTGAGCGAGCTCTGGGCAGTGTCCTGGAGAGGCCCTCAGCGGAAAGCCCCTGAGGCTCTAGCTACATCAGTCCCTGTGGTCCCCAGGCAAACTGCTAAGGGGTGCTGGCTTTTCTAGCAGGATTCCTGTGCTGCTTCCATCTGCTTTTCTTTCCTCTACAAACACTGATCACAGGTGGAGGACAGGAAGCCCCTCTTCTCTCCTTGCCCTGTAACTAGAAGTCAAGAAGGAGGAGAACAAGTTAAAAAAGCCAAATGAAGGGGAACAAGTACATGAAAACTCAGGCTTATCAAAGAATGAGGCTACTTGACACTTTGAAAGGTCTTTAATAGAAGAGGCGTAGCAGCCACACAACCTAGGGACTCAAAGGTATGCCGGCTAGGGGTGGGAGGGACATGGAATCAGAGGAAAGGTCAGGAAGTCACACAGTGTTCACCTGTGTCCTAGAGGGCTTTCTCCAGGGGTCACAGACTTAGTATGACATGAGCCCTCTTGTTCCCATTCACCTAGAAGACAACTACCCCTGACCACTAACGTATCCCAAAGTTTCCCCAAGAGACCAATCCCTGCATAATCCCTCCCAGGAGTTTGTCAGAAGTAGCAGCAATGTCTCCGGTTCTCAAGCCCAAATGACTTGCACCCCAGGGCCTGGGGGAAACAGACGGAGGTAGGAAGATAAATGACAGTCCTGGGGTAGGTATGGGGAGAACGGACCTACGGAAAGTGCATTGGTGGGAGTGGCTTATATGAGTGGGTGAGTGTGAGAGGCAGAGAAAGGAGCGGCAGGTTCTCGGGTGAAGGAAAGTCAAGTAGCTCTTGCAGCAGCACTAAGAAAATGGAGCTGATACTGTATTCCTGCAACACCGTGAACAACTCCGAAGTTTCTCTTGGCATCTGGGGGAGATGTGTGGCCCTAGATCTTCTTTACTTTTTAATCACGTGTCCTATAGGCTGGAGGCCATGTGTTCTTCAGCTTTTCCTTACAGCATATAACCAGGAGAGATTCAGATTAGTGGTTCGTATTCACATGGAATGCCCACAGGTCTGTATGTGTTTATTCTTACTTCCCCTTATTTCTGGGAGGCAGAAGGGGGGAGAGATCAGCCTATTTAGAGACAAGAAAACTGGAGCCCAGAGAGGATCTGTGATCCGCCTGAGGACACACAGGGGGCAACAGGTAGGCAGGCGGAGATACTCTAGCGCCATTCCCCCTCAAGAAATGAACTAGCATTTCAAGACACAGCTGGTAAGCAGAGCAGCTAGGAGTTGAGCTACATTTCTCTGAAAACAAAGCCCAAGCACTAAATCCACATACTGTATGACCGCAGCGGGAATCAACCCTGACCCCACCCCTACAGCGCAATTTTGGAGGCCATGAGATAACACAGAACCTAGCCTTCTTCTGGGAACCACCTAGACCCTGAGGGCTGCCTAGGACCTCAGAGAGCTGCCCCAGGTATAAACTGTAAGCTCTGTGTTTCAGTGGTTAATGCCAGTTAAGTGAGGGGTGCTAACAAGCAGGGGCAGAGATGCCTGCTTCCTCCAGAGGTGGCTCTTGGGCCAGTTCCATCCTAGAATCCCAAGATCCGGTCTCTGCCCACCTTCGGCAGGGATCGATCCTTCTTCACTGCCTGGGCAGCTCGCCTCCAGCCTGTCAGCCCCAGTGGGCAGGAGTCGGGTTCTTGTGGTGATGGTGAATCCTAGTACCTGAAGTCCATTCAGCCCATCACGGGAGGGGCAGGCCCTGCTCCCAGGCCGCCAGGGCCTCTCCTCTGCCTGCCATCCACGAAGCAGCAGGGCAGGCAGGGGCAGCCACTCAAGCAGACACGCTACAAGAGTCGGAAGCCCAGTACCGGAGCCTTAAAGGAAGAGGATTTTGTAGGCTTGGGGTTTAGCACCCCACCCACTTCTCTTTCCTGGCCAGAGGCGAAAGGGGAGGGCAAGAAACCCTTGGTTCTGCCTGGAGGAGCACAGCCCTCGGGCTAACCTAGCTCCATTCTGGCTCTGGTCTCCATCACACACCTACTCTCACTACCCCACTGTTCTGATTTCAAAGGATTCTCACGTCAGGCAAAGCCTTGGACAGAAATAGAGCCTTCTATAGTTACAGTCCAGCCAGCTTTCCCTCAGGGTGTGCCCTGAGGCACCCGTGGATGAGTTCTGGAGGCTGGGGAAAATGAACACACCCCGCAGCACACTTCCGGCTCAGCCCATAAGGCCTTGTTCATACCTCAGGAGTCCAGGGGCAGTGAAGTGTACTTAGCGGAGACACGGGGGCGGGGACCCCGGGCCAGCTCCCTGGGGCCAGCTGCTGCCTCACTCCTAGCCAACACTCTGGACTGCTCACCAGCTTCTGACACGGGCAGGGGAGCATCCTGCCTTCTCAAGCAAGACACTTACAGACAACGGTTAGGGAGCTCATCCGGGAAGCTGAAAGGGAGAGAGGAGTCTGTGTGCAGGACAGCCCGTTCCTGAATACTGCCACAGCCTGTTACCATCTGCCAGCTGCCAAAGTCTGTGGAGAGAGAGGATCCGGGCAGGGGGTGGTCCACTGATCTGGGGCAGAGAGAGAGAGGGGAGACGATGCACAGTCAGTCAACATGCCTGACAGGGGAGGCCCTGGAGGGGTGGGGGCGGGGCTACGGTGGTCCTGGGTCATAGCCACAAGGCTCTGCTGGTGGAGCTTCTGTAACGTCAACCACTTTCTTCAAAAGCTGGATAGGTTGTGACTGAGGAAGAAGAGTATAGTCCGTAAGGCAGACTCAGCTGTGAGGACATAGCTTGGGGCAGAGACAGAAGCCAAAGAATAAGAGCAAAGCAGAATGAGAAGAGGTGCGCCAGCAACCAGAGCCTCAGGTGAGGGCATGCCTGCCCTGGTGGCTGACACGGCAAGTACAATCTCAACAGCACCCAGAGGAGGGGAGAGCGGGAGAGCAAGGCTGGACGCCCCAGGAACCAGGGGTGCCGGGTCGCCTCTTACTCCCAGCATGCGGACTTGGCAGGGTGGGCAAGGCAGAACTCAAGAGCCGCTGAGGTCTCTATCAGAGTGATGCAAGAAAAAGCCTCTGGGGGACAATGGAGGGTGGTGACCTAGATTGAAGAGTAAGGTGATGGAAGCCCTGAGCACCCTCCCCCCCCTTCTCTGCAGCACCTTCCAGGAGCCATGGTTTGTATTCACAGGCATCATCCCAGCAAACTCACTGGCTATGCCCAGAGGGAAGGGATGAATCAGGCAGGCAACCTGACAGCTTCATCAGGCCTTTTTCAGATAGAGGTTTGGCTGGTGCAGGGAGAGGCAAGTTGTATTGGGAATCTGCTGCCACCACCTTCTCGGCAGACAACTAACCTCTCTCTACTGTCTCAGGGCAGTAGCCCAGTCAGGGGCGGGGGAGGGGAGGAGATAAGAAGACATCAAACAAGGCTCTTTCACCGGCTACCCCAGGTCTCCATCCCGAGAGGTACATCAATTTTGATGTCTGACCCTTTATTCAAGAACAGCAGAAGATGTTTCTGTAGGGGCCCAGAAACACAGCAGAAGCATGAACAGTGGTATAGGGCATGGGGAACGGAGAAGGACCTCCACTGACCTTGCCCACCCAATTAGCTGGCACTGAGGTCTCCTAGTTTGAGGCGACAGCCGTCGAGAGTGGCCAGCCCAGGCTCATCCTCAAGCAGCTGCCACCTGAGGGATGCTCTGGCCAGCTACTGCGTCTCTGGCAATCCTTAACCATCCTTATCGAACAGACAGAAACACGGCAGTCCAGACAGGCGAAGACACTTGCTCAAGGTCCCATAGCCGGTGAGCGCAAGAAAAGCTTTTCAAAGCCAAGTTTGATTACAGATTTGTCCTACAACAGAACCACCTTGAGAGCGGGGGAAACAGATGGTTTTCTCCGTTAAAGCTGCCACGAATAGGAGCCCCCTGCAACACAGAGACTTCCACATTCATCATTCCTGCTGAACCCTGGCGGGCGTGTGACGGCAGCATTAGGATGAGAACGGGACATGGGCTGCTACCTGGTGGAAGCCCCTCGTGCCCTACAAAGAAGTGTTTCCTTGCTTCTAGATGGAGAACCTGGGAGCACTCAAGCAGTCTGTACATCAGTACGGCAGCTGCCCAGGAGAGGGCAGCCCACATGCCACAGTCTGGTATTTTCCCTGTGCTTCCTCCAGGTTATGCTGGGCCTTCAGTCAGCCTGGCTCCACAAATCTCTCTCAAACTCGAGGGCAGAGTTTCTCCCCCAGTTGTGGCAGTCTGTACTTTTAAAAACAAGTGCTAAACACCGGAGTTTTGAGGGGACAGAAGGGATGCTGAGTAGGACGGGGCACTCCTGGTGCTGGAAACACGGAGGTTTCTCTTGCTCACCGCCCCCCACCCCGCCCCAGGCCATCAGAGACTCACGCTACCAACGGAAAAATGACCGAAACATGGAAGGTGAGGGCGCCGGGTCCCATAGGCTAGCCACTTCCTTTACTGCCTGTGTCCAGCAGTTAGCACCACCCAGGCAAGAGCCACGTTTGGAGTAGCCCGGGGACAGGCGTGGGATGAAGTAGGCAACACAGACAGTAACGGGATGCGTGATCGCAGGGGACATAGAGCCATCTCAGCAAGCAACCATCTTTTGCATCTTTTACAAGAGTGAGCACACACGCTGCAGATGAATCTTCCTACTGGAGGCTGTTGTCGAAGGAAGGGCTGCAAAGCAACTGTCCGGCTCCTGGGTTTGAGCGCAAGGGGCTATGCTAAGCAGAGGGGTGCTCTTAAGTGCCCGTCTGGATTAGCTGGCTGGAGGGGACACCTAAAGATGAAAGCAAACAGTCACTAGAACAAGTGCCTGCACCTGCCTAGGGAAAGGAGGAAAACGTTCAAGACGGGCTCAGTAACGTTAGCCGGCTTTACGAAGACCTGACACTCTTCTGCGCTGTTTCATTACTCAAGCACAAAGCCGCAAAAAAAGCTCTGAGTTCTAGCTCTTCCAGTCGTCTACCTACAGGACCAGAGGGAACACGGGGCCACGCTGTTCTCGAACTGGAGAGCTGTGCGGCGGGTAATGGTTCCAGGGTCATCTGTCCACATCCCGGGAACTCACAGGGTTCCCGTCTCTGCCCAAGAGACTGGATTTTGGCAACACTTCACTCCCTTATCTGGACACAGCGGGACCCTCTTTATAGCACCTATCAAGCTACAACTCCCATCTTCCCCTACCTCCTGCCAGACACCCAGTGTGGGCAGGACACAAGCAGGTATCTTTCAGATAGTCCTTTTTGGAAGGAGGCACAAGAATATCCATACAAGCAGAGCTGGCCCAACCCACACAGCTGAGGCAAGAGTAAACAGGTCTGGCCTGAGTGCCCGGCCTGGCCTTTCACCTAGTGCGCCTCGTGCCCTGACATGGCCGGCATGCCCTCAAATACATGAATAAGGGCAGGTCCTTTACCACAACCACAGCTTACTGAGCACTTGTTTCCTATGTGCTAGATACTTCGCTCCATTATCTCATTTAAACTTACAGAAGCCAGGATCATTACTTGAACTTTAAAGATGGAATGAAAAACCGGAGCTCAGGAGGGAAGTGACTTTTCCAAGTTACGAACAGTTAGGAGCGGCAAAGCTGGTGCTAAAACTCAGCCTCAGAATACGCTGATCTTCCTGCCCGATAAATGGCATATAATTCCCAACTGGAATAAAGCACAGAGCTTCTGACCCACGGTTAGAAAAGAGGTCCTTTTGTGCTTTCTGGATATGAGAAAAGGAAGCAGGGTGTCCTAGAAGTGGCTGCTCACCATTAGGGAGGCTGACCAGAAGACAGAGCTAGCGTGCAGAAGGAGGGAAAATGGAGCTGGAGCCTTGATCAGACTACCCCCGAAGCTCACAGTTTCCACTGGACTTTTCCGTAAGAAACAACAGTTTTCCTTTATTTTTTAAACCTATCGAGATGGATTTTCTGTTAATTGCATCCGGAAGCACCTGAACTGATGGCTGACGCAGAAGGCTTGAAGATACACAGCTAGGAAGAACCTGGGTGTTGCCCGTCTAAACCTCTCATTACAAAGATGAAAAATAGAAGCTCAAAGTCCTCAAGTGACATGTCTGAAGTCATGCAGGGAATGACTGTTTGAGCCAAGACCTAAAATCCCAAACTTTGAGGGGGGGGGGGGCTGGATGTCACTTCTAGTGTACACTTATGCGCTACCAATCCCCAAGCCTCCAGATGATGGTCCCATCGCCTCTGCCTAACTGAATGCTTCCAGGAATGGGGCCTTAGGGAAGAGCCCTTCAACAAGGTCCTAAACTCACAGAGCAATGACTTCACAGATGGACAATTTCTTACCATATTTGAAAAAACAGGAGTTTTCCTCAACCCACACTTTAAACATTGGGGTGTGTGTATGCGCACGCGTGTGGGGTCGGGGGGAGAGAGTAGGAGAGAGGAAGGGGGAGAGAGGGGGAGGGGGGAGGGGGGGAGAGAGGGGGAGAGAGGGGGGGGAGAGAGGGAGAGGGAGAGGGAGAGAGAGAGAGGGAGAGAGGGAGAGAGAGAGAGAGAGAGAGAGAGAGAGAGAGAGAGAGGAGTAAGGATAGACGGAAGGAATGCATTCCTGCAGCAGCCCAAGAAATCTTTTATGGTTCTAAGCATCCTTTCCTGGGTCCTAAGCGGGCAATGCCCTCTCACCACTCATCCTTGGTTTGGAGCTATGGTCCTATGCAAGACAATGTCAAACACGAGACAGGAACCCTACGTATTGCAGAAAGCAATCTGGTTTCTCTGCCTCATTAAACACAGCCCAGGACAGAGCTCACTGCTTATAATGAGCAGTTGGTATGTGGTGAAATATGGGGAAAGAGCAGCTAGCTGGGCAACAGAAGTTGGTTTCTATGTTTTTACTTAGCTATTCAACCAGGCTGCTGGGTGTCCCTTAGCCAAGTTAATCTGCTCTTCAGGCAGCTTGGCTTCAAGCTGGGCTCAGTGGTGGCACCATCCCTCCTCGGGCATGGACAGTGCTGTGCTGGCAACCCCCCACCCCTACAGATGTCTGACTCTGGAGCAGAGACCGAGGCCACATGGGGCTGAGCTATTCAGTAACCAGGATCTTGGGAAGCACATGAGCTCAGAGCACTGGTCTTGCCTCCTCCCAGCCTCCAGCGCTGTGGCTAATGAGAGGTTTAACAATGGTCCAGAAATGCAGCTCAATCAGAAGCTGCTGCATGGCAGCTAATAATGCAAATAAAGCCACAAGTCTTCTCAGAGAGAAGTTTTCCTTCTCTGGAAAACAGGGTTGGGGCTGGGTAAGAATTAGCACCCCACAAAACTTTCTTCCCGGTGCAATACCTACTTCTTAACTTTGAACAAAGCTTCGCTGACTCTTTTCATAGGGAAATCCTGCTTTAAGAGAGATGTGCTTGTAGAATCTGGAGCATATGAAACCCAGAGAATTCACATTATGAAGGGAATTTCAGCCGTCACAGATAGGGTTTCTTTCCATAGAGTTCCCCCTGCTGCATTAAAGAGCTGATTGGCTGTTGTTACCTAAGAGAGGCAGGGAAACTAATGACAGGATCCCTCAGGCACTTTAAGATAAAAGGGACTAAATTAATTTTAATGTTAATGGAAATACATAATTAGAATGCTCCAAATCTGAATAATCTAGTCTTTCAAAACCTCTGGCAAACAGGCACCCAGTCCAGAACCTTGTTGCCTGGCCAGACCAGCTGGGCTCCGAGCAGGCATTCCCAGAATAGACCGGCAGAGCCAAACACCTCAAAGCAGCCCAGCCCACGCCTCTCCAAGGCCCTGTGCCCCACTTTGGCCCAGCTACCCCGGCCTCGACTGTGCCAAGCACACAAGGCTGTGAGGCCAGAGGGCTCCCCCAGCCCTCCCGTCTCCTTAGGGAGGGGCCTCTGTAGCTCTCCTGGGCCAACCCTCAGGGTCTGAGCCACCCAGTGCAGGCGACAACCACCGTGAGGCTGCCGGAAACTATCACAAGACCGAGAAGTAGGATCTGTTGGCAGGAAAAAGGGGATAATAAAAGCTGGGGTGCGGGAAGAGGTGCCGGAGGGCTACCTCAGCGGGAGCCCCTCGCAGCTGGACAGTTAAGCGTGGAGCAAGACCTGAGAGGATAGGAGGAATCTTCTGGTCTCTTTCCCGGTTGTCTAGCAGTGCTGCACAGGCGGGAAAGGAGGGAGGGAGGGACAGTGAGTAAGGGTTCCAGCCCGGAACTGCGAGGGTGATGTAGAGCCACCGCGGCCCCGGAACAAGCCTGAGGAAAGCCAGGCGTGCAAGGGTGGCATGGCAGCGGGCACCCACACAGGCCAAGAATGAGCACAGGCCTGTGACCTGTCTGCCCGGCAGCCGCTCTGCTCAGCCAAATTCCCCAAACCTCCTGTGGGCTCAGAGGAGGCGGGGTCTTTGTTTAGCAGATGCAGCTACAGCACTGGCAGCCACGTCAGAGCTCCGGGTCCTTGAAGGTGAGCGCGGGGGACGCCTGGGGCCCGAGCACTGCACGGGGCTCCTACTGGCCTACAGCTGACCTGCTCTGCCCGTGTGGGGAAGGGCGCTCTGCCTCCAGTCCCTGCCTTTGCCCGTGGAGAAAAACCAGGGGACGGTGATGGGAGGAGGGTTCCGGAAGTTTCAGGTCTTTCCTTGTAACGCGCCTGTGACCTTGGGGCTGTTTCCTTACTGTTAACAGGCCTGCTACAAGGAAAAGACACGAAACTTTTGGAGCACTTCATCTCAGAGCTGGACTCGAATCTGGGCTAGACTCCAAGGCTCATGCTCTTTATGCTAAATGCCCCTTTCTCCTTGGAATTTCTTAAGGGCTTCGTAAGCCACACACTGCTTTGTTGTTTCCAGAAAGGCCAGACGTTCTCAAGACTTTAGAAAACAAAGCAATTCACAGGATCCTTTCCCTGTGGGAATGACACGGAAAAAGTGGAAATGCTAGGAAGTGCTTTCCCCAAGTGCCAGACCATCCCTCAATCCTCAGCGCCTACCCCGCGCTCAGCCTCTAGGGGACAGCATCACCGCAGCGGCTCCAGCCACACCTGTCCATCGGGCTGAGCACTCCTCAGGTGTACAGCCTCCCAGCGGCTGCCCGAGCCACACATTCAGCCTAGCTTGCTACTGTCCGTTCTCGCTGCCCCTCCAACTCAGGCATGGAACGTGGGGACCGAAAAGGACTTTGAGGATCTGGCTCCATCTCTAAAAAGAACGTGAGGTCCGGGGGCTGAGACCTGCCGAAGGCAACAGGTGGAGGCAGCCCCAGTCCCTGGTCCGTCCCACTGTAACCAGACCTGCAGGATCCCCTCCCTGCCTTGCCAGTGCTCTGGGAAGGAGGAGTTTCAGATCATGCTACAAACCAGCTCTTACCTGAACGCTAACCCATCTTCCAAGCAGGGGTGGACCTGCAAGGTCTAACCCCTCTGGCCGCCTGGGTACACCGCTGACCAGGCTGCATGCCAAGCAACCAGCTGAGACACCAGCTCAGGGGCTGGAAGCCCGCTCTCCAGGCTTATTAACAGGGGAGGGCTAACTACCTCCACCATTAGGGGCTTTGGAGCACCTCACCTGGGTTTGGGGACCTCCAGGGGACTGCTACCCATCCTGAAAAAGTCAGAATGGTTCGAGGATGAGGAGCTGGAAGACTTGGCCTCCCCCAGCCCCTGGTGGGAAGACAGGCGGTCCTCTGAGGTCTGTGGCCGGTTCCACAGCACACTCTGTGGAGAGGATGAGTGGCTCTTCCTCCTGCAGTAGAAAGAGTAGGGCTGTTGGCCAAGGGGCCACCCCAGGCAAACCCTCTGCCCACTTTTACCAAACCTCGGGGCCCGGTCCTTCCTTCTACTGGGAAAATGCCACATACGAATGGGTATACATTAGTACTCCCTCAGGCTCGGCCATGGGCAGCAAGAGCAGGGTCTTCAGAGGGACTGTGACATACAAATAATGCTGGCCTACTGGCCTCAGAGCACATGCTAGATTTGTAACTAATAGCTCAGAAACTGCCTATCCTTCCAAACATTATGCAAAAATTTTGAGTCATTTGTCTAGAGTCATCAGATTCTCAGAGGAGTTCACCCTCAAACAAGTCCCCAACTCCCAGTCGTCATTTTGTAGTCCCTTCTCATTTTCTCTACCTGATTCCCACCTCCCAGGCAAATGATACAAGGAGCTCCCTCAGGGAGTCTCCTTCACACCAGCCTCCGCTCACCCCGCCCTGTCTGCCCAGCCCTGCAGCTTCTTTCTTCATCCCACAGAGAGCCCCAGCCCTTTATGTGCCCGGGCCACCGCAGACACGCCCCTCCCCAACCAGATGGCTGGCCTCTGAGGTCCAGGAGAGACAGCAGGGCAGGGAGCTGTGCTCTCAGACCTACTGTCGGGGGTCCCTTTTGTTCTCGGGGCTCCCCGGAGCTGGTGGCCCTGGGCCACAGCTGTGAGGAAGCTTAGTTCCAGCCGCCCCTCACCAAGCTGCCTGAGTCTGTGCTCCTGCAGGGACCAGCTCCACGGCCTCATAGGTGAAACTCCCGGCGGCTCCTGGGGAGCTCTCCATGACTAGAGAGAAGTCACTGCCAAGGCTGGTGGTGCTGCCGCGGTCCTTCCGTCCTGAAAGAAGAGAGTGCCATCGGTCAGCACATTATCTTCTCACACTACTGGTCCCCCACTGCTTCCACACCATCCTGCTGGAAAGAGAAGTTTCTAGAACAAACAGTTCCTGCGTGGTCTCTACTCAGAAAGATGCACAGAGGAAGGAAAATCTGCTGGGGCCTGTAACTCACTCAGCATACAGATATCTTCCAGCGTGAAGCCTGCGTCCCGGGCTGGTAAACTCTTCCTCCTGTGAACAGAAACCAGAAGAGTGAATTACATTCTGGGCCGGGGTCTCCTTTGTCATCCCCATGCCCGGCACGCTGCTTTCCCGGGAAAGAAGCTCGAACCCACCGACCACTCAATGAGACATGTCCTACCTAGAGCGCTGCAAAATGTCAGGCCCCTTCTGAGAGGCCGGCAAAGCCTGACTCCTCCCTTCCACCCTGGCCCCCAGAGTTCAATCTGGTCCAACATACATAGGAGCTTGGACTCAGAAGGCAAGTGAATTCAGAAAAGATACCAACTCTCACAGGGGTCCTAAGGCAACGGCCAGACAAGACTCCCGTGTCTCCCAGGCCGGAGGCAGATTGTTCCACGGTGCTGGGCTGCACAGCGAGGCACACGCACTTCTGCGGCAGCCCAGGGAGGGGCAGGCAGAAGAATCTGCCTCGGCCAGAGAGTGGGGTGTTGGGAGCGCCCCTGTGCTCAGGCTGGCTTTTCCCTGCAGTGATGTGCCCTGCTCTCCTGGCCACCGGAGACCACTCCTTTGTCCGAAAGCCCTTCTGCTCGCAGGACTGCAGGCGGACCCCAGCCCTGCCTCACAGGCAGAAGAGCCTCTTCCCCCACTGCGGGTCACCAGGGATCCCTGCCCTGGCCTCGGACGCCAGCTTGCCAGGTGTGCAGGGAAGCCACGCGAGGCTAAGACAGTGAGACCCTGCCTACCCTTCCCAGAATGGTCCTTCCCGGAGTGCCCTGTCCAGAGTCCGAGAATAGCCTTCTCCTCACCTCTGTGTCTTCAGAGCAGAGAACTCCTCAGAGATGATATGCTTCAAAAAATTGAAGCAGAAGAAGAAAATCTAAAGAAACCAAAAACAATACACATGAGAAGACAACTTTCTCCAGGGAAAGGAATCTAGCAGCCAGCCACCAGGTCGGCCCACTGATGGACAACAGCCCTGCCTCAGGGACCCGGCCGGAACTCCGCTCTACAAACTACGGGTGGGAGAGGGCGTAGCAGGCCGGGCAGATGTGCCTAGGCAGGGCCAAGGAAGGTTCCGTACACGGGTAAGCCACTAAGTTTTCCAACCGTCTTGAAATTCAACATGAGGGGCGCCTGGGTGGCTTAGTCGGTTAAGTGTCCGACTTTCGCTTAGGTCACGATCTCGCGGTTCGTGGGTTCGGGCCCCGCGTCGGGCTCTGTGCTGACTGCCAGCTCAGAGCCTGGAGCCTATTTCAGAGTCTGTATGTATCTCCCTCTCTCTTTGACCCTCCCCTGCTCACGCTATCTCTCTCTCTCTCTCTCTCCCCCCTAGAAATTAATAAGAATATTAAAAAAAAAATTCAACATGCATGTTCTGAAGCTACTGAAAAGGATAAAAAGAATGACAGCTTTCCCCCTCAGCCTCCCCTGAGAACCCCACGGAGAGAGGCTAACCAGGAAGAACAGCTGGGAGAGAGATTGTTTGGGGGTGAGATTAATGCAGGAAGATAATGCAAAGGGATCAGATTTTGTAGGGGAAACACCCAGAAACAGCAGTTCAGAAGAACCAGGGTTCAGGGGCAGCCATGATCTGGCTCAGAATCTGAGATGGGGACAGGCAGGAGGAGACTCCTGACCTCTAGCTGCAACCCACCACTCTGGGCGAATTCTCTCTCTTCCCTTCCAGCCAGTGCCCTCCCGAGTCAAATGGGTCTCCATGAAGTGCACAAAAGGCAGTCTCTGGGGACGCCTGGGTGGCTCCGTCCGTTGAGTGTCTTGACTCTTGATTTCAGCTCAGGTCCTGATCTCACGGTTTATGAGTTCGAGCCCCCTTGTCAGGTTCTGCCCTGAGCTGACAATGCGGAGCCTGCCTGGGATTCTCTCTCTCACTCTCTCTGCCCCTCCCCTGCTTGTGAGCACATGTGCACTCTCTCTCTCTCTCTCTCAAAATAAACAAACATTAAAAAAGGCAGTTTCTGCAGTTTTTAAATACACTCCCCAGTGACTCTGGAAGGCGTGGCCCATCAAATCCCCACTCAGATAAACACCCACATGGTATCCAAGAGCCCCATATGACTACCTCAAATAAATAACCCCCACCCCCCCAACCACCAAAATGGAGGGCGGGTACCCAGGTTAGGTCAGTATAAAAATGTCATGTTACATAAAATTTAATACGTGTCTTCACCCCAGACTCAATTCTTTTAATTTGCTAGTGCGCCCTGAACCTCGAGAGCTGGATGAGGACAGAGTGTGTTTAACAGGCTTTGTTTTTTGGGTTTTTTTTTAAAGCATCAGTTCTGGAGTATCTGGTGGGGGTAAGGGAAATGCCACACCCTGCCAGCTGAGGAGACCCCCCTTGTTTATGCTGAGACGGCCAGGGTTTGAATCCAGACCCTGCTGGGCTCAGCCTCATCCTCTGTCTAGCTTCTGAAGGCAGAATCTGCCTTCGTCTGGGGGTGAGGGAGATGGGGTGGCCTGCAGAATGCTCTGGAGCGCCAGGGAGTCTCAAAATGAGAGGCTGCAAAGGGGCTTTGCGTGCTGATTTCAATGCCAAAGTCACCGCCTCTGACAGAGTTCGTGGAGGCCTTTGAGGAACAGGCTCATGAGCTCTGCAGCCCTGGCAGATGCGATAAGCACTCAGAAGAAGAGATCTGGAAGGGGAGAGGAGCCACTGAGAGGGACGAACAAAAGGAGGAGGCACAAGATAAGACGCTTGGAAAGAAGGCAGCCTCAGGAGGGTGGAAAAGACGCTTCAGGAAAAGGGGGGGTGGACAAGGGGCAGAACAGAAAGCGCTAACGCCGTGTGACAGCTCCCACACTGGGCACGTGGACCCATTCTCTTTGTCAGGCAGCACAATCAACACCAGGAAGCTCAAGGTTAATCACATTACTCAAGGTCACCAGGTAACAGGTGGGACAAATAGGGTCCAAACTTGGGTCTGACTCCAGGTCTGTGCGCAGGAAAAACAGGCTGAAGAGCGAGCACACCAAGGAGGCAAAGACTGCAAAAGGGCTGGGTGTGGAGACAGAGAGGGAAGGAAGGGGCGGCACCCAGACAGTAAGGGGGCCCTGGGGCCCCGCTGGCTGGGCCTGGGCTGGGCCCGGGCTGGTGAGGAGAAGCTGGGCAGGCCCCTGCTTGCTCGGCTGGCCCTGGGGCTTCAAGGCTGCTGAGTAGGTGTGATGAGGAAACAGGGAAGAGCCTCTGGCTGCTGCTGTAAAGCTGAGGGGCCAAGGAAAAGCTCGTAATCTGGTTCCATAACGGAGTGCAGAAAACAAGGTCACCCGTAAGAAAGATGGCAGCAAAAGCAAGGGGAAGAAGACTGATAGACGGGGTGACAACAGCCATGTGGGCAAGGGTTTTAGCACTACCGCAGGGAGAGGAGTGGCCAGGACGGGGGCTACTGTGCTGGTGCTGTTCGGACTGTGCTGCCTGATCCCTGCATGCACGGCGCAAGGAACTGCCCCCTCTGCGTGGACACCAAGCAGAAGTCACGCTATGCGCTCAGAGCCCAGGTGTTTGTCCCCGGTACCCACCTCCTCTCCTTTGCTGAGCCGATCTACCAACATGTGCCTGAAACAAGAAGGCGAGGAGGTCAAAGCGAGCGGTGCCAGGGACAGGAGGTCATAGGGGGACTGGAGTCACAGCGGGGAGACCCGGGCTTTGGCATCAAAACCTCGGGTGGGGCCCGACAAGCACCTTCAGTCTTCCCCAAGGAGGAGGGAGTGTTTTCACCTCCAGCCCCGTCACGCGAGCCACCACGCCCAAATACACACAGAAATGCAGTTCCCCAGGCACAGCCCCCACCTGACATTTCCCAAAGGCTCACCCGAAGAGGAACCAGTCATAGGCCACGGTTAGGTAGAGGATCTCAGCAGGCTTTAGGGATGTGTGGATGAGCCCATCCTGGAAGACACCAGAGAGACTGCCAAGTTTAGGAAGGTGACCCCCACCCCCATTGTCCCAGGAGCTGAAATGCAACTACAGACCCAGTGACAACCAGGCTGCCCAACAGCCCCAAGAATGGTGCTGAACCCAACACTTGCTCTGAACACTCGGGGTCCCTCACTCCAAATCTCTATTTTCTGGAGATGGTCCTAATGCTCCCAAAGGGTAGTTCTTGGTAGCTGGCCTCTGGAAGCTCCTCGACCCCACAGTCTAGCCCATGCATACTCACAGCCCACAAGGAAAGGCGCAGGAGAGAGATGAAGAGAGGTGTCCGGTCCCAGCCCGAGATACAGTGTACCAGCAGCCCGCTGTCATCTACTCAGGAACCACACACCAGGAGGCCCAGAAGAAAAGCAGACATGAGTGACTGAGAAGGGGACATGCCACCGGCCTGGCCCGGTCTATGAGAGCCAGGCTACCCCTAGTCTCCCTCTTCCTGATGGGCCTCTCCACGATTCTCCTCTGCCCTACTCCCGGCAAGGGATGGGTGACAGGCACTTGTCTGCGCACGGCATTTCTTCTTCCTTCTTCTGGCTGTCTTTCCAGGTACTTCGTAGAAAGCAGTACTGCCCGAGCAGGTCTCTTAGGTGAGGCTGGCCTGCAACCCCACCTGGGGCCCACAGGTACTTTGGGGGAAGGTAACTCTTCACTGTGCAGGGCTTTCCCAGAACTACAGGACACGTGGGGTCCTGGCCTAACACACACCTAGTGCTAGCAGCCTTTCCCCAATTCCTACCACACCCACCTCTCCAGAAGCCCCCGTGAGGGGCAGTTCCGGCCCAGGCAGGGAACCACTACCTAATTCCAGAGGCTGGCAGGACTTTTTTGTACACCTGGCCACGGTGACTGGTTCAAGGATGGACGACTGACCCAAACTGGGCCGATGAGCGTGAGCTCTGGGACAGAGGCCCTTCGGGGGAGGGAAGAGAGCAGGACACAGGGCAAGACTGGGCGCCAGCCCCAGAGCTAACCGGAAACAAGGAGAGCGGGTATGAGAAACACGGAAATTCCCGGTGACATTTCTTAGGCGCCTGGCCCTGCTGTGGGGCTTTCTTGGTTATATCAGCTAAGACGTTTTTACTTGTTTAAGCAAGAACAACCCCACCGAAGTCTTGGCTGCTATCAATGACTTAGCCAGCTCCCCCCTAGAGACCCCAACCAGTCACAACCGCCGGGCCGCCTGGAGTACCGTCTGGAGAACAGGCCCTCTAGGGACTTTCGTGTGTGCCCAGTCCGAAACCAGGGCTGATTTCTCTCTCATCTCTCTGAATCAGAAGAGGCAATTCGGCCCCACACACCACACTGACGATCAAAGGCCCAGCTGCCCTTGGTGCGGGAACAGCGTGTGCGTGCCGGATGGTAAGGAGCTCGCGAGGCTGTTCTCTACGGTTCTGAGGATGAGGAATAAAGCTGCCGGTGGACAGGTGCATCCCCCAATCCTCCCATAAAGCAAAAGGTAGGCGTGTGACCCCAACAACCATGTTCACAGCGTCACGACCTGGGAATGTCCAACGGCTTGGGAGTTCACGCTGAGGCAGACTCACCGTCGCTATTAATTATGGAAAGCAGCAGTTTCAGGTAGTTCTGTGTTTGTTGCACCAGGTCCCAACTCTGTTGAAGAATGATAAAAGGTATCTTGGCATCGATATTTAACTCCGGGAATTCAATGGATGTAAGAAATAAAATCCGAGAGTTATTCTGAGGCAACAAGCCCCAGGATCCCGGTCACTCATCCACAGCCCCTAATCTCCAGACAATCTGAGGATTCCCTCCCCACTCCGGGGGCTCCGACACAACGTGATGCTGAGGGATGGGAAGCCATGCAGGGGCCTGGGCAACTCACAGCCCCACACCCGGCGGCGGCAGCCACACGTTGGGCCCCCTAAGCCCCGGGCTCCCGGCACGGCTGCCCAGGGAGTGGGTGGTAGCAAAGAGCCCTGAGCCCATGCCCACTGCTGCCAAATGCAAAGAGCCATTCTTTCATCCATCATCACATCCCACAGAAAATATCACCGTCTCACCGATCCAGTTTCTTTCATGTTTTACTGCCATTCGCTGTATACTCTGTCTTTTGATGAATAATAAGTGTAGTTGTTCGGCAGACAAGATCTTTTAAAACAAGAGGTCCATGAGGTGGGAGATGAAATATAAGAAAAACTGCAAAGAGACCGGAACTCCTGTTCTAGCCCAAGCAGAAAGTCCAGCCCAGACGCTCTGACAGTCTACTGGAGCCTGGAATTCCAGGGAAGGAGCTGCCCCGATGCCGAGGGCCCGTTCCCCCTAGTTGGGGGAAGCCTCCTAATGCAACTATGCATCGGGGTTCTGGGGCTGTGTGGAGGGGGCAGCCAGTGCCAGGGACAGAGTACTTTCTGGGGGAGGGTGGACATGGCACCTGTGATTGGAATGGTTTTCCCAGGAATTTAAACCAGGCTCATTTGCCTGACCCTCCCACAGCCCCCGGAGAGCTCTGCCCCACTTTCAGCAACTGGAGAGACAGCCGCTGCAGCACCGCACTAATAAAGTCGTTACCCAGAGTAGCACGGGGGGCTCGTCACTCATCTGGCTCAACCTGTCATACACACCACTGCCAACAGACTTCCTCTGAGCTGTGACTCTCGTGGGTAAGGAAAAGCAGGAGGGGGAGGGGAGGAGGCAGGAGCTGTGTGGCGGCACAAAGCCCAGGGAGGTCAGGGAAGCTGGGGAAAGACTGCAGCAGCCAGGAGAAGGCAGAAGTGACCAAGGGCTGCAGCCGGCAGAGCTCCGGTAACCACGGTGGCTACTGGAAGGGACACCAACAACCAGGGAGAGGCAGCAGCCTGACTGTGCCCAGTGCTGGGGTAGGAACCAGAGGCTGGGGGGCTCCGGGCTGTTAGAGGCCTAAAGCCCTACAGCTAACCCGAGCTGGGGCAGAAGCCAGCCCTCCCCGGGCCGGGAGAATCACCTGTGCAGTCATGCTATACTGCAGGGACTTCTCCAACAGCAGACTATGAAACACATTCGAGGGGACTGCAGAATGTAAGAGGCGTGCTAAGCTCTAGGCCCAGCACTGACCCTCCCCTCCTAAGTGCTCCATGAAAACACCTCTGGGGATAGAGCTGAGCACCGCGCCACTGCCTGTGTCCGTGCTTGCAGCGCTCTTCCCCACGGCTGGCAAACTCGACTCACCCTTTAAAAGCCCACCCCTGCTATGTTCTACTGAGTCTTCAGTAGCCATAGGGCAGTACCTCTGCTACCCAGGTGATGCTTATGTTTTGCCTCTTTTCCCAGACTGAGCCTAGTGGGGGCGGAGGCCGTTTTTGGAATCTCTGCATCCTCAAGGCCTAGTGTTTTGGGACTAGGAGGTACCTGTAGAATGTTACCTCTCTGTTCATGGTCAAGGGCCAGCTTGAGGAGAAGCAGGCACTGGAAGGGACCTTAGGGCCCAGAAAGAATGAGCACACCTCGAAGGGATTCAATCTGGTCATGTGGAGGCCAGCAACACCCATACATGTGCTGCCAGAAGAGTTCTCGCACTGTGAGCAGGAGCCGAGGGCCGGGCCCCGGGGAGCAGCCGTGTCCACGGTGGCCTCGGCCCTAACGGGGCTGCAGGAGAGGGAAGCCATCATGAACTGCCGCAGGTGCGCGGACTAAAGGCACCTACAGGACCCCGCAGGACAGTGTCACCAGCGAGCTGAGCTTAGTATGATCCACGGGGATCAGGAGGGAAGCTTCCGGACAGTGGTGACATCCATCCATGTAAGAGGGAAGGGAAAGGAGACCAGTGTTTCTGGCAGAATGAAGAGTGTGCAAGCCGGGAGAGCAGTCTTCTCTAAGGGGCTGAAAGGAGGCCAGTGTGGCTGGAGGAGAAGAGGGAGAGTCACCAGAACGAGGCAGGACGGTGTGGAGCCGAGTAGTCCACATACGGGTCACTGGACTGCACTCTGAGGAAAACGGGAACGTCAGTGGCACATTCTAAGGAAGGGGTGACAATGATGGCCTTCAACCATCATCTGAGTATTGCTGTCTGCCAGTCTCTATTCAAGTGCTTTCTGTTCACCATTTCCAGTCCCTGCTCAGGGTGGCCCCCAGTCAGACGCAAGATGCACCGGGATGACGGGGTCTGGACTAAGTTCAGTGGTACAGGAGATGGAGGCAAGGTCTGGAGAGCTGGACCACGACAGAGATTTAGAGAGCTGATGGGACCTGGCAATGGAGGTGGGAGGAAAAACCCCCAAGTTTTGACTCTGAGCATCTGGGTAAGTGGCGGGGGTGCTGGGGTTTCTGGTGGTTGCATGACAGGACACTTGTAAGAGGTGACACAGGTGTGGATCCCCAAGGAAGGCCTGGCCCAGAGTCCAGGTCGCGTGACTCAGCAGAGGGTTAACGGGGTGGATGGCAGACGAGATCACCCGGAGAGGTAAGGCGGAGTAACACGGCGTCCCAGACACCCGTGCTGAAGGAGGGGATGGGGCAGAGCCCACCTGTGGCTGAGGAAGAGGATGGCAGGTGGCCCAGTGAGACCCAGTGTCTGAGCAACACTGGAGAGGCAGGCATCATGGGGAAACACCCTGCCCTCCTACTTTTTGTGCCTAGAATTTTATTAGTGATCACTCCGTCGAGTTAACAAGCAGGCAGCCTACTCCTTAATTATCATCGTTAAAGTTGGCCCGGCATTTCAGTTAAAAGGCCAGGTTCACACTGCGGTCATACGAGAACCTCGCCACGACTCTGAAACAGGTGCTGTTGGCTCCACTTGCAGAGGGCGGTGAGGCCACCTGCTCAGAGCCACGAAGTGGTGAGGGAAGGGCTGAGTGAGCCGGAGCCTGGACCCAGGGCCTCCATCTAGTAAGCAGGGCTCCTCCCCACGCACAGGACTCCTTCCTGAACAGACACACACCCCTGGCAGTATCAACATGTCCAACTCGTACACTCGCACCTTATATAAGTGAGTAATTCATCAGACCCAGTTTGTGCCTAAGGAGAAAGAACAGTGGCAGAAAGGAGAGAAAGGGCGGCCCGGGGTGGGGCCTGCCTAGCACCTCCGCAAACAGCAAAGAGGTTTCCCTGCAGGTTCCTTTGGCCCCTCAGCCTGCCTAGGTGCCGCCTAAGACTCGGAGAGCAGGGGATAGGGTCCCCCAATCCATTCCTTCTCCAGGCTTCTGGGGCGCCACAAACAACTGGTCTGGTCTCCGTGCTAACGCTGTCCCTTGTAGAAACATATGCGCGGAGAACGCCCGACGCCACTCTCACGCACTCACGGAGTTACGGGGGGTCTGCTTTGTGAAGAGGGGCTGGGTGTACAAGATACGTGCAGCCTCTGCCTTTACAGACCGCTTCCTACCAGGACGAGAGGCCTGCGGTGATAACGGGAGCACACAGCTGCCTAACAGGCAAGCCGGGCCCCTCACACGGAGGGAGACCCGATGGCTGGATGCGAACTGTCCAGACCTGAGGGCACAGAAAACGAGGGAAACGGGATGTCTTCTGGCTATTCACCGGCTTGGCCTTTCGGGCTCCAGGCTCCACGCCGGTTTCTGTGCTGGGGATGGACAAGCTAAGGCTTCCCATCCTTCTGAAGCTCGGTCTACTGGAGATGGAGAAGCAGATCTCTAAATCAGTGACTACAGCTCCGTGGAAAATTCCATGACAGACATGCCCAGGGTAAACGGGAATGCAGTTACAGGCATCCAGCCCTCTGGGGACAGAGGAGAGGAGGTACATCAGGGAAGTCTTCCTGGAGTAGACACCTGAGCAGAGTCCTAAAGGCACTGTGTCACCCAGACAAGAGGAGGTGAGGAGGTGGCGGCCGGGAGAAGGAACAGACCGGGGACGGCGGTGGTGGTGGGAAGGGCAAGGATACTGGTCTCGGCTGAAGCAAGAGCAGGGACACTGCTCACGGCCTTCAGGGCTTCTAGAGTGGGCTACACATGGTAGACAGAGGGATCCATGGCGACTGGGGCCCCATCCACGGTGAGAGGAGCACAATGGAAATAATTTTAAAGTTTCTATAATCAAACGAGGTCAGACAGCTCTGCACTTCCTCTGGCAGAACATGCATTTGAAAGAAAAATGAAAAACAGTCGCTAAAGCCCAGAGCTGGAAAAGCAGACTCCATGAGGTCCTCTGGAAACAGAACCTGCTGGTGAATGTAAATCTTTGAATGAGTCATGATCAGAAAGCTTTGATTTTTCTGGGCCAAGAGCAAATCAGGAGAGAGTTAAATGGATAAGCAGTTGCTTCTTTCCTAGGCCGTGAGAAGTCAAGAGAGCACGAGCCAGACCTTCTGGCACCTGCATGAAGGACTTCGGGGGTCGGCACCAGGCCTCCCCTGCACCCCTCCCCCAGCCCACCCTGCTGGAGCTGGGCCTCTCACCTGATACTGGCTCCAGTCAATGTTCAGAGAGCAAGTCAGGAAATCGGGGATGCTCAGTGGGGCATCGACGTAGTCCTGGGGACAGAAAGACACCTGTGAGACGCAGGCTGGCCCCCAGGAGAAGCCGTGATGACAGGGCGGGCCATGGCTCTGAAGCTGTGGCTACCACAGGCTGCCAGGACATCCCTCCACAGCACTGCCTTCCCCGGGCCAGATGCCTGTGCTACCCAGCAAGGGACAGTTTTAAAACCAAAGGGACCAGATTAGTGCTCCCAAGTGGAGCTTTTCAGTAGATCATTCTAGTGTCCGCTGCTGAGACAGACACGATGAATCTGTATTCAGCACCCAGCAGGCTCCAGTGACCTGTCCTGCCGGACTGGGAAGGGAACAGAATGCTGGTCCCACTTTTTACACAGATGATGGAACGGAGAGGAAAGAAGAGTTCCTATTTTGACCCTGAAAAATCCTTTGAAGAAACAAATCAAAGGTGACAGGAAAGCATATATGAGAATTTAAACATGTACACATAAAGAGGAGAGGAAGGGAAAATAATGGTATTCATCCATGGAAGAGAAGAAAAAGGAAAAGGGTTTTGTTTTCCCCAAAAAGACTGCAAGCTGTTCTCCAGGGTCTCCCTTTCTTAAGAGCAGGTCGCCTGAGTGGCTCAGTCAGCTGAGTGCCTGACTCTTTTTTTTTTTTTTTTTTTTTTTTTTTTTTTTTTTTTTTTTTTTTTTTTTTTTTTTTTTTTTTTTTTTTTTTTTTTTTTTTTTTTTTTTTTTTTTTTCTAGGAGAGAGAGAGAGAGAGAGAGAGAGAGAGAGCGTGAGCAGGGGAGGGTCAGAGAGAGAGGGAGACACAGACTCCGAAACAGGCTCCAGGCTCTGAGCTGGCAATCAGCACAGAGCCCGACGCGGGGCTCGAACCCACGAACCGCGAGACCATGACCTATGCGAAAGTCGGACGCTTAACCAACTAAGCCACCCAGGCGCCCCACCTGACTCTTGATTTTGGCTCAGGTCATGATCTCAAGGTTCATGAGATGGCACCCTACATTGGGCACTGTGCTGAAGGCCCTGGCCTGCTTTTGATTCTTTCTGCCCCTCCCGTGTGCACTCTCTCTCTCTCAAAATAAATAAACAAACATTTTAAAAAATGTTAACTTCAGGGGTGCCTGGGTGGCTCAGCTGGTTAAGCTTCCGACTTTGGCTCAGGTCATGATCTCACGGTTTGTGGGTTCGAGCCCCGCATCAGGGTCTGTGCAGACAGCTCAGGGCCTGGAGCCGGCTTCAGATTTTGTGTCTCCCTCTCTCTCTGACCCTACCCTGCTCACACTGTCTTTCTCTCTCCCTCAGAAATAAATAAAAACATTAAAAAAATTTTTTTCAATAAAAAAAACGTTAAGTTGATAAATGTTACCGCTCATACCTGCTTCCAGTTAAAAATGAGCCCTTCAGCCATGTAATCTCGATCCTTATATTCCTTGAAAAATTCACAGCCTGGAAAAGAAGGGCAGAGTTAAGATACCACCCTTGCGAACCCAGTTTCCTGAGTTGCCCCTGAGTGTGGAAGGACCAAGATGGCCACCAGCTCACACTTCATCCTGGTGAGCCCCGTAGGAGGCCACAACTGATGTGCATGGGGACCAGCACCGGCAGGCGAGAATGAGTCTCTGGTGCTCCTCTGCTTTCTAGCCACACGCCTTCCTGAGGAGGTACTGCCGCCTGCACACCTCTGTCTCTCTCTCCCTCTAGGCTCAGTGGTTCTTGGCCACTTCCCCCTGATATCAGGTCCCTTTGTCCTACATGTCCGACATGCCAAAAGCCGGCAAACGAAGCACAGCTTACAGTCTGAGCGGGCAGCACTTTTCGCGGCCACTTCTCTCGTTACTGAGAGTCGCTCCCTGTCTAACACCGACCTCACAGGCCTCTAGGGACGTTCTGGAAAAGACCAGGGACAGGTGCCCACGAGACATTTCCATCTCCAACAGACCTGGCCAAGAGGTACTTTTCTGTATCATTCTCCAGAAAAACTGTAAGAACCCGCGCCAGGGTGGGTCCTGGGGAATACAGAGAGCAAGAGTGGAGGGAAAGGGCTTCAGCAACATCCTCAGTTTCAGATCTCGGCCTTTCACTCAGCTCTGTGACTGCAAACAGCCTGGTTTTCTCACAGTGGCTCGAGACGAAATGAAACGATACAGATAAAACACCTTGGCAGCACTGGTGCGGACGCCTTTCAGACGACGGCGCACTATCATCATGACCCTGCCACTGCGAGAAGAGCCACAGTGCCAGCCACGGAGCGGACAGTCAGCAACAGTGTGGCTCGCAGAGAACGAGGTGTGCTCGTATGCCACGGCCCAGCGAGCGCGCTGGGGCTGCGGGGGGGCTGCCGGCCACGAGAGTGGGAGAGGGCCCTCTGAGGCAGCTTCCCAAAGGAGTTCTCACTTCCTCCCCCACAACCAGTACAAACTCTGGGGCGCACATGCCTCTGGCCACAGGTCCGAGTCTGGTGAGGTCCCCGAAGGCCATCAAACAGTTGGAATTCTGTGGAGGTGGCCACAGGCCAAAACAATTCACACGGACCTTCCCCAGCTCCCCTTGGGCCAAGGTCCTGTGGGAGGGCCGCCCCAGGAAGACAGAAAGGGTTCCTTCAGAGAGGAAGGTCTGGAGACACAGCCCAGGCCCTCGGCGCTCAAAGCCCCCGGCCTCGCTGCTGACTGAGAAGTCAGGAAACAATCCTTGGCTCTAACACTCCAGCCTATTCTGGGGTTCCTCACTGGTAAAAAGGAGAAATATATATATCAGACAGAGGCCCTGGGATTATGAGCCTGGGTTTGGAAAAGACACCAATTATCTCTCTGAGCTCCCTAGGCCTGTTTTCCCAAACTCGACCTGCCCAAATCAATACTGCAGGCTCTGGGCTGAGCTCCGGCCAGCCTGGGATGCGGAGGCAATTTCGTGGGAAAGACGGATGGAATTAAAATAGATTCAGTCCCCAGGGCGATGCCTGACACTCATTACCTGAACAGGCTTCCAAACGCACTGAGAGTCAAGAAGGATGGGACGAAAAGCAAAGCGGGGGTGAGAAGAGCCACTCACTCAAGGAGAAAACCAATCAGACGCATGCCATGCAGTTTTCTATTTTGGTGCCCTGAAGCAAGTGCT
Source organism: Hyaena hyaena (assembly GCF_003009895.1). Lineage (NCBI taxonomy): Eukaryota > Metazoa > Chordata > Mammalia > Carnivora > Hyaenidae > Hyaena > Hyaena hyaena. The sequence continues at coordinate 3,653,466 of NW_024080688.1, forward strand.
CCCAGAACACTTCTGTTCAAGGGCCAGTCCAAGCCCCAGTCAGCTGGACAGAGCTAGAAATGACAGCATCGGACTTCCCGTCTGGCCTCAGAGTCATCAGAGGACTCAGCCAAGATGCCATGAACAGCTACGAAGCGCAGTTTGTGACTGGGTTTCGTCAATGGTTAGCTGTTTCTTTTCCTTGGGATGAAGTAATCCAGGCTTGTAAAGAAATTCAAGAACACAAGCAGAGCAGGAAAAAAGTGCTTCTCCCGCCCCTCACCTGGGTGTGCGGTGGCATTCCCACCCCCCCCCCCCCCCCAGCTCCTTGGTTTCTGTTGATCCCTCTCTCCTTCCCTCCCCCCAACACACACACCCAACTGCCCGGTGTAGTACGCAAGTGCTTCGGGAAGAACAGGGGGGAAGAAACCCACAGGCTGTATCGTCTTAACCATTTTCGCCTATTTCTTCCTCACCCTTTCCTGTAACCACTTTTCCCCTTACACTGCTGACGTCGTACAATACAATTCTGTGTCCTGCTGGGCATCTTAAGCATCATTCCGTATCAACAAGTGTAAGCATTTTCCTAGGAGTATGCAGTATTTCTAGGATTCTGTCATCGTCACTGACTAAGGAGAATGTTTCTCACGTTCTGCTGGTATAAACAGACAGCGGGATGAGCATCCTCAGCCCCAAGTCAGCTGCGTTATGGTCTGTTGAGGGACCGCGAAGGGAGTTAACATTTCAGGAGTCTGGTAACAAGCTGCCTCATTAAGCAGGAAGGACACTGTGCTCCAGTCCTGGAGCAGCGGTACCCAGACTTCTACCAGAACTCTCCTTCCTAAACCCAGCTCTACTTAGAACTGAAATATAAAGCGATGGCTGGTTCCTCACGTGTCTTTACTGGTGAGTGGAGCACTTCAGTCCACGGGCCCCCAAGACACCTCTTGGGAGTCCGGAGCTGGGTCTGAAAATCAAGCTTTAGGCTAACGGCCCCAGCGCAGACACCCTGGGTAGGACATTTCTGCCACAACGTGGCTCTGATACAGTCAAGCCCACAGCAGCAGCATGACGTGTGCATCGACCCAAAGTGGCTTTCAGGAAGAGGAACTTCCCTGAGCCTCTCCTCCACGTGCCCATCATTTAGCTTGCTGTTTACTGAGCAAAGGGGGGAGAGGGGTCTGGCACCCTACCATGAAATAAGCACCATTGCCTTCATCTTACGGAGGATGAAGCCAGTGCTAAGTAGGGTTAAGGGACTTGTTCAAGGACACACAGCACTAGGCTGGGACTCACGCCCCCCTCTGCATGGCACTAAGCACTAAGCTGTCAGAGAAGAGTGAAGTGAGACTCCAAGGGAGGCCACTGTAAAAGCACCGAGCTATCGAGGCTCGTGGCTTGGATACCACGAGCTCACACTGGTGAGGACACCCTCTCCGCCAAGTACCAGATTAACTTGTCGTTCTAATGAGAAGACCCGCTGAACGGCAACCTGCTGTCATGGGCCCACCTTGCTACCAGCTCTGTGGCCCCAGTATCAGGAGACAAGACCCTGCGCGGGACCGAAGGCAGATGCTGATGCTGAGAGGCAGGCGAGAGGGTTCGAGGAGAAAGAGTACACTTCCTGTGGACTGGTGACAATCTTGTGCGGATATTCCGTGCTGAACAAGCAGGCATTGTCAGAAAAGTGTAAATGCAGGGGTGCCTGGGTGGCACAGTCAGTTAAGTGTCCGACTTCGTCTCAGGTCATGATCTCGCGGTTCGTGGCGTCGAGCCCCGCATGGGGTTCTGTGCTGGAAGCTCAGAGCCTGGAGTCTATTTCAGATTCTGTCTCCCTCTCTCTCTGCCCCTCCCCCGCTCATGCTCGGTCTCAAAAATAAATAAACTATATTAAAAAAAAAGAAAAAGCGTAAATGTTACCAACTGGACCAGTACGGCTTTAGCGTCCAGTGCACACAGTACTGCCCGGGCCACGGGCTGCGTGCAGATCTGTGCACCAGAGACCAACGCAGCCAGCTCTGTGTACACCAAAGTGCCCTGTGCCTCGGTGAGGCCACCAACCATGTAAAACTGGAGACAGAGCAATTAGCTGGTGTTCTTTATCACCAGAAGGGCCTCACCTGGGGCAATTTCCATAAATGACTTGATCACCCCAAGACAGACATTCCAAGGTCCGCATCCACACGGGCCAGTGCAGCATGATTCGCTGCCGACACAGAGTACTAGTAATGTTGTTTTATGCTGAAATAGTATTTTACCTGCACAGGGCACTTTGACAATCATGATCTCATCGAAGCTTCACAACAAAACCTTGAGTTAAGCCTTTCCAAGTTCCAAATGGCATCTGAGAAAACCTGAGGCTTGGAGAGGTGAAGTAACTCGCTCAAGGCTGTAGTAGCCATACCTGAGCCAGGACTCAGTCCCTGGAGTGGAAAGTGCTTTCCGGGACAGTGTCCTACACTAAGCATGAGAGCTTAAGACTGAGACTCACAGTGTCCTATGCTGGTCAACGTAAGACGCCCCGGGAAAAGCCCAGGGCTCCTATGTACCTAAGTGTAGAAGGCCCGCGAATGGCCTCTGAGAGCTCCCGGTCCTGGGAAGCCTGTCACTTGACTAGACCCTGAAAAGAGCTCCCTACCTGGATACGGGATGGAGAGGAGAGTGAAGTCGGCATAGCGCTGGGCTTTGTCCACCTTCTCGGAGGAGGTTACGCTACAAGACAGGACACAGTGTGTTATGGCATCACAACACATACGCATCGCCCCCAACGAGTATTACAGCGTCAAATGAACCTCTTGCTAAACTAGTCTTAAGGGCCACCTGGGGAGCTCACTCAGTTGAGCGGTTGACTCTTGATTTCAGCTCAGGCCATGATCTCACGGTTCATGAGTTTCAGCCCCGTGTAGGGCTCTGTGCTGACAGCATGGAGCCTGCTTGGGATTCTCTGTCTCTTTCTCTCTCTGTCCTTCCCCCACTTGCATTCTCTCTCATTCACAAAAATAAACATTTAAAAAACAAAAACACAACAACTCTTCAGAATTAGGAATGAGTCCTTTCAGCAGTGCTTACTTTGAACAATGCAGAAATGTAACTTCTCTGCCCCCTACTCTAACTTCTCAAGCAAGAGAGGTCTTACTCTCCAGTTTGACGGCAATCACAAGCACAACAGCCTTCCCGCTAAGCCCCACAAACGAGGGCAGCACAACTGCCCTGACCCAGCAGGGGGAGCGAGCCGAGAGAAAGCAACTGAGACACTGTCCAAAGGGGCCTTTTGGGGGCCTCTGGCCTCCAATATTCACAGAGGACACTCCTAAACAGGATGGACAAACGGCATCTGACAGGGAAAGACTTAGGCCACTCTGACAGATGAAGGGAAGAAGGGCAGAGGGAATGCTCAGGTGCCTACAGAGAGCGAAGCTGTAAGGCCTCAGAATGCCTTACTCCCTAAGACAACCTCAGCATCAATAAGAGTCAATATTATGAAAAAAAAATGCTGGGAAAAACTCCTACAATCTCATCACCTCATTATTTTCAAATTTCTTATTTGAAATTTGATTTCTTCTTGATTTCTTATCAGCTACCAAGATTTAGTCCATACGTGAAATAACAATTGGACATATGCTGATTTTTGATGTTGCTGTTCCACTTAGAAAGCGACTCGAATCCACCAGAGATGGTGAGAACCTGGAGCCAGGGGAAAAACTTTCAAGAGTATCTAAGAAAAGGAGGCAGCACAGCACAGGTTAGAGACTCATGGTACCTCAGTTATTACCTGCAAGACCTTGAGCAAGTTACTTAACCTCTCTGTGCTTCAGTTTCTCACCTGGAAGAGAGGGGTAGTAGAGCCTGCCTTGCAAGAATGTTTGAAGATCCAGCTAGAAGATGTACAGAGAGCCCTCAGCATGGGGCCTGGTGTGTGGTGAGCCTTTGGTCACTGCTGTGTACCATCACTGACCTGAAAAGCTGTGAACACATCAACTCTGCCCATTTCCCAGCGGGTGCCCTGTACTTACTTCATACCAAACTTCACCTTCTTGTTCTCCACCATCAGGTCACAGATGTATTTGACTGACAGGTACCGAAGCAGCTTGATGTCATAGCCTCTGACCTTATCAAAAAGATGCGTGTCGGAACTTCTGAAACAAAGAGCCCGAGGGAGAGGTTGTACGCACATTAGTTCAGAGAGGTTTGTGGGGAGGGAGGTAGGGAGCATGTTCAAGGAAGTCTTCTCCAGAAGATGGAGGGAGGGCCGACACAGGACAGCTGGTTTCAGGGAAGGTGACTTTCTAAGAGATTACTCTGCTCTCTGGGACACATTTCAAAGAGGAGCAATCGGCAGCCGGAAACTGGGAAAGGGCTTTTGGGCGCTGCTTGACATTAAGCCAGAGGACTCAAGATAATCTCTGAGTTCCAAAAAGCAGCAACCTGGTGGCCGATAGAGTCTTTGAGCTTCCATTAGAGTTTATCTCCCTCCCCCCGCCCTTTTTCCCCTTTATGACCATTTTTAGCCATATGATTTGCTCAAAATGTAACAGAGTGAAATGCTTGTCGGGAGATGGGACTTTTTAGAGCTATTTTATCAACTGATCATGGAATAGTAGCAAGTGAATTCCCTCTACTTAGCAGGTCTAAGAAGCAAGGAGATAAAATTTTTCCTAATCCCCCAGGCTGTCTTTTGATCAGTCATACAGATGAAGGCAAAAGTGGAACAAGTAAACAGTCCCCATTAATTTTTTAATGCCCAGTGCTTTGCTGTCCACAGCAGTCTCCTCGCCAAGAACAGTATGCTATGGAAGGCGGCCTGGCTGAGGCCGAGGTCGTCTGATCTCAGGGGAAGAGCCAAACATTCTTGAGCACAAGCCAGGGTTGCTGCTCTTGGAACGAACAGGCAGAACTGGGCATAGCGAGATGCTTTTTCATGCACCCAGCCATGATTTGGGGCAGCTGATCTTACTAGGGTGCTTGTGTGCATTCCAGAGATGGTTGACACCAGTTAAAGACCTTCCACGGGTACAGACCATGCAAAGGAGCTTTTCCAAAATATCCCAGAGTGTCATTTTCTGAAATCATTTGGAGAGGAGGCAGGCCAAATGTGAACCAACCCATTTCCTCCCTTAAAGGGGGCCTAAAATAGATCTTTGTATCAGGCTTTATTATGGCATCAATCACAACCTGATGAACTGTGGGACATCTAGTCTCTGAGTCTCCCACATGGAGACCGTAGCCCTTGCCCTGTGCCTTGGCACAGGTGCTGTGTGACATCTGGCAGGCTGGCTATCAGCACCCTGGCCACCCCCTGGAAACCACGGGGCTTGAAGACACACACAGACGTCTGAACCCTGTCTCAGACCTGTGGACCCTGGAGCTGGGATATTATCCAGGATGGAGAGAGACTGCTCAGGCATAAATCGATAAAATCAGCTCTGGTGGAAGCTATTGGATGGACCTTAGCAACCTTATTTCGAGGGCACGGATTTAGCAGTGGAAGGGAAGAAGCCAATGCACTCACCTGGACCACACTGACTACATACCATCGGTATGAAAACGGCCACTAACGGTCACTTACCCATCCCCAATACAAGCCCAGACCCGTAACAACCTGGCACTGACCGAAGGGCGCAGTCCTCCTCTGTGATGTCCTCTGCATCTGCCCAGGCATCATCTGCACCTCCTGCCAGAGAAACCTGTCAGTGCTAAGGCTTCACAGGGGCCACCCAGGGGCTTCTGGACCAGGCTCCTCCCCCCTGCTCCGGCTCCACCCACAGGGACGGGCCTCGCGTCTGTCAGCACCAGGTGCCCCATGTGGCCGGCAGTCTTCTCTCCCCCAACATCTGCCTGAGTGAAGAGAAGGCCCCTGGTCCCCCCAGAGCTTGCTCGAACTCCCTACCTATGCCACTGTGGCGTGGGTGGCTATTCTCTACAACTGGGCTCTTGTTCTTAGATGATGCAGCTCAACATTTACCTGAGAAAATATAGTTGTAGCCAGTGCGTCCATATAGCTCCCCCCATCCTGCCAAGGTAGCTGACCTGCAAATGTGCTGGGAGAGAAACAACATTTTCAGACGCTTTTCTGGGTTTTTTTGTTTTTCCCAGCTTTATCGAGATATAACTTAGGGACAATATTCGTGTCAGTTTAAAGTGTACAACATGCCGATGTGACACACACATGTTGTAAAACCACCATTACCACCACAGCATTAGTTAACATCTCTACGTCATACAATTACCGTTTCTTTTTTTGTGGCGAAAACCTAAGATCATCTCTTTTTGCAACTTTCAAGCATATAACACAATATTAGTAACTGTAATCACTCTGCTGTACATTAGGTCTACAAGTCTGTACCCTCTGGCCGACGGGTCAAGATGGTTTCTCAAGTGTGCCCAGTCGAAGGAACTCCTGGGACTCTTCAAGTTCTTCTAGCCTGTCTTCCGAGTCCAGGAGCACTGAAGTCTTATCTGCTTCGAGGTCACGGTAGGCAGTCTATGGTATGCCTGGAATTTTTAATCTACATCCTCTGTCAAGAGGGGTATCTCTCCCAAACAGGTGGCACCAGAGTGTTACTGAGAGTAAATGGCTAGATTGAGTTCCATGTGTACGTGTGTATGTGTACATGTGTAAGATCCGATGTGGCTGTATATGGATATGTGCTGGGCGTGGCACTGAACATTTACACTTTCTCCCTGAGCCCATGAGGCAGATGTGGCAGGCGCCAGGCACTGCTGCTGCTTCACAGCAGAAAGGTGCAGAGAGGTGACGTGACATGTAAGGTCATACACGGGGGGGCTGAGCAGGGATTTCATCCAGACCCGCATACCTCCAATGCCTGTGCACTGAGCATTGCATGGAACTGCTCAGCACAGGGGTGAGCAACCTTGGAAGCAGGTGGGTCACTTAAGGGAAAAATGTTTGGGAGCATTTTTTTTTTTTTTTTAAAGAAATTACATCTCTTTCCTCGTTATTAAGGAAACGTACCAAGCTGTAACTGTGCTTGCATTTTTTTTTTTTAATTCTTTTCCTCACTACTTAAGGATCACTTTGAAAGCTAGAATTCTAGAAACCAGGCAACTGGCCTGAACTTCACTATCTAACTTTAAGGCTGCATCTTTAATCGAGCTGTGTTTGATGAGATCCAGCAGGGCTGGGGGAATGGGAGGAGACACGTGGTGATGGGGAAGCAAATTAGCCCCGAGAGTTTCAAGAAAGGCTGGGGGTGGCAGTGAGCGGGCTAGGAGATCACACCAGAGAGAGGGGTGGCTGCGTGACAGAGGGGGCGAGGTGCATTCCTGAATAGGTCACACAGACCGGCTGCCTGCAGGCTTCTTCTCTATCTGTAAGACGTTCTGACAGCAAAGGGGTGTGGGTGGGAAGCCCCAGGTCACCTCCCTGCTCTCTAGAGGTAGCGGCAGGCTGAGAGAGAGGGCGGGTAACAGAAAAGCAACCTGGATGGACCTGAAGAGGGTGTGGTGCTTTTTCGGGGCTGGGGACAAGAAGAGATCTGTGGGAAGGCTGTCCTGGAAGCCTGCAACTAAGGACTTGGGCCTGAGCAAGATGCGCTCTCACGGGAGCTGCTTCGCCTTTTCTGGGTCCAAAAGCATGGTGAAAATCTGATGAAAATGAGCAACTGCCTCCAGAAAAAAAGGTACACACTGCAGTTTACATTATAGACGTTTCTAGACTCTCCCAAGTCCACCCACGGACCCGTCTCTAGTTGCTGTTAGGAGCCCCTGCTCTGCGGGAACCAGTTAGTAGGAGCAGGGAAGTGAACTGGGGCCGGGAAGAGCCAATGCCCAGCTTCAGAACCTGCAAAACTCTCATGGCAAGTAGGGAGGTGGGAGTCCTGAGAGCAAGACAATAGGGCACATTTGGCTTGAGGGGTATTTGTTTGTTTTGAGGCGTAAACAGTCATTTTTACTGGGCTCAGACCAGGAGTCCGTGGGTCTTGAGGACCTCTGTGTATCTGCTGATTTTCTTCTCCAAGTTCTTTTTGGCCTGTTTCTGAAGCTTCATGAGCTGCTTTTTCTTCCAGTAATGGATCTTGGCCTTCTTCCTCTTCGCCCCCAGGGTGGCGGTTACTGCCCGGGACTTCCAGCCCACCTCATGAGCCAGAAGCTCCAGGTAAGCAAACTTTTGTGTGGGCTTCAGACGCACAGCCATGAGGGCAGCAAGAACCACCACCCGCTTTTTCTTGTCATAGGGTGGCGGGACCCCACCTAACACGTTAAGGCAGTCCGGGCCGGGCCGCCTGGCCTCAGCTGGTCTTGTAGGGCAGCATGCCTCGCGCTGTCCACCAGAAGATCCATTTGGGTGCTCCGAAGTGGTAGGAGCCACAGCGTGGGTGAGTATTTATCTGCTTGTGGAGAGAGGCCAGGTACTCCAACTTGTTTCTGAAGAAATTGCCAGAAATGCTGATGTCTTCATAGGGCACAACAATGACCTTCAACCCAGAAGCACTTGCTTGGCCACGATGGCCGTCAGGCGGCCCAGGAGACAGTGTCGGTTGCTGAGCACCAGGACCTGGCCCCTGCCACCTTGGGCAGCCACCTGGGAAAGCCTGTTCGAGTCTGACCGGCATGTGTTCTCATGCCCGCCCTCCCCCAGCATCTAAGTTGCTTGCACCAAACCTCACTCTGCATTTTTCCTGTTAAATCTTTTCAGAGCACGCACACACACTGTCTTTGGCTCCTGAGTTTTGAGACTGTTTCTTGAACTCTTTCCAAGTTCAGATGCCTCTTTCTGTCCCAGTTCTCCCATACCCTTAGACCTGTCCTTGCCTTTTTGGTAAGTCAGGCAGTCGGACCTGGCCCAGAAGACTCATCAGATTGAAGAGAGCGGGCGAGCTGCCTAACTCTCCAAGTGAGGCACCAGACTCCTCTGAAGGAAGGTTCTGGGATGGAACCTGGCGGAAGTCGTGCTGCACTACAGATTCTCATGCCGGACCCCTGCCCCTTAGCCTCATGGCTCCAATCCATGACCCCATTATTTTTGCACTTGAAGCTGGTCTGAAAAAGCAGGATGCACTGTGACTGCTCTTCATCGATCTAATTATGAGTGGCCTCTAGTCCTGCACGAGGAACATCGCTCTGTAGGGTTTGTTCATCTCATAACCAACTTTGCCACAGAGAAGAAAGTGGCAGACCTTTGCTCCCCATCTCTTAAGGGAGGAGACAAAGAGAAAGACGACTTGTCCCAAGTTTAACTGTCTAAAAGCCAGATACAGTGTTGGGGGAGAAAATGGCACGGGAGAACATCTTACCCTTAACTGCTTGAACCGTCTTTAAAAAAACCGTCAATAATGCATCTCATCTAACCCAATGATATCCAAATATTACATCGACATATAATCACCTTAAAAACCATCGATATTTTACATTTTTTTGTACTAAATCTTCAAAATCCGACTTGCAGTGCTCGCTTCGGCAGCACATATACAAAATCCGACTTGCAGTTTACACTTTTAAGTACCTCTAAACTGGAATGTTTTACTTTTGGCGGTTTTTTTTGACTAAGAGAAAATTTTGTTTAAGTAATTTCCACGCTCATGACCCTGAGATCAAGAGCTGCATGATGTACCAACTGAGCCGGCCAGATGCCCCTTTACTTTCAGCATTTGAAGGGGAAAGCAGTCCTGCTCCCAATCAGTGTTATGTTTACCGAAAAAACTCCGTATTGTTTCTGCTATAAACTGACCGAAATAAAATGAAACATTTAGCACCCCGGTCGCACTCGCCACACTGACCTGAGTTTTGACAGAAGCAAGCACTTCTGAACACACCTGCTTTCCCGAATCTAGCAGAGGTCCTGCCTCCGAGGTTTTGGTAATAAACCTGCACGAGTTAGCAAGTGCCTGCTGTGAGCCGCGGATCTGAGGGTGAGACCCCGTTCTCTTACCTCTCCTAGCCTCGCTCTCAACTGCCTGCCCACCTGCCTGCCACTCGCTGAGCCCCACAAGGGCAAGGACCGCCCTATTCTTCTCTGTCACCCGAGACACTAGTTCGGGGCCCGCTACTGCTTTATCCAAGAGTCGTAGCTGAGCCTGCACTTACAAGCCAGGGGGGTCCTTTGCTAGGTGCCGTCCTCAAAGAGATTAAGGCAGAAAGAAATGACAGACCTTCAAACACACAATCAGAACGAAGCACACCACAGGGAGGCATGACGTGAGTGAACACCGGTTATGTCAGGAGAAGCCAAAGGCTATGAAACGGTACCGCGCCGCCTGGACCAGAAGGCGTAATAGGAGAAGGAAGCGGGACTAACGGCAAAGCCCTCAGGAACATTTACGAATGCCAAGGACTCCTCGGAATAATCCTTCTAACTCACTGCCCTTCCTCTGAAATCAGGAGGTTTGGGGCGCTTTTCTCACAGGCTTGTCTAGTCTCTGAGCGCCAACGACCTGCCTTCCGGCCACCCGACTTGTTCCGCTGTTGAGCGTGGCCATTTCCAAAACACATTCAGGAAAGTTCCTTATTCGTGGTCTGCAGACAAATGAGAGACAGCAGACTGGACAAGGCCACACAGGTCTCTCAGCTACAAGATGTCCCAGGGCCTCTGTTCTATGAACGTACATATAGCAACACACTTGATGAATCTGGAAGCCAGGGTCTGGGCCAAATCTACCACCACTGTTTGACAGGGAATGCTTTTCACAAGCATATCCTTCAACTGTTGTTCTCCGGAACACACTTCAGGAAACACCGGTTTGCGTGTTACCCGTGTAATTTCTAGTGATAAGCACTATGCTCCACAGACCAGTGCTCTTTAAACTGGAGTTTCGCAACTTGCAGGAAGATGACGACTTTCCAAAAGGGAGGGGGAACAAAAAGCTGTAAGAGGATCACCTTCAGGAACTTCCCTAACATACACCTTCCCAAGGAAGCCTTCATTCAAATCTCCTTCCCTAACCCCCTTTCACACGTGCCCTTCTTCCATTTTACGAAAGGCACAAAGGGGCCCAAACAAGGCTCACGTCTGCCCTCCTCACTGCCCTGGCGCTCGACCACAGCTGGATTCTGCCACCCACTGGGACTTCAGCATGTGCCCTCACGTATCTGCCCACTGCCTAAAGACACTGCATTTGCTCCCCTCCCGTCTTCCGGGCTCCCCCTACTTTAGCCGCTCCTCCGAGACTAATCCTCCTGAAAAAGCTACTTTCATCCCATATTTCCCTGCTCAAAAATCACACCGCTCTCCTGGCAAATGCAAGCCCCGTGGTCAGCATGTGGCCTCCTGCAATCAATCCCTTCCGTCCTCTGGCCTGGCATGAACCTCCCACTGCAGTCAGGGAGGCGTCCTGGCCCCTCCAGTTCCCGTCTCCACGCCGGCCCCCGTGTTGCATCACCTGCTCGGAGCGCCCTCCCCCATCTGCCCGCTAGCATTCTGCTTTTCCTCCGGTGCTCTCAGGCCACGTCCTGCTCACTAAAGTGGCCACCAGTGGCTCCATCCACGCTGCTGGCCCTGTGTTTCTCTTACACCACACCGGAGGACCCTAAATTTCAGTGTGGGAGGCGAGGGAACTCCAGGAAACTTCAACCCCCAGCTCTCTTGGTAAACTTGGCGAAGTTATTTAATCCCTTTGTTTCATCTGCAAAATGAGACCGTCCATTACATCAAAGGGTTGTAAAAAGACAGGTAAAGGGGTGCCTAGGTGGCTTAGTCGGTTAAGCGTCCGACTTTCGCTCAGGTCATGATCTCGCGGTTTGTGGGTTCGAGCCCCGCGTCGGGCTCTGTGCTGACTGCCAGCTCAGAGCCTGGAGCCTGTTTCAGAGTCTGTCTCTCCCTCTCTCTCTGACCCTCCCCTGCTCACGCTGTCTCTCTCTCTCCTAGAAATAAATAAAAAACATTAAAAAAAATTAAAAAAAAAAAAAAAAAAAAAAAGACAGGTAAAATGAGACCACACGGGGGAGCCTCATTAACAACCTTCACTAGAGTATAAGCTCCAGAAGGGTAAGGATGGTCTGCACACCGATGTTTCTTACAGCCTGAAACACAATACACATTCAAAACACTTCGTAAATTATATGATTCAAAGAATGAACACACAACAATGTATTAACTTACTTGATCTAATCTACTCCATAAACCTTTGATGTAGGCTTGATTATTATTCCCGTTCTATAGAGGAGGAAACTGAGGCCTCCAGAACACAGGGTGGGGTACTCTGGTGTGACTACCCCTTGCCTACATAGACTCCCCTGAAAGGTGGTATAAGAGTTGGTCTGTTTCGGGGCGCCTGGGTGGCACAGTTAGTTGAGCGTCCAACTTCGGCTCAGGTCATGATCTCATGGTTTGTGGATTCGAGCCCCGCATCGGGCTCTGTGCTGACCGCCAGCTCAGAGCCTGGAGCCCGTCTTCAGATTCTGTGTCTCCCTCTCTCTCTGATCTTCCCCTGCTCACCCTGTCTCTCTGTCTCTCTCTCAAAAATAAACAAAACATTTGAAAAATTACAAAAAAAAAAGAGTTGGTCTGTTTCTCCAGGATGCTTTGCTCAGCACCCAGTAAATTACCCAACACCTGGCTGGCAAGGGCCAAGAACAAGACAACCCTACACTTTGCATTCAGCCGGTTACCCTGAAGACGGTCTCGGAGAGCATGAGGCTATGATGTGTTCTTACCTTGCCCTTGAACAGGATCACCGGGCAGACAAACCGTCCTCTGCACCTGGCCGTCTTGCTACGGTTGACGAGGTCTTGTAACTTGCTCACTTGCACGGTGCTCTGAAACCTAATGCACAGGCGAGAGACAGGTCAGGCTGGCTTCTAAGTGGGCAAGGGGTGTGTGTGTGTGTGTGTGTGTGTGTGTGTGTGTGTGCATGCGCGCGCGTGTGTTCACAGAGACCCCATGAGAGGTCTGCATGTGTGTGTGAATACTTGTTTGGAATTTAGTAAATGCTTTAATCCCTAAATTCTAGATCACGGATATATTAAGTTTTACAGGGAAAAAAAATGCTGCATTATAAGTATTAAAATTTAAGTCATCCTGATTTTAGAACCTTTAAGATGGAAAAAAAACAGTGAGCTACTTTGAAGATACAGTATACAAAATACAGAAACATACGCAGCAAACCGGGTGTTGACCATGTCTAGAGTGTACACTTTTTTACTCCCAGAGTAAGACAATGGGTGCCCTGGGGAGCGTATGGAAATCACAGCGCCATTTTTGTGAGCTTTCAGGGCGCAGGGTGAGCTGAAGGCTCACATCTCACATGGTGATAAGCTTCTGAAACTCCCTCAACTTCCCAACTGTCTTTAATGGTCCAAACAGCACACAGGGCAGGGAATGCTAGAGCAACAGAAGGAAAAAAGAAGCTATCTGCAGCATGGAGAAATACAGTAGTTACTCCCTGGGCTTGGGGAGGGAGCTTCCGGAACATGAAAGGGTCAGGCTGAGAGAGGAGCTCCAGCAAGGCACACCCACGTCAGATCAGTAGATCCCTAAAACAAGGGTCTCCTCTTAAAGACTCACCTACCAGTGCTGAGCAAAACACTCCCCATCAGCCAGGCAGAGCTTCTGGGTGCACAGGAAATGAGAAGCAGGAACGTCAACGAGTGGGAAGCTACGCAGAGTAAGTGACTGGAAGGGGGGGAAGACACTCCTGTCCTCTCCTCATGAGGGCTGCGCTTCCAGGTCAAGTCCTAGAGGGCATTTAATTCCTTCCATGTCCCAATCCTTCTAGGCACCCATGTGTTGCTGCACACGGCACACCAATACAAACAACCGTTTCCGAATGAGTAAGTTCAGGGCCTCCTACACATCTGTGGTAGCTTTTTAGGCCTATATGGATGCTGTTGGGATTAATAAAGTCTTTCAGACATACTGGTGATTCCTTACTGGTTTTCAACATTCTGTTCATAAGCCAGAGCTACTAAAGTATAACTACTATCCAGTGGGGGCCTGAAATTGAAGTTAAAAAGGGGTTTTCAAATACAAACTTGGACCAACAGTTTGGCAATCTTGGAAGAGAACAAGGGGGTAAGGGAATAGAACTTTCACTTCCCATGGTGTAATCTTCTGTACAGTCTGGTTTAAGATGTTACTTTTGTAATCATTTTTTTTTTCATTTTTGAAGAAAGGAAGAATGGCAAACTCAAAGAGGCTGGGGTGCCTCTTCAAGCTGTGTGTAGGATGGCACTGGCCACCCAGCCAGGCCCCAGAAAATCCACGCTCACTGAAAACCAGATTCTGCCACTTCCCCTCACTCAGTTTCTCTATGAAATAAAAAGGTACCTCAGTACAAAATAATCGAACTGAACTTAGATGCCAGGAGAATATGAAACAGAGAGCACATACAGTACTGTCCACAGCAGTCTTCCTCTCGCCCTCTGGTGGCCTCAGGCCATTTTCACAGATCTGGTCAGCACCATCTATTGCAACAGAATCTCACTTAGTCACACCAGCAGCTTCCTCTGAGTTCTAAATGCTTTGAAACTGCACTGGATTCTCCCAGCTTGAGACCGTCCATTCTGCGAACTTCACAAAACCCAGAGGGACAACATGACAGTATTGCCCTCGTAAGGAATCTGGCAGTTGTTTAGTGTAGAAGCAGGCATTCTTTTTTTCTGGTTAGGCAGTGGTTTATTTTGCTGGTTCCCCTACTCAAAGAACTGATTCAGTTTCTGTTCTTAGTAGTTCCTGTTTTTATTTTTATTATCTCTCGGCCTTAGGATCTTTTTCTTACAGCGCTAAGCACTGCGCTGCGTCTGGCACATGATACTCAGATCTGAATGAATAACTGTTGGCTTGTATATTTATGTTGGTCTTGTGGGACTGAGCTATTAACCTGTGGAATCTGATGCTATCTCTGAGTAGGCAGTGTCAGAACTGAGCTGAATTACAGGACACCCAGCTGGTGTCCAAGAATTGGTAGTGGGGGGCAGCCCTCAACCCCTCCCACACTGGAATTAGGTGCAAACTTAACCACTGTCCCCCCAGGCCTCATCTGCACATCCCCTAATTCTGTCTCTTGTTACACTGTCACTGCTTCTTGATTGGTCTTTGTTACCCACAAGACCTAAAAGAGGGGACTTCATCTACCTGCTAGGGCTTCCACTGCATCCCTGGGGACCGCCACGGGGCAGCAGCACACTGAGTTCTTGTTGACAAACACACGTCTTGGCTGTAAAGAGATCCCTGTCCAGGCTTCTATTCCCAGATTATGGGCTAAACCGGGGGTTGGGGGGTGGGGGGGTGGATGAGCAGAACTAAACCGTTTCCTGAATCCAGTTCTATCCTGTGTAATGCACTCTAACTAGTGCCATATTAACACCAAAGCCAGGTATGTAAAGAAGCAAAAAATCCTGCTTCTTCTCACCTAAACGTGCATATACTGCCTTCTCTTCAACTCAACGGCACTGCCACTCAGAATTACTTCACAGCCTCAGAAGGAGTAAAAAGTAAAAACAAACTCCAGTAACTCCTTGAGGACTATGAATACACCACCGTGGCCCTGGCCGTGGAAGAAGCGTGGTGGTGACGGAAAGGAAAGGCAGACAGATGGACAGAGCAGAGTGAGGAAGACATAGATTTTAATCCCACTCTGCTCCCCACTTCTGTGATCTCAGGGAAAGGCAAGTTACTTCTCTGGGTTTTACTTTCTCTTCCATACAATGAATGGGAAGTGACACCATGCCCTCCGCTGCGTAGGCGCAGGACTTGAGCGAGCTACTGTGTGGAACCCTAACACCTGCCAAACGGCAGGCACTCGACAAACATCAGTGTCCTCTTCTTTAAGGGCCAGACTGAACCAGCACTGAACCACTTTCCTTCCAGGAAATGCTTCTGTGAGGCACCAAGACTGAGTTCCTTAATGCGCTGCTACTACAGGGTGGTCTGGCATCTCCTGGGAGCTGGGCCCCACTCAGATTTTGCACTGTAACTAAAGCCCCAGGTGAGTCACTCGGAGTCAACTTGCAGAAGAACCACCTTGACCACAACTGAGCTTAATTAACATCAGAATGCCATCAGGGCACCAGGGTAAAATCCCGAGCAGAACTGAAGAGGGTGGAGAGGACAAGGGCAAGGAAAGAGAGTTCTTGTTCAGAAACTTCAGCTTAAGTTCTTGTTCAGAAACTTCTCCCTAATTCTGGAAGAAGTTCGGAAGTGACAGAAACCATGTATAACCAAGCCCAAATCTTTAGGCTCAGATTTCCCTGGGGTTCTTAAGCTACACGACTGGGGGTAGGACACAATTTCTGTGATCTGCATACAACGTGGTTTTCTAATACATTCATTTTTCTCCGTGAACCCCACCACAACGTCATGAGAATGCACACTTAATAGACATTACATTTTAGAGGTAAGTAAACTAAGGCTTAGTCTTTAAACTCTGACTGGTTAGTCCTCTGCTCGAAAGCCTTCTCTGGCTCTCTGTGGCCTATAACAGTGGTTGTCAGGCTATAGCATATGTGAGACTCATCTAGAGAGCGAAGAATGTAGATTCTGGAAATTCTGATTCAGAGGCCCTAAAATCTGTGATGTTAGGGGATACTGGCACCATAAAAACCACTAACACCCGCAAGTCCACACTCCTTGGCCTGATGATCAAGACCACATACAAATTGGTCCTTCAGGACCTGCTAGGACTGCGACTCATCCTTCTAATTCCAGCTGAAGAGGATCTCTACCACGGGGTCTTCCCAAACACGCGCACTCCAGGCAGAACGAACCATTCTCCCTGGTTTGTCTGCAGCAGCGCTTCTCAAACTTCAACGTGCATTCGAATCGCGAGGGCATCTCGTGAGGCTGTGATTTTGATTTGGTAGCTCTGGAGCCAAAGATTCAAAGTCGCTGGCCAGTTCGTGGGCGCACCGAAGGGCACACTGAATAGCGAGGGCCTGCCGCACCGCGCAGCGTGACTCTACTGCCGCACTCACCCTAACATCGCACCCACAGGGCCGTGCTCTCACAGCTCCTGTGGACGGCAGCAAGCACGGGAACTAGGGGAAAAACTCTGAGCGCAACATAAAGCCTTTCCCCGAGCCCCCATGCTGCGATTACTTATTAGCCTCAAACAGCTGCTACCATTTACTGACTACCTGCAGGTTGTACCCTGCGCCAGGCGCCTTGTATCTGCTCTCGTCTGACCCGTTGTTACCCCACAGAGGAGCACTCAGGCCGTGGTAGGCCCTCAATAACCGCAGCTCGTCTTTCTAATTCTTACGGTAAATACGCCAGACTTGTAACAGCCCCACTCGGCATCGGGGATTGCACTAGCCACTTTCTAGACACAGGCAGAGACTTACCGATGAGAAAACTAAGAGGCAAAGAGGTTAAATAATCTGCCCAAGTTAGTTATATAGCCAGCATATAACTCGAGCATTCTGACTTCAGACTTCTAAGCTCGACATCTGGTTAAGTGCTCTTAAGAATGGTGACACAGCATACCTCCCAACCAGACTCTCTTAAGAAAAGGTCACTAAGGTTCAGAAAGCTGAGGTGTGAAGTAAGCCGTCTTAAGTCAGCGAGCCCTAGGGCAGGGGAGAAACAGTCGAGCAATGTGACCTCCAGCCGCTCGCCCTATGCCATGCTACTTGGTCAGTCTAACTTCTCAAACCCTGAGTGAAACAAAAGACACCAAGAAGGCTTTCAGACCTTAACCTGAGGAAAGCGAGCCTACCCCGCCCAACTCCCCACCCAGTCGCAGACTTCCTGACTCTGGATGAGCTGTCAGAGCCTCCCCGGACAGGCACACTCTAGTTACATGATGCTCACGTGTCTTTCTCCTTCTCAGAACTTTCATACTCCAGGAACACGATGTGCTGGGGGTAGTGGCCACAGATATCCCCATTCACATTTTGGATCACACTGTAACAGTAGTCTCGGCCAAACAGCTCCAGACATCTCTTCTCAATGCGCTCAACCTGCACAGAGGAGGACACCTGAGCGTAAAGAAGATTCTGGGATTCTGGTATGAGAATTAGACAGTTTGTGACCTGGAAAGGTCAGTGGGAATGACACGCGCCTCTGTGATTATTCTTCAATGCCTGGAAGAGACACTTTGCTGGCACACAGGCCCTAGATGTGTATTTCATTAATCTATCTGCAATATGCTTTGGGAGGGTCTCTGAACCCCTCAACGTTGCAGTGAGATTGTCACGCATTCGAAGGAAAGGATTATAATTTTCATTAGATTTTCAAAGGGGCCCACAATCCATAAAACATTAAGAACTCTTGCTCTACGTTACTTTAGCACTAATCGATTCTCTTCCCTTAGTTCCAGATTACTCCCCATTCTCCAGCCACAAACAAGTACCTAGACATTCTCGTTGTTGTAGTGAGTAAAAGCGACACACAAGGCAGTCTCCCTACACTCTATTTTATTGGCCAAATAGAAGGAAGAGCTTCCCTTAAAACCGTTCCTGCTTTGTTCACAGTTTGGGGAAAGGCCCACTAGAACAAAGGCCTAAGTCGTGTATTATCTTGAATAGTCAACAAGAGATCAGGAATCCTGGAGAGGCTTTAAGGCCAGCTGTAGTGAAAGTCAGGTCTAACTAATTCATTATCACCCTAATCTTCCAGGGTGTAAGACGGAAAAGGAAAAAACTCATAGCGGCTTAGACAAGGAATTCTCAAATCTTAAGATGCATGAGGATCATGAAGAAGCCTGTTAAAAAATGCAAATTCCGGGGCACCTGGGTGGCTTAGTCGGTTAAGCGTCTGACTTTCGCTTAGGTCATGATCTCGCGGTTCATGGGTTCGAGCCCCGCGTCGGGCTCTGTGCTGACTGCAAGCTCAGAGCCTGGAGCCTGTTTCAGTCTGTGACTCCCTCTCTCTCTGACCCTCCCCTGCTCACACTGTCTCTCTCTCTCTCTCTCTCCTAGAAATAAATAAAACATTTAAAAAAAAAATGCAAATTCCAGGTTCCTACTCTCAGAAATTCTGGCTCAGTAGAGATGGATGGGAGCAAGGAACCTTTATTTTTAACAATACTGAATCAGGGGCACCTGGGTGGCTCAGTGGGTTAAGTGTCCGATTCTTGATTTTGGCTCAGGTCACGATCCCAGGGTCGTGGAATAGAGCCCCACATCTGGCTCTGTGCTGACTGCATGGAGCCTGCTTGAGATTCTCTCTCCCCCTCCTTCTCTGCTCCTCTTCACTCGTGCTTGCATTCAACTCTCTCTCAAAAATAAACTTTAAAAAAAAAGGCAAAAAACAAAAACTCACATACCAAAGTTTATTTATCCAGATGAAAACGATTAAAAAAAAAAAAACAGGGGCACCTGGGTGGTTCAGTCAGTAAAGTGTTCGACTTCAGTTCAGGTCATGATCTCGCAGTTCATGGGTTCGAGCCCCGCATGTGGCTCTGTGCTGACAGAGCGTGCTTGGATTCTCTTTCTCTCTGCCCCTACCCCACTTGCAGGCTTGCGCTCTTTCTCTCTCTCTCAAAATAAATAAATTTAACAAACAAACAAGGCTGAAACAGGTGGCCCTCTGGCTAAGCTCTGAAAAACACTTGGTGGTTTGGAGAGTGGGGCAGCCCCATCATTACTGAAGTTTCCCCTAGTTACTCCGGAGAGTAGCATGATGCCAAGTGCCATATGCCCCAGCGGTCCCGAATGGTTCCACGGCCCAGAATGGAACAGAACCCACTAGAAAGCCTGATACTAAACCTATCAACAGCACATAGTGAGTAAGACATAGGAGAATGGCAAGATTCCCTTTTGCCTGTCAAACAGTACCTAGCATGGGAATGGCCTTCCTAGGCTGGATGCCTTCCAGGTCTGGTAATAAGGAGACTAAAGGGAAACCTAAGGGGAGGAAGAAAGAGGAACTGAGACGGGCTTATGATAAAGTAATAGAGAGAGCGTGGGCTGTTTTCCTGCTACCAGAAGGGAAGAGATGAGCTTAGGTCTAAAGTCACGCTAAGCCTATATAAGGAAGCAACACACTCGGTGTTTGTCTCCGTTCCATTCTGACCTCTGACCTGGAGAAATCCTCTAGACTTTTTTTTTTTCTCATCACTTAAACCTGGGTGCTTTTGTACCCACGTCTGATGCACAGGAACAACCCTCTTCACCTTCCCCTCCCTATCTCTGAACATGGTCTCTTAGCTCTGATCCTTGACCTCCATACCCCTGGTCGCAAACCAAAGGACGCCCCTCCTCGGCTCATGCTGTGACCAGTTCCTCCTTTTCCGGCTTTTAAACCCGACCCTTACTCTCCAGATCCAGACCCTAAGAAATTACAGCTCTCCTTCCTCTCACCCCTGACCTCAGCCTTTCCCTCTGTAACTCTGCAAGCCTAGAAGCTTCTCTCTGTGCTCATCACACCTTCGAACTCACCTTCGAGCCGCCCGTCCCGCTACAGTCCTTGGCCCGGTACTGAGTCCGGGAGAACTCCTCCAGCAGTTCCCCGAGCCCCGGCTCCCGCGGCGGCGGGCTGCCCGAGGAAGCCGCGGGCCCCGCTGAGGCGACAGCGGCTGCCCTAGCGCCCGCCATGGCCCAGCCCCGCGTCCCTTCTAACCCCACGTCCCCCTCAGCGCGCCTCAGCCCTGCCCATGGCACCTGGAGTTACCAACTCCGAAACCTCCCGAACAGCCTCAGCCGCCGCCTTCCCTCTCCACTTCCGGCCCCGCCCCACCCTGCCGGATGTTTACTTCGGCCCAGGCCAATCGGAGCCCGGGACTCGCGCCCCGCCCCGTGATACCCGGCCCACCTCCAAATGCGGCGCGATCCAAGTGGTCTAGGGAGAGGGAGCCGGGGCAACTCGCCCACACCTCTTGCTCCGCCCCTCGGGGGTTTCCCCTGGGGAAGCCGGGCTAAACCACTGGGGCTGCGGGAGGGGTGTCGGTACGGGAAGCAGGAGGAAGGAACTATGGGAAAGAAGGAGAGGAAGACTGGGATAAACCATTCCAGGGAGACGAAGAGGGGACGCTCGAAGGCCGCTAGTGTTGGCAATCATAGTAATAAGAGTAAGTAATAATAAAACGGCATTTGATAAGACGCTTCTTTTTGCACTGCCCCTCAAAACGTCCCTGGGATTATAAGATATAATATTATAGTCGACCCATTTTATTAAAGAAGGAACCGGGAGTCATAACTGTGTTAAAATTCTATAACTGAAAAGCACCGTATTCTTTGTTCTTTTTTTGCTAATGGAATATTTCAAACATTCAAAGAAGTGGCGAGAATAGGATAATGACCCCCTCATGTATGCATTCTCCGTTTCCACAATAATCAACATAAGCCAGTCTATCTTGTTTAATCAATCTTTCCTCATTCAGGAGAATTTTGCAGCAAATCTCATCACTTCATTGGTGAATATCTTAGTATTTATCTCTAACAGATTAGTACTGTTACAAAATGATTTTGAGTGAGGGGAGGTGCCTGGGTGGCTCAGTGGGTTAAGTATGCGACTTCAACTCAGGTCATGATCTCGTGGTTCACAAGCTCGAGCCCCACGTCAGGCTCTGACAGAGCCTGGAGCCTGCTTCAGATTGTTCCCCCCACTCACTCTCTGTGTCTCTCTCTCTAACAAAAATAAATAAACATTTAAAAAATTTAAAAACCCAAATGATTTTTTTAAAAGACAACTTAGGCATGTTAAAAAAAAAAACAAAAAACCCAAAATTCAACAAAGCAAATTTGGCATTATTCAACCGTTCATGAACCTGGCAGCATCTCAGGTAGCAAGGAGAAAGGAGCTCTGGGGAACTGTACTAAATAGAAGGATTTTATAGTCAGAAGGAAGATGGGACAAGGAAGTTGAAAGAGTGGAACATTTCAGGCAAGTTTATCTTTCTTTAGGGGAAGACAAGGGATCTTATCATGCAGATTACCTCACTAGTGCTGACCAGGAAATTCCAGAATAATTGGTTCAAAATTCCACCCCTGGGAGAGGCTATAACTCCAACTAGATTAGGCTTTAAATCTTGATGGTGCTAAGCAAAAGTGACTCCATTTGGGAGCTTAGTATTTCTTTTTAACAGGTGATACAAACTTTACTTAATACCTCATGAAGCAATAGTCTCTCTTCCCAGGAGTCCAGAGAACTGCAAAATGGGGCAGGAGGCAGGAAGACTTTATAGGATATAGAATAAGGAACAAGGAAGAGAAAAAAATAGAAAATAAATAAGAAAGAAGGAAGTATAGCGCCCAGAGTTGGCTTGTAGCTGGGACACAGGCAGGCAGGAGCACTTGACTCAGGGGGTCCCAAACAGACCAGGTTTATCCACTTGCCCCTGACAAAATCTAAAGGCAGAGCAACCAGTGGTTGTGAAACAAGAGAGGGATTTATTTCAGTGAGGCCAACACGGGGAAGACAGTGGACTAGCTTCTCAAAGAATCTCAAAGACTCTCCAAAGTGCTGAAAGCATTGCCAGGTTTATATAAGGAAAATGTGGGACAAAGTTCGGTGGGTACCTAAGGCAGTAAAGGTGTGGTCAAGCATTGTCCTGGGTGGGGTCTGGCTGGCTCGGGGCAGTCCTTCTTGCTTGAGGAGGTAGTTTTGGTTCCCATAGGTGATAGTTTGCAGGATCTTTTGCTGGAGTTATGAAATTAGCTGGAAAGAAGAACTTAATCAATTAGAAAGTTTGAGGTCAAAATGGAGAGAGTTGAAGTCCTCTTTCAGACTTGGCATTTGGGGATTGGCTAAATCTAATGTTTCTGGTCAAGCAAAGCACTTATGGGGACGTGAAAGTTACCTGAGTTTCAGTTTGTTGACCTGGTACCCTAGGCAGGAATGGGTGTACCTTGGACCTAAAAATTGATTTCTCCTCTCCCCTTTTTTGATCATCCTCTTGAATGGTTTGATTTTTTTTTTTTTTTTAATCAGTATTGGTGTGACTCTCAGTTGCCGTTGTGTCTACAGGTCTCAGTATACTATTCACAAGAGATGACGTCAGGATTGTATTCTTGGAACTGGCTTCATTCTTCTGTTCTCTGTTGTCATTCCAGTTGGAGAGAGACTATTTGGTGGATGATCAGTGGGTGCACACATGTACTGAAAACTTTTGAGAGAATGTAACATATAGGGAGCAATAGTAATTATTGCCAACAAAACAATATTCATGATCCAAAACAGCTAGAATACTGAGGATACTTTTTTTTTTTAATTTTTAAGTCTATTTATTTATTTTGAGAGAGACAAGGGCGGGGCAAAGACAGAGGAAGAGACGATCCCAAGCAGACTCCACACCGTCAGCACAGAGCCCGATGTGGAGCCCGATGCAGGGCCCGAACCCACGAAGGGCAAGATCATGACCTGAGCCAAAATCAAGAGTCGGACACTTAACCGACTGAGCCACCCAGACACCCCTGAGGATACTTCTTTAAGCCGGTTGACTTGTTTACATATTTTGTGTATTTCTTTTTTTTTTTTTTTAAACGTTTATTTATTTTTGAGAGACAGAGCATGAGCAGGGAAGGGGCAGAGAGAGACACGGAATCTGAAGCAGGCTCCAGGCTCTGAGCTGTCAGCACAGAGCCCCATGCAGGGCTCAAACCCACAGACCGGGAGATCATGACCTGAGCTGAAGTCGGACGCTTAACCAACTGAGCCACCCAGGCGCCCCGTATTTTGTGTATTTCACATGTCTCCACTCACCCCGAAGTGTTTATCTAGCAAGCTTGTTCCAGAGAAACTGAGGCATTGGAAATCAGGAAGAAGTGTGTCACAAGCAGAAAGAACTGTAGGATTACCAGGGGCGTGGCAAATCCAACAGTTGATATACCAGCCTTTGTAATGGCCTGAGATACGTGCACAGTGCCGTTATCTTTACAGGCCAGGGGAAGGTAAGTGGTGAAGAAAAGAATCATAAATGGAGAGGCTTGAAAAAATGGAATGTAGAAATGGCCCACAGCGACGTAGAAATGGCCCACAGCGACCCCCTGGCTGAATACAGACTGGCCCATCAGGGCACCCACTTCACAAGATACACAGGCCCTAACTATCCAATGGGCTACTTACTACCGGGCACAGTTAACAAAAAGGGGAAAATTCCATAGATCCAGATCTATAGATTCCAGACCTCTTCACCTTCCTCCTTTAAAAACAATCCCCGCCCACTGTCTCATTGTAGAGACAGCCTGCTGCTCCCTTGTGATACAGTCAATAAACTTCTATCCCCTTTGTTTTGCCTTGAGTGAGTCCTTTCATGGCCCTGTGCGACCAACTTCCACCTGATGCCCCACGTGTGGGAGCCCCAACCTATCAAGAGAGACAGCACAATAAAAACCGTTATAGTATAAGAATTGGGAAAAGAATGGTCAGAAAGGGAAGGAGGAATGGAAAGAAATGTCTTTGATCCAGTTTTGGAGTGGGGGGGGGGAGGGGCGGAGCTGATGGCCAAGAAAGAATTCTTGAGATGTCTTTAGTGCAAAAAGGTGATTTTATGAAAGCAGGGGGACAGGACCCCCGGGCAGAAAGAGCTGCGCTGGGGTCGTGCAGAGTGACTGCTTCTAGACTGGAGTTGGAGCTCCCGGAGAAATGTCATTCTCTGCCTGTCTCAAGTACTTGTCAATGGGCTAAGGGTTATAAAGTAATTTAATTTTACCTCCCATTTCCTTCTTGCCTGTGTTCCCCACATCACTGTGGAGGGGAGGGTAATGTTGAGGCTCCAGCAAGCTGAGTCTCTGGGTTTCTGGAGGTTAGGCTATTGGTAAGATGGCCTTTTTCTTGTAAATTACTAAGACATTGGTCAACTGATGGAGACTCAGGTCCTGAAGGACTGCGATCTCTATGAGTTAACCATTTGTTTTTCCCTTTCCTTTGTCTTTGGGCAGCCAGGAGTGCCACACTATCCCGCCTGGGTTGGGGGGAGGAGGCCAGCTTACCTTCTGCTCCCTCATTAATCTACCTTCTTGGGAGAAAGCAGTCTACCTTGATTGCAGCTACTTCTACTCAGTTTGCTTTTGAGGTCTTTAGCATTCATCCAGGACCAAATGTCAGGTGTGGCCTTCTGTAGTTGTGCATACACACCCAAACTTTGATACCTGTGAAAAGTGAGAGAGGATTTGTCTTCACAAATACCAAATAAAAGCTGTGCTGTCTAGTTACAATAGGTTTACAACCTATTGGGAATATTGGAAATATGTGCAACCCCCCCCCCCCAAACCCTTAGACACTAAACCCTCTCTGTTTCACAGGCTTATTCATGTTGGTTTTGCAATGAGCATGTGCCAAAGAACAAAGGGAAGAGTCTCTGCGTCACCTCAGGGAATGCATACTTGTTCCAATCAGACAGCTTTTTGTCTCACATGGGCTTAGGTGACATCTGGGGAAGGCTGTAACCTCTGTAGTACTCAGTCACTGAGGAACCAGGAGAGGGACTTGAGTGCTAGGAAATAAATTGTCTGCTGTAGCTGCCCCGAGTGTGCCTGTCCATCAGACACCCGCTCTTGCAAGAACGTTGATTAAAGCCCCACTCCTCTGTGCTCCCAGTCTCTGCATCTCTCCTTGGATTGGGTCGATGGGCTTATTTCTAACAATAATTTGGCAATGGTGTCAATGGTCAAGAATACTTGGTAGGGGGCGCCTGGGTGGCTCAGTTGGTTAAGCGGGGGCTCAGTCAGAGGAGCGTGTAACTCTTGATCTTGGGATCCTGAGTTTGAGCCCCATGTTGGGTGTAGAGATGACTTAAATAAGTAAGTTTTTATTTTTAAAAAATTCATCTGGGGTGCTGGCTCAGTTGTCTGATTCTTTATTTCGCTTCAGGTCATGATCCCAGGGTTGTGGGATCCAGCCCCATGTTGGGCCATGCACTGAGCGGGAAGCCTGCATAAGACTCTCTCTCTCTCCCTCTGTCCCTCTTCCCTGCTCATGCTCTCTCTCTCTCTCTCAAAAAAAAAAAAAAAATAGATTAATAAAAGTAACAGTTAGAGACTTCGAAGGCAAATACAGAAATTTATTTGTTATTTTATAACAAATTGTTAACTTATAACAAAAGTTGTTTAAAAACAAAACACCCTTAACTCTTTTAATATTATATATTATTATATATAATATGTAATATATAATGATATATAATATTATATTATTTGGGTAAGACATAAAATCTTTTCTTTTCAGGTAGATGTATTTAAAATGTAAAGAGGAGGGGCCCCCAGGGGCACCTGGGTGGCTTAGTCGGTTAAGCGTCCGACTTTTGCTTAGGTCATGATCTCGCGGTTCGTGGGTTCAAGCCCCGCGTCGGGCTCTGTGCTGACTGCCAGCTCAGAGCCTGGAGCCTGTTTCAGTCTGTGACTCCCTCTCTCTCTGACCCTCCCCTGCTCACGCTGTCTCTCTCTCTCCTAGAAATAAATAAAACATTAAAAAAAAAAAGAGGAGGGGCCCCTGGGTGGCTCAGTCGGTTAAGCATCCGACTTCTGGCTCAGATCATGATCTCACAGTTCGTGGGTTCGAGCCCCGCGTCGGGCTCTGTGCTGACAGCTAGCTCAGCCTAGAGCCTGTTTCGGATTCTGTGTCTCCCTCTCTCTCTGACCTTCTCCTGTTCTCTCTCTCTCTCTCTCTCTCTCTCACACACACACACACACACACACACACACAGAAACAAATAAAAACATTAAAAAATAAAAAATAAAATGAAACGTAAAGAGGGGTGCCTGGGTGGCTCAGTCAGTTAAGTGTCTAACTCTGACTCAGGTCGTAATCTCATGATTTGTGGGTTCAAAACCCAAACTGGGCTCTGCACTGACAGCTCACAGCCTGGAGCCTGCTTCAGATTTTGTGTCTTCTCTCTCTCTGCCCCAGCTCTGCTTGTGTGCGTGTTCTCTCTCACAAAACTAAATAAACATTAAAAAGAGAAAAACCTTTATTTATGAATTTTTACTGAGAAAAGACCAATAATCTAACAAAACTTTATCCTTTTAACAGATAGGAAACCAAAAACGTATTTTGTACCAGGATATTTTTGATACTAGAACTTATTTTTTTAAGTTTTTAATTTTAACTCAAGTATAGTTAACTTACAGTGTTAAATTAGTTTCAGGAGTACAACATACTGATTCAACAATTCCATAAATTGCTCACTGCTCATCATGATAAGTGTAGTGTACCCTTTTTTTTTTCCAAAAATTTTAACATTTATTTATTTTTGAGAGACAGTGTGAGACAGAGCATGAGTAGGGGAGGGGCAGAGGGAGAGCCGGGGGAACACAGAATCTGACGCAAGCTCTTTGCTGTTAGCACGGAGCCTGATGCAGGGCTTGAACCCACGGACCATGAACCGTGACCGGAGCTGAAGTCAGACCGACTGAGCTTAAGCAACTGAGCCACCCAGGCGCCCCATCTCTTTTTTAAAATTATTTTTTAAATTTAATTACTGATTTTGAGATAAAGAGAGTGAGTGGAGGAGGGACAGAGAAAGGGAGAGAGAGAGAATCCCAAGCAGGCTCTTTACTACTAGCGCAGAGCCCAATGTGGGGCTTAAACTTACAGCTGTACTGACAGCTCAGAGCCTGGAGCCTGCTTCAGATTCTGTATCTCCCTCTCTCTGCCCCTCCCCTGCTCTCTGTCTCTCTCTCTCAAAAATAAATAAGCATTAAAAAAATTAAATTGCAGACTCCTGGCCAACTAATCAGAGCCCCAGGCTCCCAGGGGTGACTCTAATGTACACTGACATTAACCAGTGCCCATAACACCCCCACTGGAGATGGTCTGCTTCATTCAGAATTTAGTGGGCTGAAAATAGTGCTATTGTAGTAAAAAGAATGAGTTAGGGTTATTGGGTTTTCTAAGCACAGGACTATGGCAAACCTACCCAGAATCATCTGAATCTCAATTATTTTAGCTCAAATGGGGATGTGCTTTCTCCTGACAGGTGCTGGGAGCTGCATTCAATTTTCTAGGCCATTGTCTCTTCTGATTATTTTTCACTCAGCCCATCCCTATAAATTCATTCTGTGTTCTTGCCTCACAACTCATTTTCCCAGTTATTTTTCTCATCAAAATAATAATAAAATAAAACAAAACAAAGCAAAACAAAAAACCACCTTGGAAAGTTAATGAGGCCACCAGCTGCCTGAACAAGGTGTATGGGGCACTGGTGGCCAAGTTTGTACAGACAACTGTCAATGGAAAACAAAGTTCATCACAGGGATCAACAAAACAAGTACCAAATGTGTCTATTCGCCAGGCAGGGAAGGACCAACCAGTGAAGATATGCACGGAGGGCTCCCATAGGAGGGGACTCTGGAAGCTTATGCACTAGAAAGGGAGGGAGTCATTGTAGTTATGCTCATTAAGGACGGATGGTACACTCTGGATTCCATGGAATGAATGGGATGGGCTTTAAGATGTTGGATGCCTACCTAAAATCTCTTACTAGGGCGCCTGGGGGGCTCAGTCAGTTGAGCGTTTGACTCTTGATTTCTGCTGTCACGGTCCCAGGACTGTGGGACTGAGCCCAGCATCGGGCTCTGCACTGAGTGTGGAGCCTGCTTAAGATCCTCTCTCTCTGTCCCTCTGCCTCTCTTCCCTGCTCACTCTCTGTCTAAAATAAAATAAAATGAAATTTAAGAAATACAATAAAATCTTGGGGCGCCTGGGTGGCTTAGTCGGTTGGGCGTCCGACTTTCGCTTAGGTCATGATCTCGCGGTTCGTGGGTTCGAGCCCCGCGTCGGGCTCTGTTCTGACTGCCAGCTCAGAGCCTGGAGCCTGTTTCAGTCTGTGACTCCCTCTCTCTCTGACCCTCCCCTGCTCNTTATCTCTACTTCTTGCCATTTCAATTACTTACTATGTGTCTTGGTGTGGACCTCCTTTGGTTGATTTTCTTGAGGGGTCGTCTTTTTATTAGACAGAAAAAGGCAAAGCCACTTTTTTATTCTTCAAAAATTTTTTAATGTTTTATCTATTTCTAGGAGAGAGAGAGAGAGACAGCGTGAGCAGGGGAGGACCAGAGAGAGAGGCAGTCACAGACTCTGAAACAGGCTCCAGGCTCTGAGCTGGCAGTCAGAACAGAGCCCGACGCGGGGCTCGAACCCACAAACCGCGAGATCATGACCTAAGCGAAAGTCGGACGCCCAACCGACTAAGCCACCCAGGCGCCCCAAAATCTCTTTCTTATTAATAGTCATCTTTTCCCAGTTTAGAAACCTCAAGACTCATTCTCAGACATGTCCTCCCAGTTCCTGCTGGTACATATTAACCAGGACCTATAGCTCTTTTTTTCTCCCAAAGCACAGGTAGTACTTTCCTATTCGGTCCAACCTGAGACTTGACCCCCGTAGTTACCGGTTGAGAAGCAGTGAGCGGGCAGAGCTGGAGGAGGACAAGGATCAGATCAGGGTCTGCCTCGGGTGAGGCCTTTTCATGGTCTTCAGGAAATGGAAGCTGCTGTCCAGTGTAAGCAGGGGTTGGGGTAAGCACTGCTGGCTTAGAAGTTTTCAGACAGGGAGCACCTGGGTGGCTCAGTAGGTTAAGCATCCGACTTTGGCTCAGGTTATGATCTCACGGTTCGTGGGTTCGAGCCCCGCGTCGGGCTCTGTGCTGACAGCTCAGAGCCTGGAGCTGCTTCAGATTCTGTGTCTCCCTCTCTCTCTGCCCCTTCCCTGCTCGTACTGTGTCTTTCTCTCTCTCTCTCTGAAATAAATAAAACATTTAAAAAATTTTTTTAAAAAAAGAAGTTTCCAGACAGTTTGAAATTCAAGAGTCTCTACTGCAGTGTCTTAGTCTATTTGGGCCGCTCTGGCAAAAATATCATAGACTAGGTAGCTCATAAACAAAAGAAAGTTATTTCTCACCTTTCTGAAGGCTGAGAAGTCCAGGATCAAGGCACCAGAATATTCAGTTATCTGGTGGGAACCTGCTCCCTGGTTCATAGAGGGCTTTTTGCTGTGTCCTCTCATGGCAAAAGGGGCAAAGGAGCTCTCCAGGGTGTCTTTTATAAGGGCACTAATCCCATTCATGAGGGTTCTGCTCTACTGATCTAATTACCTCCCAAAGGCCCCACCTCCTAATACCAGCACATGGTGGGTCAAGATTTCACACAGTGGGGGCACCTGGGGGGCTCAGTCGGTTAAGCGTCTGACTTCACGTCAGGTCACCATCTCACAGTTTGTGAGTTTAAGCCCCACATCGGGCTCTGTGCCGACAGCTCGGAGCCTGGAGCCTCCTTCGGATTCTCCGTCTCCCTCCCTCTCTGCCCCCTCCCCCACTCGTGCTCTCACTTTCTCTCAAAAATGAATAAACATTTAAAAAAGCTAAAAAAAAGAGATTTCAACACATAAATTTTGGAAGGACACAGAGAGACAACAGCCTGAATCTATCTAAATGTCTACATCGTGAGTGTCAAAGAGCTACCCATTTTCTATAAGGTTCTTGACTTCAGTGAAGGAGATTTTTCGGAGATAGGAACTTAGCTTTCTTTTAACTCCTCCACCCTAACAACCAAATTTTGGGTCTGGTTTTCAGCACAGTCTGGCTTCTGTAGAAAATGAGAGTCTTTTTAGGTACTATCACAAAGGCACCCCGGCTTTTTTTTTTTTTTTTAAATACATATCAAAAGTTATCTGGCTTGAACTTCTTATTTTCTTTCTTCGGAGCTTCTGTAAAAATGAATAATAGCCAGATGCTGTCCCGGTCCTTATTATTACAATTGTTCTTGCATCTTTCAAATACTAGGGCTATTGCCCAGGCTAGTGCAATACCTGCCACTGGCCTTCCATTACATTCTTCACTGCAGGTGAGTGTAATCATGATGATACAGCATGACGAAACGTGCTCTCACATCAACAATGGGGTGTTCGTTGCCATACAATTTGCTAACACCATCCTGAAGATCTGTTTCCTGGGCCTATTTCCAGGACCAACTGCCACAATTTGGTTCTCTCAGAAGCAGTCCATGAGGCAAAGGTTTGAGTGCTGGTAGTTAAATGAGGAAGTGATCCCTAGAGGTACCTAGAGAGGAGTGAAGAAGTGAAATAAAGAAAGAATGCCATTTCAAAATGCATGAATGAGCAAGTGATTGCAATGGGAAGCGAGCTCACTTCTGGGGACCTGTGGAAGACCATGACGATGAAGGAAGCTCCCAGGCGCACCAACTCCCCGGCACATCAGCCTTCTGAACAGACACAGGCATGCTTCCGGATCCACAGAAAGGCCTTGGCCTTTCAATAGGCAGCTGTTTGCATGGATCAGAATAATGGGTACTCACGGGGAACGGGCGGTGCACTGACAGTAGCTGCTATACCAACATTTCAAAACGCTTATTTTGAAGTTCTGGTTCATCTGTGATGGAGTAGCTGATATCAGTCTTCCCTTCTCCCCAGCAGTAACTGTAAAGACTAGGCAATGCATAAGCCAAGACAGCACTGACTAGGAGCTAACGCAGGCAAGAAGCCTACAAGGTGAGCCCCACATTCACAATGTTCTCTCCCTCAGGACATTTTTCAAACTGTGAGGCATGGTATAGAACTCAAGCATAGAATGGGCAGAGGAAACAAAGACTGGGGTTTGAGGCTATCCAGTGGCTGGGATTTGGGGGGCAGAGTCCCAGAGAGAAGAAAGGCTTAGAGAAAGAGCCCCAAGAAAATCTGCCTACACTGGAAACGACAAACATCTTGCTGAGAAGTTAAGGAAGTCCCAAACCAAGGGAGAGAGATTCGTTTATTTTTGAGAGAGTGGGAGTGGGAGAGGGGCAGAGAGAGAGGGAGGCAGCGAATCCAAAGCAGGCTCTGTGCTGTCGGCACAAAGCCTGACACGGGGCTTAAACCCACAAACCATGAGATCAGGACCTGCGCTGAAGTCGGACGCACCTGATCAAGCCAGGCGTCCCAGGAAGAGATTCTTTGTTTATGGATTGGAAGTTGTCCTTTCTCCCTCCATATTGTTTTCCACAGTGGTCGCACCAATTTACATCCCCACTAACAGGGTATGAGGGCTCCCTTTTCTCCACCTCTTCGCCAACACTTACTATTTCCTGTTTTTTTGATACTACCTGCTCTGACTGGTGTGAGGAGAAATCCCATTGTGGTTTTGATTTGCATTTCCCAGTTGGCCATTTGTATGTCTTCTTTGAAAAAAGAAGTCTGTTCGGATTTTCTGCCCATTTTTTAATTGATCTACTTGTTTTTTTGCTGTCAAGTTGTGTGAATGATTTACATATTTTGCATATTAACCCCTTATCAGATATATGGTTTGAAAATATTTTATCCCATTCCCTAAATTGCCTTTTCACTTTGTTAATGGTTTCCTTTGCTGCACAGAAATTTTTTAGTTAGACATAGACCTGCTTGTTTATTTTTGTGTTTGTTGCCTTTGCTCTTGGTGTCAAATCCAAAAAAGTTATTGACAAGACAGATGCCAAGGAGATTACTGCCTATGTTTTCTTCTGGCAGTTTTAATAGTTTCAGTCACCTTATTGATTTTAACTTCATTACTTCTATAAAAATCTTATTTCCAAAAAGGTCACATTATTTGAGGTAGTAAGGGGGTAAGGACTTCAACATTTGTTTTTAAGCTTATTTATTTATTTTGAGAGAAAGAGAGTACAGGGGCAAGTCAGAGAGCGGGGGAGAGAGAGAATCCCAAGCAGACTCCGAGCTGTCAGTGCAGAGCCCTACATGGGACTCAAACCCATGAATTCTGAGCCCATGACCTGAGCTGAGATCGAGAGTTGGTCACTTAACTGACTGATACACCTAGATGCCCCTCAACATGTCTTTTAGTGGGGACGCAATTCAACACTTTATAGGATGCTTAAAGTTCTTCCTCACTGTACTCTGTGAACGATACCAACTTCCTGTTTCTTCCCTTTGAAGTGGCTGCTTCCTCTTATATCCCAAGATGAGTTATAGGGGCGACATCCAATTAACACGTTCCTTTGTCTTTTGGGGCATTGGACGGCAAGCTTCCTCTATTCTCTAACCAGATATATTATGAAGAAGCAATCAAACAACAATTTTAGTAACATCGAGAAAAGGGTAAACAGTAAAGGATATTTCATACCTTTGTTCCTATCCCTTGTAGGTTAGAGAAACTACCTTAAGGAGAGAATGCCCCAGCCAGCAGGATTGTGCTCTTCCGGTGACAGCTCAGCCAATCTTTTGGCTACATGGTGAAGGAAGCAAATGGCCAAGAAGTCCCCTCACCTGCTTTACAGAGTGTCCAAGAGACTCCTGAAACCATGGTCCCTTGCCACCTGTATCTATCAGGGTCCCAGCAGAAAGTGGATAGAACATCAAATTTGGGGGAATTGAGAAAGGTCTACAGAAAGGACTAGTTACAAAGGTGTGGGCATGGTGTGAGGAAAACATGAGGGAATAAGTAGTGCCTGAGACTATGACAGGAAAATGTTACCATCTCCCTGGCCAAGAGGATAAACATAATAGAATTACTTAGAGACGCCTTGATAGGACCTCTGTCAAAGGACCCAACCAGCCCTAGGTGACCTCATGAAAATGAACTGGAGATTCACCCCTCTGCCATTGGCTGATCAACACCAAAAGGGAGAAGATACAGGAGGCTTTAGTGTGGGCTGTGTAAGTCTATCTCTGAGGGCTGCTGAGAGCAGGGGAAGAAGGTGGAGAATGGATCTAGAGAGGCAGATAGAAGACATTTATTCCATCATCTCTCTTCTGGAAGACTACAATCTCCACTGGTCTTTGTGACTTCATGCCTGACTCCTATTCCCCAAGCCATTCTCTATTCAGGCACCAGAGCAATCAATTCAAAACAATAAAATCAATTCCTCTTTATTTTTTAAAATTATTTTTAAGTTTATATTTTTATTCCAGTTAGTTAACATGCAGTGTAACATTAGCTTCAGGTGTATAATACAGTAATTCAGTACTTCCATACATCACCCGGTGCTCATCAAGACAATACATTCCTTAATCTCCATCCCCTATTTAACCCATCCCCCACCTCCTCCCTTCTGGTAACCATCGGTTTATTCTCTACAATTAAGAGTCCATTTTGGGGCGCCTGGCTGGCTTATTTGGTAGAGCATCGAACTCTTGATCTTGGGGTCATGAGTTCAAGCACCATGTTGGGTGTAGAGGTACTTAAATATAAAAACTTTAAATAAAAATAAATTTTAAAAAGCCTATTTCTTGATTTGCCTCTTTCTTATTTTTTCTCTTTGGTAGTTTGTTTTGTTTCTTAAATTCCACATATGAGTCAAATCATATGGTATTTGTCTTCCTCTGACTTATTTCACTTAGTATTATACTCTATAGCTCCACCCATGTCATTGCAAATGGCAAGATTTCGTTCTTCTTTATGACTGAGAAACATATACGTGTGTGTGTGTATATATATATATATATATATATACATATATATATATCACCTCCAATTGATGGACACTTGGACTGCTTCTATCTCTTGGCTATTGTAAATCATAAAATAAATTCTTCTTTAAAAATTGCACTGGAGGGGCATCTGGGTGGCTCAGTCGGTTAAGCGCCCAGCTTTTGATTTCCGCTCAGGTCATGATCTCATGGTTTGTGGGACTGAGCCCTGCATCGGGTTCTGCACTGACAGTACGGGGCCTGCTTGGGATTCTCTCTTCCTTTCTCTTTGCTCACATTGTTTCTCTCTCAAAAAAAACAAAAAAACAAAAAAAAACAACTTGCACTTGCTCCACACTGGTCTTCTCAGTGTAGCCCCTGCCTTTTGACAGGCTGTGTGCTACAAGGGAAGCATTCCCTGTATAGTCTAGCATCGAAGCTGGAATAAGATCATTCCAAACTAGTTATGATGGTCCTGTTCTCTCACTTATGATTCAGACATGAGTAGATGACACATTCCTGGTGAATGGAACGTTAAAGGAAGCCTGCTGGGAACTTCCAAAGAGGTTTCCTTGTTGGTAGAAAGAGACACCATTTCAGGGTGCCCTGGTGGTTTAGTTCGTTAAGCATCTGACTCTTGATTGCTGCTCAGGTCATGATCTCGTGGTTTGTGAGTTCAAGCCCTGCATCAGGTTCTGCACTGATAGTGGATTTTCTCTCTCTCTCTGCCCCACCCCTGCTTGCATGCTCTCTCTCTGTCTCTCAAAATAAATAAACGTTAACAAAATATTTTTAAAAAAGAGATGCCATTTCTTCTTCATGTGTAAATTGTCATGCCTGGAACTGCAGCCGCTATTTTACATCCATGAGGGCAGCTGGCCCGAGGTCAGCGCAGCCAGACATGGAGCAGAGGGCAGAGCAAAGACATGGAAAGAACCTGGGTCCTTGATGATACTACACAGTCAGTGACTTAAGTTTGGGAGCCATGTATCTCCTACCATCTTGTAATGAGAGCTAATACATTTTCCTTAACGTGTAACCCAGTTCAGCTGAAAGTATCCTACTTTAATCAATATGTGAAGCCCTTGATATTTTTGTGCGTTTGAATGGACTGTGCCCTCTACTAGAATGCCTTCATTGTTTGTTGGAGGGGCTCCTACTCGTCATTCAGAATCCCAATCCACAGTCACCTTGCCTACAACAAACTTTCTTCTTTCCTTGAAGGTTTAATTATTGCTTTCCTTGGGATCCCTTAACATTTGTGACAGGATGAAAAACCGACCTGACATGGAGAAACTGACCGCATCTAGTTTTATTTTTCTCCTTTTTCCTACTACAAAACTCCAACAAAGTTTTTGTGTCCTGAAGGTTGGGGGTTTATGTTGTCCTAAGGATAATGAACTCATTTTTAAAAGAAACCATTTTTATTAGGGAGACTGTCAAGCATACAAAAGTAGAGAGAATAGTACAATGACCCCGATGTGTCTCTCACCCTGGCTCAACAATGGCAGTATTTTGCCAGTCTTATTTCCTCTATCACCACGCTTTTTTTTCTGGAGTATTTTATTTTTTTATTATATTTTTAAGTGTATATATTTATTTGTTTTTGTTTTTAAGAGAGAGAGGGCACAAGCAAGCACGGAGCAGAGAGAGAGAGGGAAAGATAAAGAGAGCGAGTCACTTGATCTCTCTGAGCTCATAAAGCACCTGTGTGATAGAGTTTTGGGAAGATTTACATATGCTAATGTTTACCTGGAGCAGGGCTCGAGCTTACCTGAAGTGGGGCGGGAGATTACTCGAAAAAGGACTCAAACTCACGAACCATGAGCTCATGACCTGAGCTGAAGTCAGATGCTTAACTGACTGACTCGCCCAGGTGCCCAAGTTTATATATTTATTTTTGAAAGAGAGAGAGGAAGAGAGAGAATCCCAAACAAGCTCTGTGCTGTGAGCCCAGAGCCGGACACAGGGCTTGAACCCACGAACCGAGATCATGACCTGAGCCAAAACCAAGATTTGGACTCTTACCTGACTGAGCCTCTCAGGTGTCCCTCCTGGAGGATTTTAAAGGGAATCTTAGGTGTGATATAATTTCACCCATTACACTTCAGCATGCACTTTGAACTAACAAATCAAGATTAAAAAAAAAAAAAAAGGTCAACCAACAGGACCAGTTTTTTTTTTTTTTTGCTTTGTTTTGTCTTTAAAAGCTAAATCCAAGGGTTTATTAACTTATTGAATAAATATATACAAGCTCCCACTGTGTGCCAGGTCCAGTCTCAGTTCTGCTCTTTGGTACGCAAGGATGATACAAGTCCCCTTCTTCACAAGGAAACACAAAACAAATTAATTTCAGAGAGTGACAAAATGAGGAAATAAGGCAGGGTAATCTAAGAATGACAGGGACAGGGAGGGCGCTACTTTATTTTGGGTGACCAGAACAGTAACATAGCCTAGGATTAAGAATGGGGCTTGGGAGCCTGGGTTCAAATCCCAGCACCACCACTTCTCAGCTGTGTGACCTTGAGCAAGTCACTTGATCTCTCTGAGCTCATAAAGCACCTGACTGATAGCACTGTTGGAAGATTTAAATGGATTAACAGATATAGAGCCCCCGGTACAGTGCCAGGCATGCAGCAATTGCTCAGTAGATGTGGGAAGAAAAAAAATCAAAGCCTTTGAAAGGAGGCAACTTTATTTTAAAATAGTTTGTTTGTTTATTGTAGGCTCCACGCCCAACATGGGGCTTAAGTCACGACTCTGAGATCAAGAGTCTGCACCCTGTACCCACTGAGCCGGCCAGCACCCAGGAGGGAGACAACTTTTGAACGGAGACCTTAAATAATGAGAAAGCACGAGCTGCATGAATACCTGCGAAGAGCCTCCTGGGCGGGGAAACAGCCAGAGAGAAGATCCCGAGGCAGGAGTGAACTTAACGTGTTTGAGAAGAAGGGATGCTTTTGGGAGCTGGGGAGGCAAGGCTGAGAATGAGAAGGGCTGAGCGGTGGTAGGAGAGCCGGGAAGGGTTAGGTGGTGAAGGGGCGGGCTTGCTGAGTTAAGCTGCGAATTCAGACTTTATTTAAATGACGAGGAGCTGCTGGACAGGTTCCAGAGGACTCTACCTGCTTGGAACAATTATAGTCTGGCTTTCACGTGGAGAATGGATTTGGAGTGAGGGGGAAAGCAGAGAGAGCAGCTACAAGCTTTACCCGAAACATGTGCAGAACCGGGGACAGGAGAACCAGGGAAGGCCCCTGGGCCCTGGGTTTAAATACTGAACAGTTATATCAGGTAAAGAAACTGTTTAATAAAACATGATCTACCCTCCTACCTTGATACTTTACCTTCATAATGTCAAAATTGAAGATGAAGCCAATTCATACGACTGAAAGTCAACACAATACTGAAGATGGCTGGATTTAATTATTGTGATTGTATAAGTGTTTTTGTTCATAGAACAATAAAATGATACATAATTTATAAATAATTCTGGGGGCGCCTGGGTGGCTCAGTTGGTTAAGCGTCCAAGTTCGGCTCAGGTCATGAACTCAGAGTTCGTGACTTCAAGTCCCACATCGGGCTCTGTGCTGACAGCTCAGAACCTGGGGCCTGCTTTGGATTCTGTGTCTCCCTCTCTCTCTGCCCCTTCCCCGCTTGCACTCTACCTCTCTCTCTCTCAAAAATAAATAAACATTAAAACATTTTTTAAAATATTTTTATTTATTTCTAGGAGAGAGAGAGACAGCGTGAGCAGGGGAGGGTCAGAGAGAGAGGGAGACACAGACTCTGAAACAAGCTCCAGGCTCTGAGCTGGCAGTCAGCACAGAGCCCGACGCGGGGCTCGAACCCACGAACCGCGAGGCCGTGACCTAAGCGAAAGTCGGACGCTTAACCGACTAAGCCACCCAGGCGCCCCAGTGGCTTACTTTTCTAGTCTCATCCTTATCTGGCTTTGATATCAGGGTAATGCTGGTCTCATAAAATAAGTTTGGTAGCATTCCCTCCTCTTCAGCTTCTTAGATGAAGTTAAGAAGGATTGACACTAAATCTTCTTTAAATGTTTGGTAGAATTTAACCACACAGCCATCTGGTCCTGGACTTTTCTTTATTTGGACATTCTTGATTACTGATTCAATATCCTTACTCATTATTGGCCTGTTCTGATTTTCTACTTCCTTCATGAGTCAGTTCTGGCAGGTGTATGTTTTTATGAATTTATCCAGTTTTTTAGACTGTCCAATTTGTTGGCACCTGTTTACAGTAATCTCTTATGATCCTTTGTATTTCTGTGGTATTAATTATAATGTCTCCTCTTTCATTTCTAATTTTATTTGTTTGAATCCTCTCTTTTTTTCTTGGTAAGTCTAGCTAAAGGTTTTTCAAATACATTTATCTTTAAAAAAAACAGCTTTTAGCTTTGTTGATTTTTTCTGTTGCTTTCCTTTTCTCTGCTTCATTTATTTCTGCTCTGATCTTTGTTGTCGTCTTTCTTCTACTAGCTTTGGGCTTAGTTTGTTCTTGTTTTTCTAGTTCTTGAGGTGTAAAGCTAGGCTGCTGATTTGAGATCTCTATTTTTTAATCTTTTTAATGTTTATCTTTGAGAAAGAGAGAGAGAGCTCACATGCTGGGGAGGGGCAGAGAGAGAGGAAGGCAGAGGATTTGAAGCAGGCTCTGTGCTGACAGCAGAGAGCCTGATGTGGGGCTCAAACTCATGAACCATGAAATCATGACTTGAGCTGAAGTCAGATGCATAACTGACTGAACCACCCAGGCACCCCGTCTTTATTTTTTTTTTAATTCTTTTTAAACATTTCTTTATTTTTGAGAGACAGTGACACAGAAAAAGCAGGGGAGGGGCAAAGAGAGGGAGACACAGAATCCAAAGTAAGCTCCAGGCTCTGAGCTGTCAGCATAGAGCCCGATGTGGGGTTCAAAACCACGAACCATGAGATCATGACCTGGGTCAAAGTCAGATGCTTAACCAACTGAGCCACCCAGGCGTCCCCCCTCATCTTTATTTTTAATGTAGTATTTATCACTATAATCTCTCCCTTAGAATTGCTTTTGCTGCATCCCATAAGTCTTGGTATGTTCTACTTCCATTTTCATGTGTTCAAAAAAAATTTTGGGGGGCGCCTGGGCGGCTCAGTATGTTAAGTGTTTCACTTCACTTCACTTCACCTAGATCAACTAGCTCAGAGCCTGAAGCCTGTCTTCGCATTCTGTGTCTCCCTCTCTCTCTGACCCTCCCCTGTTCATGCTGTCTCTATCTCTCTCTCAAAAATAAATAAAACATTTAAAAAAATTTTTTAAATTTTGTTTTCCTTTTGATTTTATCTTTGACCCTTTGGTTGTTGAAATCCCAGCAAACCAACAGAAAAGCTACCAATAAGCCATTCAGCAAGGTCATTAGATACCTGGTCAACATACAGATATCAATGGTATTTCTATATAGTAGCAATGAGCAATCAGAAATGGAAGTGTAAAAAACAGTACCATTTACAATAGCACCCAAAGAACCATGAAATGGATATAAATCTAACAAAAGCAGTATAAAATTTGAATGCTAAAAACTGCAAAACCACTGATGAAAGAGATCAAAGAAAACTCAGGCAAATGGTAAGATATACCTTGTTTCCTGATTAGAAGACTCAGTATCATTAAGATGTCAATTCTTCCTAAATAGATTTATGAATTCAATACAAGCTATTTTAAAATTCCAGCAGGAACTTTGGTAGACATCAGCAAGTCAATTTTAAGAATTAGGTTA
Source organism: Hyaena hyaena (assembly GCF_003009895.1). Taxonomy (NCBI): domain Eukaryota; kingdom Metazoa; phylum Chordata; class Mammalia; order Carnivora; family Hyaenidae; genus Hyaena; species Hyaena hyaena. Next base: position 3,693,377 of record NW_024080688.1, read on the forward strand.
CAAAGTAAAGAATAGTCAAAAAAGAATAGTCAAAATAATTTTGAAAAGGAGAACAAAGTTGAAGGACTCATATATTACTTTATCTCAAGTCTTACATAAAGCTACAGGAGTCAAGATAAACTAGTATTGATGAAGGGATAGACACAGATCCATGGAACATAAGAGTTCAGAAAAAGATTTAAACATATGTGATCAACTTATTTTTTAGGCATCTTTATTTAGATACAACTTACTTACCATAAAACTTACTCATTTAAAGCATATGATTCTAAGGCTTCGGTATATTTACAAGATTGTGCAAATGTCACCAAAATCTAAGTTTAAAATACTTTCATTACCTCACAAAGAAAGTCCATACTCTTTAGCAGTCATTCCTTCCTCCCCCACTCCTCCAGCCTTAGGAAATCACTAATCAATCTACTTTCTGTCTCTACAGATTTGTCTCTTATGGACATTTCATATAAATGGTATCCTATAATGTGAAGTCCTTTTGTGACTGGCTTCTCTTACCTGGCATACTGTTTTCAAGGTCCATCTGTGTTGTGGCATGTATTTGTACTTCCTTCCTATTTATGAATAATATTCCATTGTATGGCTATGCTATATTTTATGTATGTAGTCATCAGTGGATGGACATTTAGTTCACTTTCTTTTTTTGCTGTTGTGAATAATGGTGCGTGCTATGATCATTCAAACACAAGTTGGTTTTTTAAATGTTTATCTATTTTTTAACTAATTTTTAATGTTTATTTATTTATCCTGAGAGAGAGAGAGAACATGAGCAGGAGAGGGGTAGAGAGAGATGGAGAGACGAATCCCAAGCAGATTCTGCACTGTCAGCACAGAACTCGATGTGGGGCTTGGATCCATGAACCGTGAGATCATGACCTGAGCTGAAACCAAGAGTCAGATGCTTAACCAACTGAGCCACTCAGATGCCCCTAATGTTTATTTATTTTTTGGGGAGAGAGAGACAGAGACAGAAACAGAGACAGAGCAGGACACTCAACTGACTGAGCCACCCGGGCGCCCACTTCTAGGATTTTGATGGCTTCCTGTCTTACATTTAGGTCTTTCATCCATTTTGAGTATATTTTTGTGTATGTGTCAGAAAGTGGCCCAGGTTCATTGTTCTGCACGTCACTGTCCAGTTTTCCCAGTACCATTTGCTAAAGAGACTTTCTTTATGCCATTGGATATTCTTTCCTGCTTTGTCAAAGATTAGTTGGCCATATGTTTGTGGGTCCATTTCTGGGTTCTCTATTCTGTTCCATTGATCTGGGTGTCTGTTTTGTGACAGCACCGTACTGTCTTGATGATTACAGCTTTGTAATACATCTTGAAGTTCGGGATTGTGATGCCTCCAGCTTTGGTTTTCTTTTTCAAGATTGCTTTGACTATTCGAGATCTTTTCTGGTTCCATACAAATTTTAGGATTGTTTGTTCTAACTCTGTGAAGAATGTGCCAGTGTTATTTTGATAGGGATTGCGTTGAATATGTAGATTGCTTTGGGTAGTATCAACATTTTAACAATATTTGTTCTTCTAATCCATGAGCTAATTTCTCCACATTCTTATCAACACTTGTTATTATCTGTCTTTCTAATTTTAGCCTTACTAGTGAGAGTGAAGAGGTATCTCAACGTGGCTCAATTTGTTTTTGACAAAAGTGCAAAGACTATTCAAAGGAGAAAAGATGTTCTTTTCAACAAATACTGCCAGGACAATTGGCTATCCACATGCAAAAGATGAACCTCAATCCTAACCTCTCATCATAAATAAAAATTAACTCAAAAGGGATTATATACTCATGCTAAAGGCTAAAACTATAACAATTCTGGGAGAAAACATAGAGGAATATTTTTATTGCCTAGATCAGACAAACAGTTCCTAGATATTATATAAAAAATATTCCATAACGTAAAAAAAGATAAATTAGCTTTCTTCAAAATTAAGAACATTTGGGGTGCCTGGGTAGCTCAATCAGTTAAGTGTCCTTCTCTTGATTTAGGCTCAGGTCATGAGCCCAGGGTCATGGGATTGAGCCCCACGTTGGACTTTGTGCTGAGCGTGGAGCCTGATTGAGATTCTCTCTCTCTCTCTCTCTCTCTCTCTCTCTCTCTGCCCTGTTCCCCACTTTCTGTCTCAAAATAAAGTAAAATAAAATAAATTTTAAAATTAAAAAAAGTATGTAAAAAAAGAACCTTTGCTCTTCAAAAGATATTGTTAAGAGAATAAAAGGATGAGCCACAAATTAGGAGGAAATATTTTCAAAACACATATCTAATAAAGGGCTTGTATTCATAATATACAAGGAACTCTCAAAACTTTATGAGATAGCCAATAGCTCAACAGAAAATAGGCAAAATATTTGAACAGACACTTTACCAATGAAGAAAATAAGTACATGAAAAGCTCAACATCATAGTTATTAGGGAAATGTAAATTAAAACCATAATGAGATACCCACTCAAATGGCTCAAATTACACAAAAAATACTAAGTCCTAGTGAAGATGTGGGGCAATTGGATCACTTATACCTTACCAATGTGAATGCAATATGGTACGCTCTGGAAAACTGTTTGTCAGTTTCTTTCTTTCTTTCTTTCTTTCTTTCTTTCTTTCTTTCGTTCGTTCTTTTTTTTTTTAATATTTTTATTTATTTCTAGGAGAGAGAGAGAGACAGCGTGAGCAGGGGAGGGTCAGAGAGAGAGGGAGATACAGACTCTGAAATAGGCTCCAGGTAGGGGCGCCTGGGTGGCTTAGTCGGTTAAGCGTCCGACTTTCGCTTAGGTCATGGTCTCGCGGTTCGTGGGTTCGAGCCCCGCGTCGGGCTCTGTGCTGACTGCCAGCTCAGAGCCTGGAGCTTACTTCAGAGTCTGTGACTCCCTCTCTCTCTGACCCTTCCCTGCTCACGTTGTCTCTCTCTCCTAGAAATAAATAAAACATTAAAAAAAATAAAAAAAAGTAAGAAATAGGCTCCAGGCTCTGAGCTGGCAGTCAGCACAGAGCCCGACGCGGGGCTCGAACCCACGAACCGCGAGACCATGACCTAAGCGAAAGTCGGACGCTTAACCGACTAAGCCACCCAGGCGTCCCTGACAGTTTCTTATAAAGTTGAATATATTGTTACTATACGACTCCGCAATCTCATGCCTGGCTATTTTACCCTAGAGAAATGACAAATTACATTCATACAACCTCTATACACGTATGTTTATAATAGCCTTATTTATAATTGGCAAAATGTGGAAACAATCCAGACGGTCCTCAGCTGGGTAAATAAATAAACTATGGTTCATCTCTGCAGTGGATCACTACTCAGCAATTAAAAGGAACCAATTACAGATACACCCAACAGCATGTTTGAATGGCAAACTGCACAATGCCACGTTAAAGAAGTCATACTCAAAAAGGTATGATTCCATTTACGTCACACTGATGAAAAGGCAAAATGAATGGGGAAAGAAAGCAAACAAGTGGCTGCCAAGGATTTAGTGTATGGCGAGAAGCCAACATCAAAGATATAGTAGGAGATTTGGGGGGGAAGATGGGACCATTCTGTAAAGTTATTTATTTTGATAGAGATGGAATGGGGGAGGGGCAGAGAGAGAGGGAGAGAGAGAGAATCCCGAGAGAGAGAGAATCTGTGCTATTAACACAGAGCCTGATGCCAGGCTTATTCTCATGAATCATGAGATCATAACTGCAACCAAGATGAAGAGGCAGATGCTCAGCCCCCTGGGTCCCCCAGGCACACTAGAACTGTTCTGTATTTCAACTGTGGCAGAGGTTACAAAACTGTATGTTTGTTAAAACTGAAAAGAGTGAATTTTATTGTATGTAAATTATACTTCAATAAATCTTTTAAAAATTACACTTTGGGGGGCTTTAACTAGAAGATGGAACTGAAAATACACAGACAGTGGGGCATCTGGGTGGCTCAGTTGGTTAAGCATCTGACTCTTAATTTCAGCTCAAGTCATGATTTCACAGTCGTGGGATTGAATCCCTCAGTCAGCTACTCTCCCCCTGCACCGGGCATAGAGCCTTCTTAAGATTCTCTCTCTCTTTACTTCTGTCCCTCCTCCCCTCAAGCATTTTAATAAGAATCCTAGGGGTACCTGGGTGGCTAAGTCGATTGAGTGTTGGACTTCAGCTCATGATCTCACGGTTCATGAGTTCGAGCCTCACGTCAGGCTCTCTGCTGACAGCTCAGAGCCTGCTTTGGATCCTCTGTCTCCCTCTCTCTCTGTCCCTCCCCTATTTGTACTCTGTCTTGTCTGTCTCTCAAAATAAATAAACATTAACAATTTTTTCTTAATAAACAAAAATAATAATAAATAAATAACAAAAATGCATTGACAGTGATAACAACAAAGATGGAAGAATATGATTCTAAGTTAAAATATTTAACATCCATTTCTGACTATGAAGATAACAGAGATCTTGATTTACTTTAGGTATGATGTCAAGTGTGCATATTTTAAAATGTAGCGACGACCAACAGAGTGTAGAAAGAAAATACAGGCATCTCTTGCCGTACATCAGTCATTTATGTTAGAATAAGATGTTTGGGGGCATCTCGCTGGCTCAGTCAGAAGAGCATGCTACTCTTGTGCTCAATGTTGTGGGTTTGAGCCCCATGTTGGGTACAGAGATAACTTAATAAAATCTCTAATTTTTTTTTTTTAAAGTAGGCTTCATGCCCAGAGCAGAGCCCAATGTAGGGCTTGAACTCAAGACCCTGAGATCAAAACCTAAGATCAAGACCCGAACTGAGATCAAGATGCAGATGCTTAACCAACTAAACCACTCAGACATCCCTATCACGTTAAGATTTAATATGATTAAAACCAATGCTTCCATGTATTGCTGGCATAAGGATAGACATAAAGGCCAATAGAATAGAATAGAGAGCCCAGTAATAAACCCTCTTGTATATGGCCAATTGATTTTCAACAAGGAAGCCAAAACCATTCAATGGGAAATAGTCTTTCCAATGAATAGTACTGAGATAACTGGATAGCCATATGCAAAACAATGAACTTAGACTCTTGCCTCATACTATAAACAAAAAATTAACTCAAATGGATCAATTACCTAAATGTAAGAGCTGAAACTATACAACTCTTAGAAGAAAACATAGGGAAGATTTTTATGATACTGGATTTGCCAATGATTTCTTGGATATGACACCAAAAGCACAGGCCACAAAAGAAAAAACCGATAAATTGGACTTCATCAAAATTTAAAACATTTGTGTATCAAAAGACACTATCAAGAGAGTAAAAGGGAATGGGAGAAAATATTTGCAAATCATTATCTGATAAGGGATTCATATTCTGAAAATATATAGAACTCTTACAACTCCACAACAAACGAGCCAATCCAAACACAAGAAAAGAAAAAAAAGTGAGAAAAAAATGTGAAGACATTTCTCTAAAGAAGATACATGAAGAGAGAGGGGCAAGATGGTGGATCAGCATGGAAGTTTTTTTTGTTTCTCTCATGCCTGAAATACAGCCAGATCAACACTAAACCATCCTGCACACCTAGAAAACTGATCTGAGGATTAACACAATATGCACAACCTGAACCAGAGAACTCAGCAGGTATGAGGCGCGGAGAGGTGAAATGGAGGAGAGAGCCCCGGATTGCAGGGAGCTGCTTTTGCTTGCAGAGAGCGGACAGAAGGGGGAGGAGGGCGGGGGTGGGGAGAGGACGGGGAAAACCACACCCCCCACAAAAGCAGCTGGAGAGAAAGTGGAAAAGTGGAAACAGCCTCAAGGACTGAACAAAAAAGGGAGAAAGGAGAAAGGAGGGGGTTTAAATTCCATTACGACTATTTTTTTTTTAATGTTTTATTTATTTCTAGGAGAGAGAGAGAGACAGCGTGAGCAGGGGAGGGTCAGAGAGAGAGGGAGTCACAGACTGAAACAGGCTCCAGTCTCTGAGCTGGCAGTCAGCACAGAGCCCGACGCGGGGCTCGAACCCACGAACCGCGAGACCATGACCTAAGCGAAAGTCGGACGCTTAACCGACTAAGCCACCCAGGCGCCCCTCCATTACGACTATTAACAGGGGAGCACAGAGTCTGAAACTCTGCAGCAGGATACCTGGCTGTGCTCAGCTGGGAAGGGTGAATCCCCAGAAGCAGAGAGCGAGGTCCTCGGGGTCCTCGGGCCACATGAGGGGAGGCAGTTGCCCTGCTGGGAGGATATTTGGTAGAGGCTGTGCAGCCTCCCCACAGGCAAAGGTCCCAGTGGACCTCAGAGAACAGCCACAGTTGCTGGTGCTGGAGCAAGGACATTAAGGGTGAAGCCTGGCGCCAGATGTGTGTTGTGATTCTCCATAATCCCAGAAACGCTGCTGCTACATGATCACTAGAACTTTCTCTGGAGCAGGCTGGTACCCAGCCGCAGTCTCTGTGCATTGGGAGCCCGAACATTCCTGGGGGCAGGCGGGCACCCGGACATTGCTCAGCAAGACCCTCCCCCAGAAAGTCTGAGGGCCTCAAAGCTGCAGTGCCTCAGAAGCGAGAGGTGGGGAAACAGAGCCACATCTGAGATAAAACTCAGGAGGCAGGTCCCGCCTGGCAACCTGAAGGCTCTGTCACGGACAGTATAAAAGCAGGTAGTAGAGGAAGCCAGAGACAAAGGAGGGATGGGCAATTGCTGGTCAGGGAGAGCAGAGTCTGATACTAGAGACTGGGTAGGTGGGTAACGCCATGTTCACCCCTTCTGTGCATGCGCATACACACCTACGGGCACCACAGCAATTTACCCCAGGAAGCTCTGCAGCGCCATCTAGTGGAGAACAGAGCCATTACAAGAAGACCCGCGCAACTGGGCCAATATCCATCCATCTTGAGGAACCGAAGTCTGTTGCCTGCTTAGTTTATGAACTAACTGTAAAGTGCTTCATCGTTCGACATGGAGGGGAAGCCAATATAACTTCAATCGTACTTTAGTCTGCTTGGTGGCCCATCTATTCAATTTCTTTTCTCATTCTTGAATACAGAGAGAGGAAAAAAATTATTTTTGTTTTCCATTTCTATTAAAAATATTTCTTTCATTTTTTCTACTATATAGTTTTTAACTTTTTTGTAAAATTTTCAAATTCCATTTTTTTACTCCATCATTTCATTTTATTCATTTCATTGTATTCATTTTTTCAAATTTTCAAACATTTTCTTTTTTTTTCTTTTCTTATCTTTCCCTTTCTTCTCCAATCTATCAACCTCCTTTCAACAACCAGACCAGAAAATACCGAGGATCTAGCATCCTTTGTTTTTTTGTGTTGTTTTTAATTTTTTAATTTTAATTTTTTTACCTTATTAATTTCTTTTCTTCCTTCAAAATGATGAAATGAAGGAATTCACCCCAAAAGAAAGAACAGGAAGAAAAGACAGCCAGGAAGTTAATCAACACAGATATAAGCAAGATGTCCAAACCAGAATTTAGAATCATGATAATAAGAATACTAGCTGGGGTTGAAAACAGATTAGAATCCCTTTCTGTGGAGATAAAAGCTAGTCAGGATGAAATGAAAAATGCTATAACTGAACTGCAATCTCGAATAGATGCCACAGAGGCAAGAATGGATAAGGCAGAGCAGTGAATCAGTGATTTAGAGGACACACATATGCATAACAATGAAGCAGAAAAAAAGGGGGACACCAAGGCAAAAGAGCATGATTTAAGTATTAGAGAAATCAGTGAACAACATCAGAATCATAAGGGTCCCAGAAGATGAAGAGAGAGCAAAGGACTGGAAGAGATATGTGAGCAAATCATAGCAGAAAACTTTCCTAACCCGGGGAAGACACAGACATCAAAATTCAGGAAGCACAGAGGACTCCCAGTAGATTCAACAAAAACCAACCATCAACAAGGCATATCATAGTCAAATTCACAGAATACTCAGGCAAGGAAAGAATCATGAAAGCCGCGAGGGGGAAAAAAAAACTCCTTAACCTACAAGGGAAGACAGATCAGGTTTGCAGCAGACCTAGCCACAGAAACTTGGCAGGCCAGAAAGGAGTGGCAGGATATATTCAATGTGCTGAATTGAAAAAATATGCAGCCAAAAATTCTTTATCCAGCAAGGCTGTCATTTAAAATAGAAGGAGAGATAAAACGTTTCCTAGACAAACAAAAATTAAAGGAGTTCGTGACCACTAAATCAGCCCTGCAAGAAATTTTACAGGGGACTCTCTGAGGGGAGAAAAGATGGGGTGGGGTGGGGGAAAGACCAAAAGCAACAAAGACTAGAAAGGACCAGAGACCACCACCAGAAACTCCAACTCTACAGGCAACATAATGGCAATGAATCCATATCTTTCAGTACTCACTCTAAACGTCAATGGACTAAATGTTCCAAGACATAGGGTAACAGAATGGATAAGAAAACAACATCCATCTCTATGCTGTTTACAAGAGACCCACTTTAGACCTAAAGACACCTGCAGATTGAAAGTAAGGGGATGGAGAACTATCTGTCATGCTTATGGTCACCAAAAGAAAGCTGGAGTAGCCATACTTATATGAGACAATCTAGATTTAAAATAAAGACTGTAACAAGAGATAAAGAAGGCAATTATATCATAATTAAGGGGTCTATCCACCAAGAAGATCTAACAATTGTAAATATTTATGTTCGAAATGTGGAGGCACCCAAATATATAAATCAATTAATCACAAACATAAAGAAACCCATTGATAATAATACCATAATAGTAGGAGACTTCAACACCCCACTTACAACAATGGACAGATCATTGAAACAGAAAATCAACAAGGAAGCAATGGCTTTGATGACACACTGGACTAGATGGACTTAACAGATACATTCAGAACATTTCATCCTAATAAGCAGAATACACATTCTTCTCCAGTGTACATGGAATGTTCTCCAGAATAGATCACATACTGGAACACAACTCAGCCTTCAACAAGTACAAAAAGATCGAGATCATACCATGCATATTTTCAGACCACAATGCTATGAAACTCGAAATCAACCACAAGAAAAAAATGTGGAAAGATAACAAATACTTGGAGACTAAAGACCATCCTACTAAATAATGAATGGGGTAACCAAGAAGTTAAAGAGGAAATTAAAAAGTACATGGAAGCCAATGAAAATAGTAACACCACAGCCCAAAGCTTCTGGGATGCAGCAAAGGCCATCGTAAGAGGGAAGTATATAGCAACTCAGGCCTTCCTAAAGAAAGAAGAAAGGTCACAGATACACTACCTAACCTTACACCTTAAAGAGTTGGGGGGGGGGGAGAATATATATCTAATGGAGTATTACTCGGCAACCAAAAAGAATGAAATCTTGCAACTACGTGGATGGAACTAGAGGATATTATGCTAAGCAAAATTAGTCAGAGAAAGATAAATACCATATGACTTCACTCACATGTGAGGAATTTAAGATGCAAAACAGATGAACATAAGGGAAATGAAGCAAAAATAATATAAAAACAAGGAGGGGGACAAAACATAAGGGACTCTAAAATATAGAGAACAAACTGAGGGTTGCTGGAGGGTTTGTTGGAGGGGGGATGGGCTAAATGGGTAAGGAGCATAAGGAATCTTCTCCTGAAATCATTGTTGCACCATGTGCTAACTAACTTGGATGCAAATTATAAAAAATAAATAAATTATAGAACGAAAAAAACAGAAAAAAAGAAGATACGTGAACAGTCAGTAAGCCTTCTAAAAGATCTTTAACATCCCTAATTATTAGGGAAATGCAGATTATACCCACAATGAGATACCATTTTATACCAAGTGGAATGATTATTATAAAAACACAAAAACAGAATAGAAAATAAAAAGTATTGGAAAGGATGTGAAGAAATTGAAACACTGGTGCATTGCTGGTGGGAATGTAAAATGGTGCACCTGCTATAGACAACAGCTTTATGGTTCCTCAAAAAGTTAAACATAGAATTACCATATGATCCAGCATTCCACTTCTAGGTACACATCCAAAAGTATTGAAAGCAGGATATTTGTACACCAATGTTCATAGCAACATTATTCCTAAGAGCCCCAAGGTGGAACACAAATGGAGAACACAAACTTCCATCAACAGACAAGTGGATAAGGGGCACCTGGCTGGCTCAGTTAGTAGAGCATGCACCTTTTGACCTTCACCTTGGGGTTGTGAGTGTGAGCCCCACGTTGGGCATAGAGATTACAACAAACAAACAAATGGGGGGAAAACCCAATAAAAGTGGATAAACCAAATGTGGTGTATAGGTATATACATAAATAGAGTATTAGTCTTACAAAAGAATGAGTTTTTTGTTTTTTGTTTTTTAATTTTAACTCTGCTAGTGGAGAACCCAATGCAGGGCTCAAACTCATGAAACGATAAGATCAGCTGGAACTAAGTCAGATGGTTAACCACCTGAGCCACCAGGCACCCCTCCTAATGGAGATCTTTTATGATTTTGATTTTTACAAAAGTCACTCTAAAAACATAATAAGACAGAAAGACTAGGGGAGCCTGGGTGGCCCAGTCGGTTAAGCATCCGACTTCTGCTCAGGACATGATCTCATGGTTTGTGAGTTCGGGCCCCGGGTTGGGCTCTGTGCTGACAGCCAGCTCAGAGCCTGGAGCCTGCTTTGGATTCTGTGTCCCCCTCTCTCTTTCTGACCCTCCCCTGCTCACGCTCTCACTCTCTCTCAGAAATAAATTTTAAAAATTTTTTAAAAATTAAAAAACTTCTGGGGCGCCTGGGTGGCTTAGTCGGTTAAGCGTCCGACTTTCGCTTAGGCCATGATCTCACGGTTCGTGGGTTCGAGCCCCGCGTCGGGCTCTGTGCTGACAGCTCAGAGCCTGGAGCCTGTTTCAGTCTGTGACTCCCTCTCTCTCTGACCCTCCCCTGCTCACGCTCTCTCTCTCTCCTAGAAATAAATAAAACATTAAAAAAAAAAAATTAAAAAACTTCTGCATTTAAATAAAATAAAATAAAACAGAAAGACTAAAGGTATAAGACTATACACCAAGGAAATAATAGCCAAAAGAATTCTAATATTGATCTAATAACTTATTCTCAATATATGTAGCAAAAATCAACAGACTCACAAGGAGAAATTGGCAAATCAGCAATCATAATAGAAAATTTTTTCTCCAACATTAAAAAAATTACTTATTTTTATTAGAGAGAGAGAGAGCACAAGTGAAGGAGGGGCAGAAGGAGGGACAGCCTCTCAAGCAGGATCCAGTCTCAGTGCAGAGGCCTATGTGGGGCTCAATCTCATGACTGTGAGATCATAACCTGAGCTGATATCAAGAGTTGGAAGCTTAACCAAGTGAGCCACCCAGGCGCCCCTCTCCAGCATTTTTTTAATGAAAATTTTCAAATATACTGCAACTCTTAGAATGTATACTCAAATATAGGCATACCTTGGAGATAAGTGCAGGTTCAGTTCTAGACCACCACAGTAAAGCAAACATTACAAGAGAGCCAAATAATTTTTGGGGTTTCCCATAGTAAAAACTATGTTTATACTATACTGTAGATTATTAAGTGTGAAGTAACATTAGGTTTAAAAAACAATGTACCTACTTTAATTAAAAATTACTTTATTGCCAGAAAACGCTAGCCATCATCTGAGCTTTCAGTAGGTTGTAAACTTTTTGCTGGTAGAGAGTATTGTCTTCATGTTGATGGCTACTGACTGATAAGAGCGATTGTTGAAGTTAGAGGTGGCTATGACAATTTCTTAAAATAAGACCATCAAGTTCACCACATGTATTGACACTTCTTTTCACAAATGATTTCTCTGTAGCTTGTGATGCTGTTTGATTGCCTTTTACACACAGAACTTCTAACAAAATAGGAATCAATACTCTCAAACCCTCCTGCTGCTTTATCGGCTAAGTTTATGTAATAAACTAAATTATTTGTTGTCATTTCAATAACCTTCACAGCAATTTCAACAGGGCTAGAGCCCACCTCAAGAAACCACTTTCTTTGCTCATCCATAACAGGCAACTCCTCATCTGTTCAAGTTCTATCATGAAATTGCAGCAATTCAGTCTCATTTTCAGGCTCCACTTCTAATTCTAGTTCTCTTTCTGTTTCTGCCACATCTGCAGTGACTTCCTCCCCTGAAGTCTTGAACCCTCAAAGTCATCCATGAGGATTGGACTCAAATTCTTCTAAACTCCTGTTAATGTTGATGTTTTGACCTTTCCCCACGAATCATGAATGTTCTTTTTTTTTTTTTAATATTTTTATTTATTTCTAGGAGAGAGAGAGAGAGAGAGAGACAGCGTGAGCAGGGAGGGTCAGAGAGAGAGGGAGACACAGACTCTGAAATAGGCTCCAGGCTCTGAGCTGGCAGTCAGCACAGAGCCCGACGCGGGGCTCGAACCCACGAACCGCGAGGCGGTGACCTAAGTGAAAGTCGGACGCTTAACCGACTAAGCCACCCAGGCGCCCCAGAATCATGAATGTTCTTAATGACATCTAGAACGGTGGATCCTTTCCAGAAGGTTTTCAGTTTACTCTGCCCAGATCCATCAGAGGAATCACTATCTATGGCAGCTGTAGCTCAGTGAAATGTATTTCTTAAGTAATATGGCTTGAAAATTTTAATTACTCTTTGATCCATGGAATGCAGAATGGATGTTGTGTTCAAAAGCACAAAAACATCAATCTCATTGTATATTTTCATCAGAGCTCTTGGGTGACCAAGTGCATTGTCAATGAGCAGTAATATTTTGAAAGGGATCTTTCTTTTCTGAGAGGTAGATCTCAACAGTAGGCTTAAAATATTCGGTAGACCATGTTGTAAACAGATGTATTGTCATCCAGGCTCCGTTGTTCCATTTATAGAGCATAGGCTGAGTAGATTTAGCATAATTCTTAAGAGACCTAGGATTTTCATAATGGTAAATGAGCACTGGTTTCAACTTCAAGTCACCATTTGCATTATCCCCTAACAGGAGATTCACCTGTCCTTTGAAGCCTTGAAGCTGGGCATTGACTTTTCTCTAGCTATGAAAGTCCTAGATGGCATCTTCTTCTGACATAAGGCTGTTTCACCTACATTGAAAATTTATTGTTTATTGCAGCCACCTTCATTAATGATCTTAGCTAGATCTTCTAGAAAACTTACTGCAGCTCTACATTAGCACTTGCTGTATCACCTTGCACGTCTACATTATGGGAAAGGCTTCCTTTCCTTAAACTTCATGAACAACCTCTGCTAGCTTCACACTTTTCTTCTGCAGTTTCTTCACTTCTCTCAACCTTCACAGAATTGAAGATAGTTGGAGTCTTGTTCTTTTTTTTTTTTTTTTCTGGGAGGAGAGAGAGAGAGAGAAACAGTGTGAGCAGGGGAGGGCCAGAGAGAGAGGGAGACACAGACTCTGAAATAGGCTCCAGGCTCTGAGCTGGCAGTCAGCACAGAGCCCGACGCGGGGCTCGAACCCACGAACCGCGAGATCATGACCTAAGCGAAAGTCAGACACTTAACCGACTAAACCACCCAGGCGCCCCTGTTGGAGTCTTGTTCTTGATTAAGCCTTGGTTTAAGGAATGTTGTAGACAGTTAGATCTTGTTTCCAGACCACTAAAACTTTCTTCACATCAGCAAGAAGGCTGTTTCCCTTTCTTATCATTCCTGTGTTCACTGGAGTAGTACTTCTAATTTCCTTCAAGAATTTTTCCTGTGCATCTTCAACTTGCCTAACTGTTTGTCACAAAAGGCCCAGTTTTTGGCTTGCCTTGGCTTTTGACATGCCTTCCTCACTAAGCTGAATCATTTCTAGCTTTTGATTTAAAGTGAGAGATGTGTGACTCTTTCTTTCACTTAACACTTATAGGCCACTGTAGGATTATTAATTGGACTAATTTCAATATTGTATGTCTCAGGGAACAGGGAAGCCCAAGTAGAGGATGAGAGAAGGGGAACGGCCAGTTGGAGAAGCAATCAAAATACATACAGCATCTATTGATTAATTTCATTATCTTATATGTTCTTGGTTCATGGAGCCCCAAAACAATTACAATAGTACCATCAAACATCACAGATCACCATAACAAATATAATAATAATGAAAAGGTTTGAAATAGGGTGAGAATCACCAAAATGTAACACAGAGACATGAAGTAAGCAAATACTGTTGGTGCCAATAGAGTTGCTCAAAGCAGGTTGCCACACATTTTCAGTTTGTGAAAAACAGTAGCTGCAAAGCACAATAAAACAAGGCATGCCTATGCTTACTCCCTAACTTCTACCATTTTACTCTATATTTGCTTTTACACACAACTGTCCATCTCTCTGTCTATCCATTTAGTAATCCATTTTATTTTTTATGCATTCCAAAGTAAGTTGCAGTCAGTTTCCTCTCCCTTGAAGACCTTATTATCTGAAGTTGACTACCTAGTTGCAAGTTTTTCTTTTGAAATAAATTTTGTAGGAAATGAAATACACAAATCTTAAGTGTATATTTGCTGAGTTTTGACACATGCATACACCTTGTAACCTAAATTCCCAGCAAGATAGAGAATGTTACCATCACTCCATAAAGTTCTCTCAGGTCCTTTCACAGTCAATCATAATGGGAGATTTTAACACACTTTTCAGAAAAAAAATTAGTAATGATCTATAAAATGTGCGCAACACAATTAACAGGCTTGAGCTAACAAACACACAAAGAGCTTTCCATTCATAGAGAGTGCACATTCTTTGCAAGAACACAGAGAACATTTGTGAAAATTGACCATGTACTAAGCCTCAAAGGGATTCTTTACAAATTTCGAAATAGGAGTATCACACAGAGCGCATATATATATATATATATATATATATATATTTTTTTTTTTTTTTTTCCCCCCACAAAGTCAGCAGCGCCATCTTGCCATAATTTGCAAAGATCTTGCTGGGGCATGGAGCCAACCATGGACAGAAAAGCAGGGGAGAGACTGATTCCCAACCCTATCATGTGAGAAGCTGTTTTTTATTCCTGCTTATATCAGCTTTTTGCTGGATCTTTGTCATTTCCAACCCATGAGTTCTGAATAATACAGATACTTACAAGGAAAGGTATGGTACAGTTATTCAGGCATTTTGTTATTATATGAACAATTCTTAGCATTTTTAGTTTGCTTCCAGTATAAAATGCATTATTTTATTTCATCAACTGTGAAATAGTATTTTTTATGATGTCATCTTTATAGATGAAGCAACTGAGATTCAGAAAATTTAGGTGACTCAGTCAAGATCGTAGTTCAGTGAGCCCCTTCACATGGTTCTCAAAATCTCTGAGTGATCCTCTGTCATAGTAATTATACCACTCTGTTCCCTTGTTCTTCCTTTAGACAGTGAGCTCCTGTCTAAAGGGATGGAGTCTTCTTAATTTTTGTGTCCCCATTGCCTGGCATAGGACCTATAAATATGAAATGCCACTGATACTTATTGGTTGAATAGTTGAAGGAGCAAATGACTGAGTCTCATATCAGAAAGAGATAATGTGTGATAGATATGTGAGATTAAAGGAGGAAGAGAAAGATGGTTTTTACTAGAATTCTTTTTTTTTTAAATTTTTTTTTTAATGTTTTATTTATTTGTAGGAGAGAGAGAGACAGCGTGAGCAGGGGAGGGTCAGAGAGAGAGGGAGTCACAGACTGAAACAGGCTCCAGGCTCTGAGCTGGCAGTCAGCACAGAGCCCGACGCGGGGCTTGAACCCACGAACCGTGAGATCATGACCTAAGCGAAAGTCGGACGCTTAACCGACTAAGCCACCCAGGCGCCCCATTAGAATTCTTAAAGGAACATTGGAGAGAAAGCAATTCAAACGATTATAAACAACCGTAACAAAAAAAAAGGGGGGGGGATTTAAAAGAACAGTGTAAAGACGTTTCAACCATAAGGTCTCAAACAGTATTAAGAATCTCTCCATCTTGCAGGGCCACTTGGCTGGCTCAATTCAGTGAAGCATGTGATTCTTGATCTTGGGGTTGGGAGTTCAAAGCCCACCTACGGTATGGAGATTGCTTAAAAGTACTATCTTAAAAAAAATAATTTCTCTATCTTTCAATCCATCTTCTGCACACATGTTGGCCTTACTTTCTCAGGCTCTCCAGTGGGATGGCGAATGTGACCATCTACAACCTAAAAGTAGCATATTTACAGCCTATGGTCCAAGAACTAGAGAACTGAACATCTCTCCCATCGTATGTTTCTCTGTCTCACCCCCACCTCTATATCCCCAAGGAATATCTTTGATCAGGATAGGCTGGGTTGCCCGTCCTGAGGCCAAATCATTAGTCACTGGGTGGGGCAGTACTATGGACTGCATGGTTTTTTTCCCCATCCAAATTCACATGTTGAAATCCTACCCCCCAATGTGATAATATTAGGAGGTAGGGACTTTAAGGGTTGAGCCCTTGTGATAGGATTAGTGTCTTTCTAAAAGGAAGAGACTAGAACTCTCTCTGTCATATGTGGAAACAGAAAGAAGGTGGCTATCTGTAAATCAGGAAGATTCCTCACTGGAACCCAACCATACTAGTGCCCTCCAGAACTGCGAGAAAGAAATGTTTGATGTTTAACACACAGTCTATGATATTCTGTAATGCCAGCCTGAGCTGACTAAGAAAGAGCAAGATTGGCTGGAGACTTTAGATAAGTAAAGAGTAAACTCTACATGTAAATATGAATTGTTTACAATTTTCCACATATCCCTGATTTTTAAAGGATTAATAATATTTTAAAGGCAGAATGTCTCCGTATCTGAAAATTGACCTTATGTTTGTTTTCTTTAGTCTGTCTCCGTTTTCTGAAGCTTTAGTATCTAAGGACTACAGGATCGGGTGGTATACATGAAAACTTGCTTATTGTACTTCATGGATAATTAAGTGATTTTTTTACAAGGGTAATTTACACCATATTTCTCCCAACTGCATTTGTTTTTAGAACCTAACCTCCTACAAAAGATGAAATCCTCTCTACTAATGTTTACTGATCCTCTATTGTGTGACCAACACCCTACATATTTTACCTCACTTAAACCATATGAGGCTAAGGAGTTGTTCAATTTTATAGAAATGGAAAATGGGGTTCAGAGAATTTAAATAACTTACTCAAACCCACATAACCATTGTGTATCAGGCTTAGAATAAAACTACCCATTGTCTAACTCCATAGCCCTGGTGTCTTTCTGCAAAGGCTCCGGAATACTGGACAGTTCTATGTAAGAGTTACATGCACTGGCTTTGACCAAGCTAGTCCCAAGTTTGAATCCTGGAACTCTTACTTTCTAGCTATGTAATAATAACAGCAAATAGCTTTTGGGTTTGTTGATGTTGTTTTAATGTTTCTTTATTTTTGAGAGACAGAGAGAGAGAGCGTGAGCAGGGGAAGGGCAGAGAGAGAAGGAAACACAGAATCTGAAGCAGGCTCCAGGCTCTGAGCTGTCAGCGCAGAGCCCGACGTGGGGCTCGAACCCATGCACCGTGAGATCATGACCTGAGCCGAAGTGGGCCGCTTAACTGGCTGAGCCACTCAGGCGCCCTGCAAATATTTTTTGAATGTTTTCCAAGTGATTAGCACTTTATGTGCACAATATCTCATTCAGCTTTTTAAAAACTCTCAGAAGGAGATACTACTATCTTCATCCCCACTTTACAGATGAGGATACTGTGGCTTACGATCAGTTAGTAATTTGCAGAAATAAGACTTGAAATCAGATGGTGATGTCGATGCATATGTTCATAACCAAATTATATGAATTTAGAAAGGAAACAAAGTAGTTGAGAAGAATTGAATCTACTCTTTAGCATGACCTATATGGCACAGTAATTGAGACTGTGGGCTCTGGAGTAGGCTTCCGGAGACTAAATCACAGCTCTCCCCGTTGCGAGATATGTGACTTTGGGCAAGTTATTAGTCCTCAGTGTCCTCTATAAAATAGGGATATCCGAGTACCTACCTGTATGAGTTTGCTGGGCTGTCATAACAAAATACTACAGACTGGGTGGCTTTGACAAAAGAAATAATTTCTCTCAATTCTGGAAGCTAGAAGTCCAAGTTCAAGATGTCAGAAAGTTGGGTTTCTTCTGAGGCCTCTCTTTTGGTGTATATGGCTGCTTTCTTGCTGTGTCTAACATTGTCATCCTGTGGTCTCTGTGTTGTCTATGTCTTAATTTCCTCTTCTTATAAGGACACCAGTGTTGGTGGTTTAGGGCACACCATATGACCTCATTTTACCTTAATCACCTCTTTTTTTTTTTAATTTTTTTTTTAATGTTTTATTTATTTCTAGGAGAGAGAGAGACAGCGTGAGCAGGGGAGGGTCAGAGAGAAAGAGGGAGTGACAGACTGAAACAGGCTCCAGGCTCTGAGCTGGCAGTCAGCACAGAGCCCGACGCGGGGCCCGAACCCACAAACCGCGAGATCATGACCTAAGCGAAAGTCGGACGCTCAACCGACTAAGCCACCCAGGCGCCCCTAATCACCTCTTTTTTTTAAAAAAAAATGTTTATTTATTTATTTTGCAGAGAACAGGAAGGGGGGAGGGAGAGAGGATGAGAGCACAAATGGGGGAGGGGCAGAGAGAGAGGGAGACAGAGAATCCCAAGCAAGCTCTGTGCTGTCAGCACAGAGTATGACGTGGGGCTGGATCTCATGAACCATGAGATCATGACCTAAGCCAAAATCAAGAGGCGGATGCTTAATCAATTGAGCCACCCAAGTGCCTCCTTAATCACCTCTTTAAAGTCTCTGTCTTCAGGGGCGCCCGGGTGGCGTAGTTGGTTAAGCGTCCGACTTTCGCTCGGGTCATGATCTCGCGGTTCGTGGGTTCGAGCCCCGCGTCGGGCTCTGTGCTGACTGCCAGCTCAGAGCCTGGAGCCTGTTTCAGTCTGTGACTTCCTCTCTCTCTGACCCTCCCCTGCTCACGCTGTCTCTCTCTCTCTCTCCTAGAAATAAATAAAACATTAAAAAAAAAAAACCATAAAGTCTCTGTCTTCAAATACAGTCACATTCTGAGGTATGGAAGGTTAGGACTTCAACATATGAATTGGGGTGGGAGTGGGGGGTACAGTTTGGCTCATAACACTATCTCAAAGGGCTACTGTGAAGATTGAATGAGACAATACACATAAAACAAAGATCAGGAGACCTAGAATGTTGCAAGACCTTATCAAATGTTCGACGTAACTGAACACTTAATTTAGGCATAAAGGTATCCAGCAAGCTATGGATCTTTCTTCTCTAGTATATTGGCTGCAAGAAGCCTTGAGGGCTTCTCTTCTCACCCAGGTGCTCAGTGCAGCAGCATCCTTGCCTTATGGTCTAGAGTCCTCATCTCATTCCCACAAGTGTTCCATTCTGCTCTGGTCCCTCCCCAGGGTCAAAGAGAAGTTCTTTCTGTAGAGAATTCTCCAACTTTCTTCCTGTCACCGCTCTAAGGGTAGTTTTTAAAACAAGGACACATTCTGTGCCACCTACTCACAGCTCGACAAGTGCTTTTCCAATACTGCTGCTATTTCTCATCCTTGGGCAAGCCACTTATTAAAATTTAATGACAATCACTTGCATTTATAAAGCCATTTTCAGTTTACAAAGCTCTTTTCCATCCATTATCTCTTTTGATTCCCACAGCATCTGCAGGTAGGAAGTATGTTTTTCTCCATTTTACAAAGGAAGAAAATAAGGCTCTGAGGAGTTGCATCACTGTCCAGTGGCAGATATGAGCCTCACATTCTGGTGTTTTCATTCCATTATGATAGGAGGAGCTCACCTATTCAGGCATTCTTCTATAATATAAACAACCCATTATCCCAACCATCTCATCCCAAGGCTAGCATAGTGCTGTGCAGCACATTACAGGAGAACTTCACTTATTTAACTGTGTGGGTGAATAAATGAATCAGAGTGATCAGTCAGTTGGTAGGATCAATCCACCTCTTTGTTCAAGTCAGTCCCCTCATTGGCTTCTGTTCTCTGTCTGCCAAGTGAGGAAAGGTGTAGCATTAGACTCTTTCTACAACCCCTTCACTCCAGAATCTTAGGATTCTCAGGAAACAACCAGGATGCCCTCAGCAAGGAACCCACGGAGGGGAAACCAAATTTACCAAGCACTCTGTGCGCACACGAGATGACGTCACATGAGTCTGAGTTGCCCAAATTGTGGAGCCCATTTCATGGGCCTCATCATTCCGTTTTAAAATTTGGGATAGAGGACGCCTGGGTGGCTCAGTCGGTTAAGCGTCTGACTTCGGCTCAGGTCATGATCTTGACGTTCGTGGGTTTGAGCCCCGTGACAGGCTCTGTGCTGACAGCTCAGAGTCTGGAGACTGCTTCTGATTCTGTTTCCCTCTTTCTGCCTCTTCCCTGCTCATGCTCTGTCTCTCTCTGTCTCTCAACAATAAATAGATGTTAAAAAAATAAAATAAAAGTTGGGATAGAGAGATGGCAGCATGGTAAGAAAATCCTAGGCTCATCTCTTTTTCCTCCAACACAACCAGATAACTGTCAAATCACTCTGAATACCCAAGAAATCAACCTGAGGACTGACAGGATAAACTCCACAACTAGAGAGGGAGTGAAGAGACCACACTGAGAACGGGAATTTATAGGGAAATATGTACTTTATGGAATAAATTTAAAGAATTGAAATATATATTTTATTTTAAATAAAGTAACATCTTTAATCTTACACAGCTAAATTGACTACATATTTGCTGAACCGACTCAAGGGTTTAGAAAATTGTATCGTGTTTTATTTGTTTAGAGTTTATTTATTTATTTTGAGAGAGAGACAGCGAGAGAGAGCACGTGTGTGGAGGATGGGCAGAGAGAAAGGAAGAGAGAAAATACCAAGCAAGCTCCCTGCTGTCAGCATGGAGTCCTACACAGGCTAGATCATGACCCAATGCAAAATCAAGAATCAGATGCCTAACCTAGGTGACCTCCAAGAGTTTTACTTTTTTTGTTTCAAAGCCTTCTTAATAAACTCTCTTTTTCTATTTTTTTTCTGTTTTTACTAAAAAAATAAAATTGGGGATGGAAATAAAACTACCCATTTTTTATTTTGCCAAAATGAGGACATTTTAAAAAACTATCATCAAACAAACTTAAGAAAAAATTAACTATCATCATTTTTTTAAAATGGAATTTTTACACTAAGAAAGCAGGAAATACTCAATCTCAGGAAAAAAAAAAAAGAACAGTGTCTCTCCTGGAAAAGACAGTTGGCAACCTTACAAAATTATTTTTTTCTGAAGATAGATGCAAATTTCATCAGACTGACCCCTCTGTACAGTGTTGTGTTTGGAAACCCACTAACAGATTATTTCCAACCCCACCCCTTTCCCTCACATGCTTGAGAAGTGGGGATTAATCTGCCCACTTTACATATGGGAAAACAGGTTCAGAGAGCACAAGTGCAAGGTCACAGAGGTAGTAAAGAGTAGTCAGGGTTTGTCTGGGTTCCAACCCAGATCATCTTGGCAGGTCCTAAGCCAAGTTATTCCCCTTCAGGGAAAGAAATGACCCTCACTGGCTCCCTTTGAATGCCCCCAAGGTGTTCTTGGGTCTGACTATGAGCTTGGATTTGGACGCTTTGTTCTTTTTTTTTCCTTTCATAGTTTATTGTCAAGTTGGTTTCCATATAACACCCAGTGCTCATCCCAAGTGCTCTCCTCCATGCCCATCGCCCTTCTTCCCCTCTCCTCCACCCCCATCAGCCCTCAGCTTGTTTTCAGTATTCAAGAGGACACTTTGTTCTTTAACACGTCTTATTGATGTGCTCACTTCATAGCAGGTACTCGGAAGAGTGTAGGGAGGGAAACCGACTTGTTCCCAGCCTCCTTCCCTCTTGTCCCGCATACTCACCCTGGGTCTTGTTCTCCAGGCCCAACTCCTTCCGCTGGTGGCCAATGAGTCCCTATTGCGGGCGTGGGAGGCTAACACTTTAGGGGGTTCCCTTTCCCAGGTTTCCAAGGAGACTCTGGGAACCTTCAATGCCTTTAAGACCCAAAAGGCTGGAAGTGTAGCGGCGCAACCTGAGGCACTGTGTTAGGTCGTAGGGAAGGTGATTTGGGAGCAAGAGAGCAGTTCAAACCCTATCAAATAATACTCCATTCGGCGCCTCCCCCATTCCCATGGGCTCTGCGGGGACCCACAGCCGCGCAGCTCAGGCTGGAAGAAGTGGGTCCCCCAAGTCAGAGACCCCTACCGTGGAAAGGGCTTAGTGCTCCAGCTGGGGGACCTCTAGGACCGTGCCCACCCCTTCCACTGACCGCCAGGACCCGGAGAGCCCCTCCCCCGTTCCGCCCCGCCCCGCACGCTCGCGGCGGGAGCGCGCCTCCGCCAAGCCGCGCCGGTGCCCGAGAGCGCGCGCCCCGGCGCGGGAACGCGCCCCGGGGAGAACCCGAGCAAGATGGAGGCCGCGCCGAGGCCGCCTCCTGGGCCGAGGCTGCCGCTGCTGGGAGCGCCTAGCCGGGGCGCCTAGGCCGTGCCAGTCCCGGACCCACTGCTCTGAACCGGGCCCAGGTTGGTCTCCCTGCACCCCGTTCCCGCGGCCGTAGCCTCCGCGCGCGTCCGGCCTGGGAGCCGGGAAGCCGCCCCCCACCCCCACCCCCACCCCGGCCCGGTAGCTCCCCAGCGCCTGGGGGATAGCCCCTGCCCACTTCCCGCCCCTCGAGGCCCGAGCTGTCTGCCGGCCCTGGTCCCTCGTCCCCTTGGCCTGGAAAACCTCTCTCTCCTTAGCCCTGGCCCGCCAATCCTAGGTTCCCCCCCCCCCACCCCCAGCCTCCATCCAGTCCTGTCTTCTGGGAGACCCCACAAACCCCTGTCCCGTGTTCGGATTCTGCAGCCCCAGCGCCCGGCTCCCCACTGGCCTTATCCTGATTCCTCCACTTCTCCCTCCCTGTCCCAGCCCCCGTATCACCTTCCTAGGCCCCTGTGTACCCTCCTCTTACCCCTCATAGAAACACCAACCTCCCCCTCCACAGCGCTTTTCTAGACACCCAAGACCAGACCTTTCACCCCTAATACCGGTCCCCCAATTCCCTTCCAAGCTCCGTATTTACAGCCTCTCTGCTAATATCCCCCAACACCGGTCCACAGCTTCAATTCCATCTCCCCATGGTCCTCTCCTACTCCACCAATTCTAGTTCCCAAATCCCCTTCCCGACACCCCCATGACCACTTTATAGCCAGCCCCCACTTCCGTCTCCCATATTCACATCCCATCCCCCCCATCCCAACCCCCCCAACTTTCACATGGCCTCTCCCTAGGTCCAATTGGAGATCTTTGCCCCCCCACCCCCACCCCAGACACCGCCCCAACAATCAAGACCCCCTCCTGGCTCTTCCATACTACCCTCTAGGTCCCCCCAGCTCCGCCCCAGGCTCCGCCCCCGAGAGTTCCTTGGCTCAGGGCCGCTTCTCGCGTGCGTCCCCAGCTCCCGCCCGCCCGGCAGCCCGGCAGCCCGGCGGTCGGTCCCGGGCCGGCGGCCCCCGCCCGCCGCCGTCGCCGCCGCCGGCCCCGCCCCCGGGCACCATGCTGCCCTCGCAGGAGGCCTCCAAGCTCTACCATGAGCACTACATGCGGAACTCGCGGGCCATCGGCGTGCTATGGGCCATCTTCACCATCTGCTTCGCCATCATCAACGTGGTGGTCTTCATCCAGCCCTACTGGGTGGGCGACAGCGTGAGCACCCCCAAGCCTGGCTACTTCGGCCTCTTCCACTACTGTGTGGGCAGCGGGCTGGCTGGCCGCGAGCTCACCTGCCGCGGCTCGTTCACCGACTTCAGCACCATCCCGTCCGGCGCGTTCAAGGCAGCCGCCTTCTTCGTGCTGCTCTCCATGGTGCTGATCCTCGGCTGTATCACCTGCTTTGCGCTTTTCTTCTTCTGCAACACGGCCACGGTCTACAAGATCTGCGCCTGGATGCAGCTCTTGGCAGGTAGGGGAGAGGTGGGGACGGGACCCCTTCCAGGACCTCTTCTTGGAAGGGTCAGAGGTAGATTCTGCTCTTCCGTCCAAAGACACACCTCTTTGGCTGTCCCTCAGCAGCCACTGGGGAGGGGATTTATGAGAGAGCGAGACACCTTGGGGCAGGAGGCAGAGCCTTAGAACTGGGTCTTTGAGTCTGTGTGCTTGGATATGGGCAGACTGAATTTAGTGATGGGTTAGTGTTATGTTAGAGTCTCCGAGGGTCCCTGAGAGTCTCGCGTGGCTGTCTTAGGGGAAATAATGATCTGAATGAGAAGTTACCCTAAGAGTGAGCAATTTCTGTTGTATCAGAAACGCATGAGATGAGGGAAATCAAGAGATCTGACTTTGACCTTTATCTTGCTGACATTATCAACTTGGGGGTTTCACTTTACCTTTCTGAGGCCAGGTTTCCTCATCTGTAAAACAATGAAGAGGATTCCAAGAACAAAGGAAATAGTATCTTGTAAACTTTAAACTTCTGTATTAAGATAAAGGAGGGTAAGAAGAGGTTGTCTATAGTGTCTATCCAGTGTTTGCAATGTGGGTGGTTGACAGAATTTGGCAACATGGGGGTCTTGGGAGGGCAGATCTCCACCTCCTGCCCCCGCCCAATGCAGGAAAGGTTCTGGTGCTATGCCCAATGGGAACGAGTCCCTGGGACCCTGTGAAATGTTTAGCTAGGACAGACATCTTACCCTAAGAACCAGAGAAAGGCCTTTTGGAAATAAGAACTGCTGAGACTGTATTCCAGGATCCATTAGAGTCCCCACCTCCACCTACCTTTTGATCGATGGCAGATTTTGAAGATTCAGCAACTTGGGCATTTGCCTAATTGCAGGCAGGGAAGAAAGTTGAGTTGGGGAAAGTGAGGCCAAGATATAGCAGGAATGGGGGAGGAGGGCTGGTGAAGGCTAGGAAAAGTCTGGAGCCCCCCAGGGGTGAGAAAGGGAAGGGAAAACGTGATGATGTGCAGCAGAGATGGTCTTTCAAAGTAAGCACCTCAGGGCATTCAACAAGTGTGGGCCTCTTCAAAAGAGACTCTCTGCAGGAGGTGTTATATCACTTGCTGATGATTCCACTGCTCAAAACATTGGAGGGAATTATCTTTGGAGTGTGAGGTGTGTTCTCTTGAACATCATTATTGAGGGAAACCTCCATCTTTTAAAGGAGAATATGACTTTTGGAAATGGCTGAAAGTCACTTAGGGCCACGTATAGAAAATACAATATCAAATTGAGAATTGTCACCTGAGATGAGAGCCAAGGTGTGAGGGCAAAATCATGAGAATGGTTTGCTTCCCCAAGAGGACTTTTACAAATAGAGGGAGGAATTACTATCCCATTGGAAGAGTTTCCCGTATTCTCAAAAGGACTACTTTGAAGAAAGCCTTGTTAATTCAGAGGAAGACATGCTAATGAGCTTGTTTCAAATCTGTCTCACTCTGTCTACTTAGATGTGGGTCTTTCATGGCCTTTGAGGCTGAGAAAGAAGAATTGTAGGGGGTGGGAATTATCTCTCCATATTTCTCAGTGGTACCCAGAAGGCGATTTTATCTATTTTCATTCTATTATTCCTCCAAAGGCAAGCTGGAAAGAATACATAGTCATCTGGAATCCTCAATTCCTCGGCCTTAATTCGGAGTCTGCAGATAGGTTGCTGACCTCTTGGCCTTCCAAGTCTCTGTGGTTTATGTGGGTTTAATCTTAGGGATTTGATGAAGTGTCCCATAACTCCGTGTAATTATAGAATTTCAGGGATCATAGAGATCAGCTCCTTCAAATCCCACTCTCCTCACCCCCCATTTTAGAGAGAGGAGATTGAAACTAGAGAAAAGGTCTTACCCAAAGTCACACACAGTAAACTAGGTCTTGACTCCTGGCGCGGTGCTCTTTCCCTTGTGTTGTTCCCCATCTGAGGGCTGAGGAGGCCAGTTAGCAGAGTCGAGCAGTTTATTCCTTTTTGCTTAGAGATTTCTGAGTTCTCTGGGTAAGTGACTGATTTACTTTGTTTAAGTGACATCAGGACAGAAGCCAGAGCACTGGACTATGAGTCATGGGATGGGGTCTTGGCTGACTTTGCCTGGGTGATTTGCCCTGCAATGTTAAGCAATTGTTTTTAGCTTAAATCTAAGTTTTGTCACCCTTACAGTGGGAGACTAATCAGTTACATTAGTGAATTGAAAGTATCTCTTTCAGGCTTGTGGGTCTCCTAAAACAACACTTTCACTAAGATCATTCTATTCAGAAAGTAAGAAATCAGTCACTTTCAGAGGAACCACAGAGCAGCAAAGGGCCTGGTTTATATCAGGTAAGAGTTAGAATTCTTGCTCAAGTGAACTTTTATTCAAGTATTTTAGGCTCTTTTTAAAGAGTTTATTCATTTATTTTTGAGAGAGAGAGAGAGAGAGAGAAAGTCCCAGGCAAGCTCTGCACTGTCAGTACAGAGCCTGATGTGGGGCTTGAACTCACGACCTGTGAGGTCATGACTTGGGCTGAAGTCAGATGCTTAACCAACTGAGCCACCCAGACACACCTATTTTAGACTCTTCTAAGTGCAGAACACTAGACTATTGGGAAAATGTAGAGCTACCTATTTCTCTATTTATTCTTTACTTATTCTATGATCATCCCTGTGCTAGCTACTGCAATACCGAGATCATCCTGGTCGCCAGGGATTTAGGTCTGTACAGTGCAATTCTCACTCTCAGGAAGCTTACCATCTAGTTGGATCACTATAGTGGTCAGCATTCCTTCAGTGACAAGTGACAGATACCCAACTCAAGATGGCTAAAATAAAATAAAATAAAATAAAATAAAATAAAATAATAAAATAAAGAGGGTGGGGTTTTTGGCTTGCATACCTTAGAGGTCAAGAGCATCTTGCCTCAGGGGTGCCTGACTGGCTCAGTTGGTAGACTGTGTGACTTTTGATCTCAAGGTTGTGAGTTCAAGCCCTATGTTGGGTTAAAGAGATTACTTAAAAATAGAAAAAACAAAAAAAGTATCTTGCTTCAACTGTAGAGGGATCCAGATACTCAAATAATGCCATTAAGAATAGGTCTGTCTCCATTTCTTGGTTCCTCTGTGTCAGCTCATTTTAAAGTCCACTTCTCTCTTGAAGATGATAAATAAGGCTACTAGCTGCTCTGAGTTTACACTGCTTTAGCCTAGCAATACCTGTGGCAAAAGAACATCTGTTAGTCAGTGTTTCCAGCAAAAGTTTCAGGATTGATTCTCATTGGCTCAGGGTTTGGCCACAGGTTCACTATTTAGTTAATCAATGGACTTTGTCTAAGTCCTCAGCCACATGCCTATCCCTGGGACACATGGACTGATAGTGGAGAAAGGTCAGTTCCTAAAAAGGGAAATAAAGTGTGACCTCTGGTAAGACAGGTGCAGAAAGAAGTCTCACTCTGGAGGGTCTGAGCACTATATATGCTGGGTCATAAGTGCTGTGGAAGCCCAGGGCCTTGAGGAGGGAGCCCTTTAGCTGGCAGGTGAGGCTTCAGTGGAAAGTGAGGGTGTGGACAGGTATGAGGTGTGGGAGAGCATTCTGAATGGAGAGGAAGATCGAGGGCAGAGACACAGAAATGCGAAAGCCACATCTGGCTTGAGTGTGACATCCACATAGGGGAGCAGTAGAGGGAGAGGTGAGGAAGGAATGATGGGGTTACAGGGTGCAAATCTCTGAATACTGGGTTAGGAATTTGGGCTGTAATCGGTAGGCAGTTCAAAGTTACTATAGCTGTTATTATTATTCAGGAAAAATAGTTAACATTTCCTGAGCTTTCACTGTATGCTCGGCCATTTACATGCAGGGGTGCCTGGGTGGCTCAGTCAGTTAAGTGTCCGACTCTTGATCTCAGATCAGGTCTTGAGCTCAGGGTCGTGAGTTCAAGCCCTGCGTTGGGCTCCACACTGGGTGTGGAGCTGACTTAAAAAATAAAAAGGTAAAAAATAAACATTTACATGCATACTATTATTTAATCCTCACAACAGTCCTATGCAGCAGGTACTATTATTACTGTTATGTAGATGAGAACACTGAGCCGCAAAGAGGACTCATTTGTCCAAGGTCATACAGACAGCAAGGAGCGGAACTAGGATTGTAACTTGGTCTGTCTGAGTCTAAAGCCCAAGGACTTAGAAGGATTAATAAAGGAGCATTAATAATGGGAGCAGCGGCAGGAGGTTTTTGGCGTAAGATTCGAATATTAAGTAGAGAGGCTGGGAGCCCCACATGGCTCTTCATGGAGTTAGTGGTCACTTCTCATGGTCTCTCTGCCACTCTTGACCTGGTCTTTCCCACTTAGAGAGAACACACAATGTGCCAGCTTCCAGGCTAGACATTTTCATATCCATAATGTCATTTACTCTTCATCTGTTAAAGTGACTTGCCCAAAGGTCACACTTCTAGCAAAAGGTGGAGCTGACTTAACACAAGTCTAAATGGGTCTAGTACCTGTTCTTACCACCAAATTGGAACCTGGGGGAGGAATACAGAAATTACAAGGTGAGGCTCTCAGCTCTCTGTACTCAGTGTTTACCTGTGGGCCGGGTGAAGTTAGCCAAGGCGTGGGGGGGGGTGGGGTTGCTGGCTTGAGTAGACAGGCTGAAAGCCTGGTTGAGAGTCAAGGGTGCAGGGTGCGGTAGTGGTTTAGAGCAGAGGACTTAGAATACTCTCTCTGCTCCTTCCCAGCATGTGGCCTTGGGTAAGTGAGTTTTCCTCTCTGTGTCTGTTTCCTTTTCTATAAAAAAGAGATTATTATTATTTTTTAAGATTTTATTTTTAAGTAATCTCTAGCATGGGGCTAGAACTCAACCCAGAGATCCAGAGTCACATGCTCCACCAACAGAGCCAGCCAGGCGCCCCAGGGAGATTATTATTGTACTTATCTCAGAGGTGGCAGAAAGAAATAAACAAAATGTTGGGTGTAAAGCACTGAGTGTGTTTCTAGTATACAGTAGGCACTCAATAAATGGTCACATCATTCCTGTGACATAGTCTGAGTGAAGAGCAGCCTGTGAGGAGCTCTTGTTGCTCAGATGGGAGGGTTTGGATTGCTGGGACGATCAAAGACCATGAGAAGTCATAAACGGTCAGCTGAAAAAGGTCTTACACATCAGCTGTCCCAGCTGCCTCATCTTACAGATGGAAAAAAACCTAGTCCCAGAGAGAAGAGACCAGTTCATGTCACAGAGTGAGGCTTTTCTACCCACGGAAGGGAGTTGATTCTGGCCACAGTTCATTCAGTGCTGGGGGCCTGCCATGTGCCAGGCACTGCTGAGTGCTGGGGTCGCAGCAGGGAACAGGCCGTGGGAGGTGGGGTGGGGGCTGGGAGACCAGAGCCGGGGTTGGCAGCAGGGGGCTGGTGACCCTGAGGCGAGCACCTTCCAGCCTTCCAACCGTAGAGTGTGTGTCCACACTCCCCCCCATTTCTTTGGGGTTTGTTTCAGATTTGGTTCAGGATTTTACTCATCCAGTGCATCTTTGTTTTAATTTTTTTTTAATGTTTATTTATTTTTGAGAGAGAGAGAGACAGAGCAGGGGAGGGGCAGAGAGAGAGGGAGACACAGAATCTGAAGCAGGCTCCAGGCTCTGAGCTGTCAGCACAGAGCCCGACGTGGGGCTCGAACCCGCCAACCATGAGATCATGGCCTGAGCCGAGGTCAGATGCTTAATCGACTGAGCCCCCCGGGCGCCCCCAGTACATCTTTGTTGTGTGTGCATGACCTGCTGAGCACACTGGGGGGATTTCTTTCCTCCTCCACCCTGTTGCCTCTCTTCCTTCCCCAACTGTCCCTTCCTTACTTCTTTCCTTTTTTCCATCTTCTCTCCCTACACCTTTCCTTTCTTTCTCACATCAGTCCTTTACTGACAGTCCCCCCTGTGCGCTAAGCTCCGTGTTAGGTGCTGGGAATTTGTAGTAAGGGTCCTTGCTGCCAGGCTGCTCACAGGGAATGGGAGAGGCAGGAAAGAAGACAGATCATCACTTTGTGCATGACACTTGAAATGACTGAGTCATGGGGCGCCTGGGTGGCTTAGTCGGTTAAGCGTCCGACTTTCGCTTAGGTCATGATCTCGCGGTTGGTGGGTTCGAGCCCCGCGTCGGGCTCTGTGCTGACTGCCAGCTCAGAGCCTGGAGCCTGCTTCAGTCTGTGACTCCCTCTGTCTCTGGCCCTCCCCTGCTCACGCTGTCTCTCTCTCTCGGTCTCCTAGAAATAAATAAAACATTAAAAAAAAAATTAAAAAAAAAAAAAATGAAATGACTGAGTCAAGCACAGGGTATTTTAGGAGCACAAAGGGGACTTCTGACACAGTTAAGGGCAGCCAGGGAAGTCTTCCCAAAAAGTCACAGCATCTGAACTCAGTCTTAGAGGTTGGAGCGGAGGGAGAAGAGTAGCCAGGCAGAAGAAACAGTATGATCCTAGGCAGGAGGAGGGAAAACGGCCTGGTGTGTTTGGGGACTACCAGCGATTAGGGCAAGGAGTGGGGAGTGTTCAGAAAGGGAAGCTAGATTGTGGAGGCTGCTAAGCCATGGTAGAGTGTTTACAGACTATCTTTTGGCATGTCGTTGAAAGTTTTGGGGGAATAATTAATACATGCACATGATACAAAATTCAAAGGTAAAAAGGTATACAATCAGGCATCAGTCTTCTTTCCTGCCTTCATTCTCCAGTGATCCTCTGAGAGCTCTCGGGATAACCCCTGTCACCAGTTTCCTGAGTATCCTTTCCAAGACATCTCAGAAATACACAAGCAAATGCAAACAGTTTTGTTTTTGTTTTTGTTTTTTTTACAAAGATGGTGTATTAGTTATCCATCGCTGTATAACAAATTACTCCAAAACTTAGTAGCTTAAAGCAACAAGCATTATCTCAGTTTCTGTGAGTCCCAAGAATGTGGAGCAGCTTAGTTGGGCAGTTCTGGTTCGAGGTTGCTCCTGATCTCCTGATGTTACAACCAAGACCTCAGTGGGGGGGGGGGGGGGGGGGGGGGGGGGGGGGGGGGGGGGGGGGGGTAAGGGCGGGCTGTGGTCGTCTCAGGTTGACTGGGGCTGGAGGATCCACTTCTAAATGCTCTATGTGTTGGAAGGAGCCCCCAGAATGAATGATCCAAGAAAGAGGGAGAAAGGAAGAAGCTATATCATTTAACCTTTTTTTTTTTTTTTTTTGGTAACAGTTTTATTGTGATAGAACTCATACGCCATACAGTTCATCCATAGGAAATGTATACTTCAGTGGTTTTTAGTCTATTGATAGAGTTGTACAATCATTACCACAATCAACTTCAGGATATTTTCACTACCTCAAGAAGAAGCCTTATACCCTTTAGGTATCACCCCCTAGAGCCCCTCTCCAACCTCCCCAGCCTCTGAACAACCACTGATTTAACTTCCTGTCTCTGTTAGCCTGTTCCATTTCACATCAATGAGATCATACAATATGTGGTCTTTGCAACTGGCTTCTTTCACTTGGCATAATGTCTCCAAGGTTCATTCCTGTTATAGCATGTATCAGTACTTCATTCCTTTTTATGGCCATAATGTTGTATTCTATGGATAGGCCAGATTTTGTTTATTCATTCATTAGTTGATGGACATTTGCGTTGTTTTGACTTTTTGGCTATTATGAAGAATGCTGCTATGAACATTTGTGTACCAGTTTTTGCATGGATGCATGTTTTCATTTCTCTTGGGTATATACTTAGGAGTGGAATTTCTGGCTCAAATGGCAACTCTATATTTAACATTTTGAGGAACTGCCAGATTGTTTTCCAGAGTGGCAGTACTATTGTGCATTCCCACCAGCAGTGTATGAGGGTTCTTATTTCTTCATATTCTCATCAATACTTATTATCTGACTGTTTAAGTTATAGCCATCCCACTGAGTGTGAACTGGTATCTCATTATGGCTTTGATTTGTGTTTCCCTAATGATTCATGGTGTTGAGAGTCATTTCCTGTGCTTCCCAGCCATTTGTATATCTTCTTTGGAGACATATCTATTCAGATCCAGTGTCCATTTCTTAATTGGGTTATTTTTCTTCTTTATTATTGGGTTGTAAGAGTTCTTTGTATAGTTTAGATACAGTCCCTTATCAGGTATATTATTTGCAAATATTTTCTTCCATTCCATGACTGTCTTTTTTGTCTCTCTTGATAGTTTCTTTTGAAACACAAAGGTTTTTAATCTATACAAAATCTAGCTCACCTTACCTTTTTTTCTTGTGGTTCTTGTGCTTTTGGTATCATAGTTAAGAAGCCTTTGCAAATCCAAGGGCACAAAAAACTTACCTCTGTGTTTTTACCTAGGAGTTTTATGATTTCAATTCTCCCAATTAGATCTCTGATCCATTTGAATTAGTTTTTATATATGGGGTCTCTGATCCATTTGAATTAGTTTTTATATACGGGGTAAGGTAAGGAAGGGTCCAGCATCATTCTTTAACATCTAGCAATCCTGTTGTCTCAGCAACATTTTTTGAAAAGACTACTTCTTCTCAACTGAATGCTCTTGGCACCCTCGTCAAAAATCAATTAACCACAGATACACGGGTGAATTTCTGGACTCCGTTCTATTCCATTGATCTATATGTCTGTCCTTATGCCAGTAGCAGACTGTCCTGATGACTGTTGTTTTGTGGTGAGTTTTCAAATCAGGGAGTGTGAGTCCTCCATCCGTGTTCCTTTTAAAGATTGTTTTGGCCATCACATTGCCTCTTTAAAAATTTTTAAGTTTTTTTAAGTAGGCTTCCCATCCAGGGCAGAGCCCAATGTAGGGCTTGAACTCACGACCCGGAGGTCAAGACCTGAGCTGAAATCAAGAGTGGGACACTTAACCGACTGAGCCACCCAAGCACCCCCATCACACTGCCTTTTATGTCCTAATCTCAGATACCACATACCATCGCTTTTATCACACTCTACTGTTAAGATTCCATTTTAGTGTATAAAGAGCTACTTTTATTTTATTTTATTTTTTAATGTTTTACTTATTTCTAGGAGAGAGAGAGAGAGCGTGAGCAGGGGAGGGTCAGAGAGAGAGGGAGTCACAGACTGAAACAGGCTCCAGGCTCTGAGCTGGCAGTCAGCACAGAGCCCGACGCGGGGCTCGAACCCACAAACCGCGAGAGTCGGACGCTTAACCGACTAAGCCACCCAGGCGCCCCGAGCTACTTTTATTTTATTTTAAATGTATATTTATTTATTTTGAGAGACGGGGGTTGGAGGGGCAGAGACAGAGAGAGTGACAGAGAGAATCCCAAGCAGGCTCCACCCTGTCAGTGCAGAGCCTGATGCTAGGTTCTATGTCACAAACTGTGAGGTCATGACCTGAGCCAAAATCAAGAGTCAGATGCTTAAGTGACTAAGTCACCCAGGCACTCTTAAAGAGCTACTTCTTCTTAAGAGCTGCATAATATACTCTTGTGTAGATGCGTCATTATTTATTTCATCAATATTTAAGTTGTTTATAATATTTTGCTCTAACAATATTTCAGTGGATAATGTTGCATATAAATAATTTGATATATACATATAAGGATAAAATAAAGACTGAGAGCAGAATTGCTGGATTAAATGGTCTGTATATTTCATTTTGACAGATCCAGCCACAGAACCCTCTGTAGAAGTTGTACAGAATTACACTCCCAGCAGCAATGTATAAATGTACCTGTTACCCCACATCCTTGCCAACTGAGTGTGTTATCAAATATTTTATTTTTTGCCAACCTGATCAGTAAAAAAAAAAAAAAAACCTCTAAAATTTTTTTAAATGTTTGTTTATTTTATTTTTGAGAGAGAGAGAGAGTGCAAGCTGCAAGCAGGGGAGGGGCAAAGAGAGGGAGAGAGAATCCCAAGCAGGGTCCATGCTCAGTGCAGTGCCTAATGCAGGGCTTGGTCTCATGAACCATGAGATCATGACCTGAGCCAAAATGAGCCACCCAAAATACTCTCTTATAGTAGTAAGTTGCCTTTCTCTTATTATGAATGAAGTAAACACTTTATATATATATCTTTTCTGGGGGCGCCTGAGTGGCTCAGTTGGTTAGGCATCCAACTTCGGCTCAGGTCATGATCTCACGGTTCGTGGGTTCGAGCCCCACGTTGGGCTCTGTGCTGACAGCTAGCTCAGAACCTGGCGCCTGCTTCAGATTCTGTGCCTCCCTCTCTCTCTGACCTTCCCCTGCTCATGCTGTCTCTCTCTCTCAGAAATAAATTTTAAAAAAATTTAAAAAATTATATATATCTTTTCTTTAAACTGCTTATATATATTTCTTTTTTAAAATTTATTTAAAGTTTATTTTTTTATTTTGAGAGAGAGAGAGCACACACGTAAACAGGGGAGGGGCAGAGAGATAGGGAGAGAGAGAATCCCAAGCAGGCTTTGCGCTGCCAACACAGAGCCTGAGAGATCACAACCTGAGCCCAAATCATGAGTCGGAGGCTTAACCCACTGAGTCACCCAGGTATACACACACACACACACACACACACATTTATATAAGGTATTATGTATTTTTATAAGGTATATATAGGTGTATTTTATAAGGTATATTTATAAGGTGCATTATATATTTTTATAAGACACACATATATATATATATATATATATAATGGTATAATGAGAGCCCTGGACCAAGAGTCTGTGCCTGACACATAGTAGGTGCTTAACAGGTGCCTGTAAATGAATGAATGATGACATCTGACCAAAGTCCTTTTCTACCACCCACTCCTTTGGAGGCTGCATATTCAGTGGTCAGACAACCTGAATGTGAATGCTAAGTGTGGCCTTACGAATTACTTGTCTTTAGGAAGGTTACACAATTTCTGAGTCCAGGTTTTCTCGTCTAGAAGATAGGGGTAATAATAGTAACTATCTCAAGGGACTGTTGAAGGGTTGATTGTGAATACTGTATGGACCTGGGCACAGAAGAGACCCTCAAGAACTGTTAGCAATTGTTATTAGCTGGTGTGTGACTTGGGTCAAAACACTTTGGCTCCAGCATTCCACTGTCTGTGCTCGAACAAGGGAGGAAGACAGAAAAGTGGGAAGAATTAGAATCTAAGGCTCAAGAAGCAGGTAGGGCTGCCTTTGGAGGGTTTTCTAAGTTGGGCCTTGCAGTTTGGGTCTTACCCTTATGTGATGCGCATTCACCTTTAGGCCTGAGAGTCACCAGGGCCAGATGTGGGTGGAGAAAGACGACTCGAGAGGCTGCTGCCGAGATGGACCAGATGGAGGCTTGGTGGGGGCAAGGAGCCCATGGTCCTGGCGAAAGGTGCTGAGGAGGCAGGGAGAGAGGAGGAGGAAGAGGGGAGACCCCCTAGGACCTCAGCAGCTGTGCTGGGGGTGAGGCCAAAGCAGGTGGTACACGCGATGCCAGGTCTCCTCCTTGGGCGGCTGGGTCTCTGGACTGGCATTCCCAGACACGCAGGATGACGATCACGTCAGTGTGGGGAAATGGTGAATCTGCAGACCCTGCGGGGTGTGCAAGAGGAAAAGTCTGACAAGCAATTGGGTATTTGGGCCTGGAGCCTAGGGGAGGGGTCTCAGCTGGAGACCGAGATGTGAGGCGTCCTCAGATGAGTCTGAGGGTGGGTGAAATTACCCCGGGGAGAATGTGCAGGGAGAGGAGGAGAGCCTAGAAACACCACCCTTTAAGAGGCAGGTTGAAGAGAAGCCAGAACTGGAGGCTCGGAGAGAAGAGCCAGAGCAGCTGCTGAGATGAGCAACTGAGACACTGAGAAGGGTGGCCTCGAGAAAGGACGCCTGCCTGGAGGAGTCAGGGGGGACCGGGAAGGGATGGAAGCACCTGGAAGGGCCTGGTCCGAACTAGAGGGACAGGAGACTTTGGACCAAACCCGAGAGAAGATGTGGCGGAGCCGAGCCAGGGCAATGGGGGATGCACAGATGGGTAGACGCAAAGGTTATTAAGAGGCCATGGGCTCCACGTAGGCTGGGCCTGATGGGGGTGGTGAAGTACATACCGTTCCCGAATGAGTACCCCACGAAGTGATGAGGGTCCCATCTCTCTGTAACAATATCTGTGACACCAGATACACTTATTTGTCTTCTCATTTAAGAACATTTTTGTTTTAATTCCAGTGTAGTTAACATACAGTATGATATTAGTTTCAGGTGTACAATATAGTGATTCAGCAGTTCCACACATTACTCAGTGCTCATCAAGATAAGTGTACTCTGAACTCCTTTCACCTATTTTGCCCACCCCCCCCCCCCACAATTATTTGTCTCCTTACTAGTCACCCTGCTACCCTGTAGTGTCCTCAAGATCGGGAACCAGGAGCCGAGGACCGAATTTCAGAGAAAGAGTGTCCTAGGAAGAGGGCATGGTCAGCACAAAGGCCTCCAGGTGGGGCTGAACTTGACTTGTTTTAAGGGACAGAAAGGAGGCCAGTGAGGCCAGAGTTGATGGCATAGAAGTCTAATGGCTCCAGGGAAGGTGGGGGAGCCTACTTCGGTGCTCCTGAGTGCACCCAGGGAGCTGGCGGAGGGCACTGAGCAGGGGAGTGGCACCATCCATTTCTGAAAGTTCACTGTGGATGCTGAGTGGGGAGCAGCTGGTGATGAGGTAAGCGCGGGAGCTGAGAACTTAGGAGGCCCCGGTGATCATCTAGTTAGGAGGGGTCATGGCCGGTTGGACAGATAGGTGCAGTTGAGATGGAGAGAAGTGGTCAGATCCTGGATAGTTTGGGAGGACGAGCCAGTCGACCTTGAGAATGGATTGCATGTACAGGTATCCGGAAGAGTGGGGTCAGGTGCCTCCTAGCATCTGGGTATTGATTGGATGGGGGGTGGTGAGCCCGGTCACAGGAGTCCCAACCCCCAGCATCCCGGGCTGATAGAGGCATGAAGATTGGGCTTAGATCTACAAATCCAGTGGGCAGGTAAGAGCTGACTGTTACAGTCTCCCTTGTCCGAGGGGAGCAGAGCCAGTGCTCAGACTTAGAAGCAGGGGCCTGTAGACCCCCTCCTTCCCTTGGGGGGTCCGTCTGTCGGAGGTTGTCACCACCAGTCCCTAGTGCACCGCGCGCTGGGGAAGCAATTCATTGGAATGCTGGGATCTCAATGCGGATGCAAACTCTTCACTGGGCTCCTCTCAGCCCTAAATGTAGCCTCATCCTTTCCTAAACCTAAAGGAGGGACTCACCGGCAACACAAGCAGCTGGCCGTGTGTTCTATGCTGGATCGCTGCTCTGTGTTCCTCCCCTTTCCTAAGACCTTTACTGCTTTGTAAAGTTATTGTTGTTCTTTGTAGAAAAACTGGGGACTATAGATGAGCAAACTTACATCTGTGATCTCACGCTCCCAGAAGCAGTCATAGGGGTATAGAGTACTGGTTATGAGCAGGCTCTAGAGCCAGACTCTCTGGGTTCAGCCTTGCTGGCTGGTTTTGCAACTTACCAGCTGTGTGACTTTGGATAACCTGGATAACCTCTGTGAGTCTCAGTGTCCTCATCTGTAAAAAGAAAAGTATAATGCAGATTACTATGCAGACTAAATGATCTAAGGTGTGTAAAGTACTACAGTGTCTGGCGTGGTAAATTCTATATAACTATTTGCAGTAACTATGTAAGTATTTTTTCCCAAAGTGAAATTATAATGTGCTAATTTTTACAGCCTCTGGAAACCTAACATATCATAAGTATTTTCTGTATCATTAAATATTCTTCAATAGCTACCTGAGCAAATTTATATTGAAGTTCCATAGCTGAATGGTATTCCATAATATGAAAGAGCTGTATTCCCATATTGCTGGATAATAAGTTGCTGCTTTCCTTTATTATTTCCCCCTCTCCTCCTCTTCTCTCTCTCATAAGTAACAACGTGATGGACATCCTTGGAGCTAAATCTTCGAGCATATCCATGAGGGTTTTCTTAGGATAAATTCCCAGAAATTGGCAAGCTCAGTCAAAAGGGGTTTAGAGATTTTCATTTTTATGTTTTTGTGACTGACGCATTATTTCTGAGAGTTACATTCGGCCTGCGCATTGCCATTTTTGTTGAGTTCATTATTTCGTTGCAAGTGAGTGAGAATCTCTGTCAATAGGCACTTACTTGTAGACAACTCCTGCCCACCTTCTGGCTTCAGGTCACTCTTTCATATGGTTCTGAAGCCAAATGTGCAGCAGGTTATCACTGCAATGTCTCTCTCCTTTCCTGTCTTCCAGACACTCAATTCCCCTCCCTGGAAGTAACCAAGGTTGGAGCGTGAGTTGTCAACGTTCATTAGATCGAGCCCCGCGTCGAGCTCTGTGCTGACAGCGCAGAGCCTGCTTGGGGTTCTCTCTCTCCCCGTCCCAGATTCGTGTTTTCTCTCTCTCAAAAGAAATAAACTTAAAAAAAAAAAAAAAAGTAATCAAGGTTACCATTGTCTTACAAGCCTTTCCAGAAATATTTTATGTACATAGAAGAAAACACACACACACACACACACACACACACACACACACACACACACACACTCTTTCCCCACTCCTTAGAGAACGCTAGCATCGTGCCACAAATGTTGCTCTGGACCTTGCCTTTCACTAAGCACACCCACACACCGTCCCACATCAGCACACCAAGGGCTTCCTTTGTTCCTTTCAGGACTACATGGTGTGCATTGCATGGATGTGCTCTGTCTAACCTGTGATCTGTTGGTGGGCGCTTAGTTTCTTTCTGCTGTTTACTTATGAAGCATGATCTATGTAGCCTTTTTAAAAGTTGGCTTTTATTGAAGTATACTTGGGGAAAAGCACAAAAATCCTTACCTCTACAGCTCGGAGAATTTGCACGGAGTGAACGTGCCTGTGGAAATAGCATCCAGACTAGGAACCTCACGCCCCCTTCAATCACTACCCCCAAAGGGAATCACTATCCTGACTTTTGAGCCTGGAGGTTAGTGTTGCCTGTTTTTGACCTGTATATGCACAGAATCACACTTTTCCTCAGCTGAATGGCTCTCGGATGCACCAAGTTGTTGCTCCCAGCGTTTTCCTCCTCCGGCAAGGTCGTGCTCTGGTGACAGCGCCCTCCGGCCTTGCAGAGGCGCCCTCTGGCTGTGAGCTGACGAGGTGGGGGAGGGGGGGAGCAAGCTCTCCCGGGTCTCCTTTTATGGGGACGCTAATCCCATCATGAGCCCTCACCAAACCCTAATCACCTCCAAATACCCTCACCCTGGGGGTTAGGGCTTCAACATATGAATTTTCTGGGGACACGGTTCAGTCTATAGCAAGCCTCTGTGGAGTCAGTCACCTAGGGACCGAACGCCCTGGGGACCTCGCGTCTGCCCCCCACCCCTCCCCAGTAAAGGGTAGCAGCTGTGACAGGTCAGGCATGGGGCGGGCAGCTGAGCAAAAACAGAAGTCTCCCTCGTGGGAGCGCCCAGCTCAGCAAAGGTCCCTTGAGGATGGTGTAACAGTGTTATAATGAAATGATATTAAAATAGCTGAGCATAAAACGCATCATTAAAAAGCTCTACTTAAAGGCACATTTACAGCACAAGCTTTAAAGAAAATAAACACGAGTGTATAGTATATTTTCTCTTATTAATTCTTCACTACTTTTGGTCTCATCCAAGTTTCATTCCCAAACTCAAGTATCATTCTTCCTTTTAACTCTCTTTTAATTTCTTAATTATCTTTTTAAAACCTTAAGAGGATTTCATAGTCTGGCATAGATGGAAAAGGATTGTCCGTAGTAATATAGTTTTTGTTATAAAGTAATATATGCAGATGTTAGACACTTTCAACAGTATAAGAGGGCACAGAATGAAGAGTGTGCCCCTCTCCACCTCCCAGGCCACATATCCGAGGCATCCATCATTAAATTGCTTCTGTATACCTTGTGTGTACCTGTATATAGACATGCAAGCTTATATGTATATTCTTTGAAAAATCAATATCTTAAATGATGTTTTTATTTATTCATTTTTTAAAAAGTTTATTTATTTTGAGAGAGATGGGGGTAGAGGGAGGGGCAGAGGAGGAGGGAGGGAGGGAGAGAGAATCCCAAGCAGGCTCCACATTGTCAGTGCAGAGCCTGACGCGGGGCTCGAACCCATGAACCTCCAGATCATGACCTGAGCCGAAATCAAAAGAGTTGCACGCTTAAACGATTGAGCCACTAAGGTGCCCAAATGATGTTTTAAAATTTCACAAGTAATAAGTGAATATGTTCATTTATATGTTACATATATGTATATGTAAAGCTGAAACATTACCTAAAGGCTAAAGTCCCCACCCCCTCCCTGCCCAGAGGCCACCACTCTTATAAATTAAATTCCCATTTTCCCTAAGTCTTTTTCTGTGCATTTACATACACATCCATGAGGCAAATATACCATGTCATTTTCTGTGTTCCCTCTACTTTTCACCCTCTCTCATGGTAAAGTAGACATAACATAAAATGTACCATTTTAACCATTTTTAAGTGCCCAGTTCCATGGCATTGAGTACTTTCAGCATGTTGTGCCCCACACCCATCTCTGTCTTCCAGAACTTTGTTTCATCTTGCAAAATTGAATCTCTGTCCCCTTTAAACACGAACCCTCCACACCCCTCCCCCAGCCCCTGGCAACCACCTTCCTCCTTCCTGTCTCTGTTAACTTGACTCCTCTAGGGACATCATGTCAGCGGAGCCCAAAGTATTCGTCCTTCTGTGACTAGTACATTTCACTGAGCATAATGTCCTCAAGGTTCCTCTGTGTCATAGCGCGTGTCAGAATTCCCTTCCTTTTTAAGGCTGAATAACATCCCATTGTATGTCTGGACTGCCCCCTGCTTCTTTGAAACGAGAGGGAACACGCCTGTGTGTGGATTGTCTACCTGCTCTTGTATCCAAGGGGAGAGGTGGTTCAGAGTATGGCCCTAGCTCTGCTATCTCTACATGTGACCTTGGGCACACCGCTTAACCTTCCTGGGTCTGTTTCTTCATTCATAAACATAGGGCCGTTAGAACAGTGCCCGAAACACTATGTGTTTGATTTTTTAAAATGACAGTTGCTGGGGCACCTGGCTGGCTCAGTGGGTAGAGCATATGACTCTTGATCTCAGGGTCATGAGTTCAAGCCCCATGGGGGGCATGGAGCCTACTTAAAATTAAAAAAAAAAAAAATTTCGACCGCTTTTTGCAGCAGACGTCAGGTGTCAGAAAGCTTGCTCTGTCAGTCCTCACAGCCACTCATTCCTTCTACCTATTCTACCTTGTAAGAAGGTACATCCTTCTTAAAAACTGTAGATGGGATTACACCATACACTGTGTTGTGAACCTTGATTTTTAAGATTTCTTAATATATTTTAGAAGATCTTCCATGACAGCATATACATCTCTTCTCCACTTATTTTAATGGCTTTACAGTATTCCCTGGCATGGATATGCCAGACTTTATTTAATAGGTTCCCTCTTAATAGACATTGCAGTTTTTTGTTATACAGATGGCGGTGCAGTGAATATGCCCCGTACACACCCTCTGTGTACATGCATAAGTTCAGCCATGGGGTGCATTTCTGAGTCAGGGATAAGTGCATTTATGATTCTGATGGATACCGCCATGTTGTTCTCCAAGCAGAGGAGACGTCCCACCTTCACACACCACAATGAGGCATATGCCCATTGTAGTGATGATGGCGACCACCCAGTATATGCTGTGGCCTTGAGAAGTCAATATCACCATCCCTATGATGACAGAACAGAGGTTCAGAGAGGTGAAGTGACTTGCCCAAGGACACACAGTTAAAGAGATGTTCTCCCAATA
Source organism: Hyaena hyaena (assembly GCF_003009895.1). Taxonomy (NCBI): domain Eukaryota; kingdom Metazoa; phylum Chordata; class Mammalia; order Carnivora; family Hyaenidae; genus Hyaena; species Hyaena hyaena. Next base: position 3,735,128 of record NW_024080688.1, read on the forward strand.
TATACATTATGATACAAACTTCAAAAGGAATAACACATTATTATAACAGTTAGGACTAGACTTGGCTGCATATGATAGGAAAACCCAAAATAATTGTGGTCTAACGGCCTAAGGTTCTAGTCTCTTATATAAAACAAATGCCCAAGACCTAGACAGTCCAGAGCTGGTATGGTTGCCCCTGAAGTCAAGAGTTCTTTTTGGAGCTCTGCTTCACCACTCTTGGGTAAGGCCCTTGTCCTCATTGTTGAATATGGCTGCTGGAGCCCCAGCCATCACCTCTTCATTCCAGGCAGCAGGATGAAGGAATGGATGAAGAAAAAGGGGCCAAGAGCACATTCTAGCATCCTTATAAAGTTATTTTTCATGAAGACACATAGCATGCATTTTTACCTGCTCGTGTGGCCGAGTCATGTAGCTGCAAAGGAAGGTGGAAACTCTGTTTTTGATGGTCAAGTTCTCAGCAAGACTGGGGGTTCTAATAGTAAGGAATGGGGATGAACAGATACAGTAGCAAAGTACTGGTCTCTGCCATGATTCTGTATAAAAATTAAGCTAATCACCTTCCCCAGGCAGTGGCTGTTAACTGTTCTGGACTATCTGGAAAAAGACTTACCTCTTTTGTCCAAAATTTTTTTCCACTTTGCCAAGAGTTGCCGTGACCTGTCCCCACTTCATGAGTAATAATTTGCATACCTCTTCTCACCTGCCAGTTGATTCTCACAAAAGCCCTATGAAATAAGTAGGGTGGATGTCATGACCCCATTTTACAGATGAAGAAACTGAGGCAAACCGACTTTGCCTAAAGTGACACAGTGGAGAATGGAGTTCAGCTTCCTGTTGAGGCCATACAAGGTGGGCAGGGTCTCAGGGCCTCAAGGAGAAAGGCTCAGTTTGGTGCTAGTATTTCCTTAACTCCTTACACACTATTAAGTCTCTTAAACAGGGAGAGAGCTTAGAGCATTTGGCAGGCGAAAGTATCCAGCTAGAATCTAAGAACATTGTTTTGGTTTCATTATATTTATAGTTGCCTTCTATTTGTGGCAAAGGATCCTGGTTTCCTTTTCTATGATAGTGATATAAAGCTTACTTTTTAAGCAAATGCCTCTAAGTTAAAAAGTGAGGCTATTAAAAGAAAAATGTTAAGTAAAGACCTGTCTGGGTTTAAATACAGATTCCCCCCACTGACTAGCTCCGTGTCATGGGGTATGATACTTGGTTCCTCGGAGCCTGTTTTCTCATCTATAAAATGAGGATGATGGTTTTCCCCACCTTATAGATTTATAATAGCATCAAACAAGATCGTAATGTCAGGAGCTGTGTAGGTAAGCACTCCGTGCTATTTGTTAACATTATTACAGTTATGAACTATGAATATTCATATTATTAGTTTTGTCATAACACTTTCTGGCTGCTTGGAGCAGGGGAAGTCAGTGGACTGAAGGGTAATGGGTAGAGATGCCCCATCGGAGGGCCCCTTCCTCTATACCACTGGTTCCAACCAGGGACAGGTTTGCCTCCCCCCCCCCCCGGGGGACATTGGGCAATGTCTGGAGATGTTTTTTTGATGACTGGGGGAGGGTGGTGGGTGGAAGTGTTTCACTGGCACCTGGTGGGTTGAGACGAGGGATGATACTCAACGTCCCACAAGAAACAGGACAGCCCCGCCCCCCCCCCATCATGAAAAGTTATCAGGTCAAATGTCAAAAATGTTTCCATCGAGAGGCTCTACCCCACAGGGCACCCCACACCCGTGTGTGTGTGTGACTCAGAGCAGCCGGCTCATTATTTCCAAAGGAAACTCCATCTCAGACTCCAAAGACTTCAGCCTCAGTCTTCTCATTCAGCACGTGGGGATGCTGAAAGCTGCCTTACCTGTAGTCATCCGTCTCCTGAGGGTTCAACCCCTTTGTCACTTCCTTCCTTGTCTTAGGCTGTCCCTGGTGGTCTCTTCCTCTCTTCCCCCAGGTCCAGGGGAACCCTCTGATCGGTTTTTCTCCATTTGCTTGGCTTCTGGGTGTCTCCCCTTCCCTGAGCAGCCTTGGGGGCCCCCTAGCCACCTGCGACGCTGCACGGCAGAGGAGGCGGAGAGTTAGAGGTGGGGAGGCCCCGCCCCGCCCCCTCCCAGCGGCCTGTTAGGCCGGGTCTCTACCCGGAGGCTTCCTCGCCAGCACTCCTTGACACGCATAAGTATCCTGTTGGTGTATTGACTTGGTTCCCGTTCTCCCGCACCCTCCTGGGGACCACGCCCCCAGTGGCCCCAGCACCCTGCGCGGCGCCCGGCACGTAACTGGGGTTTTCGAGCGCAGTGTAGAAGGGAGAGGCGGAGAGAGGAAAGGGCCAGGGGCTCGATCCAGAGAAGGAAGAGAAGCGAGAAGAGGAAGAGAGAAGAGGCGGTGTGACGAAAGAATGTTAAATGTGGAGAGATCCAGCCAGACCAGGGGAGAGGGAGGGTCGAGGCCGACACTTGGGCATCACGGAGACAAGCCCGAGAGAGAGGAGGGCTGTGAAGAGACAGATGCGGAACAAGAGAGGTGGGAAGGGTGGGCAAGAGAAAGGAACGGGGAGGCTCGCGACTCAGAGGCACGTGAGCGGCGAGGGCGACGGCGTGCGGGCGCAGGGCCACGGGAAGGGGGGTCCTTGAGGGCCGAGCGCGGAGCTGCCGAGGGGAGAGGCCCGCCCTGCGGAGCCCCGCGCTGCTGCCGGCAGCTCCGGGTGCGCGGGCGCCGTCTCCATGGAAACGGGACGCTCTGGGCTGGCGAGGAAACGCGGCCTGGGGGGCGGGGCTGGGCGGATTTGGCCCATCCTCAGGCCCCTTTCCTCACCCCAGCCTTTCGCTGAGGAGGCGGGAGCGCGCCACCCGGGCCAGAGCCTCGGATACCCGGGAATTCCTTCTCCCCCTTCCGCCGCCCCGGCGTTCGAACCTCCTCTCGTCCCCGACTGGGGCCTGGGATGCCTTGCAAAATGTCTGGGCTATTTGGGGAGATGGGCGGTTCGATCTTCTCCGTAGGCTCCTCCTCTCTTCCCGCCCAGCGCTCGGTGCCGGGCCTTCTCTGTATCCAGAACCGCAGTCCCAGAGATGAGCCTGCCCACTGCTCCCAAATTTCCATCCCCAAACCGATTTCTCCCCGAGCTTACCTCTCGCCATTAGGGTGTCCAAAGTGCATCCTCGAACTTGTGGAATTCTCTAGCTCCCCAGGCTCATTTTCACTCCAGGGCGTCTCGCATTCGCCGTCCCCTTTGCCAGGAACCCCCTTCCCAGCCGGGAAGCGACTCGCTCGCAGTACTCTAGCTGCGAAGCATCTTGGAGGAGGCAGGCACCGGAGAGGGGGCAAAGCCCCAAATGTGTGCGTGTGCGGTCACAGTGCTGTGGGGGAACCCTGCATCAGGACGCGGGGCACAGCCTAGGGGCGTGGGGGATGCTGTCGTGTCGCAGGAGGGCAGGGAAAGCCACAGGAGGCGAAACCTTGGAACCAGGGCCCCCGGCGCACCGGCAGACGGGAGTCTGGAGCCTAGGGAGCACTTCCTTGAATGACATGTGAGGGAGAGACCCGACAAGGCTGAGGGCGTCCTCCCCACCCGAGGGATCAGATGGGCCACGTGCCCAGTGGGCAGCACGGACCACCACCCTCTCTTTGTCATCACTGTCTGCTAAAACCCAGGTTAAGCACCCCATGGGCCTGGTGCGGAGCGTTCGGCTCTCAGACACAGTAACCTCGTTGCTGGTGGCACTGTCAGACAGCGACAGGGTAACATCAACCCGCAGGCAGAGTCGCAAGTCACGAGGCTGGTGGCTCACACCGCGTGGCGGGAGGGGAAGGTCACAACCGCCCGTTGCCTACTGAGCCCGGGGGGCTCTCATTGGCTGTGGTGGGGCATGTGCGGCTCTCCGAGCCAATCAGTTACCAGAGGAATGCGATGTCCTGATTGGCTCAGACTTAGGTCCCACCCACTAGGCTGGGTTCTGTGAAGCGCCTACTCAGACTGGGTTTGGATTGGCAGAGGTGGGTCACTAAACCCTGGGAGTGGATGCCACTGTGGGGAACCAGCCGGGGCCTGTTTCCTTAGAAAGCTCTTCTTGGCCCCGCCCATCTCCCCTCCCCCACCATCTGAAACTAAGCTGCCCGCTCCCCAGTAATTTCCTTATTTATGTGACTGTTCTTTTTTGTTTGTTTTGACTAGTTTTGATGATGATAATAACATTTAACATATTTCTGGGATTTACTGTGTCAAGCATTTACATTTGCTGCCTCCTGTCGTCTTTGCAACGACGTGGATACCGTCATTAGCCCCATTTTACAGATGAGAAAAACAGGATCAAAGGTGAAGGGCCTGGCCTGCGGTCCCACATCTAGAAAAGAGCGGAGTCAGGCTTTGAGCCCCAGCCCTCTAAGTGTTTGCTCTAATGGACCTTTCCCCCGCCTGCCTGCAAGCCCTCTGAGGCTGGAGGCCAAGCAACACTCCTGTCCCCTGCCCAGTCGGGTGCCCGGCACACACGGGGCCCTCAGTGAGGAAATGCCGGGCACTGTGCGGAGCGTATTGCACACCTTCCTTCCGGTGATCCTCACCACCACCCTGTGAGGCAGTACTACTATTTCCGGGATACAGAACAAACAGGCGGCAACCCCAAGGTCGTATACCCAGTAAGTGAAAGAACTTAGCCCAGTCTTTTCTTTGAGAGCAGCGCTCAACTGCCTGAATGAGAACGTATGTCCAGCATCTTGAAGGGAAGGGAATGGGGCTCGACGAATGTTTGTTGAATGAATGACAAAAATAAAGAAAAAACGAGTAGGTTGGGAGGGGGTAAGCGTGGTTAGGATGCTAAAGGGAGCTGAAGCATGTGCCCGTGGGCTGCTGTTTTCTTGTTATTTCCACGAAGCCTTCCTGGAGGAGTTGATTTGACGGGGGCATTATGGGTCCTGGAAAGTTTCTGCTCCCCGAGGCAGGAGGCCATCCATCTGAGACCCTAAAGTTTCTGGAACCCATTGGAAGCTGCTAACAGGCCCTAGGGTTGATAGGCAGAGCGTGGGGTGGGGGTGGGGTGGGGCGGGGTGGGGGTGGGGTGGGGCGGGGTGGGGGTGGGGTGGGGCGGGGTGGGGGCGGGGAGGGACAGGCAGCGGCGGGGGCGGGGCCTGCTGCGGGGGCTGGACCGCTGTGGTGGTGCTGGGGCTCCGGGGAGTACTCAACCCCTTCTCTCTTCCTCCCTGGCCTCGGCCGTGCGCCCCACCTCGCGCCCCCGCAGCTCTGTGCCTCGTGCTGGGCTGCATGATCTTCCCCGACGGCTGGGACGCCGAGACCATCCGGGACATGTGCGGGGCCAAGACCGGGAAGTACTCCCTGGGGGACTGTTCGGTGCGCTGGGCGTACATCCTGGCCATCATCGGCATCCTCAACGCCCTCATCCTCTCCTTCCTCGCCTTCGTGCTGGGCAACCGGCAAACAGACCTGCTGCAGGAGGAGCTCAAGCAGGAGAACAAAGGCGAGTGCGCATGCGGCGGGGGCGGGGCCCGGAGCTGTGACGTCCCGAGAGGAAACGCAAGCTGGAAAGCGTGCAGGCAGTGAAAGTCGCTTGACGTCATTCCTCACATCCCAGCATTTGCACGTCTGTGACCCAGCAGCCCCAGCCAGGAGCATAAACCCATGAGAGAGGCGCTGGGATGGTCTTGGCAGCACTTTCTAATAGCGAACTACTAAAAACAATGGCCGTTGACAGGAGAATGGTTAAGTAAATGGGGATGTGTTCCTATCATGGAATAGTGCACAATGAATGAGTGCACTTTAGTTATAAGTGACAGAATGGACACATCCTGGAAACGCAATGTAATATCGAGAAAGAGAAGGAGAAAAAAAAAAGTTCCAGAAGGTGACAGAGTGATATTTTTATGGAGCTCAATAGAAAACCAAGAGACACAAAAGAACGTATGGTTTAATCATAAATATATTTATGGTAGTGCTGTATTTTTAAATAAAAAAGTAAAGAAACAATAAATACAGAAGGTAGGATGATGGTTATCCGTGGTTGGGATAGAGGAGGGGAGGCCAGGAGCATGAGATGGGGGTGTGTAGGCAGGTACAAATTATTGGTGGAGTCACAGTTCTTGCGCGGTGAGCCCACACGGGTGTTTGCATACCTATTATATTACATATCAACTTTTGTATATATCAAGTAACATTGAAATACAAAAAAGAAAAAAGTGACATGTGAGGACAGAGGCTCAGGGCTAATCACTGTTATCAGATGTTTATGCATATGTGGACATAATACATGTTATGTGTCCCTTTATAAAATATACCGTAGTGTTATGTGCTCATATAACACAGGATAGGCATCATCCTAAACAAATCTGTTCTAAGACTGCTTTTTGTGCCCAACCCTAGAGCATGTCTTAGAGATCTTTCTTTATCCTTTTATGGAGAACCCTTTATATCCAGTGCTTAGCATTACGTCAGATGGAGGAACTGTAATTTCTTAAGCATCCTCTCTTTAGGGACTGATAGGGAGGTTTCCAGGATTTTACCATCACTGACAATGCTACGCTAGACACCTTTGTCTGTGCCTTCTTATACACAGTGTTTTCTGGGTGTTTTTCCAGAAGTGGACTTGCAATTTGTAATGACAGTGCCAGATTACCCTCCAAAGGAGGGCTGGTCTTCTGAGCCGGGAGTTCACCCTGCCCCTGGAGCAAGGGGAGGCGTGAATGGCATCGGTGGATAGACTCCCCTCTGTCTGCGTGTGCGTTCCCTGCCGTGAGAAACAGGAATAGTGGTTTTCATAGTCACACCCTGCCTTGGACTATTAGCATGTGCTGCGTCTATATTTAGCACTTTTCATTAATTATAGTCCTCTCTTGGAGTCTCTCATCTATGAAATGGGAATAATGGCAGTGAGGGTTATTATCTCATCTGGCAGGAGGCAGGTTAATTTGGCGGTGGGAACCCTTGGACTGAAGGCAGGCCATCTGTGTGGGAAGTGGGTTGAGCAAAGAAATGACTTCGTGTCCTTGAGCTTTAGATTCCTGCACTTCATAAAATGAGGGTGGTGGGAACAGTACCACCTTACAGGCTGTCCTGTGAAGAAGAAAGATTATGTCTATTAAGGGGCACTTGGTGGATACTCAGAAAAAGCTGTCACTCCTCAAGACTCCCCATCAGGCAGACATCATGGCCACCGTTCTATGAATGAGAAAAGTGAGGCCGCGGGGAGGTCCAGTAACTTGCCCAAGGTCACCGAAGCGCTGCAGTCAGGATTTGAACCCAGGTCCAAGTTCAAAGGCCAAACTCTTTCCTGCTGCCTGCTTCCTTTTCAGGGCCCTCCTGGGCTGCGGGGGTGCTAACCTGTCTTTCTGTGAGGCTCCAGTCCCTGGAGACCCTGACCTGGTGGTTTCTGTGCTCTTGGTGTGAGGTCAGGGCCTGCCCTCTGGTGGCAGCTTCCAGAAGTGCATGACTAAGAGCCTTGGCCTTTCTGAAGACGGGGTTTGGGCTAACGATGGGTGTGAGGTGGGTCCACCCACCGTCCTCTCCTCCCTCCTCAAAGTGCCCTATTCTCTGTGTTAAAGGTGATGTGAAGGAGCCCCAGCCTTCCCTCAGCCTCAACGGGTCTCCACCCCTCATTGGGAGCTCAAGATGAGTGAGCCTCACAGCTCAGTTCTGAGCCAGACCTCTAGGACAAAAGTAAAACATAAAATGAATTACTATCATTTCCAGAATTTGCTAGGCACTAAGCATTGTGAGAAAGTCCTTAGCCAGAATGATTTGTGTCTTTATCACCCCTCAGAATCACCCTGTGAAGTAGGCTATTATGACCCATGTACAGATGAGGAAATTGAGGCTCAGGGGGGTCAGATGGCCCACTCAAGACCATCCAGCTAGCCGCAGGCCTGGCTGGGATTTCACAGCCTGTGCAGGTCGCTTCCCTGCCCAGATTTGCCCTCAGGAGTGGCCAAGGGGAGCCCCAGTGTCCTGGCAGTCTCTGACTTTCTCCAATTCTCTCTCTCTCTCTCTCTCTCTCATAGATTTTGTGAGCTCTACAGTAAGCTCCGTGTTGCGGCCAGGGGGTGATGTCTCCGGATGGGGAGTCCTCCCCTGTCCCGTCGCTCACTCACAGGGACCCTGAGGGCCAGGATCACAGCCCAGGAATTGACCTGTCCTCAGCTTCTCCCGTCGCCTGCCCTCTCATCCCTTCATTCAAGCTCCAGGGGAAGACCCCATCCAGGACTGACTTCTCACCTGCTACCTGCCTGTAGCTCCAGGCTTTGAAGAGGTCGGGGCGGGGATGCAGTGTGGGGGAGGGCCTGATTCTGCTCTTCCCTCAAGTGACCTAAGGGAGCCGGAGCCCCGGGCCCTTGGGCTTCTCCTTTCCTCTCTAGCCTGGCCTGGGGGCCCTGCAGAGTCTCCGGAGGAAGAGGCGCTGTGGTGCCAGCTCCCCAGGCCCCCTCAGTCCAGAGGGCTGCCGCCTGCCTGTGTCCTTGCCTCCTCCGGTCCCTGCCTACTGCAGAAACTTATTCAAGACACTGGCCGAGGGGGGACCGGACTCTTTCCTATTTTTTCGCCCTCCGATGATGGTCCCAGCACATCATCACAGAGCTCCAGGGCCACCAGCCTCCCCGGGGCCTCTCTGCCACCCGCTCCAGCCTGTTCTCACCTCTCGCAAAGGAGTCTGAGCTGCAGTGAGGGAGAAAGCCCAGGGCCTCCCTGTCAGCAGCTGACCGGGGCCTTGGGCAGCCCAGAGACTGCGGACAGGCAGGCTCTGGAGGCAGGAGGAGGGGGTGCTCGGACTCCTGTCTTGGTGGCGTCTGATCATGGCAGCTGGGGCTGGCCCGGCCTCCTCCCTGCTGGGGCGTCTCACCGGTGACTGGACCCTTGACCCCGGCCTGTTTTGTACAGCACAGACTTCTTGGCCCTGTTGTCAGGGCTGGGGGTTTGGGAGGGGGGCCCGAGAGTGGGGGATTAGAGGGCACATCACCCCTCTGCCCCTTCTCATGCCCCCAGCCCAGGCATCTGCCAAGGGCAGAGACTGTCTTGCCTCTTTGATACTTTTTCTGCATAACTTGAACTTGCAGGTCACCTCTGAACAGGGTACCCCCTGTCCCCATCCCCAGGCCTTGTAACCCTATCCCTACCTCCACTTCCTCCCCTTGCCCACCTCTCGCCTTGCGATATGCCCAGGGTCTGCAGCCCAGTGGGCAGTGCTTGGAGCTGAGGCATGAGAGTGTGTGTATGTGTGTGTGCGCGTGTGCGTGCGCGCGCCCATGCGTGTGATAGTGTGAATGTGTGCACGCACGTGTGTGTGTGTGTGTGTGTGTGTGTGTACGTATGTGTGGCAGGGGGCAAATGAGGAGTCTTCTCTCCTCCCCCTCCTAATGTGGGGGCATCTCCTTCTCCCCTTGGCCGGGAGCAAATGAGGGAGATTCCAGGTGTTTCTAAACTCCCCTCACGGCCGGGACAGCCATCTGGCCTGGGGCATGGACGGCCCCTTTCTGTCCCCAGTTCAGGTGGCGGGTTGGTTTCATCTAGCGTGCCTACTTCCGTCTTCAGGTACTGGGGAAGTACTGGTCCGCTGTGTAGCAGGAGCGCGAGGCCTCTGCAGGTTCAGGGGAGAAGCTTGTGTCATCACTTCCTCTCTGGGCCTCAAACCAAAGGAGGGAGAAAAGCAGCGAGTGCCATGTATTTGCCAATCTTGTGTTCATTTCTGTAGGACTTGGACCTGAGAAGGTTTCCAAGACAGACCCTAGAAATCCTCTGCCTGAGACCCCCATCTGGACCCTAATCGGAGTCAGACACTGGGTCCTGGTAGGATTCCGGAAACCTGGAACTTACCAAGTCCTGACCTTCCACCCTCTCCACTGATCCCCCCCACTCCCGGGCAAACCCCTTTCCCCTGGTGCTCTGGCTCCAGGCCCATGCTCCCCTTTCCTGCTCCCCCGGGGCTCTTCCTGCAGGGCGGGGCTCTAAGCCCGGGGCCTGTGCTGAGTGGGAGGGTCTGGGGAGCCTCATGGGAGGCAGGGGTGCCGGGGCGGGGGGGGCGGGGAGGGAAGGGGGGAGAAGTTCCTTAAAGATCCAAAGCAAAGCCCACTGTTGGGAGGCTGCAGGGTGCGTGGGAGGGAGCCAGTCGTTGGGAAGGGGAGAGAAGGAGAGAGCAAGAATGAGAGAGGGGAGGGAAGGGGTAGAGAGAGGCAGAGAAATGCAGAAAGGAGAGGTGAAGCGTGTAGCAGAGAGGGGACCCTGAAGCAGAGAGCCTGGAGGTGTTGGGTGGCTGGGAAGATGGAGAAGGAATACGGACAGGGAAGGAGGTAAATGGAGAGGTGCGGTGTGGATGGCAGACTGGGGTGCAGGGGAATGGCATGAGGAAGACGAGGGTAATGGGGGCAGGACAATGAGGAAGAGAAGTGGCTGCTGTGTGTGCCCTGTGCCCAGGGCTCCTGTTCCCCCAGCGAAGCCTGCGGGGGGCTGGGGGCACTGGAGCCCTGTTCTAGGGGAGGGATGTTAGAAACACCCTCAGAGGCGGAGGCTCCCGCCCACCTCTTTGGGGCCGGGTCACCGCTAAGTGGGTTAGTGGGAGGGACGTGGGAGGTTGATCCCCTTGAGGGAGGTCTGAGCGCCTCCACGTCACCAGGCACCAGCCAGCTGCCACCTTGCTGAGGAAGGGGCTAGGAGCGGAGGTGGGGTTAGGGAAGCAGGGTTGGGCAGTGCGGGAGGAACGGCGGGGGGGGGGGGGGGGGGGGCGGGTGGAGAAGACAGGCTGGAGTGGGCACCGACCCACAGCCCTATCCCTGAGGGCTCAGCACAGTTGGGAGCAGAGTGAGGAACATACTTCAGGCAGGGGCCCCATGTGAGGCTGAAGCACCATCACCCTGTGGCCCAGATGGCTTTCTGGGGGGCAAGGAAGTCATCACGGATGGGGGAGGGGGGGTTGTGGTTTGTCCTCAGCCAAGGCAGGCGATTTGGCTTTTCCCTTTGGGAGGAGGCGGATTCAGAGATCCCACCTCAGCATGGCCTCTGGGATTCTTGCTTCTTGAAAGAAGCTGACCTTTGGCCTATGGAGGCACTCCTCCCCGAGCTGTGACTTGATCAGAGGGGTCTAGGGGGTAACAGGTTGTCTTTGCTGTGGTCTGGGGACTTTCAGGAGAGGCTGAAGCAGCCACAACATGGAGGTGGTTCAGAGTGCTGGTTGGTCAAGTCCTGGATCTCTACGATGTGAAGAGTTTCCTATCTGGGGACCAGTACCCCTGGAGGAAAACATGGTTTTCCTGAGGGAGTGAGGACCATAGGTAGGACTGATTCTTTTCAGGCCTGGACTAGCCAAGCTGAGAGCTTTTAGACAAGGCTGTAGGGAAATTCCTTGGCCTTGAGATTCCTGCTTGGGCACAGGGGAGTCAGCCTTCTCTGGCTTCCAGTGTGAGACAGGGGAACCCTCTTTGGAGAAGCTGGGACCTTCCCAGCACAAGAAACTTGCGCAGATCCCTGCCTGGCTGAGGGCTAGCCTTCGGGTGGGCCTGGAGTTTCCTGAGAAGGGAATGAGGGGGAGGGTCCTTCCCAGAGCTCTGACCAGCAGACCTCAGGGGCCTGTGCTGTGTGTCGTTAGGATAGCTCGGTGTTGTCTACACCCCATTAGTAAGTTCTGTCTGAGTGTGTCCTCGCTGTTCATCGTCCAGTTTGGTAACATTTATTTCGGTCCTGACCCCTTCTGCTGCTGCTGGATTTGAGCTTCAGTGCAGGTGGAATGACGTTCAAATAAAGAAACACTTTATATCACCCATGCTGTCTTCTCCTTCTCTGAATTGGCCCCTAGGGGATCAAGAGGGGTGAGATTCTACCCTTTGTACCAGTTTGGCTGCATATTAACAGAGCTGCACTGTGGCTTAACTAGAGTTTATTCTCCTTTCGTATTAAGTCTGGAGACAGCCAGACCATGATCAACATGGCCTGCAGCGTTTTCAGGAACCCACTCTCCTTACCTTTCTGCGCTGTCACTTTCAATCCTGGCTTCCAGATTCAAGTACACTTCATGGCTCAATATGGCTGCTGGGGCTCTAGTCATTTGGCCACATTTCATTTGACGGAGACTTCTAGAAATCCCACAGGACTGAGTCATATTGCACACCTAGCTGAAATGTAATCCTTTAATGGGGCACATTGCCACGCCAAATAAAACTGTGGTTCTGTCACCAAGGAGAAAGGAGAGAATAGATGGAGCAGGCAGTTAGAAGTCTCTACACACTGCTGATTGACTGCATAGGCTCGACTTTGGACTTAGGACTCTGAGAAGGGCAAACGTGGCTCCACCTTTTTCTGTCTATGTGCCCTGGGCAGGTCCCTTCACCTCTCTCTAAGTCCCCATTACATAAATGGAATTGATGATAGTGATCTCAGGGGACTGTAAGGAACCAATGAGGGAATGTGAGTTGCTTCCCAGCATCTGGCACATTGTAACATGTCCCATATGGTAGCTACATTGCCATAAATTAAAATTTGTGCCCTTGGGAACTGAGCCTTCAATACATTTTGAGCACTTAGTATAGTCTAAGCACTTAAAGAACAAAAACAGAGACCCTATGTTAAGTGTCTGGCGAGGGGAGATTAACATGTAAAAATAATGTAATATGTGCCAGGTGCAGGATATTGTGGGTGCCCTGGGTAGGGACACCTTAAATGGCATTTGGTGGGCTGGGTAGAGCAGGAGACTGTTTCACAGTAGGATGAATACGAGTTAGGCAGGCAAAGGTCAGGAAAGTAATTCATGAGAGAAGGTGGCTTAATGAAAGAGCAGGGTAAGAAACAGAATGATATGTGCAGAGAACTAAAGGCAGTTAGGCAACGGTGAACTATAAAGTGCCAGGCAGGGAGGGTCAGAGATTAGTCTGGAGACAGGGGAAGGCCAGATGATGAAAAAGCTCTGAGGCTGTGAGCAGGAATTTGGATGTTCAGAACAATGGGGAACCATGGGAAGATTTTAGCAGGAGAGGGGCATGATTAGATTTGCATTTCAGGAAGATCACTCTGGTTGCCCTGTTAGGGAGCCAAGTTAGAGGAAGACAATTTCAATGAAAGAGAAATCAGAAGTCTGGCCTGGGCACCTGGGTGGCTCAGTCGGTTAAGTGTCTAATTCTTGGTTTCGGCTCATGTCATGATCTCATGGTTTGTGGGACTGAGCGCCATGTTGGGCTCCATGCTGACAGCATGGAGCTTGCTTGGGATTCTCTCTCTCTCTCTCTCTCTCTCTCTCTCTCTTTGCCTCTGCCCCTTTCCTGCTCACATGCCCTCTCTCTGAAAGTAAAAAAAAAAAAAAAAAGTCTGGCCTAAAACAAGGTGAACAAGGTGGTGGTAGTGGGTCTAATGAGAGGTGAGAAATTTGCTATTTAGGAAGTAGAATGGGCACTTGGCAGCTGATTGACTAACTGTGGGGTAAGAGAGTGGCACCAAGGAGAACAGATATATTTTTTGCTTGGGAAACCAGAAAGATTTGTCAGTATAGCCCCAGAACAAGATGACCAGTTTAGTTAGAGACTTGCTAAGTTTGATAAGCATGTGGGGGTGGGGGGTGCCTTGCTGGCTCACCTGGTGGAGTGTGTGACTCTTGATCTCAGGGTTATAAGTTTGTGACCATCTTGGGCATAAAGAGTACTTTAAAAATACATAGAAAAATAAAAATAATTTTTAAAAAAGAGCATGTGGGACACCACAGTGAAGTTGTCCCATAGTCAGTTGGCGTAGATAGATTTGGGTGTTCAAGAGACAGATCTGGGCCAGAAGCATGAGCATACAGGTTAAAATGTAAAGCACAGATGAATTTGCTCAGGGCGACTGTGTTGCATGAAGGGCACAGGGCTATGGAGTGAATGCTGGAAAACACGAACACAGAAAGGTCAGAGGAATGGATGTCCAAAAGGTTAGAACAAAGGAAGAATCAGAGCTGTGAGGAAAACCATGAAAGTGTGTTATGTAAACCAAGGACTTCAAGTTCAAGGGAAAGGTCAACTGGAGCAAAGAAGTTCAGAAATAGGGACTGAAAAATGTGTCCACTGGATTTGGAAGCAAGGATACCATTGTCGCATTTGAGGATGTGGAAAGAGTTCTGAATGTTCCTAGATCATGGCCAGTAAGAGCTTTTTTTTTTTTTTTTTAAAGTATATTTATTTATTTTGAGAGAAAGGGAGAGAAGAGAGAACAGGGGAGGGGCAGAGAGAGAGAATCCCAAGCAGGCTCTGCACTGTCAGCATGGAGCCTGATGTAGGGATTGTACTCATGAACCATGAGATCATGACCTGAGCCAAAATCAAGAGCTGGTCACTTAATCGACTAAGCCACCCAGGTGCCCCATGGCCTGTAAAAGTTTAAAGGTAAAGAGAGAATGACTAAGAAGAGGTGAGAAAGCCTTTTTTGGGGGCAGAGGGAAGTGCAAGGTTTGGGAGCTCCTGCCTGATGGTATTCATTTTCTCAGTGAAGCAGGAGGCAAGACTGTCTTCTGAGAGAAGGGAACGAGCAGGGGGTTTGAAGAAATGGTGAACTTTTGGAACAGTTTCTACAGGGGCTTTAAAGGACCAAAAGACCGATGGATGACAATGAGACAATGAATTTATGGAGACACCAACAGACAGGAGGGGAGGCACAGAGGAGGCAGACTGTAGATTGACAGGTAGGTGCCAGGTAAGCAGAGCGTTCTACAAGAGTGTTTGACTCCCACCATGAGATCCAGGTTGCTTACAGAAAGAGAGCCTACGATGGGACAGATAGATGGAAAAAATAAGGGACCAAAGTTTATGTGAAAAAGCGGGAAGGAGAGGAAATTGTGGTTAGAAAGCTGAGTGTTTGACTTGAATATTCTAATTCCTAAGGACAACTTTGAGATGTGAGGCACCGGGTAGGAGGTCTACTCAAATGGTGGGAATAGGGGTGGAAACTGGGATGCGGGTGAGCCAAAGCTGTCTACGAACCAAAGGGAGTGGTGGGAAGGCTGAAATACGACTGCATGGAAGAAACTTCAAGCCCCATAACCAAGTACTGTTGTGCATCAATGGAGTGGGAAGTTTTACCTGAAGGACAAGATGTATTTGGGAACATTTGGAGAGAAACTTCATGGAAAAAGATGTGAGAAAGAGGAGCCTCCACTTATTTAAAAAACATTTTATACATTTTATTTTTGAGAGAGAATGGAGGGAGAGGGGAGGGAGGGAGGGAGAGAGAGAGAGCAAGCGCACAAGTAGGGGTGGGGACAGAGAGAGAGGGAGACACAGAATCCGAAGCAGGCTCCAGGCTCTGAGCTGTCAGCACAGAGCCCGACGCGGGGCTCGAACTCACAAATCTTGAGATCATGACCTGAGCTGAAGTCAGACACTCAACCATCGGTGCCCAAGGAGCCTTCACTGAAAAGGGCTGCAAAGGAGCTGGTGTTCTAAGGAGAGAACCATATTTCCATATTTCATAAGAGAGTTGTCTTTCAAAGAGGTGTCCAGAGAGCACAACAGAAAGGTTGGGAGAGAAGACTAGAACACAGAAAGAACAACTTGGTAAGGGTCAAGAGCATCAAGAGTCAGATGACACAGAGGACTCTCGTTTTGGGAAATGACGCAGGGTAACAAAAGCATGAAGTTGGTAGAACTCACGAGACTCAAAGCTTCAAATGGCGCTCCAGTGTGAAATCCCTTTCAAGTCCACTTACGCACAGCGAAAGGACTGGTGACGCCAGCTGCTGGCACCGGAACACATCCGGAGGTGCTGGAAGGCTCCTTTAGGTGCCAAAGCGGGTACAGAAATCCAACCTGAGTGGCCTGCAGGCTTCTTCAGATTCATTTACTCATTCAACAAAACATGTATTGAATGTCTGTTCTGCTCAGGTACTGCTAGGCTCTGGAAATTCAGACATAGGCCCTGGGCTCAAATGATCACAGGCCGTTTAGCGGCAGGGTCGTTTGCCTGTTTCGAAGGGCTAGGGAAGATTCTGGTTTCTCTTTTGGTAAATATGTTGCAGCATTAAATGTACAGGTAGATGAAATATTATAAAACACCCTACTATTACCAAAGTGACAGATTCTTGCTAGTCACCCCAGAAACCTTTCACTGGCTCATAATCACTGTCCCCTTCCTTCTCTCCTCAGAGTAACCACTACCTGACTTTTATGGTAATCCGTTCCCAACTTTTATTTATAATGTTTTTCACCCAAGTGAGCAACTTTAAACAAAATAGTTGAGCTTTGGCTTTATTTTTACATCTTTTCCCACTTAATTTCTTTTATCCCTCTTTGTAATTTGTTGAAGAAGTTTGTTATGCAGTGTTCCCAGCTTCATGCTTGGGGTGTAGTTGAACAAATTTCTCTGTTCTCCATATTTACAGCAAATTGGTATTTGGATCTAGATGCTTATTCAGATTTGGGTGTGTTTTGCACATTTCAATAAATGCTTCATAGTTTTTGTTTTTTCATCATGAGATACATAATGTCCAATTGCTTTTGCGTCATTAGAAGCTACAAAACAGCGATGTTCCAATTATATCATTCTGTCTTCAGGTATTTGTGAGAACACTTCTAGAAACACTTGTGTTTACGACCTACTTGGCCAGTCATACAACGTATGTAGGAAAGGCGAGGAAAATACTGGTCTTCCCCTTTATTTAAGTTTTTAAAGATGGAGTTTGTTCCCTAACATCTTCCAGAGATGAACAATTATTATGTTTTGGTACCATTATGAATTCACGAATTTAAACATATTTGGTGTATTTTGTTCCATTACATTTATTAGCCTCATTAATGGTTAAAAATGTCCCATCACTGGTCGGCAGAGGCCTCTTTAAGGTGAATCTTTTAAACCTAACTCTAATTATCTTTGATGGTATTCCTCCTCTCTGGTATGGCAAGATGTTCTAGACTGATCTTGTACATTTCCTTCCTTATATCAAAATCAGCCATTTCCCTAAGATGCTCTATTTCCAAACTTTTCCTGTTGACAGAGCGAAGACAGGGAAACACAAAACTTGTATGTATATAGGATCCATCTATCAGATCTGTTTATCTATATCTGTGTTCATCTGTCCGTCCATCCATCCATGATAAAATCCTAATGAGTTGATACTGGTGCATGAAAAGCTTTGGCTTAACATCGATCTATAACTCCTTTCCCCTTCTGTATTGAGAATTCTGTCAACGACACGGGTTTCATTTGCTTTGTCCCACATTAAAGCCTTCAGATACACTGCCACCAATATGATCACTAAAAATATATTCTTTTCACCTTATTTTTCATAGTTGTACTATACCTATCTTGCCTAGGTCACATAAATCATTTATTTATTTAAAATGTATTCTTTATTTTTTTGAGATAGAAGAAGAGACAGCATGAGCAGGGGAGGGTCAGAGAGAGAGGGAGACACAGAATCTGAAACAGGCTCCAGGCTCTGAGCTAGCTGTCAGCACAGAGCCGGATGTGGGGCTCAAACCCACGAACCGTGAGATCATGACCTGAGTTGAAGCCGGGTGCTTAACCGACTGAGCCATGCAGGCGCCCCATAAGTCATTTATTTTTAAAGATTTTAAGTAATATTGCACCAAACATGGGGCTCAAACTATAATCCTGAGATCAAGAGTCACATGCTCCACCGACTTGAGGCAGTCAGGAGCCCCACATAAATTATTTTATAGTACACCCTCTTTTCACATCCCTCATTTACTCATAGTTCTACATATAGCTAACTGTATATAATTAACTTACTACCAGATTTTCTGTTGATGTTTCTCAAGATAGTTTGGTTTTCTGAAGTTTTCCTGATTAAAAAAAATCATTTTACAGAGAGAGAACACAAGTGGAAGGCGGGGAGGGGGGAGGGGGAGAGGGAAGAGGGGGAAAGAGAGAGGGGGAGGGGGAGGGGGAGGAGGGGGAAAGAGAGAGAGAGAGAGAGAATGAATCTCAAGCAGAATCCACACTCAGCACGGAGCTGACGTGGAGCTCGATCCCACAGCCCTGGGATCATGACCTGAGCTGAGACGTTCAACCGACTGAGCTACCCAGGTGCCTGTGAAGCTCAGCTTTTAACAGATTTTTAAAAATGTTTATTTATTAATTTGGATTTTTGGAAACCTTAGCTGTGCTGTCAACTTTGGAAAAAGTACCCCAGTCGTACCGTGTTGGGTTGGCATTGTACAGAAATTAACAGCCATATTGGTCTAGAAATGTTAAACACAATTTTTTCCACTTGTACAGGGGTGACGCGTTGTATTAAATGTGTAAGGTCTTATCTACATGGGTTTGATTACAGAAACTAATAAAGTATTCTCTAAATAATGAAAAAAAAATGTTTATTTATTTTTGAGAGAGAGACAGAGTGCAAGTGGGATGGGGCAGATAGAGGAGACAGGATCTGAAGCAGGCTCCAGGCTTTGAGCTGTCAGCACAGAGCCAGATGCGGGGCTCACACCCATCTGCGAGATCATGACCTGGGGCCGAAGTTGGATGCTTAACTGATTGAGCCACCTAGGCGCCTCAGATTTTAACAGATTCCTTTTTTTTTTTTTTTAATGTTTTATTTATTCCTGAGAGAGAGAGAGAGAGAGAGAGAGAGACAGCATAAGCAGGGAGGGTCAGTGAGAGAGGGAGACACAGAATCTGAAAATCTGAAGACAGGCTCCAGGCTCTGAGCTGTCAGCACAGAGCCCGACGCGGGGTTCGAACCCACGAACGGTGAGATCATGACCTGAGCCAAAGTCGGATGCTTAACCGACTGAGCCACCCAGGCGCCCCAATTCTTAACAGATTCTTAAGAGCTAACAAAAATAAAATTGTCCAAGTTCTTGCACACCGATGACAGGTTGCTGCTGTCATGTACTTGAAAGTCAGTTTAGTTGGTATGAAACTCTTGGCTCAGACTGTTTATTTTTTAAAAAAACTTTTAAAAAATGTTTATTTTGAGAGAAAAAGAGCAGGGCAGGGGCAGAGAGAATGGAGAAAGAGAACTCCAAGCAGACTCTGCAATGTCGGTGCAGAGCCCAATGTGGGGCTCAAACCCAAGAACTGTGAGATTGTGACTTGAGCTGAAATCAAGAGCCAGATGATAAACCGAGCCACCCAGGCACTCCTACTATTTTTTTTTTAAGTTTATTTATTTACTGANAGATTGTGACTTGAGCTGAAATCAAGAGCCAGATGATAAACCGAGCCACCCAGGCACTCCTACTATTTTTTTTTTAAGTTTATTTATTTACTGAGAGAGAGAGAGAGAGAGGGAGAAAGAGAGAGAGAGAGAGAGAGAGAGAGAGAGAGAGAGAGAGAGTGTATGTAGAATCCCAAGTAGGCTCCATGCAGCCAACACAGAGCCCGACACAGGGCTTAAACTCATGAACCATGAGATCATGACCTAAGCTAAAATAAAAAAACGCTTAACTATCACAGTCTGAGTATTTAAATTTCTTTTAACATTTATTATTTCTTAAAATCTTTAAAAAATTTACTTATTTTTGAGAGAGAGAAAGGAAGAGAGAATCTCAAGCAGGCTCTGAACGGCCAGCACAGAGCCTGACATGGGACTTGAACCCATGAACCATGAAATCATGACCTGAACTGAAATCAAGAGTCAGATGCCTAACTGACTGAGCTACCCAGGTGCCCCCAAATATTTATTTTTGAGAGAGAGAGAGTGGGAGAGTGAGCGAGCAGGGGAAGGACAGAGAAAGAGGGAGACAGAGGATCCAAAGGGTTCTATGCTGACAAGCTCTGTGGTGACAGCACAAAGCCTGATGAGGGGTCGGACTCACGAATCGAGAGATCATGACCTGAACAGAAGTTGGGTGCTTAACCAACTGAGTCACTCAGGTGCCCCCAACAGTCTATTTTAAATATTTCATCTTCTTTTGTCACAAAGTGTTGCTGTGGAAAAACCTGATAGAGCTAAATTATTTTTCTTTCCATTTCAGTAACTTTCTGCGAAGCCTGGATACCCAAGACTTTTTTCTTTAAACTCCAACAATTTTACGAGAATGTCTTGACACTGGTCATTTTGGGTTCTGAGTATCCAGTATCCTCTTCCAATCTGTAGTTAAAAATATTTCAGGAGGGGGGCGCCTGGGTGGCTTAGTTGGTTAAGCGTCCGACTTTCGCTTGGGTCATGATCTCGCGGTTCGTGGGTTCGAGCCCCGCTCCGGGCTCTGTGCTGACTGCCAGCTCAGAGCCTGGAGCCTGTTGCAGTCTGTGACTCCCTCTCTCTCTGACCCTCCCCTGCTCACGCTCTCTCTCTCTCTCTCTCCTAGAAATAAAAAAAAAAAAATATTTCAGGAGGGGTGCCTGGGTGGCTCAGTCGGTTGGGCGTTCGACTTTGGCTCAGGTCATGATCTCGCAGTCTGTGAGTTTGAGCCCCACATCAGGCTCTGTGCTGACAGCTCGGAGCCTGGAGCCTGCTTTGGATTCTATGTCTCCATCTCTCTCTGCCCCTCGCCTGCTCACTCTCTGTCTCTCTCAAAAATAAATATTAAAAAAAAATTTCAGGAAAGTTTTCTTAAATGCTAACTTTTGGTATTCTGTTTCCTTATTTGTCCTTGGGAACTCCTATTTTACACACGTTGTGTCTTTTTTGGCCTGTCTTCTATAATTGTCACTTTTTAAATAAGCCCCCCCTTTTTAAAAGCCGTTTTAGGTTCACAGCAAACTTGAGAAGGTATAGTGACTGCCACATTTTCCCCACCACTTATACATGCATTTCCTCCCATATTCTCAACATCCCTCATGAGAACGGTAGTTTTTTTTTTTTTTTTTTTACAATTGATGGAGCTATAATGACATATTATCACCCAAAGCCCACAGGTTACATTAGGGTTCACTCTTAGTGTTACACATTCTGTGGGTTTGGACAAATGTATAATGGCAGATATCTGCCGCTGCAGTATCATACAAAATAATTTCACCAGGTACTCATCCATCCCTCCTCACATCCCCTGATCTTTTTACTGTCTTCTTAGTTTTGCATATTCAAGGATGTCAGATAATTGGAATCATACACTGTGTAGCTTATGCAGACTAGTTTCTTTCACTACTAGTAATACATATTAAAGCTTCTTCCATTTTTTTTTTCATGGCCTTAACAGTTCATGTCATTAGTGCTGAATAATATTCAATTTTCTGGATACATCAGTTTATCTGGATATTCACCTACTGAAGGACATCTTGGTTGCCTCTGTTTTGGCAATTATCAATAAAACTGTAAACAACCATGTGTAGATTTTTGTGTAGACATAAGTTTTTAATTATTTTGGGTAAATGCCAAGGAGTGTCACTGCTTGATTGTATGCTTAAGAGTACATTTATTTTGGGGCGCCTGGCTGGCTCAGTTGGTTAAGTGTCCGACTTCGGCTCAGGTCATTTCACGGCTCGTAAGTTTGAGCCCCCATTGGGCTCTGTGCTGACAGCTCAGAGCCTGAAGCCTGCTTTGGAGTGTTTCCCCCTCTCTCTGCCCCTCCCCTACTTGTGCTCTCTCTCAAAATAAACATTTTAAAAAGGTTATGTTTAGTTTGTGAGAAACTGCCAAACTATCTTCCAAAAGTGGCTGTACCATTTTGCATTCCCACAAGCATGAATGAGGGTATTTGTCACTTTGTATCCGCATCAGTATTTGGTGTTGTTGGCGTTTTGGATTTTGGCCATTTTAATAGGTAACCAGAGACATCTCATCATTTTTTAAAAAATATTTTTATTTATTTTTAGGAGAGAGAGAGAGACAGCGTGAGCAGGGAAGGGTCAGAGAGAGAGGGAGATAGACTCCGAAACAGGCTCCAGGCTCCGAGCTGGCAGTCAGCACAGGGCCTGACGCAGGGCTCGAACCCACGAACCGCGAGATCATGACCTAAGCGAAAGTTGGACGCTTAACCGACTAAGCCACCCAGGCGCCCCCATCATTGTTTTAACATGCCATACCCTAATGACAAATGATGTTGAGCATCTTTTAACATACTCATTTGCCATCTGTATATGTATATGAAGTGTCTGTTCTGTTCAGATCTTTGGTCTATTTTCTAATCAAGTTTTATCTTTTCTTTGCCAAGGATATGACGGGGAAGCATTCTGCAGGTAACTACAAATAAAGCATTATTTGAAGAGCTCTAGAAGGTTTTATACCTATTGGTGGGTATCAATAACAATGGACCTTAAAATGCGTGCATACTTCAAGTAGAGCCTTTAAAATCCAATGTGCCTGAATAATTTGCTAAATCTTTTTATTAGTAAACTAAACACTACTTCATCTCACTACCATTTCTATTTTGTAGGTTATTTAGGTAGAAAATTTCCTAGTACTTAAAAGAAATGAAGTACTGCCATTTGCTACATTATACATAAAACTTGAGGGCATTGTGCTAAGTGAAAGAAGATAAAGGAAAATACCCTATAATCTCACTTATATGTTACTGCTTGTTCACTGTTGAGTTGTATGAGCTCCTTATATTCTGGATATTAATCCCTTACTAAAATCCTCAAATTTGTTGGATCTTCTAGGAAATGAGTTAAATCCACATTAATTTTTCCAAAAGGTTTCTCTCTCTCCTTTTTGCATGTCCCTCTGTCAATTTCTCAAAGAATTAAAGCACATCTTGTATGCTAGCCCTGTGGAGAATAAACATAGTGAAATCCTGATCTTAAGGAAATTATAGTTATATTGGTGGACATAAAAGGTTTAAATAGAGGAAATAAGGCTAACAGTGTTGGCTGGACCTAAAATACGAAGGCACAGATGTCCGCTGTTACATTCTTCCCAATAAGTCTTATTGCTGATTTTTAAAGTTGAGATATAACTAACATATAACATTTATTATAGGCAGATGTAGAACATAATATATGTATATATAGTTGACCCTTGCATAGCTATAAATCCCTGTGTAACTTCTGACTCCCCAAATACTTAACTAGTAATAGCCTTTTTTAAAAATAATTTTTTTTTGGTTTTATTTAGTTTTGAGACAGAGAGAGACAGAGCACAAGTGGGGGAGGGGCAGAAGGGAGAAGGAGACACAGAATTGGAAACAAGCTCCAGGCTCTGAGCTGTCAGCACAGAACCCGATGCGGGTCTTGAACCCACGAACCGTGAGATCATGACCTGAGGTGAAGCTGGACGCTTAACAGACTGAGACACCCAGGCGCCCCAGTAATAGCTTACTTTTGACCATATAAGCCTTACCAACAACATGAGCAGTTAATGAAAGCAAATTTTATATGTTATATACTGTATTCTTACAATAATATCTTTTTTTTCGGTAGTTCTACCTATGGGGTTTGTCCATAATTTTTTTCAAATTCCTGCAAATCTCCAAAAAATTTTCCAATGTTATTCCATGTAAAAGTAGACCTGCGAAGCTCAATCTCATGTTGTTCAACAGCAACTGTAAAATGATTATACACAGTGTTAACTACAGTCACAATGCTATACATTGCACCTATAGGACTTATATTTTTTATAACTGCATAATTTGACCTTTTGATCACGAGATTTCACCTATTTAACCTCTCATAATTCCCTTGCAACCACCAATCTGTTCTCTGTATTCATGACTTAGTTTTTCTTTTTTTTAAGAGTCCACATATAAGTGAGATTATATGCTATTTGTCTTTCTCTGACTTAATTGATGTAGCATCACACCTTCAAGGTCCATCCATGTCACAAATAGCAAGACTTCAAAAAAGAAAAAAAGACTTCAATTTTTTTTAATGGCAACTTAAAATTTTTAAAAATAATTTTAAGTTTTGGGCAAGCACGTGTGTGTGCATGTGCAGGCATGTGAGTGGGGGAGAGGCAGAGAGATTCCCAAGCAGGCTCCATGCTGTCAGTGCAGAGCCTGATATCAGGGGCTCAACTGCATAAACAACCAAATCACGACCTGAGCCAAAATCAATTCAGATGCTTAACCGAGCCATCCAGGTGCCTCAAGTTTCCACTCTTTATGGCTGAATAATATTCACTCTCACCCCCCCCACCCCAGTCTCCATCTATCCATCCATCCACCCATCCATGAAAGGACATTTAGGTTGCTTCCACACTTGGCGAAGTGTGGAAATAATGTTATGAATACTTGGTGCACATATCTCTTTGAGTATTTTCATTTCCTTTGAATAAATACCCAGAAGTGGAATGGTGGATCATATAGTTCAATTTTTAATTTTTTGAAAAATCTCCATAGCATTTCCCACATTAGCTGCACCAATTTACAGTCCCACGGAAACTGTACAGAGGTTCCGTTTTCTCCATATCCTCACCAACACTGTTTATTTCTTGTCTTTTTAAGAAGAGCCATTTTACCACAGAGTTTAGAGGGATTGGTTCCTTGATTAACACGACTTTCCATGTTGCTGCATCCAGGACATAGCAGCAGCATGAGCCTTAAACTTTGTTTCTGCTCCTATCCCTGGAGACCAGGGCAGGATGGGGAGGGTCAGGCCACCCCCTACCTAGCCACCCCATTGTAAGGAAACTCCATCAGAAATTCAACTGGCTTCCAGACTGGTGGTGGGGTGGGGTGGCGTAGAAAGCCATTCTAACAGGTGTGAGATGACATCTTTAAAATCTTTATAAAAAGTTTATTTATTTTGAGAGAGAGAGTGTGTGAACAGGGGAGGGGCAGAGGAGAAAGAATCCCAAGCAGGCTCCAGGCTGTCAGCACAGAGCCTGAGGTGGGGCTCGAACTGACAAATTCTGAGATCGTGACCTGAAGAGTCCGACGCTTCATGGACTAAGCCACTCAGGTGCCCTGAGAGGACATCTTATTGTGGTTTTTATTCGCACTTACCTAATGATTAGTGATGTTGAATACCTTTTCACATACCTGTTGGCCACACTTAACTCTTCTTTGGAAAAATGTCTATTCTGATCCTGTGTCCATCTTTAAATTTGCCTGAGTTAGTAAGTTGTGTCAATCCTTTATAGATTTTGGATATTAATCCCTTATCAGATATATGATTTGCAAACATTTCCTCCTATTCCATAGGTTGCCTTTTCATTTCATTGACAATTTCCCTTGTTACGCAGAAACTTTTTAGTCTGAGGTAGTCTCACTGTTTGTCCTATTGTTGCCTTTGCTTTGGTGTCAAATCCAAAAACTCACAGCCAAGACGGATGTCAAGGAGCTCACTGCCTGTTTCCTTCCAATTTTATGGTTTCTGGTCTTACATTCAAGTCTTTAATGCATTTAGTTAGTTTTTTTGTGTATGGTGTAAGATAGTGGTTCAGTTTTATTCCTTTACACGTGACTGTCCAGTTTTCTCAGTATAATTTATTGAAGAGATGGTCTTTCCCCATTGTATATTTTGGGTCCTCTGTTGTAAATTAATTGACCCTATATGTGTGGGTTTCTTTCTGGGCTCTCTTTTCTACTGATCTATATGTCTGTTTTGATGCCAGTACCATGCTATTTTGATTACTCTAACTTTGTAGTATAGTTTGAAATCAGAAAGCATTTGTCTCGGCTTTGTTCTTTGCATGATTGCTTTGGCTATTCAGGTTCTTTGTGTCTCCATTTAAATTTCAGAACTATTCATTTCAGTAAAAAATGCCACTGGAATTTTGATAAAGACAACCCTGAATTTGCAGATTGCTTTAGGCTGTTTCCTTGTTTCATTTTAGGAGTTCATTGTGTATTTTGGGTAACAGTCAAGTCTTTGATATTATCAGATGTGTCTTTTTCAAGTATTTTCTTCCAGTCTGGTTTGTCTTCCCATTCTGTTGACAATGCCTGTTGCAGAGCAGAAGTCAACTTTAATGAAGTCCAGCTTAACAATTATTTCATTCATGGATGGGGGCTTTGGGGTTTTTTATCTGCCATGCCGCTGCCAAACCCAAAGTTTTCTGGATTGTTTAATAGTTTTCATATTTACATATAGGTCATAATCCATTTTGAGTTAATTTTCATTAAGGGTGTAAGTACGATGTCTAGATTACTTTGGATATGGATATCCAGTTGTTATGACACCTTTGTTGAAAAGTCTATCTTTTCTTCACTGTATTGCCTGTGCTCATTTGTCAAATGGTCAGTTGACCATCTGAGTGTAATCTGTTTCTGGGTATTCTAGTCTGTTACATTGTCTATTTGCCTATTCTTATTCCAATACCACATTTTCCCCCCCCTCTTCTTAAGTTTGAGAGCATGAGAGAGAACATGTGAGCAGGGGAGGGGCAGAGAGAGAGGAAGGGAGAGGGACAGAGTCCCAGCAGGCTCCGTGCTGTTAGCACAGAACCTGACTTGGGGCTCAATCTCATGAACTGACAGGTCATGACCTCAGCTGGAATCAAGAGTCAGAGGGTTAACTGATTGAGACACCCAGGCACCCCTCCAGTACCAAAGTCTTGATTATTGTAGCTTTATTTAGTCTTGAAGTCAGGTAGTGTTACTCTTCTTTGTTCTTCTGTTCAATATTGTGTTGGCTATTCTGAGTCCTTTGATATCTACAAAATAACTTGCTGGGATTCTGAATCTATAGACCAGTTAAGAACTGACTTTGTGATAGGGACTCCTCCTACTATCCAGGACCATGTAATATCTGTTTATTTCGTTCTCCTTTGATTTCTGTCATCAGTTTTATCGTTCTCCCCATTTAAGTCTTGTACATATTAAGATTTATACCTATTTCACTTTTATTGGTGATAATGTAAATGTTGCATTCTGGCTTTCAAATTCCAATTGCTAGTGGTATACAGGAAAGCAAAGTATATTAATTACTCTTGTATTCTGCAACCTTGCTATACATGCTCAGTATAAGCAAAAACCTATGAGATTTTCTCAATTCTTTCAGATTTTCTACAATTATGTCATCTGTGAACAAAGACAGTTTCACTTCTTCCTTCCCAATCCGTGTGCTTTTTATTTTTTCTAGTCCTATTGCATCACCTATGACTTCCAATACAATATTCTACAAGAGGTGACTTCTTCCTTTCTTTGCCTCATTCCTATTACTTAAAAATTTTTTTTAGAGTTTATTCATTTCGAGAGAGACACAGAGAACAAGTGGGGGAGGGCCAGAGAGCAGGGAGGAGAGAAAATCCCAAGCAGGCTCTGCACTGAGCCCAATGTGGGGATCGAACTCACAAATGATGAGATTATGACCTGAGCTGAAATCAAGGGTTAGACGCTTAACTGGCTGAGTCCACCAGGCGCCCCTCTAACTGGTTACTTTTTATCTACCTACCTACCTACCTTAGAGTGGGAAGAGCAGAGAGAAGGAGAGAGAGAAAGAATCCCAATCTGCACTGTCAGTGCAGACGGAGCCCAATGCACAGCTCGAACTCAAGAACTGAGACTGTGACCTGCGATGAAACCAAGAGTTGGATGCCTCACTGACTGAACCACCCAGGCGCCCCCAAATGGTTATGTTCTAAGTTCCTTAAAGAAATGGATAGCATCTTCTCCATCTTTGAATTCTTCCAGTGCTTATCTGCAAAATGCAGTCTATCAGAGCCTTCACTAAGTATCTGTCAAATAATTGTTAGGGCAAAATACTGCCATACCAAACCACCAGCAAGCACTGCTGTTTACTGGCAAAACATATTCTGATTTCAACTACTTCAGCATATCCTTGTTAACTACCAGATTAGTATTGCTTGTATTGCTTCCTATCTAAATAATTGCTATAGATTCCGAATTAGTTTCTTGGCTTCTATTAATCTCTTCCAAGATCAAAACAATCAATCTTTTTTAAAACTAACCAACCAACAAGCCACAAAGTATGTCACTTCTGTACTTAAAATCCCGCAAGGACTTTCCCGCTGTATTTAAAATCCAGATTCTTTAAACCCACAAGGCTCTTTATCAGGAGCCAGCAAATTACAGCTTATAGGACAAATCCGGCGTGCTACTTGTTTCTGTGAAAATAATTTTAATGGAGCACACCCAAGAATGGCCTATGGCTGTTTTCATATTGTAACACAGAGTAGTTGAATGGTTTTCACAGAGACCACATGCTTTGCAAAGCCTAAATATTTACTATCTGGCCCTTTACAGAAAACATTTTTGTTGACCCTTCTCTTTATGATCCAGCCCCCTATCTTCCTGGATATTTGATACGCCCATCCCTGTCCTGGTCATTCACTGTGTCAAGTCTCTTCCACCTCAGAGGGTTTGCATCTACTGTTCCAATTCCCCTGGAATGGTCTTTATTCATATTGACACATGACTGCCTCCTTATCAGCTGAGGTCTCAGCTTAAATGTAAACTCTTCAGAGACCTTTCCAGATCAACCAGTCTAGAATGGCACATTCTTAACATCCTTAGTTATGTATCTGCTATGAAACAATAATGTGGTAATGACTATTTGAAATTCTGGACTGGTTTAGTTCTCACCCTGTTCTAGAAAAGCAGCTCCATGAGACCTTATTTGCCTATCCCCATCCCCCATTCAACCAGCATAAACCCACCACTAAAAACTACGCCTGGCATTATTTTTGAATGGGAAAGAAGAGGGCCAATAAACTGTTACTAAATGAATGAGGCCAAGGTCAAAAACTCATCAGGCTGAAACCAGTTTGCAATGTTTAGTTTCGCTGTTGCTGAATGGCCTTGATAATAGCTTGACTTTAATCATAAAAGGCTAAAAGGAGGGGCACCTGGGTGTCTCAGTTGGTGAAGCATCTGACTCTTGATTTTGGCTCAGGGTGGTGGGTTTGAGCCCCGCCTAGGGCTCTGAGCTGATGGTATTCTCTGGGATTCTCTGTTTCCTCTCTCTAAAAAATAAACAAACATTTTTTAAAAAAGGGTGAAGGAAGATCAATCCACATTTCTGGTCCATTACGTGGAAAACAACTGCACCAAAAGCACATTCTCCTGAACATGGGTCCATCATGCCTCTTCAGGTAAGGGTGGCATTAGGAAAACCAGGTAAGGCAAGGTCACAGAATTGCACAAAGAAGTTCTCAACTTTATGATTGTTATGGTTAAGAATTTTATTATCAAAATTATTACATCTCTTGTGAAAGTTCAAATGTTACAGCAAGGTGTAAACACTCCACTTGAGAAAGAAGTGATACTTCTTCCCTTCCAAGAGTCCCCCCCACCCCACCCCCGCCCCTCCCCCCCCCAGAGGTCTGGTCTTGACAGCACCCTGCCCACACAGAGTGGCTGGGGTCTCTGCACGTGCCAGGCAGGGTGAGGGCCGCCTGCCCGCTGGCCTCTCCCCTTGGTTAACAGCCAAGGGGAGAATGCAAACCCCAGCCCAAATGGAGAGACATTTACATACGTTTTATATAATATACAAAGAAACCAGCATCCCAGGCAACATGATTTCCACTCCCAACGCTCTCCCAGACTGATGGGTTTGTGGGGGAAACAACAAAAAAGAAAAGTATTCTGCTGAGGTCTCAGCATTTAAAAAAAAAAAAAAAAATCTCCCCTCATTTGAGCAAACACCTGATTTCAATTTTGAAAAAGTGAAATTTTGTAACAGTCACACACAAAGAGAGAAGACTGTGCATATGATAGTTGTAAGAGAGGGTAGAAAAGAAGGGGATGCAAGAGGCTGGGGGGAAAAAGGAGGAGAAAACAAATTGGAAGGAAGGAGGGAGACTCACAGTATTATCTTGTCCAAAAGAAAAGAAGTAAGGTCCACTGCAGCACCAGGGATTACACCTGTCATATATTTGCTACCCCTACCATGGTTATAACTGAATACAAAATTAGATAAATAAAAACACGCCGGATATTACAGTAAACAAGTGAAAGAAATAAGCTGGCAACCGTATGGAATTTTAAAAAGATTGTGTACCCCACCTGGGCAGGCTCCAGGGCTCCTCCAGGGGTGTACAGCAGGCACAATGCACTGATGGGGAGAAGCCAGTCTGCTCGCGTCTCTCATCCAGAACAGTGTTAGGTGTGTGGGTGGCTTTGTAACTCTCACCTGGGCCACTCTCAAATAAGCATCCCCCAAAGAAATGTGGGACTTGCCCACACACAATCACAGTCCTGTCGGTGCCACTCCACAAACGTATCTTTCCACTCTTACCCTGCAGTCACAAGTGCGCGCTCCCTAATCATGGAGGCGGTCCTACTCATGGGATCGTCAACTCCTGATTAACTGGGAGTAGAAAAAATAAAATTCAAAGAAGTCCCAAAACACTTGGGATCCTTACTAATCAAATTTATTGCCAACAGCTGATAAGTAGCAATGCAATTGGCCCATCTCACTTATTCCTCTTTTGTCTACTTTCTGGGTTACTGAGCTGTGAGACAGCTTGGGGAGGGGAGTGGTATGGGAACAGCTGGGGGTTCAGACAATCATCTGCTCCTGAATCCAGGTGACTAGGAGCTCTTCTTCAGAGAGCCAGGCACCCCTCAGCCAGAGCACATTCCAAGCTCTGCCATCCCTGCCTATATCCTTGGTGACTTTAAGACAAGGGTATGGAGCATTCTTGGTGGACACATCTTGGCCAGATACTTGCATTTGGAATGGTTGTCACAGGGTGAACACTTACATACCTACCTTTCTTCTTAAGTGCATAAAACCCTACTGTTACTCAGATGGCTTGGGGCTTTGAGATTGGCTCTTTTCATTTTTTTCCTCTGAAAACAAAACTTTGTGTGTGTGTGTGTGTGCGCGCGTGTGTGTGTGTGTGTAAAAAGATGTCCCCACTGCACAAGTGACTACAGGCTACAGGCAAGGACGGGAGACAGAGGCTTCAACACGACTCATTGCACTTAGAACCGTTACTAACCGGAACACCATTTGCTTGTCAACAATGTACCCTTAACAGCAGGGAGAAACTTCTTTATAGTCTCTGCTTCAGACAAGATTTACATCTTTCTCCAAGGCCAGAGCCAGTCGCGACCACAAGTCTCGTTTCTTGTCGACCAGACCCAGTCCTCTGGCACCTTGTACCCTCTTCCCCAGCAATATGCTCGGCCTAGGTTCCAGAGGCAGCTGGAAGGAAGCAGCTATGGGCTCATTCAGTTCTGTTTGCCCAAATCCAGAAGCCCTAGGAAAGTCCTGTCTGAGTCTTGACTCCTGAGCCTTGCAGAGGCTGGAGTCGGTACTGGTGCACACCCCCACTCCCACGGTGTGGGTAGTGCTGTGAATTGGAAACCGCAGATACCCTGGAGGCCTGGTAGGCAGCGGACTGCCCACTGGGCAGACTGATAGTCCGTAAGTCTGATGGCAATGACGACCTAGAGTTCTGAGGGAAGGAGGTGGAACTCAGAGTTCCTGTGCTGGACTGGGAGACCGAGTCTGAGGTCGGCGAGTCTGAGGGGCCCTGTGGGGTAGGGCTAGCAGCACTAGAAGGGCAGCTCCTCCTTGGAAGAGTGCTGCCAGTGCTGTTTCCAGAATGTGGCTGGCTGCTATAATACCCTGGTGTCCCCGTAAATGGGGCCAACGAGTCTGTGGATACAGGGTGGGCGGGGCTGGAATAGGATGTAGAAGAGAGGGAGGATTCTGAAGAACCGTGAGAGGGGGGGTTTCCAGGTCTCAGTGCAGTAGTTCGATAACTGTATCCTGGAGATTGGGTGGGATGTCCTCTAAAGGGGGAGGAACTCTGCTGAAGGAGGCTTTGTGATTCTGTCCGTGGACTATCACACTGCAGGAGCTAGAAAGAGTCGGGAGGAAAAGCATAAGGAGGTGAAAAAGTCCCCATTTAAGCCATTTAGGCTTATGAATATTTAAAATACCCTACTTTTTCTTCTTCTTCTTTTTCTTCTTCTACTTCTCCTTCTTCATCTTCTTCATCTTCTTAACCATTTGTTCTTTTTAGGATACCAAAGACAGTAAAATGGCTGTCTCTGATCACTTTATTTATTTTTCTGCCATGATTTATTACCTGAAGGTGAGCAGATGATGACTTATTTCCAAGGCTGCGGAAACTATATGCAAAGACGGCATCTCAACTGCAAAGGATGGCCAGGATCACAAAATATTTGGAACCCAGAACATACTCCTATGCCCAGAGATGAGCAATTTCTCGTCTCACCTGGTAGCTGTATCTGGAAGGGCTGTAAACGGCTGCTCCTTTAGAGAGGGTTGAGCTCAGTGTCTCTGGGCCTTCTCCATCTGCAGGGTCTGGAAGACAATACCAAATCAACATGGCTTCCTAGAATAATCGAGAAATAGCCATTGTTCATTCCAATCACTAATGTCATCACCAACCCACACTGCTTTCTTTCTGACAAATCAGGTGAGGGCATCATGCCACAGGGCAAAAAGAGTGGTTAATTATGGGCTATGTTTTAAATGTCTGATCAGACTCCTGTCTCCTTCTTGCTCTTAATCCTTCATCACAGTGGATTTCAAGCTCTTTGGAGAGAGAAGAGCTATAGAAAGGTATCCTTTGGGGAAAAAAAGGCAGAAACAGAAAGATGGAGAGAGACTAGAGAATAAGAGCGCACGTGCAATGCTAGATCTTAATACCGTAGTCCAGAAGAATAGAACCAAGACTGACCTGGCACCTTCCATACAGTGGAGCCCAACTGCATAAGAAATGGACTCACCTCACGCCAGCATTTGGTGAGAACTGTGTAAAGCCTGGCTCATGTGTCCCTAAACTCGGCTGGCAGCAGAAGGCTCACCTGAGTCTTTCTCTGTGATATTACTCTCCCATGTGGGAGAAGGCTCTCCTTTTTGGGCCACCCTCACACTGCTTCGGAGGACCTTGGGGATGCTCCCTCCTTCTCGGAGTCGTTCCACTGAGGTGGGAACCATCCTGTGAAGGGAAGAGGGTACAAGTTAGTGCCACAGGACTTCAGAGTCAAGAGTCTGCAATAAATGATGCTCTCATAAAGGCTGTACGATGCATTGTCTTACAACATCCTCTTACGTATTATTTTCTTCAGGACCAATTTAAAACAAGGTATTTTTTTCTGTCCTATACTATGGAAAAAGTAGATTTAAAGATGTCTGCTTCTTTTACACTGCCATTTTGAACTGCTAAATTTTTTCTTCTGTGAAGTCATATGACTGGCACATAGTAGTAGTTTAACATACGCTCCACAGTGTTTAATAAACATTACTCATTTGAGTCAGGTCTTTTCTTTCCCAGACTTCCATGCTTCAGTTCAAGATCCCTGAGAACAGCCTCATTCTCTATACTCAGCATGTGCTGTTTATTATTCACTTACTTACAGTGTTATTTATCTATTTGTGGCCTCCCCTAAACCAGATAAATCCTTTCAGAATAGGTCTGATTGTTCTGTATATGCGAGCTAGGGCCAACTGAGACTTGTGTTGTTAATTTAAATGGAATTGAGCTGAACTCCTGACTTACCTTTCGTATGAAATGAAAAAATAGAAGAGGCAATGTTAGTGCCCAGCAAATAAAATAACTCATCTGTGTCCACAACTATATGCCATCCAAAAGGGTTGTTCTGCAAGTTCGGTGGCAATTCTTCTGTAAAGCTGAGGGGGATGGGGTTGGGGGTGGGGATAGGGCTGTGGCTGATACTATTAAATCAGCTGAAAGAACACAGATGGCACTATTGGCTGCCTTTCTCAGTTAAGTGTTCCCATATATTTTAGGTAAAAGTGGGAATAATTCTGGATGTGTACATCCCTCTTGAATTTAATTATTTCATCATCAAACATAAACTTACCACCTACTGCTGATATTCTCTTGAGGTCTGCAGTGAGATGAAGTGCCTCTGGAATCTGATGGGCTTACTGCCTCCATGTGGGACATAGAGGAATGAGATGGGGAGAACTTTTTGTGAGGGGAAGAGGGGGTTCGGGAGGAGGATCCCTGCGCACCATAGGCACCAGTGTCAGAAAGTGAGTTACTGCTGCCTTGCCCAGCTCCTGCGGACTTATTTTTGCTCTGTGCAGAGTCACCTCCCCCGCCAGCAGAATTCTCCTTGGCTTCTTGTTTCCGTTTGCGGTACTCCAACAGGGATACCTGGGAGGGAAACAAGAAACAGGACTCTAGCTAGACATCGTTAGTGGATCACTAGCAATGGGGAAAGAAGGTGGAATCTTTGTAAACCACTAGCCATGCAAACAAATCAGGCACTAACACTTGCAACCCTTTCTTCAGGTGTGAGATATCTGAGCACAACTACACACATATTTAAATCAGTCAGAAACTGGCAAGGAGAAGAGAATACACTAGGAAATGACATTTTTGAAGAACAGTGTTCACCAGCAGACCTCGATCTTTTTTCTGCCTTCAGAGAATTGTGAGATCACAGTTACCCCGTAGCAGAAGTATGCTATCAGCTGTTTACAACAATGGTAACACTTAGAAAAAGGGAGAGGGGGGTTGGGAGCTTGTGAAGTTTGAAAAAGCCTTCCAGGTCATCTGATAGCTCTCCCCTAATCCCTAGGATCCCAAGAGTCAGTTGTTTAAAAAACAAGAGAGAGAAAAGAAAAAGAAGAAGAAGAACAACAAAGCCAACGTTTCAGGGTTTTTAGATGTATTCAAAGTTTTAGGATACACACAGGGATTTATTACTGTTTCTCTCTTACACGTAGGGAAATTAGTGTTAAAAGAGAAAGTATGATTTGCAGGTTATATTTTAGCAAGCTAGTCTAGGAAACACAGACTTGAAAACTTCTCCCCAACTCTGCCTCATTGTTTTGATTGCCAGAGCCTTCCTCCCTGCCCCACCCATTATACCTCTCCTTTTTGCTGTTAGAGCACACTGCCTACACCAGGTGCCAGCCTATTACAGTGTCTTGACGGTTCCTCCACTAAAACTGTAAGTTCTAAGAGGGCAAAGACCAAGCTTTTCTGTTTTTTCATCTTTTTTATTTTTAATTATAGTTTATTGTCAAACACCCAGTGCTCATCCCAGCAGGTGACCTCCTCTATGCCCATCACCCATTTCCCTCTCTCCCCCAACTTTCATCAACCCTCAGTTTGTTCTCAGTATTTAAGAGACTCTTATGGTTTGCCTCCCTCCCTCTCCTTAACTATTTTTTCCCTGCCCCTCCCCCATGGTCCTCTGTTAAGTTTCTTCTGTTCCACACGAGTGAAAACATATGCCATTTGTTTTTCTCTGCCTGACTTATTTCACTTAGCATAACATCCTCGAGTTCCATCCACATTGCTACACATAGCCAGATTTCATTCTTTCTCATTGCCATGTGGTATTTCATTGTATAGATGAACCACATCTTCTTGATCCATTCGTCAGTTGACGGACACTTAGGTTCTTTCCATGATTTGGCTGTTGTTGAGAGTGCTGCTATGAACATTGGGGTACACGTGCCCCTATGCATCAGCACTCCTGTATCCCTTGGGTAAATTCCTAGCAGTGCTGTTGCTGGGTCATAGGGGAGTCCTAGTGTTAATTTTTTGAGGAACCTCCACACTGTTTGCCAAAGTGGCTGCACAAGTTTACATTCCCACCAATAATGTAAGGGGGTGCCCGTTTCTCCACATCCTTGTCTGGCTTTTCATCTTTAACATCTGGCGCAGAACCTGACTGATAGTAGGTGCTCAACACTTCTCAAATAACAAATCATGATTTCAATCACTGTTGTACATAACAAAAGAAACCAGAAACCCAAAGATATTTTAACTTTTTGCTCCCGATGGTCAATACTATTCAAGCAAGAGTCTCCAAAACTCACTGCTCTCTTTTTCCAGTTATCTGCCAGTGTTTTACCTGCCAGTGTTTCTGCTTTCTAGTCCCTCATGGCTTTCATTTTTCTGCTTAAATGTAAAATATAACAAAAATGCAAAGTAGTACCATCTCGTATATGCATTTTCTACAATCTTGGAAAAGAATTAATAATAATAAATTCTGGTAATGTATTTCATGGAAACGCAAATATAAAAAGCTATTGGGCTACATTTGAACAAGACTACTAAAGATATTCTGCAACTGTGTGAGACTGTCACACACAGAACATTTAACATCTCTAGCCCTACACAATAAATGGAAGTTGCCTTGACAACCGAAGATACTCCCATGCGTTCCCAAAGGCCCTGGTTGAAATCTACTGACATAAAAAG
The DNA here is from genome assembly GCF_003009895.1 of Hyaena hyaena. NCBI lineage: Eukaryota > Metazoa > Chordata > Mammalia > Carnivora > Hyaenidae > Hyaena > Hyaena hyaena. The sequence goes on from NW_024080688.1 coordinate 3,770,997, forward strand.
CACATTTGGGGCTTTGTAATCTCTTGAACAGACATTACTTACGAGTCAAGTCTCAACCTGTTAGCCAGCAATCTATGGCCTGGCCCCGTTCCACCATCTCTCTCATGCTCCACTCCTGACCCTCCCCACCTTTTACCAGATACTACAGCAGCAGTGTAATTATTGCAACCACATTGTGCGTCTGCTGCCCACTCAATGGAGTGTCCCACAGCTACGTGTTCTGCTCTCTTCTGTAACATCTTCACTTGTATTTGTTGGTAGATTGCTTCCTACTTACTGACATCAGCTAAATTAGCCTGTGACCTGTCACCTCTCACTCCACCTCTCAAAATGCCTAGGAGTCTCTGGTTTGTTCTGACTAGGTCATGTCGCAGCGATGTCCTCACCACATCTGAACAACTCTTCTGGAGCATCCACTGCCACTGTAACGAACTACTTATTAATATTAATTATCTGCCAACCTCCATCTTATGTGCTTTAAGCTCCATTAGGCCAGAACTTAGGAAGCAACATAGCATAGTGGCAATAAGAGCAAGCAATCTGGAATAGCCAGACCTGGGCAGTGTCCTGGCTCTTCCATTCACTAGCTATGTGACCATGGGCAAGTCATTCAATTTATCTTAGTTTCCTCATCTACAAAATGGGAGATTACCCAATTTATAGGATTATTTTGAGGATTTAACGCATAAGAAGAGCTTAACAGTGCCTAGAACATGGGGAACACGGGAAGTGCTAAATAATACAAGTAATTAGCATTATTTTTTTCACTGCTCTTTTAAAAAAAAAACTTAATGTTTGTTTATTTTTGAGAGAGAGAGCAAGAGAGAGAACAAGCAGGGGAGGGGCAGAGAGGGAGAAACAGAATCTGAAGCTGGCTCCAGGCTCTAAACTGTCAGCACAGAGCTCAATGAGGGGCTCGAACCCATGTACCGTGAGATCACCACCTGAGCCAAAGTTGGACACCTTCCTGACTGAACCACCTAGGCACCCCTCACTGCTTTATCCTTAGACTGCATAGCACGTGTAGCGGCACATACATGGCAGGCATTTAAATTTGCTGAATATTTGCAACAATCATCAAATTTTACAATAGTCTTGTCTTAAAAACACACACGCACACACAATGATCCTGTCTTTCACTGAACACGGCAGAGATCACATCTTATGTCTCTTGTTTTCCTCACACTGAGAACAGTGTTGAACACACAGTGTCAATTCAGTTAACATCTACTGAATCACTCAATTAATATTCTTCAAAAGGGCCTATATAATATATAAGGTGGACCACTTACCTTTTTCCTCTGCGGTGGGTTCTGGGGGGCAGATGGGACTCCTTCACAAGCCCTTTCACCACCAGGTGACATGGATCCACGAGAGACGTCTTTCATAAAACCATGTTCATATCTGCTGGGAAACCCTTCTGCAGGGGAGCAATATCCCCCGTCCAAATGTAAAGGCTTCCTATCCCCTACTAGGGGAGATCCTCGATATAATCCATCTGCTCGAGGCATAGCGTTCAATGGGGAATAGGCGTACATTAAATTAAACTCTGTCCGAAATGCCTGGTCCGAGTTCCTCACAAGGGTCTGATGTCCATCTCCACTTCTGCTTGGAAAGCCAGTCTCAGAGGGGGGTCCGATAGAGGGATGAGGAGCCAGGTCAGAAGGACCTGAGTTGATCAGGGAAGGTCTGTCAGCACAGCTGTTAGTGTTGGAGTCAAGGTAGCCTACTTTTGTCAAGTCCAGGTCTTTTCGGTGACAAAGCTGAAAGAATAAAAATCAACAGAGACATGGAGAAGGAGGGGGAAGGAAAAAGTCAAAGGACAGAAAAGAAGGGAAGCGAGAGGGGCACAGGTAAAAGGTAAGAGGGATGGAAGTACAAGGGAGAAAGCCATTAACATGTGTAAAAGTTCCATGAAGCAACAGTACACCCAGGCCCGATTACTACAGAATGCCGGCCTTTCACAAATTGCTTTAAAGTCTTTCTGGAGGAGAATCCTGGGAAAATCAGAATTAAATAATTGGCCAAATGTGACTATTTTGCCTGTTTAGCCTTTCATCAAGTCTGTTGAGTAACCCTGTACTACATTAAGGTACTAAGAGTATCACGAGGGATTTTTACCTGAGCCCCATGTATGCTATAGAGGTGAGACTGGGGTCTTAAGATAACTGGCTTTTGGTGTTATTCATTTGTATTTAATACGATGGAAGGTGGGAGGAGGGAAAAAGGGAAAGAAAGTAGTAAGTAGACAGGAAGTCAAGGATTTAAGTTACTGGTTCAATAAAGGAGAATGGACTTAGTTAAAGACATCAACCAACCAGTTCTTTGCTCACTTTCACTATTAAGTATGTGTGTTTCTCATAAAACTTTCTGGCCACTCAATTCTTTATCCTCTAATGTATGTCCACATACCACAAGATCACTAATGCCCACCACTGCAGGTCATCCAAAATACTGAATTTTATCAAAAATAAACCGTATGTACTATTTGGTTATCATTACCTCCCAACACTGGAAACCACTAGGTCAACTTATTACTAACTCTCTAGAGAAAGAATGGTACCAGACATTCAAATGTCACACCAGGATTTCCTCACAAGACAGTGTAAAAAACATCCAGAAAACCTCTAGGACACTAGAATACAACCATTTTCAGTTTCACATTGATCTTTAATATCCTGATTCAGAATTTTATTAACTACCACTAAATTAAAAAAAAAAAAATTTAACTGGAAAGGGGCAGAGGTAAAAGTTAGATTCTGAAAGGTTATGAGAGACTACAGTTATCTCTTCAAGAGGAAAATGGCTCCGTGTAGATTCACAGAGCTAATAATTCGTACAGTTGTCCAAATCTTAGTTAAAAAAACAAAAAAACAAAAAACTCCCCAAAACTCCAGCACTAAAACCTGAATTTAACATCTCCATGGCAGTAGGGTTTGAGAAAGGCACTCAACTGGATATCCTGAGATACCGCTTGTATGGCAACCACATTTCAACTATTAAAGAAGGCAGGCCTGTGTCACAGAAGCCATGGGCTGACTTAGTTTCCTAGTATATCCAATAAGGAGCTATAAAGAAAATATAGAAAGCAGGGAGGCAGGACTCTCTTTCAAAAGAAGCTGCTCACTCTATCAACCCAAGCCCAAAACATCCAGTTAAACAGAGCTGTTAAGATTAATCCTGGAATAAGACATAAATCACTGTCTAACTTTTCCAGTATAAATTGCTCCTTTATGAGCCCAAGATAATTAATATCAAAAGATAGCTCCTACCAACTTTTGATTTCAACTTTCCTTATTTAACAAACACACCTTACTTGTTACTTTCTTTACCAAGGCTCGTACCATACCTTCAGCTTGCTTTAAACTTGACTTCTAGATTCTATTCTTTAAAAGAACTCTCCAGTCACCCCTCCCCCAAACAAGAGCAAACCCCACCACACACACACACACACCCCTTCATTTTCCTCCATCTACATTGAAAATTCTGAGTGATCAGTCACACATGGAAGATTCATTCTCAACTTATAGCGACTGGCTGGTCGCCCTTTAGCCTATCACCCCATTCACTCGGATCCCCCCCAGCCCTCCCACACACTCATGCACACTCACTCTCAGCCTCCAAGTGTGATTGAGATGGTGTGATAACTACCTCGGGTGACAGGGACTCGGGCCTATTCGCAGGGGAACTCTCAGGGGAGGATATGTTCTAGAGGAGGGAAAAGCATCTTGTTATTCATCTACTCGAAGTTAAGAAGCAAAACAAAACAAAGAAAAAAATAAAGTAAAAGCAAGCATAGATAGTTAGCCACAACTTTTTGCCGGGGGCAGAGGGAGGGAAAAGAATGCACAGGGGAAATGTTTAACTGTAGAATTCATTGCAATAAACAGAATGACTGGTTGAAAATGCTCCCTGGAATCTTTGAAAGCATTTAAGTTGGTTATAATGTTTCATGCTAGAAGTAAACATCTTAAGTAGGTAACAGAAGAAATTTAGACTGGTGAAACTGTACACTACAATTTCATTTGAAATTCTGTTCTACGTTTGATTAGGGTTGTACAACCTATAGTATTTATTACTGATGGGCACCCTACCACTTATTATGCCTCAGGGAACTTTTTCCTTTATCCCACACCCCTTTATGAAAGTCACATTTCTTCATACTTCTGTGTGGTTCATGCTTGTCCACCACTGTCCAGGGAAACTGCTTAGCATACTGGGCTGAGAGGGTTAGGGAGATGGCTAGCTCTTCTTGAATGAGTTACAGGAGATAGAATGCAATTTAGCTCATAGGATAGATGGTTCTTGGCATAATCTAATTTGATCTGAACACCCCCACCAATGATATAAAAATCCCTTGTACTTTTGGCAACAGATGGGGAATAAAAAAACAGAACTTGTAGATTTCAAGTTCCTACATCCTAAACAGGGTTCCCCTGAGAGCTTTCACCTGAGGCAGCACTCCCATATCAAACAGAAACTGGACAGTGAACTCCGATGGGAGATGTGAATGGTAAAATGTGAAGAGAATGATGGTGGTAGTTGTGGCAATGATTCAGAGTGCCAGGGGTAAGGGAAGGGAAAGGCTCCTAATGCTGCAGATTGAACAACTATGACCTGGGGGACAGACCTATACCATGGGAGGCAAAATGAAGCTGTTAATTTTATTTGGTGGGCTGGGCAGTGTGTGTGAGGTGGATACCATGCCAGGAAGAAAAGGGAGGGGCTGGTGGAATGGTGGGCGGCTAATTAAGTTTATCCTGCCAAAGTTGCTTTTACTCCTTTTCCTTAAAGGTTCTCCCTCCCTCATGATCTTGTACTCCTCTTATACATGTTTCCTAAACTCCTTTCCTTAGTACTGGAGACATTTCTCACTGGAATTATTTTTATTTTTCCTTTCAAAAATATTCTTCCCCAACCAAGCTGCTCTTTATCTGTGACACCTTTTTGGTATTTCTGTGCCACAGTCTTGGATGGAAATAAGACTTCCTATACTAGAATACAGGGAAGAGCATGACAGAATGGTAATAAGAATGGTCAGGATGGTTAAGTTTGTTTTCCTGACAAGAAAGGCTAAATTTCCTTAGTTAAATCACAAGATTAAAAACAGTGAAAAGAGGCACTGGACTTTTTAAAAATAAATTTATTTTATTTTGATATAGAGAGAGCATGCGAGAGTGCAAGTGGGGGAGGGGTGGAGAGAGGGGGGAGAGAGAATCCCAAGCAGATTCCGTGCTGCCAGCACAGAGCCTGATGTGGGGCTTCATCTCACCAACTGTGAGATCATGACCTGGGCTGAAATCAAGAGTCCGATGCTGAACTGACTGAGCCACCCAGGCGCCCTGAGTAAAAACAATCTTTGATTTTCGATTTTTTAAAAAAATAAAATAAAAACACCTTACACTTCCATATTGTTTCAGTTATCCAAAATACTACAAGGGATTAGGAAATGTTCTGAGTGTTAAATTTAACTGTCCTGGAAGGCAATGTACTTCTAATTTCTGTAATTTTCACCTTTTAATTATAATAAAACCTGCACTGATAAAGTATGAAATTCTATCCTATAATTTGCTGCCCTCCAAGGTGAACATCCTATGAAATTTTACTATCAAATTCAATTTGCTAATTGAAAAGTCAATCGCAGTTAGACCAAGTAAAGTTAGTAAGGCCTGAATCCCCTGCTTTAATGTACGGCAGAAAAGAATGCCACAGGAAATTTGGTAGAGTACCTTCTCTAGAAATCAAATGTAACCAGGAAGGTTCACCCTCCCTCCCCACTCTCCCACCCCTACCAAAGAGGTCTGCTCCCAAAGTAATACAGTCTAGTTCAGGTATGGAACATAGTTTCCTCCTGCTTTCCTGCTTTCAAGGTTGCTGGCTACCTCTTTCTGAGTTAGCTATTCAAAAGTCCAAGTATTTTTAATCTCCATGCTCTCATAAAGGCTGAAAAGGGAGGAAGGGATTGGTTAGAGCATTCACCTTCACCAAAGAACACATGTGGAGAAGTTACAAGCTAGGGGCAGAGCTGAGTGTTTAGTGTTCAGAACAGTTTTCTCTAAGAAGGAAGAGACAGTGTCTGTTAATTTCAAATGAAAGCAAAATTCAATAGATGAAGTTTTTTAATACACAAGGATACTTTCTGTTCAGTAAACCTGCTGTCACCCACACTTGCACATGAACTGATTCACAATTAACTTTTTCAAACAGCTAAGATAATACATTTCTAACTTAATCTGGAGGGTGAATGTAATAAATCGGTCTCTTACAGATAAATGTATGTTGTTAGCCTCTTTCTACTTTTCATTCCTAACACAGTGTAACAAGAAGGGAAAGTAACCTGGAGTAGGGAAAAAACTCATTTGCCACAAACCATATCTCAAAGCTTTTCACATCTCTGTTCACTGAGGTCACAACAAGAATACAAAACAGGGAAAGACAACTCATTGATTTAAAGGCCTAAAAAGAAAGACAATCAATCAGTATAATCTGGGCTCTCAGGCTGATATCATTGGTGGTTATTAGGCAGCTAGACACCTATTTTAACCAAAGAAGAGAGCAAAGACAAAGATGGAGATGTAGCATGCTTACTACCTGCATTACAGAGACTGATGGATTACATGCAAAAACAGATGAATGTCATCCACAGTACAACTATTCCTTTTGAGAGAAGTATGAGGACTGCCAAGATGAGAGGCTACCAGGTAACAGGTCACACTGACCCTGAGGTTTTCTGTTTTCTTGCCAAGACTGGCAGGAACATTTGTCAAGATACATTTGGAATATTATACTTGAAATGAGGAGGGGCAAATGATAATTTTCAAATTCAGCACTCCCAACAACCAAACCCAAATCACCTCAAACTGCAGAGGAGTATTGCAGCGACTAGCAGTAGTAAGAGACGTGATTGGTGAGAACATGAGGCTGTATCCATTTCGACACTCCTCTTCTGGGTGAGATGGGCCAGGTGTGGTCAGCTGGGGGCTCTTTGAGCCTGGATTGGGAGGGGGTGGTGTGACTGGAGAAAGAGGCCGCAGTAACTTGGTGACATTCTGCTCCATCAGATAGCGAGACTTCCATTTCTTTAGTGGGCTCAACAAGTCTGTGAAATACAAAACTTGGATGAGAGATTGTAACCATAGCTTAAAGGGAGGCTCTGTAGTAAAGCCATTAATCTCTAGCCCACAATGGCTCTTAACTCTTCTGCCTCATCCCACCGTTATCTCCTGCAATCAAACCAAAAGCCCAAAGAACTTTTTAATTGCCACAGTTAAAGTAATTCTCAAAATTCTCTCCCCACGAGATGAATCTAATGACTGATCCCTAGAGCAAATTTAATCTCTTCCAGTGGAAAGTTTAAACTTTAATTTTCTTACATTGTTTCCCCAAAAATCTCAAATTGATGTCACTGTTAAAATCACCCTCTACTTAAATGCCATGACACCAGCTCAAGCTTCTAGAATGTTAACTCCATGCTCCTTTTATCTTCTCTTATGTATTTTTGCCATTTTCAGCAGATCTTTCTATAATGTTCTGCTTTAGCAGGAAAAGAGTTACACATGATTAGGCCTGACCTATATATATATATCTAGCCTGTAGTCTTAAGAGTGCTTCAAAGTAGGAAATGATTTTTACAAAAACTTCTCCCAATCATTTTCGAAAACGAGGCTGGTACTTTTTTTGACTAGAATACCCTACACTTCCTGTATTTCTTGGATCTTCTACACTATATATTTTAATGACCACGAGGGTGAAAGCACCTATCCAACTTTCTCAGAGGAAAAATATCTTTGTTTTTATTTACAATAAAAAAATATTTATTTACTTAAAACCTACTATGTGGAAACCACTGAATTAAGTATGTGAGGGTAACTCATCATATATTCTATTTAAAAGGATTTACAAATTTGTGAGGATGAGAAAACATACTTAAAACATGTTTAATATCAGTTTAAGAATCTTGACAGAGATGATCATACTGCTAGGTGTTTGTAGAAAATAATTATGCTTTGAAGCGATTATACACCAGGTACTATATATACTATGTGCTTTATGTGAATTCTAACGTTTAACTTGAATAACCCTAAATCTAGCACTTTTATCACCACTCCCATTTTAAAGATGAGGAATTTGATGTGCAGAGAGATAAAGACTAGGAAATTTAGTTCCATTTACATTCTTAATGATTAGGTTGTATTATATCCCCGTGACTTAGTGGAAGGAGTAGCATTTATCCCAGACCTTCAAGGACAAGTTTTGGGACAGTAGGTCACGATCAGAGCTATGCTTCAGGAAAATTACTCGGGCAGCAATGGTGAGGATGAGACTGGACACTGGGAAACTGTTTGTTTGGAGTTAATGGAGAGGTTGACAGAGTTATGAGGTACTGAACTAGGGTAACAGATGTGGAAATGGAGAAGGAAAAATAAATGCAAAAAATACTGGAGATGCTTTTTTTCCTTTCTGATATGTGAAAATGTTTTATTTTCCTAGATTGGAAGTATATTCGTATTTTTCTTGTGTTCCAGAAACTGTAAGTTTTCTTTCTTATTTTTCTCCTTTGAAAAGTGCCTAGGTATAAAACAAACAAACATGTGATTCATGACATGTTCAGAACACTTTTTAATGTACTTCAAGAGTCAAACAGTGAATCTTTTAAAAGACTGCTATAGAAAGACTCATATACTGCTAGGTCCAATATTTACTACTAAAGGGAATTATATAAGCAATGAAGCTCACTCTAGAAAGTACAGCTGAACCCCTTCCCTTCCAAATCAACTTACAGGCCCTTCACATAAAATTGAGTTATTATGGTATCATATTCAACAAAATAGACCTGATATCTGCCAGTGGTTGGTTTTTTCCTTCCAGTAACACTATATTTATAATGTTTGTCAAGTTTCATTTTTCTTTTTGCCATACATACACAGCTTTCAAATTTTACATGGTTAAACCTATCCATCATGTACAGTTTTTATCTTAAATAATTCACAAAATTATATAAACAAACACCGACACATTTAAACACACACACAAATTGAAATCACACTTATAAAAGAATGCACTAATACCCTGGTGCATGTTCATCTAGACCTTTTTCTTGGTATGGCCTTATTAATTCCTGTCTACATAGCAGTGCTCACTCAGAAACATACGATAAAAATCTTTCCATGACAACAGAAACCTACAATTCAGTTTTTAATGGCTATATGGCATTCATATCATCAAAATTAACCGTTAAGTACTTGCACTTTTTTATTATAAATATGCCTCAGTGACCAATAATCTTTCTCTTAGATATTTCTGCACCTGTAATTTTTTAGGGCGAATGGCTAGATGCAGGATTGTTAAATCAAAAGCATCCTTCCACAGGCTCAAGAGCTTTATATTTATACTAGTGTGAACTGTCTACTCATGTCCTATATCCTGCTTTCTATGGGTTGTTGACCTTGTTCTTCAATTATTTACTTTTAAAATTTATTATTTTCTTATTTAGGAGAGAGAGAGAGAGAGAATGAGTGGGGTAGGGGGGAAGAGGATCCCAAGTGGGCTCAGAGTTGACAGCAGTGAGCTTGATGCGGGGCTTACTCACAAACTGTGAGAGCATGACTTGGGCCAAAAACAAGTGCTCAACTGACTAAGCCACCGAAGATGCCCCTTGTTCTTCATTTCTAAGGACTTTTTAATTAAGAATGTTGATCCTTTGTAAAAAAAAAAATGTCGTATTTTTCCAGTTTGCTATCTGCCTTTTAATTTATTAACAGTCTTTTTTGGCTCTACAATGTGCTACGTTTTTATTTAGTCAAATGTATACATCATTTCCTTTACTTTCTGCCTCTGACATCAGGAACATCCTTGCTACCCACTACCTCAAGACTAAAAATACTGGCCTATTTTCCCTTCATCTCCATACTTAATTTTTAAATTTAATTCAAATAAAACATACTTCAGTAGAAGGAAGTGATTATCTTTCCTTCTCACACGTCAAACAGCATTCTTCCAAAATCTTTAATAGTTATAAAATTCTAATTTCTCCACTGATTTGAAATGACATTTATCTTATTAGATTTTTATATAAACAGGGTTTAGTTCTTTTTTAAAAAAAATTTTAAAGTTTATTTATTTTTGAGAGCGAGAGAGCGAGTGAGTGAGCGAGCTGGGTGGGGCAGAGAGAGAGAGGGAGACACAGAATACAAAGCAGGCCCAGGCTCTGAGCTGTCAGCACAGCCATGGATGCAGGGCTCGAATGAACATCCTGAGATCATGACCTGAGCTGAAGTCAGATGCTTAACTGACTGAGCTACCCAGGCGCCCAAGTTCTTTTCTTTTAAATATTTCTTTAAAGTATTTTTTTTTTTTTTGGGAGAGAGAGAGAGAGAGCGCAAGCGAGCGAGCGTGCAGGTGAGTGGGGAAAGGGCAGAGAGAGAAGGAGACAGGAGTTGAAGCAGGTTCTGTGCTGATAGCAGAGAGCCCAATGTGGGGTTGAACTCCCCACAACAGTGAGATTATGACCTGAGCCAAAGTCAGATGCTTAACTGACTGAGCCACACAGGTGCCCCTCAGTTTAGTTTAGTTCTGTATACCTGCTGTCTAAATGGCATCAATGCTGACATCTCTTCCAGTAAAACTCCTTGGGCAATTTAAGTTATTCTACTCTAGCTCTCCAAAATACTTTGGCTATTCTAGCATACCTGTTCCTGTCAGTGAACTGTTGAAATCATTCACCATGGTAACACTACTCCTCCCCCAATCTTGCCCTAGCAAAAAGCCAGAATTCTGATTGGTATTATTTTATTAAATTCATGAGTAACTACAGAAGAATTCTCACTCAGTGCCATGACACCATCTTTTAGCTACTCCTGCCTTCATTTATCCCTCTGCATATAGATCTGTCACATTTCTAATTAGTGTTACTCTCCAGTGTCTCTATTTTTTTGCTACAAGGGTGCATTACACGTCTCTTTTTATGTTATCATCTACATGTTATTCTTAATCTATAAGAAATGTTTACATACTTTTGTACCCAGCTACCTTACTGATCTCTGCCTGTGTTTCAGTTACCTCACTTGGCTTTTCTAGGGAGATAAAGCATATTATTTGCACACAATGGTAACACACACATCCTCTTTACCCACACTTTTTTACCTCATAGATTTTTTTGTTTTTGGTAATTATGTTGGCTAATAATTCTAGACACTATTAAATAATAATGATAAGTGGAATAACTGGATAACCCACTTAAAAATGTATTATTTTCTGGGGCGCCTGGGTGGCTTAGTCGGTTGAGCGTCCGACTTTCGCTTGGGTCATGATCTCGCGGTTCGTGGGTTCGAGCCCCGCGTCGGGCTCTGTGCTGACTGCCAGCTCAGAGCCTGGAGCCTGTTTCAGAGTCTGTGACTCCCTCTCTCTCTGACCCTCCCCTGCTCACGCTGTCTCTCTCTCTCTCTCTCTCTCCTAGAAATAAATAAAACATTAAAAAAAATTAAAAAAAAAAATGTATTATTTTTTAACTGAAGTATAATTTAGTACATAGTGTTGTATTGGTTTTGGTGTACTTGATAATGTATTTTAAGGTTTAATGTAAATAGTTCTTACATGATGCATAACTGGCAACAATTTTTCAGATATATGTAAAAAATTCATAGGTATTTTATTTGATTTATCATTAAATTTATATTTACTGTGCTATTACTCCCCCTCTTCCATTTGGCCTGCTAATAAATTAATTATATGAATAATTTTCCAAATACTGAACCATCTTTATATCCCTAGTAGAAATTTCAGTTGGTCTTAATATACTTTTATTTTTTAAAAAAGTTTACTTATTCTTGAGAGAAAGAGAGAATGCAAGTGGGGGAGGGGCAGAGAGAGAGAGGGAGACAGAATCAGAAGCAGGCTCCAGCCTCCAACGTGTCATTAGACAGCCTGACATGGCGCTCATGACCTGAGCCAAAGTCAGAAGCTTAACTGAGTCAGCCAGGCACCCCTTCTTCTTTTTTTTTGGAGGGGGGGGAGTAAAGGGGCAGAGACAAAGAATCACAAGCAAGCTACACACTTAGCATGGAGTCCGATGCAGGGCTTGTTCCCAAAACCCTGAGAATATGACCTGAGCTGAAATCAAGAGTTGAATGCTCACTGACTTAGCCACTCAGTCTCCCCTTTTGATATTCTTACAGATTGAAAATTCAGATCATTGAAATCTAATTCACAAAAATATTAAGATGCTGTTTTTTTTTAGTTTGATAAAATGATTCAAGGGTGAAAAATTTAATAATACCGTATAGCGTTTCTACCAAAAGTATGTGCACATAGCAAATAAACAAATTCTACCACTCCTTTATTGCTCAAAATCCAACTTGTTTTTATCCTCTATATTTTTGCAGTTATTAATAGTTCTATGACTAGTACTTTTTATAAAAATTTGGGTCTATGTTTATTTCTGTAGAACAGATACCTAGAAGAACAACTAGTAGGTCAAGGAGTATTAGTTTTTTGTTTTTTTTTGTTTTTAAGTTTATTTTGAGAGAAGAGAGTTGAATGGGGAAGGGGCAGAGAGAGAGGGAGACACAGAATCCCAAGCAGTTTTGTACTGTGAGCACAGAGCCTGATCTGGGGCTCAAACTTATGAAACCGTGAGATCATGACCTGAGCTGAAATCAAGAGTCGCTTAACCGACTGAGCCACTGAGGCTCCCTCCTATTTTTTTTTTTTTTTTATGTTTACTTAAGTCATCTCTGCCCCCAATATGGGGCTGGAACTCGTGACCCCAAGATCAAGAGTTGCATGCTCCACCGAGTGACCCAGCCAGGTGCCCCACAGGAAGTATTTTTGTGCATATGCTAAACTTTACCAAACTGCCAGTAGGGATACTACTCTCTGCCATGTCATGATCAGAAGTGGGCTCTGCGCTAAGAGGACCACAGCCGACGTGGGGCCTAAACTCATGAACCACAAGATCATGACCTGAGTCGAAGTCAGATGCTCAGGTGACTGAGCCACCCTGGTGCCCTTCTCCTATCATTTTTATTGCAAATCCTTTCTCTCAATAAATTTGTCCTCTATTAACTCAGTGATAATACAGATCCAGAAACTTTATACAAGTTTGATCTTTACAAAAAATACTTGAATGTGCCTAGAATTTGGTTTGGCAAAGATCTCATTCTTCTCAATAATCCAGGTAAGTAAAAATTCCTGAATAATTTACCAAATATTTCATTTACTTAAGACTTGCTATTCCATACACATACAGACACATACACCCATCGTTCAGGCACCAGCATTGTACTAATTTAATTACTAGCTTCCAGCTTCACATTAGAAACTAGTTTTGTACTTCTAGGGAAGACACTTCATTGTCATTACTCTTCTTCAAATTTTTTCTTCTTTTAGATAAACTTCATTTCATCAAATTCTAAAACCAAGCTAGTTTTACAGGAACTATATGAAGGCTGGAGGATGGGAGAGAGGAAATATTAATTTTATTTATTCTTTCCATGAAGGAATATAGGCTTTATCTTCACTTTCTCAAGACATTAAATATACTTCTCAGTAATGGTTTACTCTACATGTTCCAATATGGTTATTCCTAGGCAGGTTCTTAGTTTTGTTAAGTTTGAGAATGAAAAAGTTTCTTCATTCATTTTCTCAGTACATAAATGCTATTAATTTTTGCGTAGGTACCTTCTATCCAGTGATTTTACTGAATTCAATTCTAGGTTTTTCCACTGGTTAGAGTTTCCTAAGGTACATATTCACATCATTTACAAACAATGAACATTTATGCCCTCTCCTTCCTGAAGAGTAGTTTTATTTTTTATTTCTATACAACTTTAGATTCTTTGATGTATCTTCATATCTGACTAACTTCTGTAAATACTCCATAAATAAATACTCAACAAGAAACAGCATTTTGTGTAGAATGTTAGTAATAATTCCTATTATCGGTATGATACCACACCAAACACTGCACAGAATATTTAATTTATTAATCTCACATAACCTTTGGAAAGCAGGTATTACTATTCCCATCTTATAGAGGAGGCTCAGAGATACTTAGTAACTTGCCCAACATGAGGTAAAGGGTAGAGCTGGTTCTCAAATTCAACTGAATTCTTTCTACTATACCAGTCTATTTCTGTTTCTTAACATCTTCATGGTCTTCAAAACAAAACAAAACAAAACAAAACAATCCCTTAGGATTTACATGAACTTGCAGCAATATACCAAATCGTTCATTTGACTATTATTTAGTTTTAATTAAAAATTCTCCTTTTGGTTATATTGCTCCTTAAGGGCACGGTGGGTCCTTTGAATGTTTCTCACTGCTAAAGGTGAGGGCAAAAATTCAATGAAGGTTGGTGACTAACAGTTCTAATTCCATTCCAACCAGGGCATGGAGTAACAAAGACACTGCCTATGAGTCTTTGCTAGTCAGGACACAGGCTAATATACAATGTCACTTTTCCAACACAAACAGACACACACAAATATGCATACGTACGTACACTAGATAGAAGATTTAATTTATACTTTCACTGTACTGTAAAAGCTGCCAATAAATTGATAGTATTGATGGAAACCTAGTATCAGCATTAAAAAAATTTTTTTTTTAATTTATTTATTTTTGAGAGAGAAAGAGATATAGTGTGAGCAGGGGAAGGGCAGAGAGAGAGGGAGACACAGGATCTGAAGCAGGCTCCAGGTTCTGAGTAACCGGTTAGGACAGACCCAGCACAGGGCCTGAACGCACAAACCACAATATCATGACTTGAGCCAAAGTCGGATGCTTAACCAACTGAGACACCCAGGTGCCCCTCAGCATTTCTTTGTATTAATCTGGTTTGAGTAAATCTTCCTAATCTCTGATGTAGAAGAAGAGTAAAATACTTTAAGAACATAGTATCATTTATCTTCCAGATGTTTTACACTGGGATTTTATTATCCTGGGGTTGTACATGTGAAAACTTGTAAAGTATAACCCAATCTAGACAGAACAATTAACTAAGTTAATAATTTCAAAAAATATCTTTTCAGTAGGCTACTTTTCCCCAACTATACTATTATGTAGAATTTTAACATAAAGCAGATGCTACTAGTACAAATCTATTTAAGTTCATATTTACTCAGCAAATCAATGAATAGAAACAGTTTCTATGAAAATCTGAAATATTACATCACATTAGTTGTAGTCTGACATGACTTTTATCATCTAATTCATTTTGGTATGTTTTAAATTACATAATAATCAAAAAATTTTGACTTAGAGATAAACTTAAAGAAACTTTTCAATTGGGCTGAAACTGGTGGAAGAAACTTTGGTAAAGATTGTCTCAAAATAAGTTAGTATTCCAAGTTCAGGCACCAGTGCTTTCATTTGCAATTCAATTAGAATTACCCTGCAAGAGTTCCTGTGAAAACCCATAAACCTGATGATTTTTTAAGACCTTCTAATTTAAAAACTCATAAGGACTTATACTGGATTCAAAGCCATGTCTCCTTGAAAATTTTACACAAATTGCACAAGCCCTTTTGAAAACAATAATGTTGTAACAATTTCTCATTTACTTCATTCATCTCCTTCCACCAAGCCCCACTCAACTCAATCATCTGTAATTTTTATTCTTTCCTGAACAGTGTCCCACATCTTTATTATTTCTCCTCTTACAAATATGGATATAGATTTCCTAAACTTACTACTTTAAATGTATCTAACCTTTTTATAACCATCTCTGCTGTTATCTGTACACTGTCTAGTTCCTTCTGTCGGCGTGGGAAACTGTTCCCTGACTTGAGCTCTCTCTCCTCCTCTGTAAAGACAGATGTAAAGTAACTATTTAGACAACAATGCTTTTTTTGTATAAGACTTTTCAAGTACTCAAAATGAAATTTTTTATGTGGACCGGAGTTAACTACTGCTTATGTATCCAGGAAGGTTTGAGACACGTACCTGCATTGTCTTTGCAGATACTAGAAGAGTTACTATTCTCGTTACTTTGGTATAGGTGCTGAGTTCTAGTCTCTTGGGGTACAGATGATGTTTGAGTCATCCCTTCTTCCAAGGCTTGCTTTATCCAGCGCTATAATGAAAAAAGAACCAGGGAGTTATCAATAATCATTTAAAACTATTTAGTAAAGCTATTTTAAATACATTAGCCAGATCATTCCACATCAACTGGGGAGAGACGCAGTCCAACACACTCATTCAATTCCAGAGTCAAGTATTTTTTGTCTGCGTATCAGCATATTAGAACACTGCCCCATCAATCCTTCTACAGGGCAAAACTGAGAAAATCTGGATTACATATAATGAGATCCCATCAAAAACCCCAAACCAATAAAAAATGATTACTATCCAACTTAGCTTTCATTTAAGAGAGACTCTGATCATATAGGATAAAACCACATAAAATAAGTGCCTAGAAAGAAGATAAAAGATCTCTTTAAGAGTTGTCTACCCTGTGCTGGGGACATCTGAAGAGGTAACAGAAAAGATTCACAGGAAGACTTTGGATGAGAATAAACAGCTCTTTGGTACAGATACAAGTTACTCCCAAAAGGTCTACTCTTAGACGGAATAACCTGTGAGGTTTATTTTTTCCCCTATCAAGTACTTTGGTTAACTTAAGGAAGAATAATGCAAATCACCAGAACAAATGAACTTCTGCAGAAATCAAAAAGGGGAAAAAGTCAAAAAGAGATCTCTAATCAGTCACATTTTTTGTAGTGAATACTGGAATCTAAAATGATGATATAAATTTAGGTCAGAAAAGTGAGCCTGCAAAGATTAGGATAATAAGATTATTCATCCTGGGGAAGAGAGAAAATTTCTTACCTGTAATTGTGTTCTCTTAAGATACACAGTTGTAGGTTGCTCACCACTCTGTGGCTCTCCTGCCCTGACATAAGACAGATCGAATTTTGATAAACATCAATTTCTGAATTAGACCCTCCCCCAAATAGGAAGAGCAAAGGTGATTATAATTTTACACCTTTAGAGAACAAGTATTACAGGTAAGTAAATATTCTCTTCACCAAAGAGGGAAAATAGATTTACCCTCTTAGAAACTTAGGAAATAAGGCAAAGAATATTTTACCAAGAAAAATTTTACGCTGTGTAAATAAATGGCTTTGTGGTCTACCAAATGAAAGCAAAACTAAAACTGTAAACACAGGCAGTTAAGAGCGAATAAGCATATAAAAAAGAGATCTGAACAGTCAAATGAATCGCATCAACATTTTATATGACCAGGTCTCTGAAAAGCCAAAACAAGACCAAGAATGAACTCTCTTATACACAGAATACTGATGTAAAGATGAACTGTCTGTCAGAACCATAGCGCCTTACAACTTAGAAGAGACCTTAGAGGTTACCTTGTCCAAAGCACTCATTGTATAGATGGGGAAAATCAGGCCCAGAGGACAAAATGTGTGAAAAATCCTTTGTTACAGATACCTTTAGTACAAGTTTTTCTTTTCAGAGCAGATGACAGGACTCACTTGGGGTCACTGTGCTTTCCTCCAAGAGAAGACAGTTTCTTTTATTTCCAGTGTCAAGTAGATGCACCCATAAAATAATTTACATTCTGGATCTGATGACTACAAAAATGGAAAATAAAACCAGGACAGGGGCATTCTAAGGAATCAGATGCTGCTATGGTTAGCTATAAGGTCAAATACAGCAAACATGTCCAAACCCATTTCTCCTGGTCCTACTGTATGTCTATACAATATTAGAGCTGATAAAAAAAAAAAAAAAGAATGTGAATATTTGTAACTAACAAAGTTCTATAATAACAAATTAATTTTAGATACCCTCAGCCCCTCAGTTCTAGCTAGTTAATAGGTAAAAAGAAGACTTCAACCTTCCCTAAGACTCTCTATAAAAGTTTTAGAAGCTCAGAGATAGGTGAAAGAAATGTTTTAAAAAGTCTCATTACTATGGGGAAAGAGCAAGGAAGTAATTTGGGTTTTGGAGTTCACAAAGATCTGAACTAAAATTTGGCCATGCCTCTTACTAGCTGCCTAACTCTGGGCAACCCATCTAAGCCAGTTTCTGAATCTATAAATCAAGGCCAATAATCCCAACTTCACAGGTTGTCTTGAAAGCTAAGTGAGAGAATACATGTGAAGAAAGCTTGCAGCACATTACTAGGCACAGATATTTAGTGAAGACTTGTTCAACTGTATTTCAGTGCTATGTATGGAGACACAGATTAATAACCCTCCAGGGTATACAATAAAATACCAATGCAAAGTAAAGTTTTCATTTTCAGTTAGGACGGTTTTCTAAGAAATCTGGAAGACCAAATCTCCCACACCCCACTCATATTTATAAGGTTAAGTTTAAAGAAGATTTATAAAGAACAAGGAAGGACACTACTGAAGGCTGATTAGCTATTCATAAAATCAATGCTTCCATTTTAAAATATGTGAACACCCAATAAAAGATATGCCATAGTGTGCTTTTTAAGAACTACGATTCAATATAGTTTAAAAATTCCAAGGACATCAAAAATGTTCTGTCAAACATTCTAAGAATCTGGATGCAAAACATACACATGCAACTTTACACGATTTTTAATTTGAGGCTTTTATGTCCTTTAATCAGGTAAGAACAGTAGGCCTGTCAGCAATACACTCTGTTCTAACTAATCCCACGGAGGATGGTTTTTCTCATTTGTTTAACTTATACTCTTCTCTGAGAATTTCAGAAATTTATCACAATTTTGTTGAATAATACAGATCTTCATAGGTCCTACATTAGGACCTATGTGTCCTAAGGACCTAAGGGCACCTAAGTGTCCTTTTCTAGCCAATCTAAAAATAACTCTTTTCCATCCTCACCTAGGATAAAGCTGAGTTCAATTTCTAGATAAAAGATCCAATTTCATTAATTTTGCCCTTCAAAAAGCGACATTTTTATTTTGTAATATAATCTTCAAGTTAACAGTAAATATTAAGGCTATGACTTCAACTCAATCCAGATCTAAACTTCAAAAACTTTAAAGACCCAATTTAAGAAAGATAATTTTAGCAGATAACTAAGCATACACAGTCTGAACTCTTCCTGAAGACTGATACGTGTGTATAGATAAAAGTGCCTGAGCAGAACTTGCAGAAAACAAGACTAAGGAGAGTCAGACACATCTGGAGAATATAACATGGACATGAGGGGAATGGAATTTTTATCTGCTGCCCAGTGGAGAAACAAAGATGAGCCACAGATACAAGTCCTAAACCATAACGAGGTAAAAAGAGTTCTAAGAAATGGATTTTTATCTGATTTGAAATCATATTCCTACATGTTTTTTTGGTTTTTACAGGACACTGCTAATTGGAAAAGCAAGACTGACTGCATCAGAATGATTAAGGCAACATTTCAAGAGGCCTGTCTATACTATTTAGAATTCAGACTTCATTATTAATCTGTGGTTAAGTGGTTATCTGTCTATCCTTCTCAAAGGACCAAAACAGGAGATACTACTGTCTGGCTCTGATAAGATGCTTCAACAATTAACATCCTCAGGAGTCTAGTATATTATGTCCAGCCAAAGAAAGAAAAAAAGGAAAAACCTTCTCTCTCATAGATATTAAGTCATCACCTGACTTGCTCCTCCAAACTAAAGACAATATCTAACTGTTAGACCTTCTCTAATTGCTTAATTGCATTCTAAAAATGTAGTTAATATTTTGAGCTGTTACTCTTCATGAGGGACTGAACTAAATTTAACAGGAAGATTAGTTTTGCATGCCATACTAGAATTAACACAATTCTCCAATTATTATAGAATGAGGTTAATCATGATGCTCATTAAATGTAAGCAATTCCCCCCCTCCCCCCATGATCTCTGAGATCCAAGGGAAGTGACTTGGTATAAAAATGCATCCCCAGAGACCCAACCGTCCTTATCACTTAGGCAAATTTCTAGTCTTTCCTTTTCCTTAAGAAAGATGTCACTGTTTTTATTCTTGACACCTGGAAGTTATTCATGTGATTGTGTTATCTACAAAGCCTCCCTTTTAGCAAAGATCTCATGGTCAAATTTTTCCTTACGGGTTATTCTACTTGTTAAGTTTATTTAAATAAACCATTAGGTGACTCAAATTCTTAGGTAAGATGTGCAATTAGGAAGACTTCCTTCAGTGTATACTACCCATTCAGTGGTAGTGCCCTTCCTTTGTGCACAGAACCCTGTTGCCCTCCTCCCCTCCATATCCCACACCACTTTATCTCATCTTTCATGCCCCCCACCCCCAAGAAATAATTTCTGCTCTTAGGGGAAAGAGAAAAGCTTTAAGTTTGGAGGAGTCAGGGAAGACCTGCCTGGAGTTGGAGACTTCATCACATCAAATAATCTACATGCAGCATCCTCATGTACGTGATGCCAGTGGAGGAGGGCAATGGCAGACACTGAGGAAGGCAGCCTGAATCCAGATCTGAGGATAAGAGAAAAGGGTGTTCCAGGGAACAGACTCTACCTCAAAGGAAGACCAAATGAAAGGGTGTCCTAAACTTCTAGAAACACAAAAACGTCATTAAAGGTCTGAGGGAGCGATCTATTCTCAAGAGACACCTTTGGAAAATATGCAGGGCTTCTGGGAATTCTGAAAGAGCATTCCAAAAACAACCATCAAACACTACTGCCATAGATCCAAAAATAATATGTAACTAGAGAGACAGTGGGGAATGGGGGCAAGAAAGAGAGAGAGAGAGATAGAGATAAAGAAAATTTATAGTAGGTTCCATATTTACTAGGGAATAAACAGTCCAACTTGTTTGTTATTTGATCAAAGAACAGGAATTATGCCAATTATAACAGGACTTCCTCTACTCTCACTCAAATAATAACAGTAATTAAATAAATTCAACACACAATTTGATCATTTTTTACTTGTGCAATAGTGCTCTAGAGGATCTGGGGCCCAATCTCACACAGTAATCACAAATGGACACGTTAACCAATACCACAAGAGCACACACAGAACATCCCTCCCTACCCGGTCATCAACTGCTGTGTGCTCTCAACTCAGTAACTTCAAGGGCTCTTGGAAAACACAACAGTGACTCTTCAGAAATTGAGCACCAAAAATGCAGTATATATCCCGTTTTAGTCCTACTGACTCTTGATGCATCACTATTCATGGCTGAAAAACTAACTCATTAAAAACTCACATGGGCAGAGAGTGGCTGTCTAGAAAGTAGGTTAGATATGCCACAATTATAGGCTTTCTAGGTTTAAAAAAAAAAAGCCCACATAAACACAGACATACCTTTTTACAGGAGCTGAAGGTGCCATCAGGCAGAAGGGGCCTTCGACGTCTCTCAGGGATAAAGGGTGAGCCAAAGCGAATGTAGTGTTTGGGGGTGGTGCAAATTAATGGGGAATGGATAAGACCGGGTAACATGTTCAGGGTTGTTGCCAGTACAGTTGGGTCCGTGGTGATGCGTAAAGGGCATTCAACAGGGCATTCTTGCTTCTCGGCTTTGTCATTCAACCATTCTGTAACTAGATACTAAGGTAAAAAAAGAGATCATTAGTAGGTGCTGGAGATGTAAAAGCCAGAAGCAGCAGTGCAGGTCACAAAGACAAACTCCAGCTAGAAATAGGACAGAGGTAGATAGAGCAGCTGCAGAAAATATGAACTGGCCATTCAGAATGCAAGGTATCTTCCTTCACCTTTTGCATGATCATTAAGGGAAGAATAATTCCAGCTATCAGCAATTTAAGCTCTGCCTAAAAGTTAAGGGAACAAAAGAAAAGGTAGGATGGTTTCATCTTGCTGCCTCAAACAAAACTTTTTATCTAAAACTTTCAATCTAATAATACTTGGATGATTCATTTGTTTTCTGGACATTATAAGTCCTCTCACTTTACTAAAGACACAGCTCTTGCCAGACTAGACTTTTGAAGACTTGTGACTTACCTTTTTGGTTTTGGGGTATTTAGGTGCAGCACGGTTGACATGGGATCCAGTAACTGATACTACAGTTGGGTCAGACCCTATTAATTGCCTATTTTCTCCTGAACTGTCTGTATTTCCAGCTTCAGTAGGAGTCACAGAACTGTTATTTCCGCCCTCTTCCAAGGCAGCTTGTGACAACTCTGCCTGTTGTGCAATGGCCTGCTTCTGACGCTTTAGTCTTTGGGCTGAACTGGTCCGGTACCGAGAAATGCGACTCTTCGGTCGGGGCCTAGAAGGCTTTGCTGGAGGTGGCTTGGGGACTGGCTTTTCTGGAGCAACATCCTGTGACAACAGCAGAGTGAAATGCTTACCAGAAACTTATCAGCAAACATTCTATCCAACCTTCTATTCACTTGAAGCATTCTAAATATTTAGTGGTAAAAAAAGTGAGTAGAAATGCTAAATGTCAAACATAATCCTTAAAAAAACTTACATAAGTCAGCCAAAGAGGCTGTAGGTAGATGCCTATTTCTTCATAGTAAGTATTTATAAAATAGGTCAAAAGTCGGCTGAAGGTAGCTACCTAATTTAGGGTTCTTAGCGGGAAAGGTAATTCCTTCCTTTGTTTCTTTCCTGCGTACTGAGGTTTGGCTTAAGGCTTAGTATTCATGGCCAGGGTAGGGAACGAAAAGATGCGTTTATCCTGTGAATCCTATGAAAGGTCAGGTGCCTGTGCTATACAGAAGAACCAAAAGAGAAATGAAATGATTTTTATGAACTCACCACCAACAGTTTTATCTGGTAGAAACAGTATGAAGTTACATTCTAGCCTGAAAGTGTCTAATCATTCAAATAGTTTCCCTGATTCCCATAAATCAGCTGATGAAAATGACTTTTATTATAATACAAGGTGAAGCTGAAAATGTGGATTTTAACTATTACAAAAGATAGGTAGTGGTCATTAGCAAAAGCAAGAATGTCTAAGGCCTAGAGTCTTTCCCTCTCTTACCCCTGCTTGAGAAGACCTCCGGGTATTCACTCCAACACTCTGTGGGGTGCTTGGGATGGCCATGTTTGGAGCAGGGTTGCTAACTTCAGGTTCAGTGGATTCAGGTTTTGCCTCTTCTCCCACAGGGTTCTCTGAGGTGGTGGTAGTAATCTCTATGTCAGAGTTGCTTTGTTCTAAGGGCTGATCGCGCCGCTTCTTTCTTTTCTCTAAGTTTTCAAAAGCATGCATGATGGCTTCGACCTTCCTGTCTTCCCGGGTCTAGAAAGAAATAGCATTAACATAGAAGAAGCTTCAATAAAAGGCAGGGATATTTTTCTAGAAATGTTATTAATGGAAATTCATAGACATTTAAAGACATTTGCCAGTAAAATGATACATATATCTTAGAGAGTATAAGTAAAACAAAAAATAAAATTAAAAAAAAATTAATTTTAGAGAGATAGTGAGCAAGCAGGGTAGAGAGGCAGAGGGAAAGAGAAAGCAGCCTAAGCAGGCTCCATGTTCTGCGTGAGGCCTGATGTGGGGCTTGATCTCACAACCCTGGGATCATGACCTTAGCTGAAATCAAGAGTCGGACACTCAACTGACTAAGCCACCCAGTTACCCCTAAAAAAATTGTTTTTAAATGCTGGAAAGAGTTGTAGGAAAAGTGAAATCTAAACTTTTCAAAATCTCCAGTTACTGCTACACTTTATAATAGAAAACAAAATTGTCAGGGGTGCCTGGGTGGCTTGGTCTTGATTTTGGCTCAGGTCATATCATAGTTCATGGGATCGAGCCCTACCTTGGGCTCTGTGCCGACAGCGTGGAGCCTGCTTGGGATCCTCCCCACACACCCCCCTCCCCGCGCCCCCTCTGTTCCTCTCCTGCTCATGCACTCTCTCAAAATAAATAAGTAAACTTAAAAAAAGAAAGAATGAAAGAAAGAAAAAAATGTCATCAAAACCAATTTTTCTCATGATTTTCAGAATTCAAACAACAAGGTAGATTTTCTTTAACTTCCCAGGACCAGAACAAAACATGGCTGGCTCCAGAACCAGAGTAGAACTTTTGAATCCATGTGACCAAAAGTTTTATTTTTATGTCAAAACTCACACAATTCCAGGGGCGCCTGGGTGCCTCAGTCCATTAAGTAACTGACTCTTGATTTCAGCTCAGGTCTCCTGGTTCCTGAGATCAAGCCTCACATTGGGCTCTGCACTGATAGCACAGAGCCTGCTTCCGATTCTCTACTCTCTGTCCCTCCCTCCACACCCCCCAAAAATAAATAAACACACACACACACACACACACACACACACACACACACCCGAAAAACAAAATTTAAAAAAACCTCACCCAATTACATAACAAGAAGCCCCAACATACATATTTTGTTCCAACCAGGCAGTTCTTTGGAAACCACACTGTTAATAAGAAACCTCTGAAGACCATCATCAGATAATAATCACTAGACAACTACTATGTGTGTCTGTGAGATAAAAATAAATCATAAAGAAATCTCTTTTATAAAAAATAGCCCAGGGGCGCCTGGGTGGCTTAGTCGGTTGAGCGTCCGACTTTCGCTTAGGTCATGATCTCGCGGTTCGTGGGTTCGAGCCCTGCGTCGGGCTCTGTGCTGACTGCCAGCTCAGAGCCCGGAGCCTGTTTCAGTCTGTGACTCCCTCTCTCTCTGACCCTCCCCTGCTCACACTGTCTCTCTCTCTCCTAGAAATAAATAAAACATTAAAAAAAAAAAATTAAAAAAAAAAAAAGCCCAAATTATAAGTACAAGTGATGATATAGTACCTTTGTCAAAGAAAAAGATGATACAAACTCAGAAGACAAGGGGTTCACATGCTGTGGGTAGCAGGAACAAAAGGACTTTAGAAAGTACCCACCCTTCTGCTATGAGCTGGGTTCTCCTGGTCATCTGTAACCTCTTCTTTCTCCTCTTCTGCTTTTTCTTCTGGATTGTCTATTTCCTTTAAAACAGAGGTGATATTCAGCTGAACTCTTGAGGTCTAAGAAAAAGCAATCTTTTTTTTCTGGTAGCTTAAAATCCTCTAGAAACATTTCTAATACTTTATATAGTGTTATTCATAGGAGACTACATGGTAAATGCAAATGATAAGCACCATTCTCTGGACTTGAAACATGGAAGGCAGCTGAAAGGATGTTCTTGACATTATTAAAAAAAGAGAGAGAGAAAGACAATGAATGAATGCACATGCACCTTGATAGGAAGGGCATTAAGTGTTATTATGGACTTCCTACCTATAACAACATATAACAACCTGGGATCCTCTTTATTTGAATAGAATCAATACCATAGCAACATCCTCTGACCAGGGGAAGATTACCTCATGGTCACTGGACACAGTTACTTTCTCAGGAACTTGTTCTGGTTGCTGATTGTTATCCTCTTCTGGAGCCTCATTCTGCTGCTCCATCTCTAGCTCTTTCCGTCGTGCTTTTCTACGTCTTGTCTCTGCTCCTATGGTGGGTAAGCTTGGAGGAGGTGGGAGTGGTGGTTCTGCAGCATTGGGATTCCTTTTCTGTATAGGGCAATTCCGGTTCCCCTTGTGACATGCACAGTCCACTTTATAATTACTGCTCCAAAGAAACAACCAAGAGTGCTTGTCTTAGTACCCTTGAAAAACCAGTCATACTGTTCCATTCATTCTCTTGGAATAACACTACAGGAATTTCCTCTAGTATTATTTTTGAATAAGTTAAACAGATTAGAATCCTATGAATACTTCTCAATATTTGGTACTCATTTGCTCTATAACCCCCAACTCTTCCTCTACATGTGGTCAGTGGAAATGAAAGCAAGTCTCCACTAAGTTCAATTCTCCCAAGTGTTTTCATGCTACTTAGTGATTGGTGAATCATTAATAGTGTCTAAAGAGGCTATACTTCTTTTGTGCCTACCTTCACCACATCCTCACTTTTATCCTAATGATTCCCTACTTATTCCTAATAACTTTTCCTCTCTTATCTGTGTTGAACATCAATTTACCACATAACCTTTTCGGTCTAAAAGGATCAAGAGAGACAAAGCATCAATTTTACAAAATCCATCACATATTTATCCGTGACTTGCCATCTTAGTTTTTCTGCTTTGTCTCATTCAGATAGACTACACAGTTTGAATGGACGGGGTGAAATTTAAAATTTTCACTCTATATGAATCCTGGCACAAGTGCTGTGTGCATAACAACAGATGCTACTGTAATTTCTAGGAGTATCTCATACCTACCCTTTTACTGTTCTTGCTATAGAGACAAAGACAAAACACTTTTGGTTAGGAGACCAGTAAACACTGTCATACTACGTATCTGTATCTCTAGGAAAAAAAAACAAAACAAAAAAACCCAACCCTAACTCTGTCTTTCCCTCTACAATTTTCAGACAAAAAAAATGCATTTCTCATGGAAAGATTAGGTTAAAAAAAGGGGAAATGACAAGGAAAAAAAGCAGACCAATAAAAGAGCTTAACATGTAATATGTTAAGACAAGATCATTCATTTAGGAAAGGTTTTGGAGGTCTTACCAGTTACTGTACTCATAATCAAATGCTATCGTGACCTCAGCATCCTTGGTGATGGCAGACACTGCATAGATACATAAGTGAATCATCCCATCTGCAATCATGTGTCGCACCTGTGTGAACATGGATTATGGTTTACAATTTACCATAAAGACCAGAAACTCTCCATAAGAGAGAAAAAAACCTTTTGCCAAAATAGTATCTCTCCGCTTAAGAGTTATGGTAGTCTGTTACTTTACTCCATCATTTCATATGAAACTATTACACAGTAATTGTTTGAAAATTTATAATACTCTTTGAAATACAGAAAACCCGAGATGTTAGTAATGAGGGTAAGATCTCTGCTCTCCACTTAAAGCTGTTGTCAGTTGCATCAGAGAATTAAAATTCCTTAACCTGTAAGAAAAGCTCTGTGGTTTTTCTTGCTGCATTTGATGTAGTTGAACTGATTATGCTTCAAGTAATAAATTCTAGAAATGTCTAGCATCTTTTACAACAGTATCACCTAAAATCTAAAAAAGTGCAAACACATAGCTTAGTTTGAGCCTAATGACATTTTCTATCATATAGTAATTTCTTTAATAGGAAATTTCTCTTTAGCAAATGTTAACTTGCTTTTTCCCATTCCTGCCTCCTTTAAGAAAATCCCCTGCTTGCCCCCATCCTGTTAGATAGAATGAAAGCATCATTACTTTTGTTTTTTGTCTCTTATGATAACAGATCATAATGATTATCTACAGACCTTAAATTAATCTGGGTGAAGTTTTCAGACTGCATCTTCAGGAGACTTGTCGTTTGGTGGTTCCATTCAAAGAGAAGTTGCTATAGAAATCTTACCTCTGCATTCGGTGTACATGATCTTCTGATGAACCGAGCATCATTACCGAAAGTACGTGCATCCACACACATCTCTACACCATTGAATTTTGAGTAGAAGAGCACAAAGGGGTATGGTCTAAGGGATATAAGTGAAATTCCTGTAATTCTCAACACAAATAAAAAGGCCACCCCATGACTTTACTTCAGATACGAAGCATATGCTGACAGAAGCAGCAGCAGTCCTTTGCAATTCCTAAACTTGAAAAACATCACATGCTCGTCTGCTTTTGATTACAGAACAAGCACAAAGCAAGAAATGCTTGGCTTGCAAAAGTGTCATTACCACTTTATACATTAAACAATTTGTAGATTTATTTGCACTTTTTTTTTTTTTTTTTTAAATAGCAGACGGACTTGAGCTTATCTGAGTTCTAATCTTTTCCCCAAGAGCGTTCTATCAACCAGGATATTTCTTCTTTTCTTTTTTTTTTTTTTTTTTTTACAGCCATACCACTCTGCCAGGCCCACTTTAGCCCTTACTGCTCAGTGAATGATGTTCTTACTTTTTGAAGAAATGCCCATTGACCTCAAATTGTTGTCGTAACATGACTTTCCCTCGATACTCTATTATAAGAGTGTCCAAAGCCAAATCTCTTGCAGCCCTCAGGATCTTCCGGTGCTTTTGAACACGAGTGACTCTTCCCAACTGTAGCTGAGTAAAACCAGAGTATTAACATTAGACAACAGCATCAGCATCATGGTAGACAACTGAAATATTTCCTAAATGAGGAAAAGGCACCAATATTTTCAGGTTTTATCTGTATGCAATTTAGCTCAATAATCAGAAAATTTTGAATGATAAAAGCTTCTAGGAAACAGGCTCCACCCAATAAACCAGTCACCGCCTCCCTCACAAAAAGCAAGAAAAGATCAAAGAAAAATATACAGTTAAGATTTTAGTGGCTCTATGTCTATTATTAATCTTAAAATCCCCTACTGAGGTTGTATACAATTTCCGATCTTAATTTATCTATCTTTAATTAATACTTTAAAAATATGTATCCAGACAGTTTCTAGTCACCTCAACTTGCTTTTAGTTCAAGATGCTCCTCAGCTGGCTAATTTGTTATTAGCTTATACATTTCAAAGAAATGGTAATCCCATCATAGGCCCTCTCTCTGGGTTCAGAAAGTCTCAACTACTTACTTATAGAGAGTCTTTTACCTTTTGATCCTTACCTGCATTTGGGAACCAATAACTGTATTGTTACAGGCCAATTCAGTCTTATTAATAGTGTCTAAAATAGCAGGTTTGCCCACAAATTCCTTGCTAGAATGTAGATGTTGTTCAAGGGCGTTCTGTACATCTGCACTGTACTGATTAGTGAAAGCTTCTTCATACTGATCAGTCCATAGTCTTATCCGATTTTCCCATCCCTCAGTTGTATTCTCATCTAAATTCTGTGCTTCAGAAGGAGAATTCTGTAGAGAACAAAGGTCAGGTAGGTTAGGAGAACCCATGCATAAAAATGGGGGAAAAACAGGCTGTATTTCCAGAGAAAATTAGTTTTCACTTGGCAGGTGGTGTGGCATAAAAGAGCAATCAATGGCCTGGGAGTCAGGGGATCTGGCTTCTATCACAGTTTTGTTACCAATGAGATGTGAGGCCTTGAACAACTTCTTAGACAAGAAGTTTCCTCATTTATAAAGTGAGGAATTAATATGGATCATAGTTCCATCACATCACTGTGATTTTATGACCATTTTTAAATCATAGAAATAAATTTTGTTTCTATCAGAAGAATGAAATCAAGTTCACAAGAAATCTTCATAAAAACAACAGAGATACCTGAAAAGATCACACTGTTTAAATTTCCATACTTAATTGAACATCTGTGTTAGTGTACCAGCCTAAACTAGTATTTCACTACGCTCCAAGAGGATGGTTTTTTTTTCTTTTTTGTGACTCATTATTTTCATTATACAATTAAATACATATTAAGTCTAAAAATACATGTGACCCAAATAAATAACCCATAATCTCGCCTCCCAGAGACAAAGTTATCATTTTGGAGTGCATCCTTCTAGCACTCTATTTCTGACAGTTGCAACAGCTGCAGTCTGAAGAAGTGAGGTGGGGGCAGGGAAGTGGGTAGATGGAGTACAGAAAATGCTGAGAGGTACTTTGCTATACTTCTCTAGGAAAACCACTGCTCACTATGGTGATAATTCTCAAAAAGAATTATTATGTCAACAACACTGTCCTAAACAGTTTTTGCATTTGAGACACAGAGACACAGCTTAAGTCTGACACATGTTCTCCTCCATGGTGTTAAAGTGTCCTCAGAAAACAAAACAAATAACTGATAGTGATGATGTCATACCAGTGATGACTAGAAGGAAAAGATTCCATAATACCAAAGCTACTCGCAAATCCATGTCCAAACTAACGTTACAATTACAAGAATAAGAAAACTATAAATACTTTCCATGAATGACAGAAAACATTTATACCTATTTTAACAATTGCTTTCTTTCACTTTTGTGTCACTGTTTTTGATTGCCTGTTGTCTATCATCCTTTCCCCAAGGAACACGGAAATGAAAAAAAAATTAACACTTTCATTTTTCTACCCTTCTCACCACAGTCCAAAAGAATGAACAATAAACAAAGGAATCTAAGAAACACCTACGGCCAACACACTGAGAACACAGTATCACCTGCTTGAAGTATCAGGAGCAGCTAAGCAAAAGAAAACTACAAAACTTGAGATGTAAGGGTGTTTATCAGACTGGGGATTACGGGGTCCCAAACAGTATTCCCAGGTTTAAGCATTCAGTCGTGATCACTAAACTGATGATTTAACTACACTTAATTTATACTAGAAGCCTTTGTTACATTATTAGTTGTTGTTCACTAACAGAACTCTGACTACTCTGCTGTTACCTTCTTCTGGGTACTAGAAACCCAATTCAATGGGTTTAGAGCATGGTTCTCAAGCAGAGATGATTTTTTTTTTTCCCTTTAGGAGACATTTGGTAATATCTGAAGTCATTTCTGATTACCACACCTGGGTGTATGTGTTACCGGCACCTAGTGGTTATGACTAGTCTCCAGTAGGTGAACTCTTCATTTTGGGATACAAATCCAAACAATGACTACTTCTCATTCTTATGTCTCTCATCCACATCTCTGGTGGTGCTCTTACTAATAATTAATTCTGAGTACAAACTTATAACCCAACTTGGAATTCTGATATGAGAATCAAAAGAAACTAGTATTTTTGCTGTTGTTACTTCAATTTTATTTTATTTTATTTTATTTTTTGTTACTTCAATTTTAAATGCCTAAGGAACTGTCAACATCTTGAAAATACAAGTAATTTACATGTTTATATGTAGTTTTCAGGGACAGCCAATCAATAGCTTTCAAAAGTTTTGAAAATCTGGAGGTAAGTTACAGCAGTTAGCTGATAAGAGAAAAAAGGGCTTAATAGTTGGGAACGGGGCTATGTCTGCCCCATAAGTCCATTTAAGGTCCCTTCTAAGCAAATGTGACCTCTTACAGGAGACAGATCTAGCAAACAAAACAAAACAAAACATAATGAGTAAGTTGTGTTCCAAAACATCCCAGGACCCTTGATGCTCATGGGCTCTAAGTCCTTTCCCATTGCTTTTACAGGTATGTACCAGTCTGTTTATGGGAATGTGCAAAGTGAGGCCTTCAAATTTTAGATAAAGTGTCACCTGTGATCTTTGTTAACATCAGTCATATTGATTGGTACTCAACAGATACTTAAGTAATTTAATTCTAATAAAGATTTTCCTTACTAAAAGATTTTAATGTTTATGCCATATAACTGTCAACAGGAAAGACCCTGCTTTTAATCACTTACACATTTAGGGATAGAAATGCTTATAAAGTTAAATTAGATCTTAGTTCTAAGTAAATGTTATGAAGCCACAAGTAATGAATTGGGAGCTATGCTATCTTCTTACATACATAGGTAAAGAAAAATACCAGATAGTAGAATCAAATCTCCTTTGGAGAAACTGTTATCACCCGTACCTAAAGTCCTTTTAAACCACTGCACATAATTTCTCAAATCTCCAACCACTATCCAGTATCACCTAATAAGTTCTTTCATTTGATAAATGAAGAAAAGAAACACACTAGCATAACCTGCATCTTCTATATCAAATAGATATGCCAGAGAAAAAACAGTTCAAAAGTTAATTCCAGTAAGAATAATTCCTATCAACAATACTACTTTTCTAACTGATGAAAATTATCCTTCCAACCAGTGCTTAAAGTCCAAATGGTGCTAGGGTGGGTGTACAAGAGACCCCATATCACTAGAAAAATTGCAGTTCGGAGGCTGAGGCCAATTACAATGACAGAACACATTAGCCTCATTTTGTTTGGTAAAATGTCACTTCCCCCACCCCCCACCCACCAGAAAAGCAGCTAATGAAAAACCAGTAAATGAAGGCTCATTATAGAAAGGGAAAATATTTCAGAAAATGGCCAAGAAAACCTACTTCAGAGAAAGGCTCTATGAAAACTGAAGGGCAACAATTACAAACTAACAAAAAGCAGGGTCCAAGATTCCCAGACCATCAACGTCAGGAAAGAAGCTGACCAAAATGCAAGATCACAGTGAAGTAAAACACAGCATCAGGGAAGAATACCCCTTACCTTCATCCGCAAGGACTTCCGGGATCCCTCTCGAAATGCCTATCCCAAAGAGGAAAACAAGTAGAACAAAACAAAACTTGGTACCAAGAATGACAGTTATACCTATCTGAGACTAAAACTAAGGCAAGAACTAGTGTTTTAGTCTGTCCCCTTTTCCCTAGGTGACAAATACAGTGGAATTCCCCACACTATTATCAAGAATAAGGGCAGCTCAAGGCCAGTGAACTTTGAGGCTAATTCTAACACTTTCCATTGTGAAACTAGGTAATTAACAGGGAAGAGCATGCATCACTTTAATCCTATATGCGCTCCTGTCACTAAAAGAAAAATAAAAACATTTCGTGAGGTTGCAGATTTACCAGTTTTGAAATTAAGAAGGAAACAAAGACCAATCCCCTTAACAAGGGGTGGGCAAGTCATCTAGGAGCAACAAAGTTGCCATGATGGGGAAGAAAGAACACAAAACAAAGAGGTTTCTCCTGGAGACTTTATAGGTGAGAATACAGGAAAGTGACCACAACACTGAGGAAGCCTAAACCATTGAAGAGAAGTTTCCTAACTTTTTTGAAACAAGGAAAAAACAATCAACCCAATGACATGAGGTGGGCATGTTCCAGGACAAGAATTTCAGACTGCATTTCTGGGACTGAGGAGGTGGGGAGATACTGAAGGACAGCAGAAGCCTAGACTGGAGGCTACGGGCTTGGCCAGGTGGGGCTCGGATTTCCTACCTGGGATGGGGTTTGGAGAAGAAACTTTGTGCCAGCTGTGATGGTATGGAGTGGCAGAAGAGAGGCTGGTCTACATATTCACAACATAGATTAGCCGATTTTTGCAAGTAGAGCAAGAGTGGCCCTTCAAACAACTGGATCAAACTTCTTAAAAGAATTTTGGTGCCTTCTTGGTCCAGAATTTGAACTATATCAATATATTTCTACTTAAGACACTTTTACCCTTCATACCTTGATTTTCTTCGTCTTTGCTGCTGCACGACCCTTTTCTGGACTCTTCTTCCGCTTCTTGGGTTTGGTTCTTCTAACAGTTAAGGTGATGCTTGTAGGTGTGTGCTGTGTTGCTGTGTACAACACAGTGGAAGGAGAAAGCTCCTCATCCCAGCTTTCCGTTGCACTGCTATCCCCACCTGGAAAAAAGTTATTTCATAGTTTACACATTGTGCAAACAGTCTCAAAAGTGCATTAAAAGCAGCTTTTTCCTTTACCTCTACTCCATGTCCAGGAAGTCATAACTTACTATTAACTGTGTCATCTTTAGAACATAAATACCCACCTTCCTTATGAAATCAAGATTCTTTCTATATCACTGGATCAAGCATAGAAACCCTGTTCTACATCATATATACTTTTTCCCTTGGGGTGAGTTCTCAAGCTCCATCGCCTCAATGTGTAACACAGTAAAAGGATCTCATTATTTGGTGTGTGTGCTCACAAGACATATATTGATTACTTCAGGGCTAAAATGTTTTTGGATACATTAATTCACAACAAGAGAAGTACAATGTGCTTGTAAGAGAGCAGCTTTCTCTTCATGAAGAGTTAGGGACCATGGGAACTTACAGGAGTTCTTGAGATGATTATGTAAACTGCAAAATATTTATCTGTCAAAATATGGGCCCAACCCATTTTCAGCTCACCTGATATGTTGTCCTGCTTCCGCCGATGAAGTCTAATAACCTTCCCCCTGCTCATTCCCCTAAAGAGGGAAAATAAACTTAAAGTAGTCCTTCCAAGAGCATGCAGCACATCCTCACACACGTGGGAGATGTGTCTCTGCGTATACTACCCCCTTCCTCCCACCTACCAAATGTTTCCAGGACATTAAATTTCATATCAAATTCAATAGCTTTAACATCAATCTCTCATTCCTTGTTGTCAGCAATTCTCACCTAGTGCAGAGAATTCGAGCCAAGGAGCACTAAGGAATCATCTACATTAACAAACACAAGAAAGAATACTTTGAGCTTTTCCCTACTAGTAAGAAATCCTAAACCCAGCAACCCAGGCTTGAATTGAGATGGAGCATGATCTTACCTGCACTTGTCACAGTTGAGAAGGAAGCCATCCTGAGAAAGACCACAAGGACACCAGGTAGGAACAGTCTCTCCTTCAGAGTTCGGGCTGTCTCCACAGCGTTCCTCTACGGGCGACGGCAGGCCATTCAGGTCAGAACGAGGGATGATCGTCTGGACAGGGGGAGAAGCAGGAGGTGTCGGAGGAGGAGGGGCTCCGTAATTATGATCCTGAAAATAAGATTTTTTAAATCAACAGTGTCCAAACACTGGCCCCTCTCTCCCCTAAAGTATGGTACATATGGAAAGAAAGAAGAAAGTAGTACCCTTTGTTTTTTGGCTTCAACCAGGAAAGTGATAAAACAAAATGCCAAGGTCAACTGGGACATAAAAACAAGAACAATGATGCAGGGCTAGACGTCCGCTGGAGGCAGGGAAGTGCAAAAGGGGCAACTTCGTCATGCTGCATATAAACATTTCAAGAAAGTCACAATGTATAAGAATGGATTACACTCCAGGAAGATCACTGCTCTGGAGAGAAACAAATGCATACTCACAGCATAAGGCAGTCCTCGACACCCATGCCTCTGAGTGGTCCCATAATTATGAGTGGAATACACGCTCTTCTCATTAACTGCTGGACTAGCCTCCACAGATTCAGGGCTGCACAAAGGCGAAAAGCAATGCATGATAGCATAACACCTAATCTTCCCTTAAACTAAGACTTTAACTTCCCATTCTAACCCCTCCTCTTTCCACAACCACCAGCCACTAGAATGAGAGAAGGAACTCAGTGAAACAATCTGATTAACATAACTAAGCCTATAAATAACAGGAGTGTTATTAAATGTGGATTTGTGTGTAACATGAAGCCAGTACAGGCAGATGTCTCAAGGCAGGCACCTGGAATACAAGGTGTCCCTAATGACAAACACAAACGTACCAGCTGAGCAGGGAGTTTCCCCTAGAGAAGCCACTCTGGGCTGGTTTAGACTCAGAACTATTCTTCTTAATTGGATCTCTTAATACTTCCATGAAACCTCACATGACATTTGCAGTGAGTGAGATGATGAAAGTGCCTTCTGCACTGCCCCAGGGACCAGGCCCTCTTCCATTCACTACCAAGACAGGATACCCTGAAGAAAGTACAGGTAAAAACAACGGCATCTTATATTTATCATACCTCTCATCTGGATGAACCCCCAAACACCTTTCAAATATTAGAGTAATAATTTCTCATCCACCAATGACATGCAAGCATATCAAGGACACAATTACTTAACAGCTGCATGGTAATACCACAGAACTTCAAAATAATCAAAACTGTGTTCTCAGAAGTTATTGTCTACTGATAAACAGTTAAGAGTAGTAGTGGCTACCATTCTGAATCACCAATTATTTTCCAGGTGCTTTGATATACATTAATTTATTTACTCTGTAACTAGTAAACATGGTAAATAGCACCCCATTTTTACAGAAGTTGAGGTGGTGAGATTGTGACTTCAAGGTCACACACTGACAGAGCCAGAATTCGAAACAATGTCTAACTCCAAATCCTGTGCTCTTTCTACTATGTCTAACTGGTTTGGAAAACCAGGACAACATTCTATTTTCAAAAATTTAAGTAACCAGGCTTATTGAGAAACTTGGCTTAGAATCTTTTTATACCCTCATGAGTAGAAAGCAAACTGTTCAAGTGTAACTTATTAATATAAAAGAATTATAAGTGAGTTCAAATTTAGAAATTTAACATAAGCCTTTACTTGATAATGAAAAGGCATAGGTAACAAAGGACAAAATACAAGTTTTGGGAAAAAAAGAACTTTTAACTCTGATTGTTACCTGGTTAGATTTTAAGGAATTTTGAAAGATAATTAAGGAATATAATCATATGACTCTCCTGAACTTAGTAATAGATTATCTGTCATTTATGTTAACTAGAACAGAGATTAACAAATCAGAAACTCCAAGGACATGTATTAACTTAGCCTTAGAGATGAAAGGGTCTTTTAGGAAATCAAATAAGGCATAGTTTGCTTTAAGGAACATACATTTATCCTGCTTGGAAGTATACAATATACTGGACTTGGCAGGAATAAAGTGTGCAGTTCAATGTGGTGCAATGTCAGCTGAGAAGTGAGGGATAAAAGAAAATTCTGAGATATATCCAACTCACCCAGTTATATGCTCCAAAACTGTGAGAAGGGATCTTATTAATAACAGCAAAGGTAATTTCTAGGTGAAGAAGAACTTTAGACATAGGAAAGTATTCTGTTAGTGAAGTGCATGCATTTTATTCTTTAAGAGTGTCTGCAAGATGGGAACTGGGGTGGGAGGTACATCAAGAATGCAGGTCAGTATTCTTGAGAAAAGATGATCTGACATGGCTCACTGAGAGGCAATCAGCTCTGAGTATTAGGAAACAGGTGGGGTTTCCTAAATGAAACTGAAGGCACACAAGCATTAATAAAATGAAGGTAGAATTTAGTTTCTATGATGGACAGTTAAGAGAAAGTAATAACTTTCCACAACATTGTTAATTCACTAGATAAACAAGTATTCCAAAGAGCTGTACGTATTTTGTATAAGATATTTTGTACCACTGAAGACATGGGGTGAAATATGGCAGCTGTTTATTAGAAATGGAGTTTTTCTGGACGGGAAAAAGGAATGTAGCATGAAATAAAATATGGCCATGGAGATGGAGCTATGTTGGTTGTATCTTACCCATCTCCAAACTGGGTAAATATGAACATATGCACTTCATGTGCAAGTCTAGGGAATAAAAATAAAATGTATATTGTGGAGGTTAAAAGGCCATCCCACTGGACAATACTTCCTAGTAAAGCACAGCATTTAATATATTGCTATGCGTGCGAAATACTAAAATTTAAACTCATTATCTTTTGATGAGAAAACTGCAATTTCCATAGTGGTTATTAATTAGTTACATGTTGACAGATAACTATACGATTTCCTAGGACAGTCCTTGACATATATATATATATATATATATATAGTCCTTGACATATATATATCAGCTTTTTTCTATATTTTAAAATATGGATTAAAAGTCTGGAGTGTTAGGATTGTGTTTCCTTATTAGCGAACCATTTTATCCAAATGTAATTACTGTCTTTCTTCCTCTATTCTTGAACTGCTATGAGAGTCGGGCACATACACAGAAGCCATGCTTACAACAGATTCGGCATCGATTGTGTTTTAAGTACAACATGCAACCTGCTTCTATAATGCTACCTCTTCGAAAATGTCTGAATCCATTTATGGCATAACTGCAAATTCAGAAAAATCCTTGCTTCTATTGTTACCTCTAGAGGTTCTCCTACAAATCCATCAGAAATGCATAATGTATACTGTTGCTATCAGATTTAAAAACCCATGAGATAAAATCTAGGTCTTTTACTTAATGGAGTATGTTGCCCTTCATACCAAGTTTAATCTTAGAGTGCCCAGAAGAGTGGAATATGCAGGAAGAGTGGAACATGCATGGTGAAACATTAACAAATATCATCTAAAATGTAACAGAATGGTACATAAGCAAATTGTTGACATTCTCTTGCTTTGTAGAAATACTAAACAACTGTGCAATTAGTTATGACAACAGTATCAGAAATCTGTCAAGAGATTACAATGAATATTTTCAGGAAATAGAAACATTGCAGTCAAATTTTTAGGCCTGAAGTCTACAATTACTTCTGGACTACCCAGCAGCATTTATGGGTGGTCATCTCTGTACTTTGTGAAAAACACCAGTTTTAAGAATAATTGCTTTAGATCTTTTTATACGAATCCCAAATTAATTTAATTTGGGGTTAATCAAATTAATTTGATTTAATCTCTCTGTAGAAATTTCTCACCACTGTTAACACTGTCTACCTGTGTGGTTTGTTAGTCAATCCATAAGAGGTAGTAACTGACTTAATAAACATCCATGAACACTACACAATTATAGTTCCTAATGCAGGAAGATTTTTCAGTACGAAATTTGGGAAATAGTACTTGTAAACTTGGAAGTCTCAGCTACTGGCATAACTGAATCTTCTTTGGCATGCAAAAAAAATGAAAACAAAACCAAAACAGGAAAAAAAGCCCTGGAGGGAACACAATTCCACCTTTCCCACCCCCCACCCTCCTTTTTATATGTGAATAAGGCCAACATTTTTCAGTTCTAGACTACCCCAGAATAGAAAATATTGCTCCTTAGGGTAGGTTCATGTTAAGACTTCCTCTTTAAGGAAGACAATAAACAGGTAAGTAATCCTAGGTGGCTTTGTGAAGAAATAAACATGCTTTTTACTATGTTCTCAGTTTTAAGGAAGAAAACCACTATTAATCAGGGATGCAGTTAAACCCAGAGCTCTGGTACAGTTGCTTTGCTTTGCTTTAGGGGGAAGAATCCCCAGGGACTATGAAAATGGCAAGAGAAACAGGGGAATTAGAGCAACACCCACCTCACTCAAGAAGTGGCTGTGGGATCAAGAGTCTGAACTGGACCTGAACATATTCAAAACACCAGGATTTTTCCAGCCCAGACCCTAATCCCTGGTACTGCCTGGAATAGACTTGGCTTCTGGGGGTGTGCTGCCCCCTAGGCCCCTTGGGTCTCTTTCGCTGGACTTTCACATCCTGGTGTAGTGCCACTTCGTCTTGAAAGGTAGGGGGCTTCCACTTCCTTTCTGTAAGCAAGGAAGATTGGGTACAAGGGAGGTAAAAGGACAAGAGGGGGAATCTGTGAGCAGGGGGAATCTTGGACAACTTAAAAGAGAAGGGATACAAAAAGCTAAAATTTTTTAAACTGTGAATAATATATAAAGTTTTATAATGAAGGCCTACCTTCATTGCCATTTGGTATTTAAATTCTTCAAGAATTGAGAGTCTATTTTAGGGATTGGGCTTTTCGACAAATTCTGAATTCCTAAAGCTGCTCTTAGCTGAAAAAAAAGTTTGGTACCACTGATTTTGAAGGTCCTCTTTCTAGGCAATGAATATTACATTAAAAAACAGATGACACTGCTTTCCATGTTTTCTATCCCAAATATCAGAAGTTCTAAGTAACCTGCCCATATAAAGTTTTAGCCCCTTTACTCTAGAACAGTGAGAAGTACATAGGAAGAGGCCTTCAAGGAAAATCAGTTGGAGAGAACTCCTGATCTCCATTAGAATAATCATTAACTCTACACAAGCAGGTAGTGACACCTACTTTATTTCAATCTTCCCAACCCATCAAAACAAATGAAAATGTAATCACTACTTTGCAAAGTTAATTCAATGATATTATTTACTAAGAAATCCACCCCCACCCCATTCTTTTCCTCCCCTTTCTAACTCTTTTTTTTCCTCCAGTTTCTATGGGCGAAAAGGGAAAGGTCTAATTAATGTCATTTACAGTGGGCTAGGCTTGGGTTTAGAAAATACTGCATACTTATTATCAGATGCCCATTAGAAAGTTATCTTCACACAAACTGGTAATGCACCTACTACCTAGAAAGTAGCACTTACTCTGATCCAGCAGCCATATCTGAGTAGGATGTATCTGGTGTGGTGACTCCCAGAGGGATTGCAATGCTCATGACGTCCAATACAGCAGAGAGTGAAAATCACGGGGTCCAATTAATGGAGACTGGCCACTCTGAGAGTGGGGGTGAGCTGCACAGCTTTAACCAACATGTTATGGACATGAGGAATCCTGCCACAGAAAAGGAAAGTATCTAGTAACCTGACAGTTCTTTAAACTTACTCTAAATGCTACAGAATATTTTTTCCATTTTTAAAATAAGCCTTTTAAGGGGTGAATATAAATAAAACAAGTACAGCAAAGGGTCTACACACTGTCCTATTTTATTGTGTACTACAATAATGTTCTACAAAATGGGGTAGCGAAAGTTGTGCTTGCTTTTCATTTTTTAAAAATTTTTTGCTTTTTAGCAAAAGGGAAAGTAATGGTCTGCC
The DNA here is from genome assembly GCF_003009895.1 of Hyaena hyaena. Classification (NCBI taxonomy): domain Eukaryota; kingdom Metazoa; phylum Chordata; class Mammalia; order Carnivora; family Hyaenidae; genus Hyaena; species Hyaena hyaena. The sequence continues at coordinate 3,810,953 of NW_024080688.1, forward strand.
TTGCTTAACTAGTAAGTACGTTTCCACCTTTCTACAACTGCTCATGAAACAGAATTTTCTGGCAGCCTATATAGTATGTTCTAATGTAAGTAAACAGAAATATCAGAGTTTAACTAAATTCTTTAATAATTAAAGATCTTCACTTAGGGGTGCTTGGCTGGCTTAGCTTGTATAGCATGCTACTCGATCTCAGGGTCATGAGTTCAATCCCCATCTTTTTTAAGAGATTACTTAAAAAAAATTAAATATCTTCAGTTAAAGTCCCCCGCCCGGTCACAAATAAATGCAGTTTTACCAGCAGCCAACAATGTTATTTCTTCCAGATTAAATGTGATGATAAAAGAGCTCTGTTTGTATTTGATTAGATACAGCTGTTTTTGTTGCCGTCTTATGTCACAGAGCACTCTCTTCCTTTTCTTTTTTAAACTTTATTTATTTTGAGAGAGAGAGACAGACAGACAGTGAGCAGGGAAGGGCAGAGAGACAGGGAAAGAGGAAAGAATCCCAAGCAGGTTCTGCACTGTCAGCATGAAGCCCGCTGCAGGGCTCAAACTCACAAACCATGAGACCTGCGCAGAAACCAAGAACTGGTCACTTAACTGAGCCACCCAGGTGCCCCTCTTTTCATTCTCTGAAACCATTTTATTGTAACTATAATTTTGGGAGAAGATGCAACTACCTTAACTATATTTGTGAGGCAATGTCCACTACCAGGTATAAATGAAAACAGCAGCACCTGGGTGGCTCAGTCAATTAAGCATCTGACTCTTGGTTTTGGCTCAAGTCACGATCTCACAGTTCATGAGTTCAAGTCCCACATCAGGCTCTGTGCTACCAGAGCCTTTTGGGATCCTCACTTTCCCTCTCTCTGCCCTTTCCCTGCTTGCTCACTCTCTAAAATAAATAAAACTTAAAAAAAAAATGGAAACGAAATAAATAAAAACATAAACCATAAAGAGTATGGTTTCATGATAAAGAAAATTTTCCATGGAAAAGGAGAGGATACCTTGAGTTGCTGACCTATAACCAGTGGAATTTGGGAACACAAAGACTCACAAACTACTAAACTGTAAAAAGTCAAGAGTACATTAAGAGTGAGGTGCTACTTGCTGGCTAGCTCAGCTGGCAGAGCACATGACTCTTGATTTCTGGATTGTAAGTTTGAGCCCCAAGCTGAGTTGGGTGTAGAGATTACTTAAAAAAATAAAATCATAAAAAAAAGTACATTAAGAAATTTGAAGGTATGGTACAAAGGGGGAAAAATGTACTCATTATGATTTCACATTAGTGGTTTTGTATTAAGCCATTAAAGAATGAAATAAAAAGCGTTTTATGTGGGAGGGAAGAAAGTGTGAATGTTAAAGACCCAGGTTAATAATGACTGATATACTGATTCATGGAAAGACAAATGAGAAGATAAATCAAACATTTATATTAAAGAAATTTAATGCAATGAAAAGTACAAGATACTAACTAAATTCAGGGAATAATGCAAAATTTAAATGGTAGACCATGTGAGATACGTGAAATCTTTTTCGATATATGAAGTAAATTAATGTGGATAAGAAAACCAATTGTGAATAGTGAATAAGGCCAAGATCTTTAAGAATCATTAAGACAATATTAAACTTTTGTGTTGTTGTTTTAGAATATTAGAAACAGCTCTGAGCTAAGCAGTCCTCCCTGGAACCTACATTTTTAAAGAGCTGGATCTCATCAAGATCTACGACTCTCCAAATCTGAGGGAAGGCCAGACACTGGTTCCTATACAAGAAGGGGACATATTGTTGGACTTGGGGACTGAAATGAAAAAGGCAAATTTTCCTACTTTTTCTTCTCAGTTTATAAAAGAGAAGTGACTAACCTAACTCCTTAGGCCTGTCTTACGCATAAATGTTTCATTTCCCTAACAGTACCAAAACAAATTTAGGCAGTACATCCTCCAAGCCTCTGGGAAATTGAAATAAAATCTACAAATAATAGATTAGAGAATACTTAATAAGCTCAAAAAATAGTTAAATATTGGGGACTGTTGGTTACAACCCTTCCTCTAATTTTAGTATCACTCTATAACCTGAACTAAAAAGAAAAATGTAAACAAACAAAACCCAAAAAGCCCAGAAGCTGCATGGCTTGATCATTAGGTGAGTCTGATAATGATCATACCTCCCTGAATACAGAAATCTCAATCACATGTTACAACTTCAGTAAAGGATAGAAAAAAGTTATTCAATACCATTAAAAAGTCTTTGTCATAGCCATTACTATTTTGCTCATTAAAAAATGGAGGCTTCTAGAAGAAAGACAACTTAAAAACTTAAGCTGTGTTATCTTTGAGAGCCATTTTTAAAAGATATACTAAAAGGAAACAATGGGAAAATTATTACAGATAATATTTACTTAATGAATAAGTGATTAACACATTCCTTACTGAAATCTCAACACAGGTAATTTGGATACTTGATAAATTTAAGAAATATTAACTAGTTAACTATGAATTTCTTTCTCATGAATTCCTCCATCTTCCTCCTGTCTAATTTTACATGATCCTTCCTGATGAAGGCAACCATTTACAGCATGGCCACCTTGTTCTAAATAATACTTTCACAATATTAGGCTTCCTAATTCAAAACACGTTAACAAAACCAAATGGCTCATATGACCCTGAGAGTCGTTCCCTCCCTAAATAACACTCTGCAAAATATGACTATTAACATATTAACTAAAGTCATTTTAACAGATCATCTATATACAATATTTTATTATAATTACTCTAGCTTTATAAGCCAAGACTCTTAGTATAGTTTATGAAGAAGCTTAGTACTTTACCAGTTTGTTCTCTAAACAAAGTTTGGAGAGGTGTCTTAGAGTGTTAAATCTGTCTCTAGGTGGAATAATTTCAGGATATCTTTTACTTGTTAATTTCTCTGTCTCTTCCTACAAGACTATAAACTCTATGAGGACAAGATTTTTGTGTTTTATCCTCTGTTGTAGTTTCAATGTTCTAAATGGTACCTGGCACACAGAAAGGGTTTCGAGAATGTTTCCTGAATGAATTATAATCACAATGATCTCAACATGTAATTGTAGTATTCATTACAATATAAAGCTTAAAACAAATTTAAAGGATTTATCTGACTCAGTCACCTTTTTATAGACCTCCGAATATGAAGTCCCCCAAAATTATCTGCCAGTAACTCTGAAGACCTAGAAAAAGTTGGGACACAGATTAGTACAGAAAGTAGTAACATTAATAGACACAAAGAATAGAATTATACAGAATATTTTAACAGTAACTTTATGTGTTTCATTTCTACACACTAGCTTGTTAATCATCCTATATTTCATTTAGTACTATATTTTTGTCCTTTAATCAACATATCCTATTTCCCTGTAAAGCCAGAACCTAAATAATAGAAAAAAATTATTTTTATTAGACTTAAGAAGAGGAAAATATGATGTTATTTGGTAATTCTCTTTTCTTCAAATGAGAATTCTCTCCCATTTCCCAAGAGATTCTTTTTATCTCTCCTAGGAGGTACCTCTTCTATCCTGACCCCCTCCCAAAATCCAGAGGCATTTTAAAAAAACAAATGTCAGATTTACTCTCCACAATCACCTATTAAAGTAGAAGTTGATATTACCTCCCTCCCCTCCATCCTCCTATCCTCCTGTCCTGCTATAAAAAACGACTGACAAAAGGAGGCAATTCTATGTGTGGCAAACTTCATAATGGAAACATAGGGTAAACTAGAGCCTTAAATAACTTTCTACATAACTTTCTACTCTCCAACAAGTAAAGGAAAATAGGTGATTTTAGGCAGCAAAAAGTCAAATTTAACATTAACCAAAATAACGTTAATATATCTATATATGTGTTAATATATACCTAAAATGTTAATGTATCTATGTACGTGAAAAGAGCTGTTTGTGGGATTCCAGTTACCAAGCAATAGAAATGTACTTTCATGTCAATATTTTATTTACAAAAAATTGGAAAATAAACTATTCGTTAAAAACAATTTTAAAAGAGCATGCTCAGATTATAAAAATAAAAGGTATGAAGGTAATAGTAAAAGGAAGAAAAAATAAACCAAGAAAGAAGTGGACTCCTTTAGCAAAAACAAAGAAAGACGTAAGAAATGACATGAGGAAAAAGGGAACTAAATATTATGAATATACAGTAGTGGGAAAATGAATGTATCAGAACTCCAATTTCATATCAATTTAACAATTTCCAGAACAAGTCACCAGAATTCACAGGAACAGTATTAAGTTTTTGGATTCAGAAGCAGAACCAACCAGTCTCCCAGTACTAAGCACTTTTTAAAGAAGTCACCATTTACATACACATATAGTTTCTGGAGAAAATGTTAATTAGAAGATGCCAGAAGTGTTTTATAATTACCCATCTTTTTAACTGGGTTCAGAAACGGTCAACAGTCTCTGTCTGTGTCATTCTGACAGTCTCTTCTCTATGTGACTTGCTGAAAGCACAAGACCTGTGTGATCTATCTGGTCACTCTCAGAGCAGACATACAAGAAGTGTTTTAAGAACAATTCCAACAGAGATTTCAGAAAAAGAAATTGCATCAGCCAGGTGAGCCGGAAGCAGCTGGGAGACAAGGGTCCAATAAACAGCCAATCCAATGAAAGAGATTCAGAACAAGTCTGCTTCAGTAATCCTGTGAAGAGGACTGGCAGGAAGAGGAGTGCCGCTTTAGAAAGAGAACAGGCCTCATATGCTTCAGACAGTCTTTGTACTGAGGCTGTGGACCTTGGCCATTCTCCCAGAAATGATGCAATCCTGATGAACAAGATCTGCTGCCAGAGAAACAATTGTTAACAGCCTATGCAGACAGCAACTCAGCCAAGGAGCAATCTCTGATCAATTCTCTTCACAAACCCCCAGAAGCCACATCTCTTCCTCAATTTTGGTCTCTGACAAAACATATAAATGAATATACATCTAAATATATACAAACAAGCCATCTTCTCAAAACGTCCCTTTTCTTTTAAATGTTTTGGTTTTCTAATCTCAATCATCCATAAATTTTAAATACAACACTGAAAGCATTTCTACTTTTATGAATAGAATTCTCCAAGCATGTTAACAACAAGGTTTAAAAGCAAGGTATTAACAAAACGGTTGAAATTTTCCTTACTCTCATTAGAAAACGTTGTGAAAAGTAGTAGTGGCTTCCATATGCATGAAAATCACTCTGGAATCTAGGGCTCAATTATGAGATTTCAAAGAAAGGACAAATATGCACACTCACTAATTAAGAGCCAGAAAAGTATATTTTGTAGTTGTTTTTGAAATTATGTGAGGCCCAATATATTAAAGATAGGCATGTATTGCAGAAAAAGAGAACATCTCTTCTTATTTAGGCTGGCGTAAACAGTAGGTTGAATGGTGATACAATTTGCAATGCTTACTTTTCTCAAGGGCAATAATATTACTTCAGATCTTTTAAGAGGGTTAATGATTATTTTCATCCTATTGGCCACAACTTCCTATTTTGGAATCAAAATTAAAAATATACTCAATTTAAAAATCCTCCCTAGATTCCTTACCTCCAGGTGTGGTTTCTTTTCAGAGTTTTAGTATTAAGTTGTACATAGAGTACTTTTATAAAATTATTAGGCTTTCCGCTCCTCATTTACTACATAAAAGACCCTGCATACAATAACTCTCAGTTCTCAGAATTCCAACTAAGCCATAAGCTACAATCAACCAAATTTCTTCCTTTTGAAAGCAATCTCTTAAACTGGGATTCAGTAAAACACAAGCATCTAAGATGTCTCCTCAAATCAATATATTCAGCCTAATCTACTATTCTGTCTAGACTAACTCTAAAGCAATAAAAGAGCTATAGTAGTTCAAAAAGTGAATATACTTAAGTCGGGAGGAAAAAAGAATTTTTCAGAAAAATTTTCAATACGGGTTAAAATAAAATAGCCATTAATTAGTGAAAATAAAACAGCCCTTAATTAAGATCCTGAACCTGATTACTCAAAAACTTTGAGTTTGAGATATTTAAGCTGAATTTATCTTAAATATTTCTACACTTTAGTTTCTTCTTTTTGAACCACTTTACAAAACAATAAAAAGGAGTGATGGGAAAAGAATATTAAAAAGTACTATATTAAGAGGTAGGAAATCTGAGTTCTAACCCACAACTCATCTATGAATCCTGGCATTGGCTTTGGCAATTCATGAAGTGTCTCAAAGTCTGTTTTCTCATCTGTACAAAAGAATAGTATCTGTCCTGCTCACTCACAGGTACATATACACTAGCATTTGTAGCAAATAAAGAGTGGCACTCTGTGACCTTTAAATATATGTGAAGAGGAGCTGCTAACCTGAATGTGGCTAATAATTATTTTCACTATTCTCCAAAGAGTGTGTATTTTAATTTTGCTACAGTAAGTAACCTAAGAAGAGGATATGCCAGTAAATAAGGGGAAAAAAAAACAAACAGTGTAGCAGAGGTTAAGTGGTAAACATTAGAAGAATTATTTTAAAAAAAAAAAAAATTTTTTTTTAATGTTTTATTTATTTCTAGGAGAGAGAGAGAGACAGCGTGAGCAGGGGAGGGTCAGAGAGAGAGGGAGTCACAGACTGAAACAGGCTCCAGGCTCTGAGCTGGCAGTCAGCACAGAGCCCGACGCGGGGCTCGAACCCACGAATGGCGAGATCATGACCCAAGCGAAAGTCGGACGCTTAACCGACTAAGCCACCCAGGCGCCCCAACATTAGAAGAATTATTGGAAAATAAGAGATGAGCTCTAAAAAAAAGAGAGAGTGCTCAGAGATGTGGCGAAAAGTTCATTTAATTGGGATGGTATAAACTATAAATTACGATCTGAATCAAGTTAATGAAGGCAAAGAATCTAGAAGAAATTCAGGCGGAAGATAAAGAAGAAACTGGGGGTAAACAATGAAGACTAAAGAAATTTATGGGCACCTGGGTGGCTCAGTCAGTTAAGCAGCTGACTTTGGCTCAGGTCATGATCTCAAGGTTCACAAGTGTGAGTGTGAGCCCTGCATCCCGCTCTTTGCTGACAGCTCAGAGCCTGGAGCCTGATTCTGTGTCTCCCTCTCTGTGCCCCTCCCCCACTTGCACTCTGTGTGTGTCTCTCTCTCTCTCTCTCTCTCAAAAAACCAAACATCAAAAACATTTTTTAAAGAAACTCTTGTAAAAAAATTTTTTTAAAGAATTACTCTAAAGTAATTTAGAGTCAAGATAAAGTTTTTCTTTCACCTCTTCTCCTCCAACACTTGTTTATCCCTTGGTTCCTTTGCCTAAATTTATACTCCCTTTAGGGACTATTAGGCTTGGGATAATAAACAGATGTCTACAAAAGCTCTAAGTTTACTTGAACAGGAGGTAATTAAAATCCAGTTTTCAAAAAAACCTATTTTAGTCAACAGGAAGAATTTCTTCCCCCATGAAAAATTTCATTAGTGGTGGTATTATAGAGGCTAAGATATACTTAGTTGTTCTTGGAGAAAGGGGAAGTAGTTTTAGGATAAGAGTACACACCATAAATAATGAAACTAAATACTACGATCTTAAATTATTTTAGGTTGACATTGAAAAAAAAAGATGTATTTTATTTAAACCACATTTAACAATGATAAACAGATATTTACTGCAAAACTAACCAAAGATGCACAGACTCTTTCTGTCCTTAGGAAGAACCATGAACACTTTAGGGTTTCGAAGTATTAAATAAAAATGATACCCTCAAAGAACTTCCAAGAGTTCTTTAAAGAGAGATTCTCTTCAAGACTTTCTGAAGGTTCTGTCCTGCTGTGTTTGAAGCCTCAGAGCAGGCTTTTAGAGCCATGCACCACACTAAGTAAGAAAAGAAAATCTCACTCCTCTAAGTTTGCCTCATCTATACAAACTCTTTTCTTTTTCTTTTTTTTTATACAAACTCTTTTCATTTTCAAACCCTGAAACGGGAACCCTATTTCTTTACTCCAGATGAAGTGGGTTGTACACTACGAGGCATTAATACCTGTTATACTTTCAGTATTTGGGCAAAATTCCTACAGTTCATAAAAAACTTAGGAATTTAAAGTTTAGAATTGAATTTATCATTTTACAGGTGAAAAAACAGAGTTACAAAAATATTAACTGGGGGGGGTGGGGTGCCTGGGTGGTTCAGTTGTTTGAGTGTCCGACTTTTCGTGTTGGCTCAGGTCATGATCTCATGTTTTTTGTGAGACAGTGTGGAGCCTGCTTGGGATTCTCTCTCCTTCCCTGCTCCCTCCCCTGCTCACTTGCACATGGTCTCTCTCTCAAAACAATAATTAAAAAATTAACTTGTAAGAAGCCAGAAACACAAAGTTGTGGCACTCAAAAGAAAGAAAATAAGGGGTGCCTGGGTGACTCAGTCAGTTAAGCGTCTGACTTTGGCTCAGGTAATGATCTCAGTTCGTGGGTTTGAGCCCCATGTCAGGCTCTGTGCTCACAGCTAGCTCAGAGCCTGGAGCCTGTTTCAGATTCTGTTTCTCCCTCTCTCTCTGACCCTCCCCTGCTCATGCTGTCTCTCAGAAATAAATAATAAATTTTAAAAAAAAGGAAGAAAATTAAGATTGTAAAGTATAGCTTCTATTTATTAAGGTAATTAATGTTTTTTTTTCCCCTCAAAGTTTATTTGAGAGTGTGTGAGTGAGAGTGGGAGAGAGAATTGCCAGGGGCCATGACTCAGGGCTCCGACTCATGAACCCGGCTCATAAACCATGAGATCATGAAATCAAGAGTTGGATGCTTAACTGACTGAGCCACCTAGGCACCCCTAAAGTAATTACTGTTTACTTTAGATAGCAACACCTGAATTAAAACAAAATTTAAAACTTAAGCATCAATTATTATTGGTACACACACAAGTCCAGATTAAATTTCCTGGCTCTCTTGGGATTTATATTATCTAGATTTGCCAGTTTTTCTTCATTCATTCAACAAACATGAAATGAGTAACTACTATATACAAAAACTATGTTAAGTGCTATTTTAAGATGTTTCTCTTACCCAAAGTAGGAGAGGGTAGGCAACTTACAAACTTTTTAGGCTTGCCTATGTGCCAAGTATTGCATTTTCGCAACCATGAAGGGGGGAAAATACTGAAGTGTGCCTCTACAACTAATGGTACTGAGTCATTCTGAAGAGAAAATAACACCCTCCCCTCAAAGAAAGCAACCCCAAACCACTCCACAGTTTACCAGTGACACAGAGGCGTCTCTTACAGATTTTTATTAATCTCTTGAATTGTTTAGACAAGACTTATCACTGACTGTCTCATGGAAAATTCTATTAAGAATGAAGGATAACAGGGGCGCCTGGGTGGCTTAGTCGGTTAAGCGTCCGACTTTCGCTTAGGTCATGATCTCGCGGTTCGTGGGTTCGAGCCCCGCGTCAGGCTCTGTGCTGACTGCCAGCTCAGAGCCTGGAGCCTGTTTCAGTCTGTGACTCCCTCTCTCTCTGACCCTCCCCTGCTCACGCTGTCTCTCTCTCTCTCCTAGAAATAAATAAAACATTAAAAAAGTTAAAAAAAAAAAAAAAAAAAGAATGAAGGATAACAGGCAGCAAGCACCCCAAGCACACAAACAGAACCTGACCATACATGTTTTGTGATTATTAGGCAGACCAGGTGGCTAAGTATATAGCAATAAAGGAATTTAAAGCTTAACAATTTGATATGCAAACTAGAGACCCCTCCCCAACTAACAGCTGTATCTTAATTCTTAACACATTACTAAGATAATAAATGGTTGTACATTTATTACAAACATTACAAAAGAATAAAAAGTAGAAGTAAAATTCTCACATTTGGGAAGTGGAATTAACTTCCCAAAGATACTCCAAAAATAAAAATGATAACTCTACTGCTCTGTAATCTGCTTTGTTCATTTAGCAGTGTGTTTTAGACATCTTTCTATATGCATATGTACAAATTTACTTCTTCCTCTTAAATGCTGGCACAGTATTCTGTCCTATGGATCTACCTTAATTCAAGTCAATCCTGTGCAGGTTTAGATTGTTGCTCATTTTCCATAATATAAACAAGTGAACAGTCACGTACATATGCCTTTCTTTAACATACACAAACATTTTCTTAGGATACATTCCTAGATGTGGAACTGCTAACATGTTATGAAGCATGTATCAGAGAGGTCAAACCACCATTGAAGTCAAAATCATTTTACACAGTCCTACAGAGTGTGAAAGCTGGTCACTTTTTCTCAGAAGGTTTTAAATAAATGCAATTCTAACTCTGCTCATAGAGTGAGTTTTCTCTTCTGAAGACTCTACATTAGAGAAGGCTCTACATTCTAATTCTAAAAGAAAACCCTAAATTGAAAGTTAACTGCAAATTCTCAATAATTCTGATGCACTATTAAGACCGAATGGATGTGCTATTGTCCTGTAAAATTCTTATATAGTAAGTAAGAGCTCTCAGTTGCTTCTTCACTAAACTTCGGCTGAGATCTTCAAAATAAAATATAAATAAAGCATTATTTCAGAACCAGAGCATTTTCTTATGGTTGTCCCATGAGATAACTTTTAAGTTGCACCAAGATCTCAATTTTCTTCTTCCAGTAATGAAATGAATTATGCTAGCCACTTGTAACCTGGCTGGCATGCCATTTGCAGGGTTCTGATGGAACAATTTCAAGTAATATGGAAGATTTGAACTCTCCAGTTTCAAACGAGTTATCAAAACTGTTCTAGGGGTGCCTGCCTGGCTCTGTTGCAGGAGCATGTGACTCTTTCTTAATTTTTTTCTTTTATAGTTTATTGTCAAACTGGTTTCCATATAACACTCAGTGCTCATCCCAACAAGTGCCCTCCTCCATGCCCATCACCTCCCTTCCGCTCTCCCCCACCCCTATCAGCCTTCAGTTTGTTCTCAGTATTCAAGAGTTTCTCTCATGGTTTGTCTCCTTCCCTCTCCCCAACTATTTTTTCCCCTTCTCCTCCCCCATGGTCCTCTGTTAAGTTTCTCCTGTTCCACTTATAAGTGAAAACATACAGTATCTGTCCTCTGCCTGACTTATTTCGCTCAGCATAACACCCTTGAGTTCCATCCACGTTGTTTCAAATGGCCAGATTTCACTCTTTCTCATTGCCATGGAGTATTCTACTGTCAGGAGCATATGACTCTTGATCTCAGGGTCGTGAATTTGAGCCCCAGGTTGGGTGTAGAGATTACTTAAACAAATAAATTAAAACACACACACACACATACACACACACACACACAAAACCCAAAAAACTCTGTTCTGGCAGTTCTGCCTAATAGTATAAAATAGGATATGCTTCATTTTAAATGACATTTGGAAAGAAAAAAATTTAAAACTCTAAGAGGCTTATTGATACTAAATTACTAAAAAAGCCAAAATATTGACTAAATTTTTACCATGCCTGCAAATTCAAGACACCCATTTGGTCCTTTAAGCCCTAGATAAATGAGGGGGGAAAAAATGAAAAACAAAAACCAAACCAAACCAAACCAAAACACAGAAACAACCTCTCCTTTTTGTGGAGCTGGCACTAGCGCCTGACTGAGAGCCTAAATGCAGAGCTATTCTTTCTCCTTTGAAATGTTTAATACACTGTATTTTACCTATCCATTCACCAACATTACTCAGCTCTTTACAATTTTAAGGGTGCATTATAGGAACTGATCTCACTACCTGTGGGCTCTCAACCCTCCAATTTACTCTACGTTCTTTCATTACTTTAACCATTCTAGAGCATAACTTTGATCATTATCATTCCATTATTAGAAATCTACTATGGCTCCCAATTACCTACTGGGTTAGTTCAAACTCCTTTGCCTGAATGGAATAAGACCTCTTTTGTTAATATCTATTGTTCTTCAAAATTATGTTCATACTACTTACTTATCCTGGTGTTAATTTTTGCATCTTTTTTAAAAATGGCTTTAAAAAAAATGTTTATTTTTTGAGAGCAAGTGAGAGCACAAGCAGGGGAGGGGCAAAGAGAGAAGGAAAGAGAGAAACCCAAGCAGGCTCTGTGTTCGAACTCACGAACCATGTTAAATGACTGAGCCACTTAGGCACCCTTATTTTTTGCATCTTTAAAACAGACTGGCATTGCCTGGGTGGCTTAGTTGGTTAAGCGTCTGACTTTGGCTCAGGTCATGATCTCGCGGTTCCTGGCTTGAGCCCCGCGTTGGGCTCTGTGCTGACAGCCAGCTCAGAGCCTGGAGCCTATTTCAGATTCTGTATCTCCCTCTCTCTCTCTCTCTGACCCTTCCCTGCTCATGCTGTCTCTCTCTCTCTCTCTCTCAGAAATAAATTTAAAAAATTAAAAAAAAATTAAAACACTGTATTATGAAAAATTCCAAACAAGTACAAAACTAAAGAAAACCCTGTAATGAATTCATAAACCTTACCCAGCTTTAAGCAATCAATTAATGGCTAACCTTACTTTATCTGTAATCCCTTCCACAGAATTATTTTACAGCAAGTCCCGGAAAGAGTTGTACATATCACATCTGCTGAGTGGAGCTGGCCCTCGTTTGTTGTAAAAATGGGTGAAAGGGGTCTGCCTATAATGGTAGGTAGTGTGATTGAGAAAAGCGAACATTTTTTGGCAAAAGTTAAGATGGATAAAGAGGTTAATGTAATTCATCAGTTGACAGATTTGCTGAGTAATGTTTAGGTTTTGCAATTATGTACTTATGGCTATAAAAATGTCTTAATCATTTTTTCTAAAGAAAAAACACTATCAGTGATTATTTTTTTTTGACAGGAGTTTGTTGATACAATTTCTTGTGTTCTTAGGAATGCAAATTTCTCCTTATAGCAAAGCTAACTACAAGTATACACATGATCCACAGCTGTTAACACAGCATTTTATATATGCTATATGCCAATAAACAAAAATGAATAAAACACAGAACACCCCAAAAGTAGGTAAAGTGTGATATTCCATAAACCTGTGTATTAAAGATAAGTTTCTTAGAGCACTTCGAGCAAGGAGAGTCTTAGTGATGACAAACTTAAGATACTCAACTGAGGAGCACTTTCCAGTCAAAAAAGAATTCAATAATAATGGTTTCACAGAACAAAAGCATTTGGGATGTGTATCGATGATTCTTATTTAAACCACAAATTATATCTAAAGGTCCCTATAGTGGAAAATAAGTTCAAATCACTGTCAATGCAAATATATACCACTACACATTTTATTACCAAGCTACTCATCATAAGCTATATATCAATAGCAATAAAATTAAACTTAAAGTAATTTGTAATTTAAAATGCTGACAGGGCCCCTGGGTGGCTTAAATTGTTAAGCGTTCAACTACAGCCTGGGTCATAATCTCACTATTGGTCGGGCTCTGTGCTGAGGGCTTGGAGCCTGGAGCCTGCTTCTGATTCTGTCTCCCTCTCTGCCCCTCCCCTGCTTTCTCTCTCTCTCTCTCTCTCCCTCCCTCCCTCAAAAATAAACAAACATTAACAAAATTTTTTAAAATAAATAAATAAAAAGTGACCATGATAGAAGACAACAATCAAGTCAAAGATACAGAGATATACATTGTTTTGCCTAAGCCAAAAACAAGCCTGCATTTACTCATACAGTAGGTCACTGAGTAATATGAAATCTTTGAAATGATGAGTACACTGTTGCCCTAGAAGCCCAAGAGGAGGAATATCTCTGGACCAAATAGCCAGTGGTGTGTTATGAGACACAGGAAGTTAAAAGTGCCTATTATGCAGAACAGAAATATTTAACTTGTGGATTGCAAAAACATTTTCTGTAGACATCTTAATATGAAAAATGATTTTAAAACCTTGACACAAATGCTCATCTTTGATCCAATTTCAATAAACATCTCAGCTGTATTTAGGCCAAAATTCTCATTTGTTAATTAATTCTTACAATAAATTAGCCCCAGGACACTGACAAAATAGTACTTTTTAGTTAATGAATCCAATTGGCACAGTAAGCAGCTCCAAATTCTTACACAAAATATAAACACTATATACCATGCTAAGTTTTACCAGTCATTTTATTGTCTCCTTTAATCACCTCTCTTGGTTTTCCTGTCATATCATAATTTGACCCTCAGCAAAGCCCAAATTCTAGCAATGAATGAATAAGTACAGTAAAATACAAAGTATCTTAGGTTCACAAGCTATTTTCCCTTTTAGTTAAAACATCTATTTATAAATTTATCTTTTCCTCATGTAAAATATTTCTAAATGCTGAACATTACTGTTTTTGAATACTGCATTTCCTTTTCCAGTACGAAGTGACCGATGTAAAGACTAAGACTTAAAAAAAAAAAAAAACCTTAATCCCCAGATTTGACAAATCTCTTGGAGACAACCACTGATAACTTTACGTGAGTGGTTCTCAATCTTTTTGGGCAAAATGATATTTCAAAAGTATAAAGAGGCGCCTGGGTGGCTTAGTCGGTTAAGCATCCAACTTCGGCTCAGGTCATGATCTCACGGTTCATGGGTTCGAGCCCCGTGTCAGGCTCTGTGCTGACAGCTCAGAGCCTGGAGCCTGCTTCAGATTCTGTGTCTCCCTCTCTCTCTGACCCTACCCTGCTTACGCTCTCTCTCTCAGAAATAATAAAAACATTTAAAAAAAAGTGTAAAGATTTAGGGTGGATGGGAGAATAGGTGAAGGGAGTTAAAAGAGAAAAAGTTCCAGTTTAGGGGCGCCTGGGTGGCTAAGTTGGTTGAGCATCCAACTCTTAGTTTCAGCTCAGGTGATGAACTCACGGTTCCTGAGACTGAGCAAGGAATCTGCTAGAGATTTTCTCTCTCCCTCTCTCTCTGCCCCTCCCTAGCTCATGTGTGTGCACACTCTCCATCTCACACTCTCTATCAAAATAAATAAACTTTAAAATAAAAAAAAACCCCACCCAGTTTATAATATAAGTAGGTCATGGGTATGTAATGTACAGCATGGTGACTATAATTAAAATATTACGTTGTATATCTGAAGGCTGTTAAAAGAGTAGGTCTTTTAAGTTCTCAGCACAAGAAAAATTTTTTGCTAACCACATGAGTTGGTAGAGGTTAACTAGATTTACTGTGGTGATCGTTTTGCAGTGTATGCAAATATTAAATCGTTATGTTATATAGCTGAAACTAATGTTATATGTCATGTATATCTTAATTTAAAAAACCTTAAAATTTTTTTTCATGTTTATTTTTGAGAGAGAGAGAGAGAGAGAGAGAGAGAGTGTGTGTGTGTGTGAACGGGGGAGGAGCAGAGAGAGAGAGGGAGACACAGAATCCGAAACAGGTTCCAGGCTCTGAGCTGCCAGCATAGAGCCTGATGTGGGGCTCAAACCCATGAACCATGAGCTCATGATCTGAACTGAAGTTGGATGCTTAACCTACTGAATCACCCAGACACTCCTAAAAAATGTTTTTAAATGATGCCATTAGTGTGGGTCCTAATCCAATATGACCAAAGCTTACAAGAAGAAGAAATCTGGACATATGAAGAGCCACCTGGGAGGTACATGCCTATGAAAAGGCAGCAGGAGGGCAGCCACCGGCAAGCTATGTAGAGAGGGCTCAGGAGAAACCATCGCTGCCAAACACCTTGATCTTGGAATTCTAGTACAGAAATTTTTATCTGTTTCTTAGGAAAGTACAGTTAAAAAAAAAAAAAGGTATGAATTTGGTATTGCATTAGATTCTTTATAATTGGGGAACCTGCCCCACAAAGTACCAATGTTGGTAACAAAAATTACAGAGAACTGGTAATACTTCTGCACAATACTCTTTCTTTTTATGTCCTTAGAGACCACTGTCTATTTTGGCATGACAGGACTAAACAAATGGTATTAGTATAAGATGGTAAATATATAAGATGGTATTTACTAAGGGTGACAAAAAAGGGAAACAAGGATCCCTGCATAAGAAGATGTCCTCACTTTGATCTATTAGGCACATGGGTGGCTCAGTCAGTTAAGCATCTGATTTTTGATTTTGGCTCAGGTCACGATCTTACAATTTTATGAGTTAGAGTCTTGTGTTGGGCTCTGCACTGACAGTGAAGAGTCTGCTTGGGATTCCTTCCCTCTCTCGTTTGCACTCTCTCTCTCTCAAAATAAATAAACTTTAAAAAAAGAATCCATGAAGATTGAAGATTATGTTTCAACTCTTCCCCCATCTGTATATGAAAAGCAGGAAGGAAGTCTAATAGGGTCTCCATTTGTTCCAGTATCAATATTCAAAAATCAATCCCCGATATAAACCAGCTTGTTATCGTTTTTCTAGCTGATTTCAAACTTAATACTTCTTAGCTATTATTTGAACACCCCTATGAATCCCTACCGATTCTTCAAAGGAGTTGGTATTTGCCAATTTCTTCTTTGAGGGAAACTATAATGAAGGCTTATTTGGCTACTTCCTTATTTTAATATAAAAACACTAATTTACAAGCCAAAAAAAAAATTAAAGACACATGTGGGTGCTGCCTGTCACCATTCTTTACTCTACTGAAACATAAATTCCTTTAAAAGTCTTGTGACTTCTAGGGGTGCCTGGGTGTGCTCAGTTGGTTAAGCGTTCTGACTTCGGCTCAGGTCACGATCTTACAGGTCGTAGGTTCGAGTCCCGCATCGGGCTCTGTGCTGACTGCTAGCTCAGAGCCTGGAGCCTGCTTCAGATTCTGTGTCTCCCTCTCTCTCTGGCCCTCCCCTGCTCACACTGTCTCTCTCTCTCAGAAATAAATTAAAAAAATATATTAAAATTTTTTTAAAAAATAAAAAAAAATAAAAGCCTTGTGACTTCTAGACCTATTATTAATGCCTTCCATTTTTTATTTCCTTTTAAATAAGTCTTTTCTTTTGGAAAAAAATTATTGAGTTTACCAAGCACAACTGAGTGTGAACCTATGCCAAGTTGATACAAATACAACTAAATAGACTTCAATCTCTAGTAGCTAAATTATGAATTCACAGATTATTTCTTTTAAGAAAAAAGTACATTCATAGGTGAGCTTTGTGGTAGTTTGCTGTCTGGCCTGGTAGATCAAAGGAGGGAGCAACCTTTTCAGGCTAAAGAAGAACCAAGTAATCAAGCAACTCTCTTTATTTTTTACTCTTCAGAAACAAATGCTAGGGTATTTGTAGTTCTTAATCTTTTTTTTTTTTTTTTTTTAAAGAAAGATCACTGATTTCTGTGAAAACTTGATTAAGACTATGAACCATTTCCTCAGAACAGAGATAAAACTTAAGGTCAAAATGCTAGGGATTCTTAAGCCTCTGCTCTACACCTTTTCCTGAAATGCAGTTTGGGATAAAGCCTGTAACAGAATGAATGGTAAGGTATGAGTGATTGAAATAGACCTATTAACTTTTTTTTTTTTTTTTTAATACTAAGGAAGCCAGAATTTACAATCACTGTAGCAGGGAATAGTGCCCAATTAAAATCCATCCATTTCCTTTCTCTGTCCAGATGCAGGAGCCTCATCCAATTCTGGCAGAAGATCCTAAAGAAAAAAAAAAGGTCAAAACTACAGAAAAGTAGCAATACCCAAATCCAGAGGAGAGGAAAGGGCAGATTATACTGGTAGAGATAGAAGGCTCCTTAAATAAGATAGCTAATACAGTATAATGAAAAGATTCTTCTAGAATCATAGGAACTTGATTCAACCTATTACTAGTTATGTGATCACTCTGATTCAATCTGTTCATTTGTAAACCACTCCACTGCACTATTCTGAGAATTGAGTGAAACAGAATTCATAACAGAACCTAGCAAGATACCTGGCACACTGCAAGCACCCATTTTTGGAATGTAGGGTTAAACTATTAAAGAAGTAAACAAGAGCCATTTTCTGGCTTCTAAGGCAATAGCATAAAGTAGCAGAGAAGAAGCCACAGTTTGAATCTTATTTGAAACTTGCCAAGTCCACTAACACTAAGATTTGCTAACAGTCAATGGAGTCAACAGCACCCTTAGTCAAAATACCCTTTATTAATTTTTTTAGAGAAGGCTTTACTGCTTGACATCAATCTGATACACACAGGTATCTTTTCAGAAATTCAAATACCTCATAAAATAAAATCTATTGTATACAGAATATACTGTTAATTTACCCAATTGTTTCCTCAATCATCCGGTCAGGAATGATTTCCAGAATCTGTAGATTTCTTTAAAACACTAAAATCTCCTTTAATACAAAGTCATTATATATCTATGCAGCTATTCCATTTTTCTGTTGACTGAAAATATCATGTGTCACAAAAGGAACTGGGCTCAGAGAGCTAGTAATAAATACTACTTAGGAGACCTGAAACATCTGAGTGTTTACTAAGTTGGCTTTACCAAGGCCCACAAGCCTAGATATAGTTTAAAACTTTAAAAGGTTTTATTGTGAAAAATTTCAAACAAGCATAAAAATGTTTTACAAATAACATCATTTAGTTATCATTTCAACAATTACCAACTCTTAAGTCAATCTTGTTTCATCTATTACGGTATCTCCTCCACTCTAAAACAAACACTAGTAACATGTCATTTCATCCATATTGCAGCATGTATCTCTTAAAGGTAGGTTCTTCAAAAAAGAAAATGTGTGGGGCACCTGGGTGTCTCAGTCGGTTAAGCATCCGACTTAGGCTCAGGTCATGATCTCACAGTTTGTGAGTTCGAGCCCCATGTTGGGCTCTGTGCTGACAGCTCAGAGTCTGAAGCTTACTTCGGGTTCTGTCTCCCCCCTCCCCGCCCCCCACTCCTCCCTTGTTTGCACACTCTCTCTCAAAAATAAATAAACTTAAAAAAAAATGAAAACGTGCATTTTAGTTCCTGTTTTGTTCTGAGGGAAAGGAAGAAAACTAACTTTAGCCCACCATTTTGTCCCTTCTAGAATCTCCATCCTTGTGTCTTAAAATATTATCAGTCCATCTGAATTCATTTTGGCATTCCTCAATCTCAGTCTAATACTGATTTAAGAAAAGAAAAAAAAAAACTTTCAAAAAATTCAAGAGAAAGGAACACTTTCAAACTCGTTTTCAAGGCTACCATTACCCTGATACCAAAATCAGACAAGAACACCACAAGCCAATGGCCCTGATGAACATTTTATTTTTAGAGAGAGAAAGAGAAGGTGAGAGGGAGAGAGCAGGCGTGTAAGACAGGGAGAGTGGAAGAGGGAGAGTGAGAATCATAAGCCAGCACCACACTCATCATGGAGCCTGATGCAGGGCTCAATCCCACGATCCTGGGATCAGGACTCAAGCCAAAATCAAGAGTCAGATGCTCAACCAACCAAGCCACCCATGAGCCTCAGCCCTGATGAACACAGATGCAAAAATCTTCAACAGAATATTCACAAACTGAATTCAACAATACATTAAAAGGATTATATACCATGATCAAGATTTCTGAGATAGAAGGATGATTCAACTACCCAAATCAAATAATACACAATGAAAAGAACAAAAATAATATCATTTCTGTAGGTGCACTTGACAAAATTCAGTATCCTTTCATGATAAAAAAGAACTCTCAACAAATTAGGTACAGGTGTATTAGAAATACACCTCAACATAAAGCCATATATGACAAATCTCAGCTAACACCATATTCAATGGTGAAAAACTGCAAGCTTTTCTTTTAAGATCAGGAACAAGACAAAGATGCCCATTCTTGTCACTTTTATTCAAAATAACACTGGAAGTCCTAACCAGACCAACTAGACAAGAAAAAGAAATAAAGAGCATCCCAATCAGAAAATAAGTAAATTTGTCTGTTTGCAGATGACACAGTATTCCTATCTAGAAAACCCTAATTATTCCACCAAAATGCTTTTGGGTAAACAAATGAGGTAAAGTTGCCGGACACAAAACCAATACAAAAAATAGTTATTTTACATACTAACAACTACAGGAGAGAGAAATTAGGCAAATAATACCAAGTACAACAGCATCAAAAAGAATAAAGTATTTAGCAATAAATTTAACCAGAGAAGTGAAAGACGTATATAATGAAAACTGTAACACATTGACAAATGAAACTAAAAACACAAATGAATGGAAAGATAGTCCATATTTATGGGTTGGAAGAATTAATACTTTTAAAATGTCCGTACTATCCAGAGTGACCTATAGATTCAATGTAATCCCTTTCAATGTTCCAATAGCATTTTTCACAGAAGTAGAAAAAAAATCCCCAAATTCCTTTTATGGAGCCACACAAAATTTTGAGTAGTTTGGCAATCTTGAGAAAGAACAACAAAGCTGGAAGCATCACAATTCCTGACTTCAAACTATATTACAAAGCTGTGGTTATGAAAAAGTATGGTATTGGCATAAAAGCAGACACATTGATCAATGGAACAGACTAGAAATAAATTTTCAACAAAGGCATCATAGAATTGATAATCATATCAATAGAATTGATTCATATCATAGAATATACAATGGGGAAAGGACAGTCTCTTCAATACATGGTGCTGGGAAAACTGAAAATCCATATGCAAAAGAATGAAACTAGGGGCACCTGGGTGGCTCAGTCGGTTCATCTGACTCTTGGTTTCTGCTCACGTCATGATCTCATGGTTTGTGAGATCAAGCCCCACGTAGGGCTCTGCACTGACAGAGGGATTCTCTCTCTGCCTCTCCCCTGCTCCCTCTCTCTCAAAATAAACAGTAAAAAAAAGAAAAAAGAGAATAAAACTAGACCCCCATCCCTATACCATACACAGAAATCAACTCAAAATGGATTAAACACCTGAAACTATACAACTAAACAACTGAAACTGTATAACTCCTAAAAGAAAACTCCTTGTCACTGATCTTGTCAGTGATTTTGGGATTTGACACAGAAACCAAAAGCAACAAAATTAAAAAAAAAAAAACAAAAAACACGCAGGATTATACCACACTAAAAGCTTCTGCACAGCAAAGGTAGCCATCAACAAAATGAGAAGGCAACCTATGTAATGGGAGAAAATATCTGCAAATCACATATGTGATAAGGGATTGATGTGAAAAATATATAAGAGGGGCACCTGGATGGCTCAGTCAGTTAAGTGTCTGACTTCAACTCTGGTCATGATCTCGCAGTTTGTGAGTTTGAGCTCTGCATCGGGCTCTCTGCTGTCAGCACAGAGCCCACTTTGGATCCTGTCTCCCTCTCTCTGCCCTTTCCCCGGCTGCATGTGCGTGCACTCTCTCTTTCTCAAAAATAAACATGTGAGATATGTATGTGTGTATACAACTCAATAGCGCGCACACACACACCCACCCACAACCAATCAACCAAACTCAGCTGAAAAATGGGCAAGAATCCAAATAGACATTATCCCAAACAAAACCTAAAAACAGCCAAAAGGTCCCTGAATAGGTGTTCAACATCACTTATCATCAGGGAAATGCAAATCAAAACCACGATGAGAGATCACTTCATACCTGTTAGGATGGCTATTATCAAACAATAAGAGAGAACAAATGCTAGTGAGAATGTAGGGGAAAAAAAAGGAACCCTTGTACATTGTCAGTGGGAATGTAAACTGGTACAGTCACTATGGAAAACAGTATGGAGGTTCCTCAAGAAATTAAAAATAGAACTACCATATGATCCAGCAGTCCCACTGTTGGATATATAGCCAAAGAAAACAAAATCACTTTGAAAAGTTATCTGTACTCCCATGTTTGTAGCAGCATTATTCACAACAGCCTATGTATGGAAACCTAAGTGTCTGCCAAAGGATGAATGGGTGAAAAAGTGTGCTCTCTATTTACATACAGTGGAATATTATTCAGCCATAAAAAAGAAGGAAATCCTGTTTGTGACACGATAAAAGTGTATGCCATTATGCTATGTGAAATAAGCCAGAAAAAGATAAATATTACATAGCATCTCACTTATATGTGGAGTTACTACAACAAAAACAAAAAACATAAATTGAACTCACTGAATCAGAGTAGAATGGTGGCTGTCAGGGGCTGGGATGTAGAAGAAATGGCAAGGTTGGTAGAAGGGTACAAACCTTTAGTTATAAAGATTAAAAAGGTCTAAGGATCTGATTTATAAACACAGTGACTAAAGCTGATAACACTATATTGCAGAGCTGAAATTCGTTAAGAGATTAGAACTTAAAGTTTCTCACCACCACTTCCAAAAAAAAGTTGTCCTTACATTTGTTAGAGTCCTTTCACAATGTATATCAAATCATCATGTTGTATACAACGCACTATAATTCTGTCAATTATACCTCATTAAAGATTGGAAGAAAAAAAAACCCCACAACCCTAAACACCAGAATTTATGAAGTCTGGTGGTACACAGCTCTATCTGAAAAGGTAAATGTATCTTGAAATTCTACAGGTAAAAAATTCATACAACTCTGGCCAGCAAACATGGTACCCTAAAGCCACTTCAAATAAAACAATTTCTACTAATGTCTGAAAAGGACCTTGGTCCTGAAAAGAAGATCTGTTTCCTTAAAGCTCCTCTCTCTATTAAATTTCTTAATGTGATATTCATATTATAAACACAGTATATTTGTAAAGTTAGAAGCCTCAAACAAATTTCAGCTACACACCAATTATTCTTTGTTAAAGAGATGATTCTTACTCACATGGAATAGGATCGTGAAAATTGGGTGCTCTGTTTACAACATGAAAGCATTACTTACCCCAAGTAAGATGCAGATAAAGTTTATACAACTGATCAAATGTTCATAATAACAACGCCCGATTGGATGTGTATTTTATACAAACCATGGTGTCCTCACTCACTTTACATGCATTAGCTCATGTAATCCTACAACTTTATGAGTAAACTACTACTCCTATTTAGCCAAAGAATTAAACCCACCAAGAATCTTGTCCAAGGCTATAAGCAAAGAAACAGATAACTAGAATCTGAATGAACACGGTCTACCCAATTTCAGAACCTTCACACTTTTAATCATTATTGATCTTCACCATGACATACCCTGATTTAGTATTCTCAGCCTACAAGTATATATTAGAATATGACATTTATTGCTGAAATATGATAATGTAACTTCTTTTAGGTACTTATAGTTTAAAAGGATAAAACATTTCATATTTAACAGGTTTAAGATTTTTTAAATTAAGAATGTTTTTTATTAAATAAATTTTTTTAAATGTTTATTTATTTTTGAAGGAGAGACAGAGCATGAGTGGGGGAAGGGCAGACAGAGAGGAAGACACAGAATCCAAAGCAGGCTCCAGCCTCTGAGCTGTCCGCACAGAGCCCAATGCAGGGCTAGAACTCTTGGACTGCGAGACCATGACCTGAGATGAAGTCAGACACTTAACCGACTGAGCCACCCAGGTCCCCCCCCCACCAAGTTTTAAATGTTTATTTTTGAGAGAGAGAGAGAGAGAGAGAGAGAGAGAGACAGAGCACGAGTGGGAGAAAGGCAGAGAAAGAGGCAGACACAGAATCCAAAGCAGGCTCCAGGCTCCTTGCTGTCAGCGGGGAGCCCCAGGGAGTGAACCCACCAACCTTGAGATCATGATCATGATCTGAGGCAAGGTCGGATGCTTAACTAAGCCACCCAAACGCCCCTAACAGGTTTAAGATTTAAAAAGATTTAATATTTAAGACTTGTAAAATCAGCTAATTTGAATTTTAAATACCAACCTCAAAGAGTAGAGGACAGGGGTGCCTGGATGGCTCAGTTGGTAAGCATCCAACTCGATTTTGGCTCAGGTCGTGATCTCAGCATTTGTGAGACTGAGTCCTGCTTGGGATTCTCTCTCTCTGCACCCTCCTCTGCTCATGAACACACATGCATGCTCTTTCTCTCTTAAAATAAGTAAATAAACTTAAAGAGAAAATAACGAGGAGATGACATCCTTTCTAAGATAATTTTCTAAGATAATTTATTTTCAGGTCTAAGAATTAGACATTCAAGGAATGTTAATTGATGAACTTTCTGCAACAAGAAGCACCAGTCTCCCAAGTGCTAAGCAGGTTTAAGTACCTGAAATCATTGGAGACCAATGGATAATAATCTAGCATTTCATGAGAAATCATTTTTCTTAGAGAAAGGAACTTTCTTATCTTGAATTGTATCTATTAAGGCAAGAAATTCTGGCTCCTAGAAGAACAGAAAAGTCCATGATTTTCTTCCATGAATTAAAAATAACTATTAGTTACTGAAAAATCTAGAAGGAGATAGTTTAAAAGATTTTATTTATTTCTGAGAGAAAGAGCACGAGCAGGGGAGGTGGAGAGAGAGAGGGGGGACAGAGGATAAGAAGAGTGCTCCACACTGACAGCACCCAGCCCGATGCAGGGCTCAAACTCATAAACGCGGTAACACGACCTGAGCCAATGATGGACGTTCACCTGACTGAGCCACCCAGGTGCTCCTAGAAGCAGATAATTTTAGTAAATTAACTTAAATACTTTTTGTGTTACTAAAGAAATACTATGCAAAATCACTTTAAATATTCATGATAACTCTGTCAAGTCTTACATACAGAGACAGAGAGAACAGGATAGAAAAGACCATAATAAGACAGATTTCCCTGACTACATGCAGATTTTTACATTTCACTTAGTACTGCTGTTTTATATATTACAAAACAAAAAGTAATCCCTGAAAAATCTGAATTGAGTTGAAACAAATTAACTTCACTGTGTATCAAGTTCGTGGCATAACCACATAGAGAATTAATTCAAGAGACTTTAAAACATTAAAAAAAAAAATTTTTTTTAATGTTTTATTTATTTCTGAGAGAGAGAGGAGAGAAAGAGACAGCGTGAGCAGGGGAGGGTCAGGGCGAGAGGGAGATACAGAATCTGAAACAGGCTCCAGGTTCTGAGCTAGCTGTTAGCACCGAGCCCGTTGCAGGGCTCGAACCCACGAACTATGAGATCATGACCTGAGCTGAAGTCAGACGCTCAACCGACTGAGCCACCCAGGCGCCCCAAGAGACTTTAAAACATTTTAATTTGACTGTATATCCTTAGAGGATATAACCTAAGAGCACAAACAAACCCAGTGGTCATATTGTTCTGACATTCTAAAACTGCTATATGTGCAATGTGGGACAAAGCAAAATGTAATTGTACTAGTGTTAGTGAAAACTGGGATTTGGAGAATGAGGAAAAGATTAGGTTTACACAAAAACTACATAGTAGTGAATTTCAAAAAAGTTATCAAATACCGACTAGTGATATTTTTAAAAGAAATTAAAAAAAGAAAAAAAAGAAACCAGTTTTTAGTTCTGTCCATTGAAAAGGTCCTAGAAAACAAGGACCAACCCGAGAGCAATGAATACTCCTAGCACCTAGAATGTGGTCTCTAAGTATCATTTCCCACTAAAAGATAACAGTGTGTTGTAGAAATTAGTAATTCCAAGTTTGGGGCAGGAAATGTACAAAATGATCCTGGAACATCTTGTCATACTAGAAAGCAAGGAATCCAAAAAAAAAAAAAAAAAAAAAAAAAGCTAGGAAACAGGTGAGAATGAGTAAAAAGGGCATAGAAGCCAAAAATCAAATGTGGGACAATTTGAATGTCAAAAATAATAACTGCAAGGGACTGAAACACATCAAACATATTTAAAATCATAATATGCAACAATAACATTTCACTGATCACCTATAGAGGCTGCTAGGTTACCAACTGATTATATTTTGAAAACTGGTAAGAAAGAAAAAAAACACAGATCTTGACTTTTGTATTCAAACTATACCTTAGGTACTAACCAAATAAATGAGAGGGAATACTACAGAAAATAAATTAATGATAAAATATCACCATTTTGCAATCATAAAGGAAATAATGGATCTAGGCACATTGTTCTTAATGTGTGGTCTGAGAACTCCTGAAGTTCCCAAGATTCTTTTAGGGGTATGTGAGGTCTTTCTCTTTTCAACTACATATCAGTGTGAGGCCAGATTTTCTCCAGTCTTCAACCAAAACAACTTATCACAACAAATTAAATGCAGAAACAGCTGTGAGAAAGCAGCTGTCTTCTATTAAGTCAGACACTGAGAGAATTGCAAAAATGTAAAACCACGCCACTTTTTAAAAAAACTTTGGAAATATAGTTATTCTTCAAAAAAACCATGTCATTTATGTTAACAGGATTTGTTACCATTATTTTAAAATCAGTTGATAAATAATTAAAAATTTTTGTTTTGGGTTGCCTGGGTGGCTGAGTTGGTTAAACATCCAACTCTAGATTTCAGCTCTGTTGTGATCTCACGGTTCTTGGGTTTGAGCCCCACACTGGGCTCCGTGCTGACAGCTTGCAGCCTGGTTGGGATTTTTTCCTCAACGGCCCCAGGCCCCTTGAATTAAAAATATATAAATAAATATTAAAAAATAAAAATAAAAATTTTGTTTCAGTTTCTAATCTGGTAAATCTTGATATAATCCTTGAAATCTCTTTGGGGCATTCAGTTTTTAAGAGTGTAAAGTTTAAGAAGGGCTGACCTAGGGGCACCTTGATAGCTCAGTCAGTTGAGCGTCCAACTTTGGGTCAGGTCATGATTTCATGGTTCATGAGTTCAAGCCCCACATCGGGCTCACTGCTGTCAGGGTGGAACTGGCTTTGGATCCTCTGTCCTCCTCTCTCTGCCCCTCCCCTGCTTGCTCTCTCTCAAAAATAAACACACACTTAAAAATAAGTAAAATAAAAATATACCACTCACACATAAAGAATGGCTGATCTAGGTGAATGAATACCAACAGCTGCTTCACATCACATAGGTAGGTATGTGTAATTCTTAATGGATGTATACCATAGTATTATATATTTGCAATCCACTTAATAACTAATTTACATGAAATATGGGCAAGAGAGGTCATCTAATAGAATGTTAAATGACACCATGGAGATGCAACCTCCAACATCCAAAGAGTAGGAACTCTACACAATGGTAAATTTCACAAGTATACTGCATGTAAAAAAGAAAGACAGAATCTGTAAACTAGAAAGACTCGACCTTACCTCAGTCAAATGGAATGGTTTAAATCCAAAGGGAGATTTACTATTCCCTAATTTACTGTATTTGTAATTTTCCTAACAAAATCCAACCATATCTGTATATATTGCTTCCCTCACCAACAACTAAGAGGAAAAGAAATAGAAAAAGACATTCCAAGAACTACCCATGTGGAAATAGGGGTTCGGACAAGCCAACAGACAAATCCCAGCAGAGAGGAGAATCAGAGAGCTGTATAAAAGAAAACGGGGTTGCTCTGTAGTCAAGAAAAGTTTCAATGATCCTCTGTAAGTAGGGTAAGAATATAGTTTATGGTCCAAACTGGGACATTTTTGTTTTTATTTTATTATTTTTTAAATCTTTATTTTTGAGAGAGAGAGAGAGACAGTGGGGGAGGGGGTGCAGAAGCAAAAGGGAGAGAGGATATGAAGCAGGCTCCATGCTAAGCAGTGAACTCACTGGAATTCAGGAACAGTGTGATCACGACCTGAACGGAGTCAGACATTCAACCACCCAGAAGCCCCTAAACTGGGACATTTTAGAGAGTGAAAGTGGTGCTATTACTAATTATGTGGTAGGCATAAACCAGGACTGTTCCTCTTTCTTCTACAACAGTTTAATTTTTTTTTTTTTTTACTATTTTCACTAAAGATATTCAACTCAATCCTTTGAATAATGATTTTCCATAGAAACACATTCCTAATATTATGAAGTTCAGAAAAACTAATGTATTCTATTAAAAAGAATGTTTTCCCTGTCTCTTGCTCAGCACACAGTTACTTTATAAAGGGGGATATGTCTTTGTCTCTTCTTGTTGCTCAGTGTATTCTATGAACTTCCAGCCATTCCTTTTCTTACCAACTGTTCAAGATAAACTATGAAGGGAAAATTACACTTACTCAAGAGCCTTGCTTCGCTAAAAATACATGTCTTCCCATGGGCCTCCACACATGGCCTAGTAAGACTCCTACTCAGTTTTTGAACGGATACTTTATTCCCAGCAACACTTCAAATCTTAGTGACCTAGGAGTTAGGAAGTGTGAGGTAAAAACATCTGGGTCACATCAACCAGCTGAGGCTCCAAAGTAAGAGCCTTAGAATTGGCATTATTGCCTACTTGTTTTGTTCTAAGTAGTTTGCCTTCAGAAGTTCACAGTTCCATATATGCTGCTAGCCCAATTTTCTTTCGGGGATTTTTAGTAAATATCTGGATTTCGTATTGCTTATATAATGAGATACCAATAAAGTGACTATCCATTTAATCTGTGAATATTTTATGCCACTTCATAGGTTTTAAAATATGGGGCAAACTTTTTCAATAAAAGCAGCCTAAATATGAAAATACAGAATACAGAATTTTAGCCTCATCCTAAAATGAGACACTCCCTATACCATGTCAACCTACCCTTATTTTGTTCTATTACGAGGCTATAACACTGAAGTTCTAATTGCCATACATAAAACTAAACGTGTTTAGCAAGAACAAGAATAAAAAGGGACTTCAAAAATTTGAACTTCCTTTCACATTTCCTTCAGACCTGTTATTTTAAAGAAGTCATTCCATCTAATATTTTTCAGGCATAAAGACAATCTGTGTGGTTACAGTAATTTGCACCACAGAATTTGAGAAAATAAAAACTTACGCATTCATACAACAATCTCATGCTACATTCAGCATGCAATCAATCATACTGCCTCACAAACCCTATTTGTTCTATTCTAGGTTAAACTCTTTTGTCTTTAGAACTAAAATAAAAACTTTAAAGTGCCCTTTAGATTCTAAACCGAATGCTATCATAATAAACATTTATTTTTTTTAAGTAACCACATCTATGTCTCTTTCCTTTCTGTCTGGTTTCTCTTATAAAACAAGTCAACTCTCAACAAGCTACATTAACAAAGGAAAAGGTAACATAAATGCAGAGGCAATATAATTGCCAACAGGTCCTTCCACTTAAATAAAACCTTCCTTGGATACCGAGAATGCCCGAACAGTTGCTTATTAACTGGAGATCATCCTCCTTCAGAGATGTGAGAGTACAAATTGTATGTGTTGTGGCATGCATGGAGGTTGGCAGAAAGAAATAGAATGTTCCAACATAAGCCAAAGACCGGAACAGGACGGGAATAAAAAAACATGGGAGTCCAGAGATGGGGAGGGGGTAACACAACCACAACAACCTCATAGAAAATAACAAACAATGGGTAGAAATACTGAACAATGAGATTCATGTGCACGCATATTAAATTAACATCTCAACATTACAAAATGTGCTAAAATGATACTAGAACATCCTAACCAGATCATAATTTCTAAGAGTTATGAAACAATCCTCTTACTATACTCAACAGTACATACATTTATTAGATTACCGGGTTTTATTTGATTCTTCATATTTCAGGAGTGGGGAGGAGAAAACCTCAGCATCATAAGACAATAAAAAGTCTCTTGTTTTGGGTGATGGTATGGGAAAAAGAAGGCTTGAAGAATATAAATTATGCAGCTTAAGAAAGAACTTTAAAGAATGAAAAATGTTACTGCAAACAATTTAACCTCCACTAAGGTAGAGGGACAAACATATACAAAAAAGTTTAACTTTTTAACCTTTGTTATAAATCTGTTACATAAATAAGTAATTACCAATAAAACTTCAAATATTATCCAGAAGAGATTTCTCCCTTTCTTCAAGTTATTACTTGAGGTGGCATCTGGTGGTAATAATGATTGTGTGAACAGCCAACGAAAATTAAATATTCTTAAAAACATTTTTTTTTTGTAAGACAAAGGATCTGAAATGAAATGGTTTATTAAGAAACAAAATGGAAGATACTGAAGTTAGAAAATTTCTTTTACTACTGACTTTTAGGAAAAGGACAAATTAACTTTGCATTTCAATATATATAAACAGGAGCACATGGGGTGGCGTCAGATTCTTGATTTCAGCTCAGATCATGATCTCATGGTTTTGTAAGCTCCAGCCTCGAATTGGGCCCTGGGTGCTGACTACTCGGAGCCTGCTTGCGATTCTCTGTCTCCCCTCTGTGCCCCTCCCTCCCCTGCTCACGCTGTCAGAGTAAATAAATTTGAAAAAATTCTTTAAAAACAAAAACAATACATACAAACAAACCTAACCATAATAAAAAATCTTAAGAGCCCATCCAGTTTTCCCCCTTTGTCCTAGTTTCTTTTTTGCTAGGGAGAGGCGCAGTAGGATAATAATAGCAGGAAATAAGGTGGAGCAGCTGCCTAGGCAAGATGAGGTACATTGCTGTTTCACCTCCATTCTTGTCTACTGCTGGCTAGGTCTCACTGAAAATCAGATTAGCTGTCTGGGTAACCAAAGCAGTTTCCAAAGCCTCTGGAATCAAAATTTGCTCCCCACCCCACCCTGAACATTTTAAGGTCTCTGGCAAGCTTCAGGTTAACAGTAGCAGAAGAAGCCAAGATGAAGAGATTTCTAACTATTTGGGAAGAATAATATGTGTGTGTACGTAGTATGTGTGTGAACAAAAATGTTTACTCTAGTGCTAGCAATATGGCACCTGAGGGGAAAATGGTCTGAATGGAGGCCAGGGTTTGAACTAGATGGCTTCTATTTTAGTCACACAAATCTACAGAAATAATCGATGTGAGAGAATTATAAAGAGAAGAAATGCCTACTCTAAATTTTTGTAGTAATACATAAAATGCAGCGTACTAAACTTCATATTAACGTTGTTGCTAGTTCACTAATAAACAATACACCTTCTAAAGGCAATGATAGTCACTCAAATTTCCCTTTTCAGATCAAAACATTCTATCATTATTGCAAAAATCCATTACACATAAAAATGTAACATTGAGTAACAATGCTTTTTCTTTTTTTTACAGAAAAAATGACACAAAATTTGGTCAGGTTTGCTCAATATTAGAATGTGCATTAAAGGCCATTTTTTCCTAGTTATTCTATGAAGTTAAAATGTTTCTTTTTTGCTAATAGCCACAAGATCTAAAACCATGAGCAAAAATTAGCTTCTAGTTCCCTTTACCATCTCCTGCAGTTTGGATAGAAGGCAAATTTTAAGGCTAGTTTAGTTAACACTGCAAAACAGGTAGTATCTCAATTCAAGTTAACAGGTGTACTCTTGGAAAACTGGGTTCCAACCAATTATTTCCAAAAATCAAATTCTCTTGAAATATATTAAGCATTTAAAAGAACCTCAGCAAATACTCTTTATAAAAAAAAATCCTTTTGTAATCCAAGTAACTATCTAATTTGTATGTGAATGCAATTCTTTAATATATACATTAAAAAAAAAAGAACTAGCACAGATGTACTGTTTCACATTTATTTTAAAAATAACTAAAAATACTTCTCAGGACACGGATTGGTTTAATATTCTAATGAAAACTTCAAAAGGGTCCCAAACTTTGAAATATTTCATTGTGATTAAAGAGCCAGATAACTGACAGATCTCTTCCAACTCCAAGATTCATATTAATTTTAATAAGCTGGATGCAACCACCCCACATTGTGCTGTGAGCCAAGCACAAATGTATCAAACTAGGTTGTGCCTAACCTAGAAGGGGGGGGGATGGGGGATGAGGAGGGAGTAATCTCCAGGGAGTATCTGGTTCTCCTGGAAGTAGGGATGACAAGTTAAGTAGCCTTTCTTCAGTTAGCATTTTATATGATGGCAATCCAACACATGAATGCTGGAGGGATTCTATATTACTGATATAAAAATGGAGCTAACAGGGGGACTTGACTGGCTCAGTAGGTAGAACAGAGGACTCCTGACTTCAAGGTTGTGAGTTCGAGCCCCACCCTGAGTCAGACGCTGGATGTAGAGATTACTTTAAAAAAAATCTTAAATGAAATGAAATTGGAGCTAACAATATGCAACTACTGCACAAAACACAATAAATTATTCTACCTATTCTGGCCTAATCCCAATCTAAAGGACAATATGTATATTAAAACATAAAAGTTTTATACAGATAAAATATTCTTTTCCATTTCTTAATGAGAATTCTCCTGTCAGATTCTCTAGAACTGGTCTTCTCAGGAGGTGACTTGTATTTAAAAGTGTGGAGGGAGGGGCACCTGGAGAGCTCAGTCGGTTAAGCGTCTGACCTCAGCTCAGGTCATGATCTCACGGGTTGTGTGTTCGAGCCCCACGTTGGGCTCTGTGGTGACAGCTAGCTCAGAGCCTGGAGCCTGTCTTAGGATTCTGTGTCTCCCTCTTTCTCTGACCCTCCCGTGCTCATTCTGTCTTTATCTCTCTCTCAAAAATAAACATTTTAAAAATCAATTAAAAAATAAAAAAAGAAGGGTGGAGGGCATAGGATTTCTTTTCTTTTAATCTACATAAAGCTTTATTTTTCCTAGGAGGAGGTGATGAGTCGCTACCTGATATTCAGGGATATACTAAATTTGGGGTTAGGAGTATGTGGTTGGCACAAATTCAGTGCTCGAGTGGGAACTATAAATGATTTCTTTAACTGTATGCCAACGTGAATAATCTCCCAGGGAAAAGAACCTCCTCCTCTTGCCTTTCCTACCTCCTGCCCCTCCCCCACCAACACTGCCTCCCCGCTGTGCAAAGAGCCCTTTGTCCTGCCCCGCACTTATCTAGCTGTTTGGCCATATTGACAGGCCAACTAAAAGCATAATAAGGGAGTCAGTCTGACATAAGCAGCTGGCAATTTGAAACAAAAATCTTCCTTTTCTACTCAGACCAAATCCTGCTGCAGAAGTCTGAGGCTCCTCCCATGCTTCCATCTATTTTTCAAACAGAGCAGGAAGGAATTCGGCATTTTCCCTCAATTAGGTAGCACATCAAAAACTTGAACCCCCACATAGAAACACATCTTACAAATCCCCATATTCAATGCTTATTTTATCATTCATAACATAGACCCAGGTGTATCCCCAGCTCTGGGTGTAGATAACTAACAGAGGCAAGAAAATGATTCTTACTACTTCAATTTGCCATCAAAACTCCGAGAATTCTCAGACTACAAGGAAGACAGAAAAGCTGAGAAGAGAAAGCAGTCAAACCAAACCAACACTCATATACATATGGCAAAACTCGCCAATAATCTTAGTGCTTTAAAATACAAAGATATTATTCCAACAAGCAGTAAATTCCTTTTTCCTGTCTTTATATTAAAGATACTTAATGTGACCGTTACATCCTTCCCTGAGGTATTCAACAAACAAAATCAATATGATGGAAAAAGTGAGACAGGATAGTATTACAAATTCCTTGTTCAGTGAAGGCTCCTATACAGTAGGTTGAGATTTAGCGTCATTGTTTTATTATCTCTCACGGTTTCCTTTATAAAGTGTTAAGCACTTTTTCTAAAGTGATGCTTTCTAACACTGCCCCCCCCCAACACATACCATTCCTGGGTATCAATTCAGAATTGAATATACAATAGGACACTTTTCATAAGACTCTAAACAATTTAGCAAAATTTGTATTGATAAATGAAAGAAATGGTATTCCACCTTTCATCAATTTCTCTGAATCTTTACTAGAAGAGAAATCAATCAGTGCAGCAAGTGAAAGGTTAAAAATGCCATTTCACTACCTATTTTGGAATTTTTGGCAGTAAGGAATGACAACAATCCTTGTCTATCACTGATGCGTTATACTTACTTTCTAAGGAGTGCCTCTGAAAAGATGCTTTTAACCAAATTACAAATAACCACCAGCTGTATTAGTAAATATACATTATCTCACACATTTTACAGAGCTTAGAGTAAGTTTTGTCGTAAAGAATATATCCCTATCAAGAACTTTTAGTTTCCCATACCTGAAACAAAATTTATAAATCAAATTTACTACTAGGCCTTTTAGTTTCAAATTAAACTGACAAATCACCAGAGCTGAACCAGAAGTTAGAAGAAAATTTTATTCTAGATCATATTCCAATTTTCAATAACAAGATGTATCCAATAATTATGACTTGTTAACTACAGTCTCAGGTTTCTTAAGTTATTTCAACACAAAGAAGGTAAAAGTGGATGTCTGCATATCTCCATTTTGCACTATATTATTTTCCCATCCAAAATAAAAAAACAAAATGGCAACTCTCCCCCAGAAAGGTCAGAATAAGTTCAGAAAGTATGTTAAGTTCTCAGACACAACACAGTGTAAGATACAAAAATTTTCAAGCATACTGGTTAAATAAACCCTATGAAAAGGGCTTCTCTGATTTTTCAGAAAATGATTACATCAAGTTTGCAGTGCGTTCCAAATAAGATATACAAGTGAAAAAGCAATTATTTTACAAGGTAACTTTCATACTATGTAATAAACTAAAAGATATTTATATTTATACCTAAGCTATGTTAAACAGCCAGTATGAGTGAAACCATTTTT
Source organism: Hyaena hyaena (assembly GCF_003009895.1). Taxonomy (NCBI): domain Eukaryota; kingdom Metazoa; phylum Chordata; class Mammalia; order Carnivora; family Hyaenidae; genus Hyaena; species Hyaena hyaena. The sequence goes on from NW_024080688.1 coordinate 3,845,301, forward strand.
TATTTGATACGGCATCTTTTATATGTAATACTAATAAAAATAGAACCACCTAAAATATTATTCATTAAGGTTCCATTTCATTAGTCTGTTTGTATCATTGAGAGACAATGCAAGCCACATTTGTGAACGACAAAATGCCAGAGTCATATTACACATTATAGATGACTGTGGGATTTAAGTACCTGAACATGAGACTGAAAATATCAAATTCTAAGGGAAAAAAATATAGGATGCAAGAGTCTTGGGTGTGTGGGGGGAAGAAAACACATGGGCATCTGTTAAATACTCTGTAAGTGGTGGCATATTTGAGTGTTGGTTCTCCTTCGAGTACTTCCATACTCAAACAAACTGTTCTGCCTAATCAGAGACCTTCCTAATGTGCAGGAGCTGTGGGGGAAGGGGAGACCACCTAAGGGGCTCAGAGGTTATCTTCTCAAGTATCCTGTACTCTAGACTTATTATTTCTAAATATTCCTTCTGGTACGTCCTTTATTTCAGATGGATCATGGCCAAACAAACATCCTTGTGATCTTAGAAGACTATATCCAACATATATATAATGAATCAATATTTTAGGTCAAACACCAAAGAAATAATCTAATCTGGAGAAGTCTATACTAATATAGAAATTAAGAAAACACTTCTGAAATTTATATTTAGAAATCATTCCAAAAAGAGTAGTTCTTCTTAGGGTTTACAATTCCAAATGTAGTAATATGTATAGCAAAACATGTATTCAGTAAGGTCAATGTGGCCTAACAACTTGAGGGCAGGAAGGAAACACACAAACAATAAAATCAAAATTAATTCAGTAATTAAAGAGATGGAGGAAACATGTCAGTTGCAGAAAAAAGAACTGATTTTTCCCATTCTGGTTCTCAGAAAGACCCTTAAATTTTTATTACTGTGGTAATAGAAGGATTCAAAAATTAAAACTCTAATGGAACTTTCAGGCCTATCCAAGCACAAATCCCCAGATAAAAACCAAAAATCTGCAGCAACAACAACAAAACCAAAAAACAAAAAACCCAGAAAAAACAAAAACAAGAAGGATCTTTAACTATAATCCAGTTTCCAGATGCTGATATCCATAAATGGGTAGAAGGTTAGAATTGCTAACTCTCATCTCCCCACCAATAAAATGCAAACGAGCTCAGCAGCGAAAATTCCCAGGAAAACAAGGTTTCTTCTTAGTCCTGAAGCAGCCATCGCCTAAGTGCAGCTCCCTGCAGCCAACAGCATTAATGGACGCTGCACTGCTGTCCTTCCCTGGAGACAGCAGCCAGCACTACTCAAGCTTCTCACGTAGCAACCAGGGCTCCAGAACCAGCAGCTGCTGCTGCCTGGTATACTCACCCCTGTGATCCAACCCAAAGGAACAACCTTATCCTTACCCCACCCCCACTCCTTACACACTCTTTTCTCTCTCTCTCTTTTTTTTTTGGACCAGTGCTCCATCCCAGAGGGCTGCAATTATGCTTTTAGAAACAAACAGTCCTAAGGTCACCCCTTTAAACTAAGACCTTTTTATTAAAAAAAAAAAATCAAAATTTACCAAATAAATTCTAATTATGTATTTTTAAATTAAGCCAGCAATCTAGGAATCAAGATTAACTTTTCACCTTTAAAAGGCCAATTTTCTAAACACTATAGTCAGATTCAAATTTGCAGCTAGAGACAGAGCCTTGTGTCTTGTCCTATCAAAGGACATAATTCATTTTTCTATACATAATGACAGAGTGAGTAACCCTTAAAGACTCTACTCCCATAACGGAGTATGGGAACAGAATTTGGGGCTAGAGAGGAAAACTAATGATCCTCTAGAGAAAACTGGAAGAGATCCAATATAAAAAATTTTTTCTGTGTCCTCCAAGAGGCCCAGAAACCTCTGATTACGTGAATATTCTTGCTTTAGTCCTAGCTCAGATTCCACACATCTAAAATTACCACTTACAACTTTTCCCTCAGAGTGACCTAAAAACATCAATGACATAAAATTAACCATCAAGAAATTTCCCCCAATTTGGAGACACACAAACATTCTCCTGAAAATCTCGCAACACTCAACTCAGGTGGATCCTCCCCAATCAAAAGTATAGCCGTGCAATATCTGCCCAACAAAAGAATGTAAATATGACCTTGATCACAAATATGTCATTTAAGAGCAACTTGCCTAGTCAAGTTATAAAGGAAATTAGCAGAGAACCTGGGGATTCTTTCAGCACCATGACCACGGGGGAAACTGGAGAAATGAACTAAAGTACAGACAAAGCCCAATGGAACCCTGAGCTCTGGGTAAGAAATGAGTTACTGGTGAACACATTGCACAAGTAACATGAGAAAGCAGAAAATGCAGGTCATACACGCACCCCTGACCCAGACCAGCAGAGCTGGCTGCAGCATCAGTATCCAAGGGAAAGACCAGTTATTCCTAACAAGTGAGACGGGCAAAGGCGCCTTATAGAATAAATTAGCATAGAAGGGGCTTTCCCAACAGTTCAACTTTCCCTCTCACGCGATTCACCTACTTAAAAAACCAGGGCTTTTTCCTCACCCCCCATTCACCTCACATCCCTGGCTTCCACGCAGAGGTAAAGGGAATTCATAAAGGGGACATTTTTCTGCTTTTCAAGACGTTCTCAAATGATCGCTCTCCACGCCCAAGGCAGGAAAAACGACACAATCTGGCTCAACTCCAAGCCTGAACCCTACAAATTCAATGAGGCTATCTCAGATACTGGGGCATACGCCACTGAGAGCCCAAGAATGTGAAGTGGGGGTGGCGCGAGGGTAACGTCTTCAGTGTGGGAAAAGAAGCCATCATCTGAGATGGGGACCCGAGAACGACAGTGAAGGCGTCCAGGAACATCACGGAGGGGGGGATTAAGGCCCCCCCCTCCCCCAGAGATCAGAGTTGTCACAAGGCCGCGCGAAAGGGGGTGGGGGCGGGGGTTAGGAGAGAGAGAAAAAAAAAGTATGCCTGTGCATTTTTAGAAGAGGGCAGGGAGAGGCCTATCCTCAAGTAAAAGGTAAACGTGGAGTAGGCAGTTCCCAGGAAAAGGGGTGAAGAGGCGTGGGGGAGGGGAAGCGTCCTGACCCAGGAAAGGCATGAAAAGGGTAGTGGGGTCGACTCGATTACGGAGGGGGCCTCTCTCTGAGAAAGAAGGGTGCAACGGTGTGTGTGGGGCGGCGAGGGGGATGAGAAGGGGCAGCATCCTCCTACTAAGAGCCTGGGAAGGGCCAGGCCCACGTCCCGAGAGCGAGCGCGGGGAGACGGAGGAGGTGACCCTTCCCTCCCCCAGGGCCCGGTCGTGAGGGTAGGTCTCTCTTTTCTGTCGGACCCTTACCTTGTCCCAGGCGCTGCCGGGGCCTGGGCCCGGGCTGCGGCGCACAGCACTCCCGGGAGGCAGCAGGACTCGAGTTAGGCCCAACGCGGCGCCACGGCGTTTCCTGGACGGGAATGGCCCGTGCCCGTGAAGTGGGGGTGGGGGGCAGAAAGGCGGAGCGAGCCAAAGGCGGGGAGGGGGAAGGGCCAGGGAAGGAGGGGGGGGCCGGCACTACAGTGTTGGCGGACTGGCGGGACTGGGGCTGCGTGAGTCTCTCAGCGCAGGCGGGCGGCGGCCGCCCCTCCCCCGGCGGCGGCGGCGGCGGCGGCGGCAGCTCACTCAGCCCGCTGCCCGAGCGGAAACGCCACTGACCGCACGGGGATTCCCAGCGCCGGCGCCAGGGGCACCCGGGACACGCCCCCTCCCGCCGCGCCATTGGCCTCTCCGCCCACCGCCCCGCACCCATTGGCTAGCTCGCCGCCAATCAGCGGAAGCCGCCGGGGCCGCCTAGAGAAGAGGCTGTGCTCTGGGGCTCCGGCTCCTCAGAGAGCCTCGGCTAGGTAGGGGAGCGGGACTCTGGTGGAGGGGGGGGGTCCGGTGGATTGGGGGGAGATGGGTGGCTGAGGCGGTCTGACCGAGAGATGGGGGTTGCCTTCCCCCGCGGGAAGGGGGGACTATAAGGTTCGCTAAACTGGAAGGGAAAGAGGTGGTCAGAGGCAGGCAGGAGTGCGGCCCGCCCTGCGGCAACCGGAGGGGGAGGGAGAAGAGCGGAAAAGGCTCGAATCCGGATGGAGCCATTGCTCCTGCAGAGGGAGGAGCGCTTCCGGCTCACCTCTTGTCACTGATTGGCCGCTTGTGCTCCCGCCGTGTGTGAAAACACAAATGGCGTGTTTTGGTTGGAGTAAAGCGCCTGTCAGTTACAGCCTCGAGAGTGCGCAGCCGCCGGGGGACTCTCGCATTGCTCCCTGGGTGGGATGGGTAGGTAGCTGGGGTGGGGAGAGAGCTGGAGGAGCGGGCGCGGTCGACCTCCCGCGGGGGGCGGGGGTATGTCAGTGAAAGTGCCTCCCGCGCGGGCGTCTGGCCACCCGCCCCTTCCTTGGAAGGAGTCGGTTTACCCGCCGCCTTCTCGGCTTCGGCACCTGATTGGTTGCTGAAGCCCGGGGAACGGCCCCTTGCCATTGGCTCGGGTCCCAAATGAGCGGAACCATTGAGCGGTTCAGCAGGGGTGGCGGGGAGGCGGTCGTTGGTACGGTCCTTCCCGAGGCCCAGCGCCGCAGTGTCTGGCCCCGCGCCCCTGCGCAACGTGGCAGGAAGCGCGCGCTGGAGGCGGAGGCGGGCTGCTGGTTGAGGCTTATGGGTGGCGGCGACCGCGGCTCCGCCCCGGGCGCCCGCCGCCTTAAGGACGAGACAAGCCGGATCTGCTCTCGGACTCGCGGGGGGTGGGGGAAGGAGCGGGGATCAGTCTTGCTGGTTTATGCGAGGGAGGTGCGTGTTCTCCAAAAATCGGCACGAGCTGCAATCCTGAGGGATCTGCAGTGGAGGAGGCGGAGTGAAGGCCGCACCCTTCTCGGTAGGGGGAGGGGAGTGCCGCAATACCTTTATGGGAGTTCTTTGCTGCCTCCTGTCTCCTAAGGACCGCCCTGGGCCTAGAAGAATCCCTCCCTCCCCCGCGATCTCGTCATCGCCTCCATGTCGAGTCGCTGCTTCTCGATTGTGGGCGGGACTCTTGCCCAGGCTTAACCTGGTGCCTGGGCGTTGTCCTGCAGGGGATTGAGCAGGTGTAAGATTTATCTCTTCCCACAGACTTGAGTTTGTGTCACAAAGTAATTATAACAGGGGTGGAGGAGGGAAATGGGAGTCCAGGCGTTCACCTTGGGCTGATTTTAAGCAGCAAAACTGCGTGTTATTACAACTTCAAGATCCTTTTTGTAAGTATTTTTCCTGTAGATAAAAGGAGATAGATTAAAGCCATGACTATCGGAGGTTTTTACCCCATTTGAGGGCCTTGCTTACACCACCAAAATATAGCATTTCAGATTAAATATTAATCTTAAAATCTTAGGCCCCTTCCCTTGCATCCCTAGGGTTAAGGATCTTAGCAGTTCTTACTCATATTTTGAGCTTATTTCGTATTTGTTATTCTGGCTCTTTCAGCCCCCAGACATAGCATTGGTTTTCCCCTGTCCTGTCTTTGGCAGCCTGGTGAGCTGTGAAACCAGACAGATTGGTTCTACCACCAATTAAGGCTACTAGGTTTGAGCAGAGGTCTTACCCAGCAAAGCATTTATTCCTCCTTTATGGATTTTCTTGAATGTTTACCTTGTTTTACATTTTATCTTTTTCCTCAACTAGGATTCTACTCCTTGATCCTTTTCACAGTCCATATGACCTTGACTACTGCCTTACTGAGAATTGGGTATGAGGTTCAGCAAGATCTCCCTGTTACCTCATTTGGAGGTCTTTTAATGTCTTTGTTTCCTCATTAGTTACTAACTGGGCTTGATTGCCATAATGCTGATAGCCTCCAAACTGGTGTCTCAGTCCCCGTAACATGTTCTGATCCATTTTATGTGTTGTTGGGACAATTGTCCTAACATACAGATAGAGCCGAAAATGACTGATGCAACTCCTTTCCTGGCTCCTAACTACTTACAGGATGACTTCATCAACATGAACATGATATACAAGGTCCCTCAATGGGCTAACCTCACCTTTTCTCAACGGCTTTTTCGTTTGCTACTGTTTTCTACATAAACCTCGAGTCATTCTGGATTGATTGTTTACCCAAATCTTAGTGACATTGTCATACCTCTTTGTAGGCTGATTCTTTCTGGAGTGGTACCCTCAGTGCTCCTTACTTTTCAAATACCCTTTCCCCAACGATCTTGACTTCTGTGATCTATCATCCTATAAGCCAAACACTTCTAAAGAAAGGTTAGCAGTGCTTTCTCCTGATCTCATAGCAGGTTGAACCAGCCTTTCTCAGGTTGTTGTCATTGCTTGTTTAAATTCTCTTAACTATTCTCAGCTTCTTGAGGGCATAGGTTCTTGTGGAGTCTTGTACCACTAAGCTGCTAGCATATTCCTTTATATCTAGCCAACCCTGAGAAAAATGGAATGGGTGAGATGTCTTTATAAGGTTTGATAGGTTATTGATCTCTCAATAGTTTTGTACGCTTACTAGTGCTCTGGATCAGCACCATCCAATACAGTCTTCTGCAGGGATGGAAATGTTCTGCATTTTTGCCAACCAGTATAGTAGCTACTAACCCTATATTACTGTTGCACTGGAAATGTGGCTAATGTGACTAAAGAACCGAATTTTCAACTTTATGTAATTTAAATTGCCAATGTGTACATTGTAGCTATAGCCACAAACTTGTGTTGTGGGTTGCTGAATACTTAATGTGGATGTTGATAACTTTCTCTTCATGCTAAGCAGTAAGGAAGCAAAAGTTGGCCTATTTATTTTTATTTTCCCTGCTTGTTTTGCCTTTATCTATACTTTAGCTGTACTTAGCTGAGAGCTAAATTCAACAAGCCATTAGTTTAAACCTGCCTTGGACAATAATATGTTGAGAAAGCAAAGCAGGTGCTGACTGGTTTGGATTTCAAAAAACAATGCATAATAATTTTAGGAAATTGGGATTTCATTAAATCATAACGGTGACAAGTTTAGATAGGAATAGGGACTATATCTGATGCTAATGAAACCAGCCCTAACTTTCAGTCCTACAAGTTTTCATTTTTGGAGAAACTTCATCAGAGGAGGCCCAGGCCCTAAGTGTCATATGCTTGTTAGGAAAGCTTCAAGCAAGTTTCATCCTGATAAAGTATAAGTTAATAGATATATCCTAACACTAAATATTTTGATTTACCTGCCAATATAACATGGTATAAATTTCAGTTTTTTATTTTTAAAAGACAGGTTTTTTTACTTAAAATTTCTTAGAGTCCAATCCTTAGGATTGGAGTCTTAAACTAGTCAGTGCACACCAATTGCTGTTAAATGCAGATTTCCAGTCCCATACCCAGAGAGTCTGAATCCAGTTAAGACAGGGGCGCCTGGGTGGCTCAGTTGGTTAAGTGGCCAACTTCAGCTCAGGTCATGATCTCGCAGTTGGTGAGTTCGAGCCCTGCGTTGGGCTCTGTGCTGACAGCTCGGAGCCTGGACCCTGCTTCGGATTCTGTGTCTCCCTCTCTCTCTGCCCCTTCTCTGCTCATGCTCTCTCTGTCCCTCAAAAATAAATAAACATTAAAAAAAAAAAAAAAACAGTTAAGACAGACTCTGTGCTCAGAGGCACTGGAATTCCATATCAGGTTCCTTATTTGCTTCTGATTTTGGGGACTCAGGAACCACACTTCACATATAGCCCCCAGGCTATAGTACACCTGTTTATCTGACAAAGATGATTATAATTTTAGAGGAACCTCTAATATTTGTGTGCTCTTTACTTTGTAATTTTTTCCCCTCCACTTTTTTCCTTTGAAAAAACTGAACGAATGGAAAAATGTGTTGAGAGACAGTGAGTACAAATGTTTAGTAAATTTTAGAAATTTGGAGGTTAGATGGTTTTTCTTGTAAAACATATTAGAATATTCCAAATACTTTTTTCTTAAACCAGAATATTGCCTTTTTTGTCTGTTTTCCCACTAAATGCATTCCTGGGGGACTTGTTTTTGATTCCCCAGTGCCTGAACACAGAGCTGGGTACTTAATAAATGTTGGTTCTACTAATTTATATGTGAAATTGGTTTTCAAATAATAGCAAAGTCTAGAAAACACAGACACAAGTCTCCTTTTATGGAGAAATTTTAGGGTCATGCTTAACCGAAGTCTCCTCATTCTATTTATAAAAGAGACTACTGCATCATGGTCTCTGAATGCATCTGCCCCCTGTTGAGCTCTTCCTTCGATTTCCTGTATAAACCATTGCACTTATCCTCTTCCTGTGCTTACTTCCTTGGGCTTTATTTTATAATATCTCCTTTTGTAATAGAGCCACATTGTATGTTTGGGTTTGTTTGGTTGGTTGGATTTTTTGTTGTTGTTTTTTTTGTTTTGGTTTTTTAGAGAGCGTGTGAGCAGGGAAGAGGGGCAGAGAGAGAGAATCTTAAGCAAGCTCCATTCTCAGCACAAAGCCTGATGCAGTGCTCGGAACTTGATCCCACAACACTGGAATCACCCGACTGAGCCACTTGGGTGCCCCAAGCCACATTGTTTCTTATGCTTCTAGGACAAAAATATACTGAACACTTTTCCTTTCATGAGAAAGTTGGAGGTTTTGTAAAAGCTTTTTACATTTTTTTAGATTTGCAAAATTTGAGCCACATGTTTCTGCCATATATTTTTTATGCAAAGAAGAGGTTTGGTGTCATTATGCTTTGCAGCTCTTAATCCAGAATATGATAGGGATCAGCACCATAAGAATAAGACTACTTTGACTATTTTAGGCCAATGTTAATTGTAGAGCACTTTAGTGGGTTGAGAAGTTTTTATTTTGTTAGTTTACTTGCTGGCATACTACTTTATACTGGAGGACATACTTCTTCAGAAGCCCCCCCCCCCCTTTTTTTCCTTATCCATAACTCCCCATTCTTGATGGAATAGGTAAGAAACTGGATTATTAGAGAACTGTTAGTAGCATGGAATTAAACATTTAGGTTTATTCTACCCAAGCCAGGGTTGAACCTGAGTATCCTGGTATCATGGTACATACCTTCTTGGTGATTACACAGACTATTTCTGCCTCTCTGATTATATCTCAGAGTCACGATTACATTTAATAATCTTCCTTTCCAGCTTTTTGCCTGGAGTTCACAGTTACCACCGATTTTTACCAATTTGCCCTGGCACTTGCTCATCCTGTTTTTTAGTTTTTGGTTTTTTTTAAAAAACTTGTTTAATATTGGATCTTTCTGTTGACAGCAGTAACACATTTTCAGATTATGTTTATAGAATTGTTTACTAGCTAACTAACCCCACCTCCAGTGTATGGATTTTGGTCAGGTCAGTCAACACTCTTCATAACCTTTCCTCTTTTTCCTGACCTTTGGTTAAAAATCTCTTCCCAAACCTTTTACTATAATAAATACTGACAACATAGTTCTAGTGCCTACTATGGGCAAAGGCTAATGGAAATAGTTGGGTTAGAAGAAATGAACTAATAAGTGGAATGCCAGTTCTGTAACATTGTATGGCAAACTCATTGCCAGTGTATTTAGTGTGGTCCTCAGACATAAAATCCCATCTTCTAGAGTAGGAAACTAGCACTCTTTGAGGTTGAACAACTTTTCTGTAGACCCACCAACAAATTAAGGGCCAGGGATTCTAGATTTGAACTACGGTCTGACTTGCTTAGTCAGCATTCCTTAACCAGTGTATAGTACTGCTTTTCTCTAATGGAAAGTCTTTTTTTTTTTTTTTTAATGGAAACAGTCTTTTAGGAAATTAATCTGACTATAGGATACCAGATGGGTTCCAGGGATGGAGAAATTTGAAGTTCTTTTTTTTTTTTTTAATTGTTTTTAACATTTATTCATTTTTGAGAGACAGAGCACACTTGGGGGAGGGGCAGAGAGAGAGGGACACAGAATCTGAAACAGGCTCCAGGCTCTGAGCTGTCAGCACAGAGCCTGACATGGGACTTGAACCCTTGAACTGCGAGATCATGACCTCAGCCGAAGTCAGTCACTTAACCGACTGAGCCCCAGGCGCCCCTTGAAGTTCTTATTACAGTAGTTCAAACATGAGGTTTGGAGTGATTTGGTGTAGAGGGATGGCAGTCAAAATGGAAAGAAGTAAAAGGACTCAGTAACTGAGCCAGTCAGTTGCTGAGAACTGTCTCAGCACAGCCCTTCTCAAGGAAGCCTACCTTGATGCCCTCAGCTCCTTTACATTGGGTCTCTCACTGGAATGTTGTCACAGCACTTCTGACAATTGTAATGAAATGACTAATTGTGTGATTGGAGTTTTCCCCCACCTTTTTAGGTTGCTCCTTGAGGACAGGACAGTGCTATTTTATGGCTGTTTCCCTGTTGGGTAAGCAGGTCTTCAAGGTCAAAACTTCTCATAATACTGAGATGACATTATTTACCTTTTCAACTCCTTACCTGTGATGACATCACTGATATTAATCAAATGGTGCTGTATATATTGAATTGTCTAGAATTTCCTAAGGCAGTATGTTTAGAATGTGAATATTTACATTTCTAGAAACTAACTTAGTTTTTAGGTTATACCTTCTATAATTCTAGCAACCTCCAATATTGTGCGATTGTTATTTTGAAATCCTGTAAATTTCATTGTGCCTAAGCATAAACATAAATAGTTTCAGCTGCAGTGTTTTAAATATTTCCTTAAAACTTCTAAATTTTTAAATCTGAGTACAACTTTTTTAAGAGTAACTTTATTCTAAAACCAATTTATATGTATATTTTAAAGTTTGAGAGAGCATGTGTGCAAGTGGGGGAGGGTCAGAGAGGGAAAGAGAATCTCAAGCAGGCTCCACAGTGTCATCACAGAGCCCTACACGAACTGCAAGATCATGATCTGAGCCAAGATCAAGAGTCAGATGCTTAACTGAGTCACCCTGGCGCCCCTATATTTTTTTTAAAGAATGGATCATTGGCTTTAAAAAATTATGACTACTTGTTCAACCCACAGCTACCATCTATGTCTAAAAATGGAAAAAACATTAAACCATAATATATTACAGAGTTCTCTCCTAGGAAGAATCAACTGCAAAGAAACTAAGAAAAAGCAACCTTAAAGGAAAAGTTATTGTATTATATTGGCTGGAGAAACATTTTGCAATAGCTGAGAAACTTTGCAAAAGCCATATACACAGTTGACACTGCTGATTGTCTGCTGAATGAAAAGGAAAAATCATGGCAGTGCCTTTTTTTTTTTTAAACAGCACATTGTCCTATTAAACATTGTGTGCAGACATGAAGTCTGTATTAATAGCTCATCTGTAGAAGTTTACTTTAAACCTGACAAATGGATGAATGTACAAACATGGCTGGGCTTGTTATTTTGCATGTATTTGTCTTACATCAGCTAGTCAGAGACTGTTCTGTCAGAGCCTGGCAACAAACACAACATATCCTGAAACAGCTGAAGTCTTGAGTAACTTACTTACTTATTTATTTCATTGAGTAATCTCTATACCCAGTGTGGGGCTTGAACTCACAAATACAGAGGTGAAGACTGAGCCAGTCAGGAGTCCTTTGAGCAACCCTTTAAAGTCTCCTGGTTTATTCTGATATTTTCACGAACAGTGAAAAAGCAAAAGTTGGTCAAGCAGCTGGCATCTTGGCATTAATCAAGGCAGTGACACCAAACTAGAGTAGTCATTCTTTACTGCCATTCATTTTCTTGTGAGAACAGTAAAATCATTTTATGAAACCTGGACCTTGAGTATGTAACTTTAACACTTCAGCTTCATGTTTAAAGTACAGTGGTTTTCTTAAGAAAAAGTGGTCATGCAGGTGAGTTGCAGGCAGAATTAGTGATTTTCTTTTCACAGCATTTTTACATCAAAGACTGTCAGAGTTGGCTATCTGGCAGACGTTTTTTCAGAATAGAAGTGCCCTTCAAAGAAAACAGTTGACAGCAGTTGTCAGTGATAAATCTCAAGCTTCACATCTTCCTAATGCTTAAAGGAATTTTTTAAATGAGCTAGGTGGTAATATAAATGATTTGTAGATACTATATAATAAACTGGGCCGGGGTTTGGGGAATTTATGTAATTTGGTGAACCGTATTTTCCAAATGACCAAATACATGAAATGACAAAATTGCGAGTATAAGTTAATATATCTCAACAAATTGAATGTGAAGATAAAAATCCAGCTGCCTACTATTTAGGCAGATGTGTAAATGAATTGCAGTAATACAAAATGGTATTACTCTGTTGAAAATAAAGTTACTTCCATGAAAATACTAATGCAGTTATTACTTTTTTTGTGTCTATTTTTGGAGAGAGATGATGAGTGGAGAGGGACAGAGAAAGAGGTAGACAGAAGATGCAGAATGGGGTTCTGCACTGACAAGAGAGCCCAATGTGGGGCTCAAACCTGTAAGCCATGAGATCATGACTGGTGCTGAAATTGGACATTCAACTGACAGAGCCACCCAGGCGTACCTCAGTTTTAATTTAGAATATGGTAAAATATTGGTTAGCCTATTTGAGGCCCTCAAGTTTTAAGAATGTGAAGGGGTCCCAAGGGCAAAAATTTGAGGAAGAGCTGCTCTAGCACAATGTACATAGTAAATATTCAGTTGCTTGTTGAATAACTGGATGGAGTTTAAAATGACTCCAGGTATGAAGTCTGGATGACTGGGAAAATGGGCGTGGTAGGACAGTTAGCAGGTTTTAATGGAGAAATGGTCATGGTTTGAGGGGAGATTTACAAGGGTAACTATGGGGCAGTTGGAAATTTAGAATATGGGCTTGAGGAAAACTAAAATGCCATTTTCCTTTCCATAAAAGTGCTTTTATCATAGAAAGTATCTCTGAATAGCTACTGACTTCACAACTGATGTGCAAACTTGTTAGCCTTGGAGCTAAAGTGTAAGGGTGACTAGGGACACAGTATCCTCTTATAAACAATCATAGTTTTCACACTTTAAATTTTTATTTTAGAGAGAATCTTAAGCCGGCTCCATGCTCACTGTGGAGGTTCCATCCGGTGACCCTAGGATCATGACCTGGGCCGAGGCCAAGAGTCGGACAGACGCTCAACTGACTTAGCCACCCACGCGCTCTGTGTGTACATTCTTAAAATTTGGTATAGGAGAGACCGGTTTCCTCCAAACTTAAAAAAAAAAAAAAAAAAAAAAAAAAGATACCTTTTTAAAATACTTTTTTTTCAATCTTCAACTTTGGGTCCATGCAGTGGAGACCTGAGCCATATCTGACATTGATATACCAGAATCAACAGTTTTGGCAGTTTACTGAAAGTCTTCCTACTATTGTAAAAGGAACGTTTCAACAAATGTTTCCCTTTGTAGCCCTAGTACATCGTCGGTCTTTGCGGGGTAACGATCATCCTTCTATTAAATTTATAAAATCTCTTTTATTTCCCTCAAAAATTTATGGACTCTTTGAATAACAGAATGTCTTGGTCCATAACTTGGTCATTTTGTGTTCTGATTCCCTTCCCTTTTCACATTCCCATGGTACAGGAGGTTCAGGGTCACATAACTAGTTGGTGACTGCAGCATGTGTAGGTCAGTCCCACTTCTGAGTCTTCAGCCTATTTCCTGTTCCTGTCACCGTATTAAAAAACATAATAGGGAGGAAGATAGCAGTTGTAGAGTGTTCATGGCATATTTGCATCATCCTTTTTAAAATTTTAAAATGTTTATTTTGAGAGGGAGACAGGATCAGAAGCAGGCTCTGAGCTGTCATCACAGAGCCCAATGTGGGGCTTGAACCCACGAGCTGGGAGATCATGATCTGAGTGGAAGTCAGATGCTCAACCGACTGAGCCACCCAGGTGCCCCTATTTGCATCATCTTAAAATTAATCTGGTCATGTTCTTAGTGGTATTTAGTAGAACTAAAGCTATAATGGATCAACCACAAGGTTGTTATAATTAAAAATTAAGCCAACATGCAAAAATACTTGTTCAGCAAATATTAAATGCCCACCCAGGTAGGTTCTATGCCAGGCATGTGGTAAAACAGTGGAGAGAACAGATAGGCTTTCCAGTTCTGATTTCTGACCAACAGATGTTTAAATGGTTTATTAGATGTGCAAGATGTGTTTTATGTGTTGAACTGAAAACAGTGTAACTGTGCATTCTGATGGTAAAAACTATTTCTAATTCATTTTGAAGTATGGGAAGTAGATCAGAAAGAAACCAGACTATGGCTGTTGACTATGCTGCTAGTGGGAACTCTTTCAAAAGAAACAAGTGCTGTGTCTAAACATGCAGGATTTAAAAAGATAATGAGTAGTACTACTATATTACTAATATGACACTGAAAATCTAAGCTGAAGGTAGCCAGAAACTCCCATAATAAACTGCATACTATAAAGAATTGTCCCAGGGAAGCACCATTTTCAGAAGGACTTAATGTTCATTTCATTTTCTGCAACTGGAAAAACAGCTAAATATGAACACAGATCCAAGAGAAAATAGAATTCTCATGAAGTTTTTAATTCAAAGATAACATCAGTGTGTCTGTAGTCCTTTTAAAAAACAAAAGTAGGGGCGCCTAGGTGGCTCAGTCAGTTGAGTGTCCAACTTCAGCTCAGGTCATGCATGATCTCCTAGTTCGTGGGTTCGAGTCCCGTGTTCGGCTCTGTGCCGACAGCTCAGAGCCTGGAGCCTGTTTCCGATTCTGTGTCTCCCCCTCTCTCTCTGCCCCTTCCCTGCTCATGATCTGTCTCTCTGTCTCTCAAAAATAAGTAAATGTTAGAAAAGATTTTTTTTAAATAATAAAAAACAAGTACTTTTGGCAGGTTACTGTTTGACTTTGTGTGCTGAAAGAAATTAAATTTGGCTTGTTGGTCCCGTATTTCACCCATCAGTATATTTGCTGTTTACAAACAGAAGTGTCCTATACTGCTAACAGTAAAACATCTGCAATTCCTTCGATCAGTCCTCGTCCTCTATTTTAATGCATTACTGTCAATAACAGGCATATTTTAATCTTTAAAGCAGATGGTAAACTTTCCAGTTGGTCTTGTGCGATTTCATCTTGTCATGGGGCCAACACTATTTCACAAAATGTAAATGCTTCATTTTTTTAAGAGTGAGGTAAAGCCAACTGGAAAAACTAAAGAGCAAAGCTGCACAGGCAATGCAATGTAGCCCAAAATGTTCTGATTATGTTCTCTTCCTTTGCATTAGGCCAGGGTAGCTTTCTACCTGCTACAATGGAAAATAGGAGCTGCCATGAAGCCTGAAAAGAAATACTCAAAACCCAAATCCTGGAGCATTTTAGTAGGCTTAGGATCTTCAAAGCATTTTAAGTAGTAATTTCCCAGCTACTCCTTCAAAAAAGCTCCAAAGCTCTGCGTAAGACTTTCAATTCCATTCATACCTTTTGCGAATGAAGGTGAAGAGCTTTAGATCAATTTAAACTATAATTTTATTAACTCGATTTTTCTCTCAAACCATATTCTTTATGCTGACATTCCTAGTGTCAGGAGGCACAAATACCATTAGGCATCTCTATTCTTTGCATCACCAAGGAGTTCTTTCCCCATCTTGTTCTATAGGATGAACAAAAGCTTGAGGTGTCCGTTTCAGAAGATAAACTGCTGCATGAAGACCCCCTATGTTCACCCAGACAGTATGCACCTTCCGCCAAACGTGTCCCATTCCGGATAATGCCTGTGTGTGCAAAAAGCATACAAGTAATTAGCAGATAATCTGTAGACCAACTAGAGGTCTTGCTGCCAGTAAGAAACCATGGGGGAAGAGAAGACAAATGTTACTAAACTAATATCACTAAGTTTAAATTCAAAGATCCTAAAGCTGCCACAGGGTGAGTTCTGGGGCTGGTTTACGGCACCTTGGTAAAGCACTTCTTGTCCTGAGTAAGCAGCACAGCTCGGCCTGTCCCTGGTCTACAGACACGGCTCATCTCTCGTAGGCAAGCTGGATAAAGGTTCCAGTTTCTCTTTTTGGAGCCCATCCTATGAAAGAAGGTCCAGTGAATCAAACACTTAGCAGATAAACAACCAGGACTATATGAAATGAGAAATTAAAAACTCATTCTCATTATAATAAGAACATTCTCAAGCCCAAACAGTTGTCCTTTAGAAGTCAAGGCTTTGCTTCTATATGCCAATGAAATGGGTGATCAGACTTAGTAAACTGCTCAGAAATATGAATCGGATGAACTGGTTACAGAATTTTTTGACCCCTCTAGTAGTACTATTAAGGAGTAAGTTAAGCATATATAAACTAAACCAGTGATAAGACAACATTTATCCTGAGAAATAGAACCAGGCTTCTCTCAATCTTTGTGCAGTACCCTATAATTAAACAATGGGCCAGGAAGTGGATTTAACCTGTGATGGTCAGATCAAAATGTAGTTACTATATGAGTTCTCAGAAGCAATAAACTGGGTGACTCTATCATATAATTTGCTTTATCATTTCATAATTCTTAAGTGAATAGAATAAGTTCAAAGAATAGAACAGATTTTGAAGACAAATTCGGTACTAGTTTAATAAGTGACTAGTTTTTCAAAAGCTAAGTCCCACCTTTTTCCAAATGGCATGTCTGTTACAATAATGTCCACAGAGCCAGTTCTCAATGGCAGACTGCAGATATCCCACTGAACAGCATCTATGGGCAAGCCCCAGGACACTTTGCTATGGGGACAAAGGAAAGATGCTTATTCTGAAGTATGAAATCTAAAAGCATTTCTGAAGAGGCTGATATCAAGTACAAAATGCTACTAACATGATAGTATCAGTGACAACATTAACTTAAGCAAAATTTTTAAAGCAGAACGTCAGAAGAAAACATACAGTCCTAGGATAAAACTTTTATGATGACAAAATGACAATTTAAAAAATGGTTCAGATTGGTTTCCAAAAGATGTCTGGTTTCAGCTACAATTTAAGAAAACTAAAGGGGTAAACAAGATTGCAACACAAAGAACTGCAAAAGATGGCAACAGTAATGAGGCAGTAAATTATATAACTGAGAATGTAAAACATCGATGAACACAAGGTAAAAAAGATTATGAGGTGACACATCTAAAGCCTGGTATAACTGTGTAGTAATAACAGGAGACCTAAAGAAACAGATATGTAAAATTAGTAGATATAGAGATACTTGTTTGAAAATTAAAAGACATGTTATCCTACTATAAAAAAATACGGCAAAGAAAAAGAATGAAAAAAACATGACAAAAGACAATGACTATAGTAAATGAGATAAATCCTCATTAAATCAAAGCCACTGGTATGAGAAAATACAACAGGCAGTAATAACAGGCTAAAAAGCAAATCAGATTGTGAGTAGAAATGAAGAGTTATTATACTGAGAGTGAAGAACTAGTGAGAAAATAAAATGTGTAATAAAGGCACTCCATAATGGGGGAAAAAAGCACAGATAACGAAAATATGATTATTGGGGCACCTGGGTAGCTCAGTCGGTTAAGCATCTGACCTTTGATTTGAGCTCAAGTCATGATCTCAAAGTTTGTGAGTTTGAGCTGTGTTGCCTGCTTGGGATTTTCTCTCTCAGACCTTCCCCTGCTTGTTCGCGCTCTCCCTTAAAATAAATGAACTTAAAAAAAAACTTGAATCTTATAAATCACAGGCACCAATAACTGCAACAAAATAAGAAATGAAGAAAAAATTTTAAAACCCTAGATAGATTGATAGAAGTAGTACAGGTAGACTAGATAAAAAAGGTACAGAGGGCCTGAAAAGCAAACAAGATAAAATATCCAAAAAATACAAAAGAAATAATTTGTTTAAAAATGTTTATCATGTCTCAAAAAAACTGGGGATTACTAAGCCCTAAGAAAATCTCAATAAACATGAAACAAAATGTACCACCGAAATTCATCACAATAAAACAAATGTAAAAACAAATTAAGCATTTCAATCACATATGTATAAACAATGATCTAAACCCTGGGTATTTAAAGGGGACCTCAGCCCAGCAGCATCAGTATTACCCATAAGCTTGCTAGGAAATGGAAACTCCCAGGTCCCCTCCAAAACCTGCAAGACTAGTTACCAGGATCCCCAGGTGCCTCATATGCAACAGTGAAGTTTGAAAAGCAATGCCCTAAACAACTACATCAGAGACACAAGTACACAACCAGGAATTTCAAAAGAAAAACAGAGAATTGTCAAAATCCATAGGATATGGTCAACAGGCATGCTTAGCATAAAAGTCAGCTCTAATAAAAAATTTTATCATTGAAAAGAAAACATTGATGGCCTATAACTTAAGCTTTTAGATAATAATTAAAAAAACAAAAAAACCTCAACAGGAAACAGGAATAAAAAACAAGTACTGGACATAAAATCATAGAACAAACAGTATATGAAAGAACTAAACAGAGCATTGGTGATTCTAATCTAAAAAGGGAAAAAATTAGCAAAGAAAAGAGGATAACCGACATACAGACATAAAACAGCATGAGTGAGGCATACCATGTATAATAAGTCTGAATAAATGCGTGTAATATCTGCATCAAATATTAAAAAGAAAAAACCAACCACCCTGATTTCTGCTTACAAATATAAACCTCACATTAAGGAGGCAGCTGTTTTTAGGTTTGGTATAATGACGTCCCTGAGCCATGTATTCAGAATGTGGAGCATCTACATTTGAACAACTCCCGCTGACCACTTACTACCTACTCTCGCCACTTTATAAGAAAGTGAAAGGCACAAGCAGAGGAGACCAGGGAAACAATTTTATGATGAGGCCTCTGGTAAGAAATAGAAGACCAAGTGACAATTTAACCAATTCCTCCCAAAGACAGCCCACACTGAAAGGACAGTGAGAGGCTGGCACAGGTGGTGGCACGGAATATGACTGGTAGCAGCAGGCCAGGGCTTAAGATACAGTAACAACGTATGGCTCAGATAAGCACCAAAATTTCCCCAAGACCAATGGACTTCCAGTGCACAGATATCAAGAAGATACAGCTGGAGGAGGACCTTGGACTATTTTGCTTGCAGAAGAGAGGATTTGGAGTGGGACAGGAGGAGGGGGAGTTTTGGTAACCTTTCAAATGTCTGATGTCAATCATTGTGTGATCCAGAGACAGGATTTTTCTTTATGGATCCCAGTGGGACTACAGAAAACCAATGTGTAGAAGGTACAGAGAGAAATTCTGTTCGCTGAAAGATCTGACTAGCACTCAAAGCTGTGCAAAGGCCGAATCGACAGCCTCCAGCAATAATCATTACAGACGGTTACCCGGACAGGAAGACTGCTGGTCAGGAGCTCCTAAAGGAACACTGAGGTAACGTGGAGATGGCTTTCAGGTTTCTTCCAATTCTGAGACTGCGTTAAAGTGCCAAATAATAGAGCAAAGGCTAAATGAACTGTAGTATTTCTACATAATGAAATACTATGCAGTTATTAAAAACAGACTATACAAAAACATTCAAAGTGTTTGAAAATTTGGAAAACTGAAATAAATCAACACAATATTCTCCTATTATTTGGGAAAAAAGATACATGAATAAGGAAAGAAGGCAAATATAGTTGCATTAGGGTGGGGGGATTATTGTTAAATACAAAAACATGTTTGTAAGTTATTTTCAATAAACGGTTTTAAAATTTAATAGAGTCTCACAGTATTCATTTTGGTTATAATGGGATCACCATGACCATGCACAGGGGGTATTAATTCATAAAGTCAATAAGAAAAGTGATTAAGTCTAAGAGATGCTACAAAATCTTTTAAATTAAAATTTTACCCTTCTTTAATTTGGCTCTTGGTCAATAAAGATGAGATGTTATTTGCTGCTCTACTCACAGCCAATGGATTATTATCACCAGCAATATGATAACAGTTAGACCATTCAGTAGCCCCCTAAAAGACAATAAATATATATTATAACCAAAGTAGCAAACTGCAAAAAAAAAAAAAAAAACCCAAACCAAAAATGATTAAAGGGAAAATAATTTCAACCGATTGTCAATAAACTAGATAATCCAAACCAATAATCCAATGCTTTTCTAAAGTGGCAGAATACTGCATGTTGTGAACTTTCTATTCCCCTTGCTAAAAAAGCCCTCCTGTTCTTTCTTGCTTGCTGAATTCCTACTTATCTTTAAAGACCTAGCTCAAATGTCATGCCCTCTCACATCAACCCCAACTTTCCATCCAAGTTGCCTCTCATCTGCCTCCCCACCCCAAAGTATTTTGTACATACTCTGCCACTGCACTTCTTTTTAATTATTTCTGTACCTGTCTACCTCTCAAGGAATCTCCCTAAGGAGAAGGCTGGTATTTTATTCAATGCCTCAGCCAGCAATGTCTGGCACATAGTGCACATTACAGACCTAAAATACAAACATAGTTTGAAAACTTAACCAAATTAAAGTGGCTGACCTATACCCTTTTGTGATTATATAATCTGATAGATTGGAATATTTGAAAATTTCAAAATGAAATGTAATATACACCACATAGGCCTCTGAATGACAACCACCACATCCCTGAAAGGATTTTGTAATGTCAAGTCACAAACACGTCAACAGAAGATAAATACCAATCTTACATCTCATTTGTGAAGGAGGTGACATACTACCCTAGGCTGAACAATGTTCTAAGTAGATTAACAGAAGGTTTCTGACATGAAAGCACAGACAGTTCTGCCCTCTATTTAGGGCTCTTCTTTTGTAAACAGTAATCCATCCGTATGCATGGACAGAAGGCTTCACCTTTTCTTTTGCCCACACACTTGAGGGTGATGTAGAAGAGACCTACAGAATTTGATGAAAGGCTCTCAGATGATTCTGACTCCCCAACGCTAATTTTTGTTTGAATGTGTTTAGATTTTCAGCCTCTGAAAGAGATGCATTTTATAGTACTTGCAAAGCTTTAAAAGGAGTACTCTAGATCAGGCATTTTATACTTTGGTGAACAATTGTGTATACATATCCTGTCAATTCCTTTTATACTTCATTCATTCTGATTACGTATCAGCTTTGATTTTTCTATGACATCTTCATGTCTACTCTTACAGAGAAATGCCTCAACCTTTTTCTTTTTATCTTTTTCAGCTGCGGAGTAGGGAGGGGGCTCTTCTGGACTCTCTCTAGCTCTGTTGTATATTTCTTGACATGTTGTTAACTTTCCCTGCTATTTCAGACATAAACACATCATGGTTTAATGCTAAAGAACACTCTGCTTTGTTCCCAGAATTTTTCTTCACAGCAACTGTTTTCTCTGTGTGCATCTCTTTAGCCAGGGTCAATTTCCCTAGCTCACACTACCAGAAAATAATAGTCATCTGGGCTATTAAGATTTCCTTCTGGGATTTCAACTCCCAGATGAAACATGTCATTTTCTAACTTGTTAGAAAACTCTGTCCAGTTTCTGCCCACTCATAGAATGCAAGTATCTCCTTCAGTATATTCCCATTGGCTTTAGGTATATGTAAGGACATACTATGTTTCATAAATTTGAGCAATTAAAACTTTTTTTAAATGTTTTATTTTTTTGAGAGACAGACAGAGCGTGACCTGGGGAGGGGCAGAGAGAGACGGAGACAAAGAATCAGAAGCAGGCTCCAGGCTCTGAGCTAGCTGTCAGCACAGAGCCCGACGTAGGGCTCGAACCCACAAACCCGTGAGATCATGACCTGAGCCGAAGTCGGGTGCTTAACCGACTGAGCCACCTAGGTGCCCCAATTTAAGCAATTTTAAAGAGAAGCACCCT
The DNA here is from genome assembly GCF_003009895.1 of Hyaena hyaena. Lineage (NCBI taxonomy): Eukaryota > Metazoa > Chordata > Mammalia > Carnivora > Hyaenidae > Hyaena > Hyaena hyaena. The sequence continues at coordinate 3,867,028 of NW_024080688.1, forward strand.
CTTCCAAATTATTTGTAAAAGTATAGATAATACTAATTCAAGGAAACTCACTCTCCTGTTATATGTTCTCCATTTAGAAAATGCCTTTCGATCCTTTTCTGTAAGCAGTTTCTGAGTCCTCTCAGTATCAATAATTTTGAAAACTATTTACGATCATTTGGTGTGTGACCTTGTTAGACTTCCTAAAAAATCTAAATAACATGCATAGGTTTCTGTTTTACAACTATATTTACTCCAAGAACCTAAGTGGATTAAGAAGCATAATCTCACTTTATAGAGATGAAACACCTTCCTCCAGTTTAGGCCTTCAATACCTTTTCTGTACAAGTCTACCAACTCGTCTTTTATAGAAAAGAGATCACCAGTTTGTAATTACCAGCCTCCGCTGTAATCCATGGAGTAACCATCATTTATAATCTATCAGTCCTTAGCTAATTGTAATAAGTGGGCATATCCTTCACACAAATATTCCAGCTTTAGTAGTACAGTTCTACAATTCTTTTTTTAATTTTAATTTTTTATTTTTGCCAGTGTAATTCTTTAACACTTTTAGGTCCACTAACCCAACAGTGGTGATTTCATAATTTGGCCATTAGTTCCAGAACACTCTTGATGTATCACTTACTTATCTAAAAAGTAAAGTTATTACCTCTATTGGTATTGCCCCTGTTCCACACATCGGATCAACTATTATATCGGTAGGTTGAGGAGCACAGAGCCTATAGGAAAGAAAACAGCTTATACCAAACGACTTCAATCAATAGCTGAGATTTTCACACTGACTACTCCTGAAGCTATAAGATCAAGGACCTATTATGCTAGCATAAAGGAACACCAATCAATATTCATTTTAAAAATCAATTTGTAATTATAGGTTGACTCTATATCCTAGAAGTTTAAAAAAAAATTACATATAACTGACTCATCCAAAATCCCATTTCACTTCCAGAGCTTTTAACATACATATATATATATATAATAACATAGACATATGTCTATCTATCTGTGTCTGTCTACCTATGTCTGTCTATCTATGTCTTTAGAAAACACGTTACTTTGTATATAAACCTATTTTGTTATGTAAGGAAAAAAAAAACCCTCAAATGTATTTCAAGTAAAACATGTATTGTTAAGCATCAATGAATTTACTGGCAATTAGACATTCAGTATTCCTTTTACTTATGAATTTAAAATTTTTTAATGTTTATTTTGGGGGGGCAGACAGAGAGGGGTACAGAGGATCCGAAGCAGGCTCTACACTGACAGCATAGAGCCTGATGCAGGGCTTGAATTTGCAAGCCGTGAGATCAGGACCTGAGCCAAAGTTAGACATTTAACCGACTAAGCCACCCAGGTGCCCCATGAATTTAATTTTAAAGATCATAACCTTGTCGGGGCGCCTAGGTGGCTTAGTCGGTTAGGTGTCTGACTTTTGCTTAAGTCATGATCTCGCAGTTCGTGGGTTCGGGCCCCGCGTCGGGCTCTGTGCTGGCTGCCAGCTCAGAGCCTGGAGCCTGTTTCAGTCTGTGACTCCCTCTCTCTCTGACCCTCCCCTGCTCACGCTGTCTCTCTCTCTCTCTCTCCTAGAAATAAATAAAACATTAAAAAAAAAAAGATAATAACCTTGTCAAAAAATAACCTCTTTACTTTGAGCACTCAGTATTTGCTAAGCATGGATTTAAGCTATTTGCACGTATCATCTCATTTCATCTTTTTAACAACCCTTCAGTTTTTCTGTGAATTCCCTAGGATTTCCAATAAACTCCCCTTCCTACACAACTTTTTTTTTTATCTTGAACTAGCTCACTTAGGTTTCTAATAGTTGCACCCAAAATAACTCTCCATATTCCTTGCTCCTACCATAATGCCTGGCATTAGGTAACAAATATTTGTTAAATGAATGAAAACTGGTAGCTGTTCCTTAATCAAATGGACCTAGTTTTCTATTAATGTCACTGAACTGATAGACTCTAACTGTGCTGAACTGTGACTCCATGGATGAACAGGGTGAAAGAGGAAGCAAAGACTGGAAGAGAAGGAAATATACTTAGTAAGTAATTAATAATCAATACCAGGATATGCTAGGTACTGTATATAACAAGTAATAAGCACATATTTCTGCATCTACTCCTCGTTAACAATCCTGTAAGTCTCACATCAAATCCATTTTGCAGTCTGAAGAACAGAAACTAGACAACACAGCTGTCCGAGTGGTGGACAGAAGCACCCAAGAAAAGGGCAAAGGGCAAAGGAGACAGAAAGCCATTTGCATTTGAAAAAGTGGAAAATCCTGGATGGTTCCTGACACGTTTTGAGTGTAAACTTTAAAAATATAAGTGAAAGTTCAGGGCGCCTGGGTGGCTCAGTGCGTTAAGCATCCGACTTCAGCTCAGGTCAGATCTCATGGTTCATGGGTTCTAGCCCTGCATCAGCCTCTGTGCATAGCTTAGAGCCTGGAGCCTGTTTCAGATTCTGTGTCTTCCTTTCTCTCTGCCCCTCCCCCACTGATGCTCTATCTCTCTCTGTCTCAAAATTAACTATAAAAAAAAATCTTTAAAAAAATATACATAAGTGAAAGTTCTCTGTGTTCATTCACACATTATACACATTTTTAAAACTCTCTGCTTTCAGGGCACTGGCTGGCCCAGCTGGTAGATCATGCAGCTCTTGACTCTGGAGTTGTGAGTTTGATCCCCACACTGGCCTTAGAGATTACTTTAAAATAAATACATAAAAATAAAAAATATAAAAATCTCTGCTTTTATTTGCTTCATGGCAAAGAAATGAAACACAGCAAAATTGGTTGTTATTTCCCAACATATAGTATACCCTTTGTAAACAGAAATGTGGTAACCCCACTTGAGAGGCAGGTGAAGCCTATGGTTCTCATTTTATTTTGTTAAAGTTTACTTATTTCTTTTAAGAGAGTGAGAGAGAGTGTGAGCAGGGGATGGGCAGAGAGAGAGAGAGAGAATCCTAAGTAGGTTGTGAGCTGTCAGCACAGAATCTGACTCGGGGCTCAATCTCAAGAATAGTTAAGATCATGACCTGAGCCGAGATCAAGAGTCAGATACTTAACCAGCTGAACCATCCCTATTGTTCTCATTTTAAAATCAAGAAAACTGAGGGCACCTGGGTGGTTCAGTCGGTTAAGTGACCAACTCTTGATCTCAGCTCATGTCATGATGTCAACAGTTTGAGCCCTGCATCAGGATCTGTGCTGACAGCCTGGAGCCTGCCTGGGATTCTCTCTCTGCCCCTCCCTAGCTCATGTTTTTTCTCTCTCTCAGTAAATAAATAAACTAAAAACAACAACAAGAAAACTGAGAGGGCCTGAGCGGGTTGGTTGGTTGAGCATCCAACTCTTGATTTCTGCTCAGGTCATGATCTCACGGTGTTGAAAGTGAGCTCCACGTAGTAGGGTAGTACTCCGCGTGCTGAGTATGGAGCCTGCTTGGGATTCTGTCTTTCCCTTTTCCTTGCCCCTCCCCTACCCACATGCATGCAGAGGGCTGGCATTCTTGCTCTCTCAAAATAAATAAACAAACAAACAAAAAAGCTGAGATAATAGTTAAGTGATATTTTCAGGATCACAAGGAATCATAATGGGGTATGAGAATGAAAGAGACCATTAGCTTTTCATCCTGTTGTTCATTCACTAAAATCTAAGACAGTATTTCACAAAAAATTAAAGTGTTTTAAAGGGAAAATTCAAACCAAGGTGTCCCTTTAATCTAGATGGCAAACTCGTTCTCTTACCTGAGCATCCCATAGGCAAGAGTAGATCTAAGAGTTGTAGGTCCAAAATGTGTGATATTTCTTCGATGGAGACTCTCTTCTGTCAGTGCAATGCCCACTACAATTTCATTATCATGGATGTTCAGAAGAACCTATAATAAAAGACAGAATAAAATAGGGGCGCCTGGCTGGCTCAGCTGCTAGAGCACACTAGAGCACACAACTCTTGAACCTGGGGTTGTGAGTTTGAGCCCCATGCTGGGTGTAGAGATTGCTTAAGAATAAAATCTTTTGGAAAAAAAAAAACGACTACTACTGCCACAAATTAGGATTTTGTTTTTTTTGAACTTCATATACATGAAATAATCTAGTATATACCACTTAAACATTTTTAAATCTATTTTAATTTTGGGGAGCACCTGGGTGGCTTAGTCAGTTAAGCATCCAACTTTGGCTCAGGTCATGATCTCACAGTCTGTGAGTTCGAGCCCAGCCTCAGGTTCTGTGCTGACAGCTGAGAGCCTGGAGCCTGCTTTGAATTCTGTCTCCCTCTCTCTCTGTCCCTCCCCTACTTGCATGCACTCTCTCTCCAAAATAAACAAACAAATATTAAAAAGAAAAAAATGTATTTTTTTATCCATTATAAGTTAGTTCAAACCAGACAGCCTCTGAATTTTAAAAATACCAACATTTTTGGGGGCGCCTGGGTGGCTTAGTTGGTTAAGCGTCCGACTTTTGCTTAGGTCATGATCTCGCAGTTCGTGGGTTTGAGCCCCGCGTCGGGCTCTGTGCTGACTGCCAGCTCAGAGCCTGGAGCCTGTTTCAGTCTGTGACTCCCTCTCTCTCTGACCCTCCCTGCTCACACTGTCTCTCTCTCTCTCCTAGAAATAAACATTAAAAAAAAAATACCAACATATTTTGAAGGTTTATGGGTTAATATACATTTTAACTTTTTTGGAAAAGGTTTCAAACATGCTCTAGAATACTTGCACAATGAACTCTTAAATATGCTCTTCACTTAGATTAACCAACTGTTAACAACATGTCACATTTACTGTATCGCTTATTGTTTTCTTAAGGGTTTTTTGAATGACTTACTTAATAATGCCTCTGAAATATTTTATCCCATTGTTTTTCTAACACACAGTGAAATATAAACTATTCTAGTAACAATAAAACGTGCTCCAGTCTTCCACATAACATGATCTTAACAGCAGCAGCAGACACTGATCTAACACTTGCTATGTGCACACCACTGTTCTACACACTTTACAGTCATTACCTCATTTCAGATTCACAGCCTCCAAACCATGTATTTTTTTATGCATATATTTTTTAAAGTTTTTATTGACTTATTTGGAGGCAGAGAGAGCGCGCAAGTGGGGGAGGGACAGAGTTAGAGAATCCCAAGCAGACTCTGCATTGCCAGCATGGAGCCCAATGTGGGGCTCAAACCCACGAACTGTGAGATCATGACCTGAGCTGAGATCAAAAGTCAAACCACTCAACTGACTGAACCATCCAGGGCTCCCCCAAGCTAGGTAATTTTTTTTTAAGTTTATTTTTTTTATTGAAGTATAGTTGACACACAATGTGACATCAGTTTCAGGTGAACTAGGTATTATTCTCTTTCTTTTAAAGATGAGGGAATTGAGGCACAAAGAGGTCCTCTTACTTGCCCAAAGTCCTACAGCATTTACGTTGGGATCTGAACCCAGGGAGCATGGCTTCAGAATGTGTGCTCTGAGCACTGCACCCCCACCCCCACCCCGCCACTAACTTTCGGACGTTACTGTCCTAATAGCCTAGTCATTCTAATAACACCTATTATGTGAAAAACAGGAATGGGCAATTATTCTTCTGATTTGATATCCAAGGAAAGTGTATCGAAAGAATAAGTGACTTGCCCCAGATTCAAGTGTCCCAAAAGCAACAGGAAATGACTTCTTGGAAAAAGTGTTGGCTGCTAGGGGCCTTTTAAGCTGTCAGAGATTGTAAAGGCTACTTAGCATTGCCCACATGTAAATCAAGAGTAAGTATGCTAAAAAGAGGCATGTGAGTTTACGAATCTAGCAGTATTTAGTAAAGAGCTGGCTGTGGATGAGTATGAGCAATGACATTCAACTTCCTGATAGGAGGCTGGGATTTGTTTTAAAAATGTACTCCAGTTTTTTTCAGTAGTAAACCTCTACAAACAAGACACATAAAAACAAAGTGTTTTAACTCTGGTTGGATTTTATATTCTGATAGTTCATATAATGTAAGAAGTACTAGATAAGAACAAAGAAGTCTTAATAACTCCCATCTATCTACTGAGCGCTTACTATATACCAGGTATCACACCAAATACCTAAAATGTATTATCTCATTTAACTTTCAGGACACACCTATAGGTATATACTATTACTGGCTCCCTTTCAAACAGAGGCTCAGAGACAACATCTTGTCTGAAGTTATGCAGCTGTAGAGTCAAAATCTGAATTGAGATGTTTGCCCATGCTCTTGTTAACCACAACCCACTAGCTATGTGGTCGCAATTTAACTGCCCATAAAAGCAATTAGTCTGCAAATGCTACCTATTTGTGATGGCCTTGGAATCCTTACAACCAGGGGGCCCTGTACATACCTCCACATCAAAGTTGGTCATGTCAGCCTTCCACTTAAAATAATCTTGAACAGCACCCCCAAAATCTCTTGCAGCCTCATTTGAGGAAAAACAATGCTTTTCTCCTGCCCTGTTGCACGTGACTCTAAACTTGAGCACTTCAGGAGCGTCTTCTTTTGAGCCTTCATCAGTCTCGTCTTTGCAAGATGCCAAATCATCTCCTACTAATGTTGATATCTCTTCTTTGATGGCTGGATTTTCATAATAGTCTAAGATATGGGAATCTAGGGCTTTATTAGTGAATCCCTTTTTATCATCCTTCTCATCTGCTCTATCTCCTTGTCCATTATCAATCTTCTCTTTACTTGAATTCTGATTTATCTTTTTGCGCTTTGTTTTTTTTTTCTTGTAACTGGTGTTAACTTTCCATACTTTTAAAGGTTCTGACCATGGAAGCTTCCCAGCCAATTCTTCAAAATCCTTTAGAACTTCTTCCTGTAAAAGACAGAATGATGAAATCCATGCACCTCTCACCACTTTTTGAACAAATCCCTACTCAGCCTATAGATGTTGGGGGTGGTAGGAATGCAGGACAAAAGAGGAAATAGATAATGCCTACCGTTAAGGAAACTAAAATCTCTTTGTAAATTAAGGTATACACAAATTAAGCCACTAGTGAATAATACGAGATAGAATGGTAGATCAGAAGTTGGGCTTCAAGATTGAAATGTAAGCAATCAGAAACTATTAATGATTACTTCTGGGGAGTAATTACTTCTGGGGAGGGGAAGTGGGTGGACGAAAGACAGGGGAGGGAGGGCAACTTACCTCTCACTGAATGAATTCCTTCTGAATTTTGTGCTGTGTCAACATAGTACTTTTAAAAGTAGTATTTTTTTTAAAAATGCAGTATCTTTTAAAAGGAAAAACTAAACAAAAAAACCCCACATAAAACAAAAAAAAAGGAAAAACTTTAAGCAGTTAAAAACTCATCTATCCAATTTCTAAATAACATCCAGAATCATCTTTTGACATTTTTTTAATGTTTATATTATTTTTGAGAGAAAGAGAGAGAGAGAGCGTGAGCAGGGGAGGGGCAGAGAGAGAGAGAGACACAGAACTCGAAGTGGGCTCCCGGCTCCCTGCTGTCAGCCCAGAACCCGAGACGGGGCTCGAACTCATGAATCATGAAATCATGACCTGAGCCAAAGTCAGAAGTTTAACCTAATGAGCCACGCAGGTGTGCCCTCCCCCCACCCCATGTCATTATTAATAATTTAAAAGCCAGATCTTCTGAGAGACCTGCTCTTCATAAAGCAGTCCTCTCTAGTCCTTCTCTTCCCATTTTCTTTACAGAGCTTAGCATTATCTGAAGTTACTAGGCTTCTGTTTTGTTCGCCATCAAAGGTTCTCCCAGAAGAGGGTGGAAAGGACCTTACCTGTCCTGACCACTTTCTATAAGCCACATGTCTACAACAGTATATGGCATACAAATGGTTTTCAATAAACGGCTGCTGGATAAGATGTGATTAAATGTTAAAATGGGTGGTGCAGAGCCATGCCATCCAATACAGCAGCTATTAGCCACATGCAGCTATTGAAAGTAAAATGATTTAAAATTAAAAGCTCAGGGGCGCCTGGCTGGCTCAGTTAGTAGGGCATTGACTCTTGAGCACATGAATCATGAGGGTCATGAGTTCAAGCTGTACGTTGTGCTTAGAGGTTACTTAGGAAAAAAAAAAAACCAACTCAGTTTCTCAATCCCGTTAGCCACATTTCGCACGCTAATGCTAGTGGTTAGTGTTGGATAGTGTAGACCAAAAACATTCCCATCAGAAAAGTTATATTGCAGAGTGCTGGTATATACAATATATGCTACTGAACATCAAGTTAGAAAGAGGTCAGTGTTCACTGATGTAACTGTGACTTGAAATGGAGATGAGTGAAGGCTTTCACACTAATTGAAACCTAATGAAATAACGGTAAATTTCAGGTTTGGCAAAGTCAATTCTATTTACAAATTATTTCCCTATAAAAGGCATCTGCAGGACTTGGAGATTTTATGTGATGGAGAACACTGGTACAGCCCCTTTCTCCAGATACCATTCTAAACCACCAACAGAAATACCAAATTTATCTTATGCTTTTTAAAATATTTATTTTTGAGAGAGAGAGAGAGGGAGAGAAGGAAAGGGACGTGAGTGGGGGAGGGGCAGAGAGAGAGGGGGACAGAGGATCCAAAGCAGGGCTCAAACTCAGGAACCGTGGGATCATGACCTGAGCCAAAGTCAGACAGTCAACCGACTGAGTCACCCGGGCACCCCACCAACTTTATCTTAACAGAATCTATAGGATATCTATAACCTTGAACCGGGACATAAAATTTCTAACATATGATTCCCAAGTGCAGTGAAGGTCAAACAGAGGTACAGAAAGACACCAGAAGGAGAATGCCTATAGGTCTCAGACAAAGGTCAGAGAAGTCTGCCAAAGAAGTAGCAAATAAACTCTTCTTTCTAACAGCAGGACAAGCATGTACACTGACAGAAGGAGCTGCCCTGAACTTGATCTGTACCAAGAATAAACAGGGGAGAGAAATGGGAGCTGAACAAGGGATCTTACAGACATGATCTATTTGCTGCAAACAGTGTTGACGAGGTAGAGCTGGGGAGAGATGTTCTACACTGTAAACAACCCTGAAGCTGCTGATCCCTTCAGGCCAGAGAGAAGTAATGGTTAAAAGAGCTTACGCAGTAGTGGGGAAATTATACCTCAATAATGCTGTTAAAAAAAAGAAGGAAGAGGGGAGGGCAGGAGTGGGAAAACGATTAAAAAAAGAAGGAAGAGAGAACTCATTCATCTGTAACCCTTTGTCAGAAGGAACCTCACAGTGAAGCAGGGGAATTTCTTGCTGGCCTGGAACAGTTCCTGGCTTCTCCCACGGCCTCCTATCAAAAGCAGGTCCAAGAGGAACTTCCTCATTCACAGATGAGCAATCACCAAAAGTTATCAGCACAACACATATATGGACATAAGAAAGGACAAAGGAGGAAAGAACAGAAAAACAAAGAGCAGACAAAAACAGTGACCACAAAGACAATGCCACAGAGCAGTTGAAAACTGTGATCAATGGGAGTATGTGGGTGGCTTAGCTGATTAAGCTTCCCTTAATTTCAGCTTGGGTCATGATCTTTCTGTCTGTGGGTCTGAGCCTGGGCAGTATGAAGCCTGCTTGGGATTCACTCTCTGCCCCTCCCCGACCCATGCTCATTTTCTCTCTCAAAAATAAATAACAGCAACCCCCCCCCCCAAAACCTGTGATCAAACATACTGACATGATAGAAAAAAATTGTTAATGAGGAAATGCCGTTGTAAGATAAGAGCTCCAAGTGGAGATATAAAAGTGGAAAGGAGGTGAGGTGAGCCACCATAAAAAGATAAAACAGTAGCTTATAGATTTCAAAGAAGTGGAATAAAAAAATAAAACCACCGCAAAATGAAGACCATATAGAAAGCACCACATATAAAAGACTCCTAAAAACACAGTAAAGAATGTAGAGAAAAGTAAAGCAAATACAATGGATATAAGCAAAAAGTATAAAAAAAGGTGAAAGAAAATGAGAAAACATGAAAGAAAGTCAGGAGATCCTGCATATGTACAACTGGTTTATCTCTAAAGAAAGGATTTGAGGGGCGCCTGGGTGGCTCAGTCGGTTGAGCGTCCGACTTCGGCTCAGGTCATGATCTCACGGTTCGTGAGTTCGAGCCCCACGTCGGGCTCTGTGCTGACAGCCAGCTCAGAGCCTGGAGCTTGTTTCAGATTCTGTGTCTCCCTCTCTCTCTGACCCTACCCTGCTCACACTGTGTGTCTCTCTCTCAGAAATAAACTATTAAAAATAAAATAAAATAAAGAAAGGATTTGAGATAATGAGACAAAAAATATTTTAGGGGCACCTGGCCTGCTCAGGGGGTGCAGCGTGAGACTCTTGATCTCAGGGTTGTGAGTTCCAGCCCCACGTTGGGTGTAGAGTTTACTTAATAAAAAAAGATAGTAATTCAAGAAAACTATTAAGAAATGTCTATGAATGTGAACTTCTCTACAGACTGACATGTCCTGACAAGGAATTATCATCAATGAGACATCCTGGTGAACTTATGAGATTTCAGAGATTAAAAGTAAAATCTGGGCATGAAGCAAAAGTATTGAGAAAGCAAGAAATAAAGAGGAAAACATTAAGACAGCCTCAGAATTTTTCATGGCAACATTTAACACTAGAAGAAAATGAACACAGCCTACAGTATTTTTCAGAAAAAGCATCACTCCAAATTTTATACTTAAACTATTTATCAAACATAAAGGTGAAAATCATTAATTTCTGAACTCCTGCCATTCAAGTGATAAAAAAGAAAACTGGGATTATGACCACAGTCAGAACTTAAATATTACAAACTGGAATGCAGCTGGAGGGGAAGGAAAGAGGAGATGCTGGTATCCTCCTCTGTCAAGAGATTAAAGGATATGGGGAGCCTGGATGGCTCAGGCGTTTAAGTGTCCAACTTCAACTCAGGTCATGATCTCGCGGTCCATGAGTTCAACTCCCGCACCGGGCTCTGTGCTGATAGCTCAGTGCCTGGAACCCGCTTCAGATTCCATGTCTCCCTCTCTCTCTGACCCTCCCCTGCTCATGCTGTCTCTCTCTTTCAAAAATTAATAAAGACTTTTTAAAAATTTTAGAGTGATAAAGGATAGAAGTTAGAACATCGGTTCAACACTAAGATGAATAATAAAACTGGAGGGTGAAAAGGAAGGAGGGGAGATGTGGAAAATATGCCAACTTCATCACTGCTCTTAGTAGAGATTAAAAAAAAAAAAACTATACAAATAATAGATTTAGTTGTAGTTATAAACGTTAACAGCTAGAAAATAGAAACCTTCCAAACTATTAACATATATGTATATGTAAATAAGCAAAGAAAACACATAATGGGGGCAACTAGGTGGCTCAGCTGGTTAAGTGTCTTGACTCTTGGTCATATCATGGTTTGTGAGTTTGGGCCTTGTGTTGGGTCTCTACGTTGACAGTGCAAAGCCTGCCTGGGATTCTCTTTCAAAAATAAATTTCGGGGCGCCTGGGTGGCTCAGTCAGTTAAGCGTCCGACTTCAGCTCACGCCATGATCTCATGGTTTGTGGGTTCGGGCACCGTGCCAGGCCCTGTGCTGACAGCTCAGAGCCTGGAGCTGCTTCAGATTCTGTGTCTCCCTCTCTCTCTGACCCTCCCCTGCTCACACTCTCTTTCTCTCTCTCAGAAATAAAACGATAAAAAATTTTTTTAAATAAATAAACTTCAAAAAAAAAAAGGAAACACATAATGAAATTTTTAGTAAGAAAAACCAGAATGTGTATAACATAAATGTGACAGAACTAAGGCAAAACATTTCTGTCCCACCAATAAGTATCGATAAAATAAGGTATCTTATTAATCAGAAAAATGACCCTCAGCGCTGGTTGGCTCAGTTGGAAGAATGTGCAACTCTTGCTCTAAGTAAGGGTCATGAGTTTGAGCCCCGCATCGGTGGAGAAATTACTTAAATAAATAAAACTTAAAAAGAGAGAAAAAGAGAAAAGAAAAATGACCCTCAGATTAAACACACGCACAGATGTATAGAAGATATTTGTTGGGGCGCCTAGATGGCTCCGTCGTTTAAGCGTCCGACTTAGGCCCAGGTCATGATCTCACAGTTTGCGGGTTTGAGCCCCGCGTCGGGCTCTGTGCTGACAGTTCAGAGCCTGGAGCCTGTTTTGGACTCTGTGTCTCCCTCTCTCTGTACCCCTCACCCACTCATGCTCTGTCTCTGTCTGTCTCAAAAATAAATAAACTATTAAAAATACATAAATAAATAAAAAGAAGGTATTTGTTGAGCCACCATAGTAGCAAGAGTCTGAAAAAGCCTTATATCCTAAATTGGGATAACTAAATTAAGATATAGTAAAATCCAAGGATACTGGCATGCTCTTCAAGATACAGGCAAACAAGTACAGCACAGTATGTATGGTGTGTCTTCATTTGTGTAAGTACATAAAACGCACATATTTATAAAATATCTCTAGAAGACTACCCAAGAAATTGGGAATAGTTGTTGCCTCCAAGGAGGAAACTGAATGGTATGGAGATATAGGAGCAAACATTTTCCATTGCGTATCCTTTTGGTCTTTACAATTTGCCCTAAACACATATATTACAAAAAAACCAAAAAACAAAAAACAAAAACAAACAAACAACATATAAAGCACAGTGGTCACCTTTTGTTTTTTTTTTTAACAGGTTAATGAATTCATGATATCATCTGAATAGTTAAAAAGGAAAGGACCTATCAGAATGCTAATTAAATCTTTTTATAAGACATGTGAAAGTACAATGCTACAGTGAAAATAATAGTCAACAGAAAGCAAGAAGCAAATCTTTCTTTCTTTCTTTTTAAAGTTTTTGTTTTGTTTTTTAGAGAAAGAGAGAAAGAGAGAATCCCAAGCAGGCTTCACAATCAGTGCAGAGCCTGAAGTGGGGCTCGATCCCACGACCCTGGGATCATGACCAGAGTCAGATACTGGACCAACTGAGCCACCCAGGCACCCCAAGAAGTAAATATTGAAAAACAAGCTTTTACTGGGGCATATTGTAATTTAAGTCCACAAAGTGAAGGACTAAACCATTTTTCATGGTCACACACACGCCCTTGCATAGGTCTGAAAATCTACTTTAATCCTTGCTGCTCTTCTTTTGGGACTTCTTCAGCAACCTGTTCTCACAGTTACTTAGAAGGCAACTCTGCAAAGCTGGCTCACATAGAACCATTATATAATATCAAATTCACCTCCATTTAGAGATCAAACTTCACAAAATAATACAAAAATGTTAATAATGCTATAGTTAAAGGCAAAAATTTTCAATGAAACTTTACAGGATTTTTAATTTTTTTAAAATCGTTTTTAAAAAATGCCTGTTAGCATTTACTCATGAATAGAATTGGCTATTCAAATTTCCAGATATCAAGCAGCAAAAATTTTCAGTAGCTCCCGGTTATGTCCCAGCTTCGTAGATATGATTCAGTTAACAATGATCATCAGAAGTCTGCAGTGTTATAATACTAGTGCTGAAAGTTACATTCTTAGTTAATAAAATCTTAATCTATTTTGTTTGAATTCTTTTAGGTCTGGTTTTATCTTTTCTAGGCTCCGGGTTCATATCACTTTGATTGGTTATTGAATAATGCTTTAGAAATCTATCTGTTGCCAATAAATAAAAATCAGAGAATTAGGCAGTGTATCATAGACTTAAAAAATACACTGTTTCTAATATAGGCAATAAAACTGTTAGAAAAAAGTTTTTTAGCATTTGACTCTGGAAACCTGACCAAAAAGCAATGTGGAAAAATACTAATGCATTACTGAAATCTATTTTCCAAACTTCAACTTAGGCAGCATATCAATATTTAGGAATCAGATGCTAAATACAAATTGGAAACAAAGCTATTGCCTTAACAACTGAAGGAGTATTTACATATTATTTTAGCTTTAGTTAAAAAAAATGAAGTTAGAGAAGAATGCAGTTCTGCAAAAGAACTGTGAGAGAAAGTGTTATTTGCAGATGACTCAGTCACTTAATCTTTGATTCATAGTCTGGAAGCAATTCTATTTTGAAACCATGTATGTCAGCAAAGTTAACCTAAGGTATGTATCTTTTGGTAAGAAAGTAAAGAATTTATTTTATTTCTTATACACTTTGATGTCTTTCTAGATTGACATTTACTTGCTTATTTTTTTTGTTATTCTTTCATCTTTTAAAAAAGAAGTGTAACTGACCTATAACATTATTTTAGTTTCAGGTACACAACATGATTCAGTATTTGTACATATTGTGAAAGGATCACCAACCAACGTCTAGATCACATCTGTAACCACACATAGTTCTAGAATGGTTTTTGTGGTAAGAACTTTTAAGATTTACTCTCTTAGCAACTTGCAAATATGCAACACAGTATCTTTAGCCATACATTACATCTCTAGGACTTATTTATAAATTTGTACCTTTTGATCCTTTCTACCCACTGTGTCCACTACCAACAATACTGATTTTTTCAAAACAACTTTTGAGACAGACTGTCAACCAATCTCTGAATTTTATTATAAAAGCCTCCCAGGATTCTAGATTATAAAGCAACAGTAATGCTAAATGTCAGAATGCAAAAAGTAGGCATAATCTCTTTGGGGAAGAGCTACTGTGGGAAAACTCACCTTTGTTTCTTTGAACTGGTAATCTTTAAACTCCTTAACCACCACAAATAAGTTATCAACTGATCTCAGACAATGAACCTGGGGGAAGGAAAAAGAAATGGTAGAAACAGATTTCTGAGAAACGCTTTGAATCACACACCATCAAAATTTAAATATAAAAATGAGGGAGGGGAGCATCTTGGTGGCTTAGTCAGTTAAGTGTCCAACTTGGGCTCAGGCCAAGGTCCCTCGGTTTGTGGATCCGAGCCCTGCAAGGGGCTCTGTGCTGATGGCTCAGTACCTGGAGCCTACTTCAGATTCTGCGTCTCCCTTTCTCTCTGCCCGCCCCCACCCCACTTATTCTCGGTCTCTCTCTCTCAAAAATAAACATTAAAAAATTTAAATATAAAAATCAGTTATGAAAATTTTAGGATAGGTAATATGTATAATTTGTATTTTAACTTTTCCCATCTCCCCCAGTCTCCCATGTTTTGGGTTCCCCATTAGCTTCTATTCCCCTACCCAAAAGGAAGATTGAAGGGTTACCTGGGAAACACAGGTTTGAGGGAGAAAGGAAAGATGAAGACAGTCAAGTGGGGCTTTACTATATATTTCCCTCATGGCTCCCTAGGGTACAGTGTATCATGTGCAGTGGTTAAGAGCACAGGGTTTGAACTCCAGCTGTGATTACTAGCTGAGTGACCCTGGGCAAATTACTATCCCAACACCTAATGATTAATGAGGACAGTAACAGTATCTGTCTTCTCAAAGCTGCTGAGGTTATGAACTAAAATACTGGGTGGAAAATATCTGCTTTCTATTCATTCCACAAATATTTACTGGGTTTCTACTATACGCCAGACACTAAGAGCCTAGAAGATATCAACCAAAAAGAATCCAGACAATTCCTGCTCCTTTGGTGCATATACTGTTATGAGATACTGGTTAGCTTTTTTCCTAGTGGAAAGGCAGTTTGCTGACTTTCACTTTTCCCTTTCAGTGATTCTTGATGACTTTTGAGCAAGAATTTCTTTGACAAAGATTAAAAGAAAAATCTCTCCAGAGGCACCTGGGTGGCTCAGTCCGCTAAGCGTCCGACTTCGGCTCAGGGCATGATCTCACAGTTCGTGGGTTCGAGCCCTGCGTCGGGCTCTGTGGTGACAGCCAGTTCAGAGCCTGGAACCTGCTTCAGATTCTGTGTCTCCCTCTCTCTCTGACCCCTCCCCTGCTCACGCTCTCTCTCTCTCTCTCTCTCACAAATAAACATTAAAAAAAGAAAAAAAGAAAAATCTCTCCTTATATGCTTCACCAGCAAGTCGAAACTTTAGCTAAATGATGAACTCAATAAACTCAAAGTTGTCTGGCAGATATTCAGAATTTCTTCAAAAGTCACATAGGATTCTTTTTGGTGAAATTTGTCCCCAGGAAATATTAGGATCACTTCTAAAAATGTTGCAAATCTACTAGTCAAACTTACAAATCAGTACCAAAGAGAAAATTCAATAAAACTTTAAAATCACCAGATCTGGGGTAAAGAAAAGCAAAAAAGATTCAAGAGGGGTCTGTAAATCAGAAAACAATCATAAAATGATCTTTTCAGAAAACCATTTTTAATATTGCTTCATTCAAACCTGAGCCAGACTTTCCACTGAAATGTCAAAATATATCTTGCCCCGGTCTCTGCTGATTTTGCACGATGACCCCAATTTCTCTCTCACTTCATCTGCGGCTGTTTGCTCAAAACCAGTAGGTACAGTGGCTCCAATAGTCACTTGGAGGTGCTCAGACTCACTTCTGGGACCACCTTCTGTCACTTGTATAGACTTCTGGTTCCCATGAAGGTGCACATCCAGAAGCTGGTTAGTGGCTTCTTGAATATCAGACATGTTGACAGTGCTTCCAAGGTTAGTAATACAGTCCCTTTAAAAGCAGCACAGAAAAGAAAAAGAGGTAACGCCTAAACATTATCACCTCCTAGTTCATCTATAATTAAAAACCCCTGCTTTGGAGGGCTGGAAGAACAGGTAACACAACTGTTACCTCCATGTTCAGTCACCAAAGATAAAAGGATAGAGTAACATGGGCACAGAAGAAAAGATGTAAACTGTGATATTATTAAACAAGCAATATAGACGCTAAGGAAGAAAAGGAGGCAGAGGAATAGGAGTATTTACACACCACGCAACGTTTTGTTTGGGATCATCTGTATTAACAGCTGCTAGAGCACGTTCAAATATTATTTCCAAATCTAGTTCTTTTTTAGCTAGCAGTTCAGAATCCGGGGCTTTGGAACTACCGACATGGGTCTGAATTCACGCTGTCACCATTCACAGGGTGAATGGCCTAAAACAAACCTACTCTTCTGTGCCTCAATTTCCTTATCTGCAAAATGGGAACTAAATAATACCTGTCTCCTAGAGTTGTTGGGAGACAAAAGGGAGACTAGCATACTGCTATTGAAACTTGATATTAGGATATCTATCTTCCTCCTAGGAAGTGGACAGGGAGTCAGCCATGGGTTTAAAAATGATTAACGTGGGGGCGCCTCGGTGGCTAGGTCGGTTAAGCGACCGACTTCGGCTCAGGTCCTGTCACGGTTCGTGGGTTCGAGCCCCGCGTCGGGCTCTGTGCTGACAGCTCAGAGCCCGGAGCTTGTTTCAGATTCTGTGTCTCCCTCTCTCTCTGACCTTCCCCTGCTCACGCTGTGTCTCTCTCTCTCAGAAATAAATAAAACATTAAAAAAAAAAAAAAGATTAACTGAACATCTAGAATCTAATGCATTGCAAATGACTGTCTACCACAGGCCACGATCTGGGATCCAAGGACAGGAAACCGTTTCTATATCTGTAACAGAAAGCCAAATTTCCTGTTTCTGAGCGGGGGAGGGAGAGGTTGGGCAGGAGAGGTGGGAAGTGGGGATCAACAGCTCTCATCAAATTTTCAAAGGTTTCGTGACTCAAAAACAACTTAGGCAGGCAGAGTGCCTATACTGTACTGTTCTGTGCCCGGACAAACAACGTCTTTAACACTAAAAAGGCCCGTTCCAGACCTTAAGGAATTCATACTGGCTGTGAATACGACTTCCACCTCGTAACCAAAGCTGGTCAAGTTCACGAAAGGACATATCCCGCCCAAGGTCAGAGAGAGCCGATCAGTGACGCTGGCTGGAATAAAACCCACGTCTCCTGACTCCCACGCGCAGGGCTCCCCAGGAATCCCAACGTGCGGGTGAAGGCCTAACGGAGGCAACAAGAAGGGATCCGCAACACGGTCGAGCCGAAGTCCGGCTCGGGTCGCAAGACAAAGGTCGCTCCTCCCCACCACCGAAGGTCGCGGCGACACACCCGGCCACTCCCACCCGCCACCCGGTTACCGGTAGCCAGCGCAGACCCTTCCTGCTCCGGCACCCCGCCAGCCCAGCGCGCCCGGGTCACGCCGCCGGAAGTCGCGTGGACTCCCCCGGAAACGGAAGTCAGGCGGCGCGGTCCCAGACGCTGCGAGCTAGGGGCGGCGCGCCCTGGCGAGCAGGCGTGGAGAGAGGAGCATGCGCACAAAGGTCTGTGCGCGCTGGCGCCGCAGGTGGGCTAGTAGGTGTTGACGTTGGGTTAGAACGTTCTGCGAGCGGAGCTTGCAGAGCCTCGGGCCTCGTGGCCCGTCATCGTAGTAGCTAAAGCTTATAGCGCGCGTGGCCATGCCGAGTTCTGAGTGGCGCTTCACCGCGTCATTTCGTTTGTCCCAACAGCTGTGTTAAGGGCACGGAAATTCCCAGTTTTAAAATAGGAAACACTGAGTCTCACAGACGTTACATATTTTGACCAAACTCTCAGGCACGGCACTTTAGAAGCGCAGCGAGGTTTGAACCTGATGCTGTGACTCCAGAAGTCTTCCTCATGGGGTCTGAGCGAGTGTTGTTCACACTAGTCCCTGCGTTCTATATTGCCTTCACTTCTTTTTGTCCAATTGCACTCCCGTTTCCTTAATATTTTCTTTAGGTATGTATTTTTATCTTAAGTTATTTTGGAAGGAAATGTGCGCAACCCAACAAAAATAACCCAATTTAAAAATGGGCAAAGGCTTGAATATTTCTCCAAATAAAGTATACATATGGCCAATAGTCACATGGAAAGATGCTCAACATCCTGAGGGAAATGCCAATTAGGACCAAAATGAAATACCTATTTTAGTGGCTAAACTTTTAAAGAAATGGACAGCTCCAAGTTCCAGTTAGTATGTAGAGTAATGGAAGACTTACATATTGGTGGGGGGGATGCAAGATGGTACAGTCACTTCGTAAAACACTTGGCCTTTCCTCAAAAAATTAAACAGAATTGGAGTGCCTGGGTAGCCCAGTTGGTTAAGTGTCTGACTCTTGGTTTCTGCTCAGGTCACAACTCGTGGGGTTCAAGCCCTGGGTCAGGCTCTGTGCTGACAGTGCAAAGCCTGCTTGGGATTCTCTTCCTCACTCTCTGCCCCTCCTGTGTTCGTTTTCGCTCTCTCTCGCAAAATAAATAAACTAAAAAAAAAAAAGTTAAACAGAATTGCCACATGACTCAGCAATTCTACTCCTGGGTATACAGATGTTCAAACAAAAACTTGTGCATTATGTGCCTAAAACATTGTTTGTAGTAGTCCCAAAGTGGAAGCAAGTCAAATGTTTGTCCATCAGCTAATGAATAGGTAAAGAAATGTGGTTTAAATATCCATACAGTGGAATATTATTCAGTCATAAAAAGGAATGAAGTAATGATTCATGCTACAAAATGGATAAACCTTGACGTTATGCTAAGTGTGAAAAAAAAGTCCCAAAGACTACATACAGGATTCCCTTAGTATGAAATGTCCAGACTAAGCAAATATATAGAGATAGAAAGATGAATGGTTGTTTAGGGCTAGAAAGAGTGAGGGTATTGGGGGGGTGATAGCTAAAGGGTAGGTTTTTTGGGGGGGGCGTGATGAGGATGTTCTGAAGTTGGATAGTAATGATGGTTGTGCAGCATTGTGAATATACTAAGAACCAATTGTACAGTTTAAAATATTTAAAATAGTGAATTTTATGTTATGTGAATTTTATCTCAAAGGAAACTTTGGTCTCATGGGAAACTCAGTTTCCTCTAATGCAAAATGATGTATCTCTCTTAAGAGTTATTGCAAGATTTAAATGAGATTAACATGTTACCAGTCTCCTAATTGAAGTAGACAATGCTCCTAAAAATAGTACAGTGAAAACAAGGTTATTAAAATTCTGGCCAGATACTGTTCCCTGCAAAAGGCTCTGAATAAACTCTATAAGGCCATTCTCTATTCTTTAAAAGGATAAATTATCAAGTATCAGAGATACACTACCGCTATGTGAGGCTTTCTTGACATGAGAGGGATTAAAACATTGAGAAGAAAAGATTCTTTCTACTTGATTCAGTGTTATTTAATGCATACCTTTATACTATCTAAAATCATTTCTTATAAACAGATTCCACACTTGAGGAAGCATTGCTCTAAGACATATTATTTGCCTG
Organism: Hyaena hyaena; assembly: GCF_003009895.1. Taxonomy (NCBI): domain Eukaryota; kingdom Metazoa; phylum Chordata; class Mammalia; order Carnivora; family Hyaenidae; genus Hyaena; species Hyaena hyaena. Next base: position 3,887,154 of record NW_024080688.1, read on the forward strand.
TGGTATCACGTTAGGTGTCATTTAAGTGACAGAATTTATTGAGCACCTATTACGTGTCTGGCATTCTTTTAGGCACTATGGCTACAGCAGTGAAAAATTCTTCTAGAGCTTATGTTCTAATGGGAAATACAGAGAATACAGGAAACATCTAATATTCCTGAGATGATAAGTATAATGGAGAAAAATTAAGCCAGTCTGGGGACTGGAGAGTGCTGGAGAGATAGAGGGGAATGGTTACTTGATATCAGGGGGTTAAGAAAAGCTTCTTTGATAAGGTAACAAAGTAGAGCCTGAAGGTAATAAGAAAGTAAGCCGTTTAGATATCTGGGAGAAGAGCATTTCAGGCAGAGGGCAAGAAGATGTTCTAAAGGGTTTTAGAAAGGTCCAGGAGGCCAGTGCGGCTGTGGGGGAGTGTATGAAAGGGACAGAGTTAGAAGAATAGGTGGGGTGGGTACATCATATAGGCCAATGTTTTACAAATTATAACATTCAAAACGGATCACTCTGGCTGCTGCATGGGCAAGGATGGGAGCAGTTACCAGACTATTTCAGTGGCCCAAGTGAAAAAGAATAATGGCTCAAATTAGGGTATTAGTGGCTCAAATTAGAGAATTGTCAGATTCTGGTGTATTTTGAAGGATGACCTGTCATTGCTGATCGATTGGATGTGGATCTGAAAAGAAGGTAAAGAACAGGAAGTTTGAGGGTCAGACCCTGTCAATTTGCCCAGCTAAAGGGCCCTACTCTTGGGGGATGAGTGCTGAAGAACTGCTGAAATGCTGTGAAGGAAGTAAACATGGACACCGCTGCTCTTAACTGATTCTGATCTATTGCAAAGAATAATGATATTTTAGCTTATATCAGAAAAACTATGGTATCTACTGTAAAAGTATTGACTAAAGTGGATCCTTGCTTCAAGATGCCAGTTTTGGACAAGTGGCATATACAGGTGGGAATAGAAGCCCCCAATTTCTTTCTAACTCTCAGTAGTATTATGATAAACTGAAGTGACCTCTATGTTAATAAGCAAATGATTAAATGTGGTAATTCCCATTCAGATATAGCGACACAGATTAAGAATTCAGCATTACTTGGGGGCGCCTGGGTGGCTTAGTCGGTTGAGCATCCGACTTTCGCTTAGGTCACGATCTCGCGGTTCGTGGGTTCGAGCCCCGCGTCGGGCTCTGTGCTGACTGCCAGCTCAGAGCCTGGAGCCTATTTTGGAGTCTGTGTCTCCCTCTCTCTCTCTGACCCTCCCCTGCTCATGCTGTCTCCCTCTCTCTCCTAGAAATAAAAAAAAAATTAAAAAAAAAAAAGAATTCGGCATTACTTGTTCCCATGAATCGTGATATGTGTATCACCCTAATAGCTGTGAATTCTTGCCTATTTTTAAGGCTGAAACAAAGTCACAGTTAGAAAGTCAGATAGTACAGCCACTCCTCAGCCCAGCCCCTTCCTTTGCTCTTTTATAGAAGCAAGAACTACTAACTACCTCTTCTTTCAGTTCACATGGTGACTTCCTCCATGTCTCTAAAAAAATATCCTGCTTATAATGCTATTTCTTGTGTTTTCAATTTTGGGCAGTATCTACAGACTCTATTACAGTACTTGAGGTAGTCTATTAATATCCCCACCACCCTATTTTGCCTTTCCTTCTCTTCCCATTACAACCCAGGGGTGTTGTTACAACCCGGGGGTGCTTGCGTGGCTCAGTTGGTAAAGCATCTGACTCTTGATTTTGGCTCGGGTCATGATCTCACAGACTTCTAGCCTGTGTGTGGTTCTGCACTGACAGTGCAGAGCCTGCTTAGGATTCTCTCTCTACCTCTCTCTGCCTCTCCACCATTCACGCTGTCTGTCTGCCTCTCAAAATTTATGAGAAAGAGAGATAGAGTGTGAGAGGGTGAAGGGCAGAGAGAGAGGGAGAGGGAGACACAGAATGCCAAGTAGACTCCACGCTGAGCTGTCAGCACAAAGCCCAATGTAGGATTCAAACTCACGGACCATGAGATCATTACCTGAGCTGAGGTTGGACGCTTAACCAACTGAACTACCCAGGTGCCTCTCTCTCAAAATTAAATAAATAAACTTAAAAAAAAAAGTTACAACCCAATATATGGGGTGCGTGTTTGGCTCAGTTAGAAGAGCATATGATGCTTGATCTTGGGGTCATGAGTTCAAACCCCATGTTGAGTGTAGAGATTATTTTTTTTTATTTTATTTTATTTTTAAAAAATATTTATTTATTTTGAGAGAGAGAGAAAGCACCCAAGCAGGGGCAGGGCAGGGAGAGGGGGAGAGAGAGAATTCCAGGTTTAGCACTGTCAGAGCAGAGCCCTACCTGGGGCTTGATTTCACAAACCCTGATATCATAACCTGAGCCAAAATCAAGAGTCAGGTGCTCAACTGACTAAGACATCCAGGCACCTCAAATATAGAGATTATTTTAAAAAATTTTTTTAACATTTATTTATTTTGAGAGACAGAATACAAATTGGGGAGAGGCAGAGAGAGAGGGAGACACAGAATCTGAAGCAGGCTCCAGGCTCTGAGCTGTCAGCACAGAGCCTGATGTGGGGCTCGAACCCATGAACTGTGAGATCATGACCTGAGCTGAAGTCGGACGCTTAACCAACTGAGCCACCCAGGTGCCCCAGAAATTATTTTAAATAGATAAACTTACAATCTGTTATAGCGTGTTCCTGTATGTTAAATTTACTAAGTAAATTTAAGTGATATATTAGACATCTTTTTGTTCTTTCAACTCTAGACAGCATCTCTTGATCCCTCATACTGTACGATAAGAGTTTTGTCAGCACTCCTGGCCTTTCCTCTACCTGCTCTTCCTTCTTTGTACCTTCCATTTGGAATTCCATTTGGCACGTTGGATCCCTGTGGGGATGTAATTGAAAGACGGGAGGTCCCTACACCTGCTTCTCAATAAATTACTGAAATTCCATCTTCCCCAAGAAAACCTTTTGGGACCTCACAGGGAAGTGGGTGATGTGTCTACAATCCCATTAACAGTCCATGAACTCTTAACTCAACAGACCTTTGGCCTGTTGGGTGTTAACAACCGGAGGGGAAAACAATCAGCATTGGCCATGCCCTAAACATGCTGAGGTTTATTTACTTTTCTCATGCCCTTTAAAACCAAAGGCTGTAAAACTGCTTTAGTAATATAACTCTTCTGAGAACTCTCCGATGGAGTTAGTGCCATCAGAGTGCATTTTCAAGAAAATGTACCTGAAACTTATTGTTCACCTTGAACTTCATATGGATAAGTTGATTTAAAAGCAAGTCATTCACTTTGAAAGGAACTGCATCTTAGCTGTATTTGAGATTCTAAGGGTTGGAGTGGTGGAGAGACGGTAATGAACTGGGATCCGAAACACTGCTGCCACCTAGTGGTTGCTCATTCTGAAACACTGCAATTCTTTCAAACCACACGCAGCTGACTTAGTGCAGGAACCACCCTGCTAAGTCCCAAACCAGAGAAACTTCCATTTCCTTCTCTTTTGTTAGAAAGAGATGTTAGTGAACCTTTTGTAAATGGTCACAGGCGAAACAAGGTATTAATGGGATTAGCCCGTGAGAGCTGCTCTTCTTTTGTGTAATCAGAAGAATTAACAGAGCACTGATAAAGGCCAAGTGCTGTAGGTCAACATGGACAGCCACCAGATCTCTAGCACGAAGTGGCAGTTCCAAAAGGAAGCAGGAGGTGCAACGAATGAAAAGAGGGACCATAGTGGGGCAGGACCCTCAGTAGCGGTCACTGCAACGGCAACATGGGTCCAGAGGCAAAGCGGAATCAGAAGCAAGATCAGCAGGGAGGATGACGATCAAGTCACATATTATCAGGATCACTGGTCAGCAGTAGCTCTGAAGAACATGGCACTCAGGGAATGAAAAAAGTAATTAAATTAACCCTAGCTCCTAATAGTGCTATGGAGTCAATATTGTTATCAGTCCTGTTCTACAGATGATGAATTTGTGGCTAAGTCACTAGCCCAGAGTCACAGAACCAGTGAGGCTTAGAGCCAAGATTTGAACCAAAGCAAGTTAGACCCCAGAGTCTGAGCTCCTAACTACTGTGCTTTTCTGCTTCCCTCAGGGAGAGGGAACCCGGGGTTTAACTTCTCTAACTCTGTTGACTGTTGTTTTGAGGGATGGTTGTGAATTAGAACTCTCAAGGTGGTAAAGATTTGGTCCTAGATCTGTTACCTACTTGCAGAAGGTATTTAACCTTTAAGGAACTAAGTTTCCTTACTTGCAAAATAGGAACCAAAGGAGACTATTTATTTATTTTTTTTAAAGGAGGCTATTTAATAAGTTGCTTTGAAGATTCGTTGAGATAATATCCAGTTTCTGGCATGTGGCAAGTAAGACAGCTTGCCTGCAAAGGTGATTGCCAATGATTCTCATGATTGTAAGTACTACCACTCTTCTCAACAAGGGGTGGAATCTGTTTCCCTCCCCCTAGAATCTGAACTGAGCTTATGACTTGCTTTGACCACTGCAAGTGTCAGATATATTGTTGGCCAACTCCAAGCCTAAGTCTTAAGACTTAAGTCTTGCTTCCTTGGACCATCTGTGCTACTAGATAAGGAAGCCCAGCCTAGACTCTTGTATGGTAAAGACCACATGGAGAAAGAGGTACCAGGGAGACAGGATCCCACCTGAACTCACCATGTGGATGGGGCCACATGAGTGTACCACATGAGATCAGAAACGAAATGCCAACCCACAAAATTATAAGAAATAAATTGTTAAACTACCGAGCTTTGTGATGGTTTGTTATGCAGCTGTGAGAAATAAGCCCACTGACCCAATCAAAGGAGGGACATGGAGACTCAGAGCACAGCGCAGCAAGGCTTTAATCAAGAGTGGGTGTCTGATCGACAAGCATACTCGGGGCAGTTACACAGACAATTTATCTCCTGGCACACAACTCCCTCTCCTGATTCCCCATAGGCTGATACTACAGAGGTTACAGCCTTACCCCCATGTTGCCTAAGCTCATGTAAGACAAAAAGTAGTCTGATTGGAACAAATGTACATTCCTTGAGGTGATACAGAGGCTTCGGTTCTTTGGTGCATGATCATTGCAAACCCCGTAAAAATAAGCCCGTGAAACAGAGAGGGGAAGAACCAGGAGTGAAGTGTCTAAGGGTTTGGGACTCCACTGTGGCCGTGAGCAGGGGCTGAGTGGGGTGGGTGGTGCATTTTCCAATAGGTTGTAAACCTGTTGTTAATTAGACAGCACAACTTTTATTAGGTACTTCTGAAAGTGAATCATCTCCCTTCTCACAGCAGCCAATAGAAAGTCCTCAATAAATAACGTCTATTAGTATTATAATTGGTGCTGGTGAGGGATTCAGACAAATGTCTGATCCATCTTTTCTTAGGTCACTGACTTTTTTCCCCTTTCACTGTTATAGGCTGGGAGAAAGGAGGGACATATGTGCAGATGGACACTGCTTATTACAGATATGTTTATCTTTTTTTTTAAAATGGAATATTGCTGGGTATCTGCTCAGAAAGACTGTTAGCATTTCAAATTGCTATATACATTTGAGATAGTATAGAAGCATATTTCTTCACATATTTATAATCCAGACTTTTCACTAAATTGGTTATGGTGGAACCTTACAAAGCTTTTGTGTTGGAGGATTTGAGGCATGAGCGGCATGAACAGAGACTTATCCCCTTAATCCGGCATCTCAAAGCCCTGACAGTGATTCTTTAACTTTCATCTCTTTTATTTATTTATTTATTTATTATTATTTTTTTATTTTTTTTATTTTTTTTTTTAATTATTTCTAGGAGAGAGAGAGACAGCGTGAGCAGGGGAGGGTCAGAGAGAGAGGGAGTCACAGACTCTGAAACAGGCTCCAGGCTCTGAGCTGGCAGTCAGCACAGAGCCCGACGCGGGGCTCGAACCCACGAACCGCGAGATCATGACCTAAGCGAAAGTCGGACGCTTAACCGACTAAGCCACCCAGGCGCCCCAACTTTCATCTCTTTTATATCTCCTTCCCTAAGTCCTCTTTTTCTGTCCGTACATGTACTTTGCCTTCTTACCATGCCTTTCCTATCTCTTTTCCTTATTGTGACAATCAAATGAGACATTCTCTACCAAAATGTAGGCTCTGAGATGGAAGAGATTTTTATCCCTTTTGTTCTCTACAGAGTATTCTTAGAACAATGCCTGGCACACAGAAGGTGTGCAATGACTGTGTTTTAAATGAATTAAATAATTCATGTAAAAGCTATGAGAACAATATCTGGCATAAAGTCAATGATGCTCAGTAAATATAACCTATGACAGGCCAGTACTGTTATAAGTGCAGTTATTCACATTCATTTTTAAAAATGTTTTATTATTGGAGTGCCTGGGTGGCTTAGTCGGTTAAGCGTCGGACTTTTGCTTAGGTCATGATCTCGTGCTTCGTGGGTTCGAGCCCCACATTGGGCTCTGTGCTGACTGCCAGCTCAGAGCCTGGAGCCTGTTTCAGAGTCTGTGACTCCCTCTCTCTGACCCTCCCCTGCTCATGCTGTCTCTCTCTCTCTCTCTCCTAGAAATAAATAAAACATTAAAAAAATGTTTTATTATTTTGGGGCGCCTTGGTGGCTCAGTTGGTTCAGAGTCTACTTTGCGCTCAGGTCATGATCTCATGGTTTATAGGTTCGAGCCCCATGTTGGGCTCTGTGCTGACAGTGTGGAGCCTGCTTGGTATCTCTCTCTCTCTCTCTCTCTCTCTCTCTCTCTCTCTCTTTCCCTCTCTCTCTTGCTCTCTATCGCTCTCGCTCTTGCGCTCTCTTGCTCTGCCTCTGCTCCCGGCTCCCCGTCCAACTTGTGCTCTCTCCCTCAAAATAAATAAACTTAAAAAATGTTTTATTACTTTTAATCTTCTTCCCTTTTCTTTCTACTTTGTCCCTTTCTTCTTTTCTTTGTTTTTCTGTCATTGCATCTTCCCTCCAACCCTTACTCGTGGCCTGCCTGAGACCCTCATAGTTGTTGTTTTGCCTTAACTCAGAGGATGTTCAAGAAAAGGTTTTGGAACTTTGTCTTGGGTGGAACAGAAAAATTTGTGATTCATAGCTGACCTAAGATTACACATAAGATTCTGCTATTGAGATGAACCTAATTTTGATGTTACTAAATATTTTAACGAGGGGCCTAGATTATGGAAAAGCAAGCTAATTAAGTAATAGGCTAACAAATACCTGACTGTACATGTCTCTGAGCGTGTGGGTGTTTCTAGTGCCTGTTGGTGAGTAACTGTGCTGCTCTTGGCAATAGAAATGTGAGGAGAATCAAATAGAACTGGTTTTGCTAATGTTTTCTTCCCCCTTTTCTGCACAGGGGAATGGAAATGAACCAGCACGTAGTGTATAGGTTCTTTCTCAGGCTGGTAACATTACGGAATCCCTGTTGAAATGCAGGCTGGACTGGTGGAAATCAGATTTCCCGTATCTTCTCAAAGGCTGTTTGTCAAGGTAAATCCCATACATTTAAAACCATGACTTCCCAGGGCTTAGATGGGAAAATAGAAAGCTTTGGGCCTATAACCAGAACCGATTATGCAGATGTCTCCATTACCTCGGGTGGTCACTCTTGTAGGAAGAGCTCTCTCCTCTTTCCTGCTGGTCTTTGAGATTCAAATCAGGAGTTTCACCAATGTGCAGGCCAGTGGGCTGGGTAGCTTGGCCAAGTACGAAACAGTATTGACGCTGTTCTCAACACAGCCTTGTGTATGTTTCAACTATGCTAATAGGTGGCTCAGACTTTTAGCCCTGCTAGTGTTTAATAGAATCCTGTTCTATATGCAGATAACATGTATTTCTGCATATATTCTGTCACATAAGGCCGGTGTGTTAAAGACTGAGAGTTGGGAGGAGAACGGGTGGGTCTGTGAGCCTCCTGTCACCTCTCAAAACTGCCTTCAACCACTCTGTTTTTCTTTCTTTCCTTCAAACATTTGATCATCAGATAGACAATAATTTGCCAGGCCTCTTTATTAGTTAGCCAACCTAGTAGGCTAACCTAGAGTCAGGGTGGAGAGATTTTGAGGCATTCAGACCATCAGTTCTCAAACGTGCTAACTTAATTGGCACACAAGACCTCACAGTACAGCTAACCCATCCATCCCACTTCTGGTGGGAAAAGAATTTGATGATAAAGAATTATAGAGGAGCAAAATGGCAACCCCAAACAGCTAATGTGTATGCATGAACAAAATGATCAAACACCGAAAAACAAGGTTCGAGATGTGAAATAACACATACAAGAAGGGCTGTATTTTTGGGGCGCCTGGGGGGCTCAGTCCGTTGGGCATCCAACTTCGCCTCAGGTCATGGTCTCGGGATTCGTGGGTTCAAGCCCCGCATTGGGCTGTCTGCTGTCAGTGAGGAGCCTGCTTCAGAACCTCTGCCTCCCTCTCTCTCTGCTCCTCCCCTGCTCGTGCTCTCTCTCTTTCTCTCTCTCTCTCTCTCTCTCTCAAAATAGATAAATAAACATTAAAAAACAAAACAAGAAGGGCTGTATTTGAAACTCAAGACACTATGAAGCCCTCTCCCCCAACAACAAGCATCTTTCTTAAAAACTGTGAAAATCCCAGCAATCTAGGTTGTTATGTGTGCAGCAGGAAATTTATATCATTGCCAGCTTTTCTGTGGCAGCAAAAGTTTTCAATAATTGGCAATGCTGCATGGTTTTTTGTGGGGTTTTTTTGGTGTGTGACTATACAAATTTAATCACTCTTAATAATTAACGAAGGAAGCTGTTAGGTACTTAGTCGTATGTAAAAATGAAAGTCGCGGCCTTGCATGGCATTTACTCTAAGAGTTGTGGAAAGAATTTGCATACTTCGATCTCCTTTCATGGTTCATCATAAGACTGTGGGGCCACAGCTATACTTGGAAACGTGCTGGCTTAAATACCTGTGACATCCTTATTTCTGGGCCTTCTCTGGTCTAGTGTTCTTGAGCCTGTAAATTCTCCCAAGTATTTGAGTAAGGATCTGATTTCTACATTAAAATGATCACTTTACTGGCAGAAATGTAATAAATGGACAAAACCTTTCCAGGAAGTATTTGGCAACAGGTTCAAAGTCTTAAAAGTATGCATTACCTATTCACCCAGCAGCTCCACTCCTAAAGAAATAACTATGAATATGAGCAAAGGTGGATGTGTGAAAGTGATTATTATGTTATATTTTAAACTATTTTTTATATTGGGAAATTTTTCATGATGCTAATTTTTAAAAGTAGGGTATATTAGTGTGTATGATATAATCTTTTTCAGCTAAAGATGTAGGTATATTCATAGAAAATGGCTGGAAGTATATATAATACAATGTTAATAGTGATCATTTTGTATTATTACCGACTTTTCTCAAATGTCTACAGTAAACATGTAGTACTTCTGTAATAACAAGGAAACGTACTTAAATGTGCCTGCAAGAATAGATGTTTTTGGCAGCAGTGATTAGAAGAATATGAATGGGGAAAATTGGATGAGAGGTTATTACAGTGGTTCAGGCAAATGACAATGCAAGTAAGAGCCAAAGATATGGCAGTGGGATAGAGAAGAACACTGATTGGAGACATATTCAGTAATCCTATGAGAACTATAAGCACACACCACACCTTCAAGTCAATAATAAAACTGATCTTTTTAAAAAAAATTTTTATTTATTTTTGAGAGAGAGATAGAGACAGCATGAGCAGGGGAGGGTCAGAGAGAGAGGGAGACACAGAATCCAAAGACAGGCTCCAGGCTCTGAGCTAGCTGTCAGCACAGAGCCAGATGAGAGACTCGAACCCACGAACCGTGAGATCATGACCTGAGCTGAAGTCGGATGCTCAACTGACTGAGCCACCCAGGTGCCCCAAAATGGATCTTTTAAAAGAACCAACGTGATTCACCCATCTCGTTTAGTACCTTCAAATACGCACTTAAAGAAACTCAGAACCAACTCTGATTTAGTTTCCTGGCTTGTTCTACTAAGTTAATGAGGGTCTAGTTGACAGAACAGAGAAGGACTAGATAGTAAAGGGAGAGAATAAATGCAATTTTAGACTTGCAGAGTTTGAGGAGTTTGTGAAACGTGTAGTAAGCTGTGGTACATGAGTCAGAAGCTCATGTCTGATCGGTAGATATGGAATCAGAGATCATCAGTTTACATGTGATTGTTAAGCTAGTCTAGAGAGTGAGAAAAGGGCTGAGCGGGGAGCTTGGAGAACCTCCACCATTCAGGGCAGGATGAAGGAGACTTCTTCTAAGTCGCTGAGAAGACTGAGGAGTGGTGAGGTAGGCCAGCCCATAATAGGCTAATCCAGGTTCAAAGCTAGGCAAGAATGACCAGTTACACCAGTTCAGGGCTGCTTTCATTTCAGTTCACTACCGGGTCTGCAAGCAAGCATTGCAACAGGCGCAGGAAGTGAGACTGAAAGTGGGCGAGGAGATTCTGGGGTTTCTTCTGCTCTCATGGAGCTGTGACCCCAGTGTAGGAGTCAGCACAGCCCCTCTCAAGTCTGTCTGTCCCTCCCTGCTCTGCAGGCTGGGGAGGGGGCCTGGCAACCCTCAAGGGTCTAGGTACCTTCGCTTCAGGCAATTCCTTGCTGTGTCATAGGCACGTCCTCGTGTGTTCTCTTCTCATTGCCTCATCCCCTGCACAGGGCTTGGCCATGGAGTACCCAGAGTAGCCAGACGGGTTTGGAGGGAAAAGGAAGTTAAGGGATGAGAGAATTTCAAGGAAGGAGTTGTCAGCAATGTCAGATGCCAGAGAGTTCAGGCAAGTTAAGTGCTGAAGGGCTCCCATTTGGCGATTCAAAGGCTATTTGTAACCCTAGACATAGGGTACCACCAAGCTCAGATTCCCATGAAAGTCATTTTCATTCTCACAAAATATAATCAAGATACTTATTTTAGGGCCGCCTGGGTGGCTCAGTCAGTTAAGCACCCTACTCTTGATTTTGGCTTAGGTCATGATCTCAGGGTTCGTGAGATAGAGCCCCCATGTTGGGCTCTGTGCTGATAGCGCAGAGCCTGCTTGGGAATCTCTCTCTCCTCTTTTTGCCCCTATCCCACTCACGCTCGCTCTCTCTCTCAAAATAAAGAAATAAACATTAAAAAAAGATATTTATTTTAGTTGTGGTATTTTGTTATGGCAACCTGAGCTAAGACATAAGAAGGAGTCACTCTGCCAGACTCCTTTATTCATGGTGATTTATTCTTAGTGGCACTATTGTCTTTTCTAACAATCCATCCCTTTTTAAGGAACTCCCTGTCTATCACATTGTGGGCTGTGTTCAGTGTCTCTTACATAAGCCTCTTATGGCCCAGGAACATCAAGGAATGTGGCTGGGTACCAGTTTCATTGTCCCCAGACCTTCCCAGTAGGTGAGAAGATGATTAGATGTTGGTCTTCCCAGAACACGTGATGGGCGTCTAGATGACTCAGGTCTATCAGGGTAATTGCCAACTCATGGAATGCTCAGATACCCGTAAGTGGCAGAATTAAAGAAACACTTTAGAAATGAAAGAGACACTGCAGGTGGGGGAGTGTCGGTCTTTAGCACAGAATTCGAATATTTGGGTGTTCTAGAGCAAAGTGTATGTTGGGACTCAACAGTACTTAGATTCTTCTGGAAGGGATGAAGCAGCTTCAAACTTGTGTTGTTGGGCTAGCTTCTTTAGGCCCCCAAACCAAAGCAATATAAATATCCGTATCTTTTTACGTCTGTCATTGCTTATTTGGTTTTCCATCTGTCCTGCTCTGAAGTAGGAGGAGGAAGAGAAGGCAGAGGGAAATCGTGAGCTCTTTAGAGGAATAGTGCCAGATATTAAATCTATCAACAAAATAGATTGAACCGGAAGGAATGAGTCAGAGATGAAGGAAGCATGAAAGCAGTATCACGCTGGGAAAATGTCACCTGAAAGTGCTGACTGAATGTTCCTGGCATACTCGTGATTGGCCCCTGAGGTCCGGATCAGCACAATTTGGTTCCTGGACTACGTGTGCCTCACTGCCCTATTGTGTGTATATTCGTTGTTTCCTCATTTCAGGCCCTTAAATGCATTTATATAATACAAGCTGATGACCCATGGTGAGATTGTCCTTTCCTCTGGTGATAATGATCCTGTCACACCAGGTCCCTATTTCACTGGAGCATGAAGAGAGTTGTGCTGATTGATGGGGACCAAGCTGGAGTGAAATAAAGATTTTGCTGGAGGGTCCCTTAGTCTTCCTGTACAATATGCTCAGAGAGTACTTAGAGCTCGGAGTTATCTGCGGGCTTTGCCTTCTCAGAGTTAGTCTGTAATGGAGGTTGCAAACGGGCAGCCCCTGGGTCAGATGTATTTTATTTGGTCCACCCAGGATTTGGAGTTTGTTGCCAACATTTAAAAATAGGCATATTTCATATCCAGGTTTCCCACTCCTCTTGAAAACAGGAAGATCTGGAACATTGGACCTGTATCCCCTCCTGGAAACCACTGGCTAATGCCGAGTGGATCACTGCCCTTTCGTGGGGACAGGAACCCTTTAGATTTCCATAGTCTCCACTGCTGCACACTTTTATGGTGGCCACCATAGGCACTTAAGTGTGTGTTCCATGGTCTATAGGAAGGACGTGTAGGGGAGGAAAACCCTTTTTTTCTTTACTCCCCTAGGTTCACTGTTTGGGTCCAGGAATCAGGCTGATAATGGACAGATTAACAACAACAAAAAATCAGTTTTAATTACACAGTTACACAAGGGAGCTTCACAAAGAATAGAGACTCAAGGAGGTGGCCAGGTAATAGAGGCTTACATACCCTCTTAGGCTAGACAAACAAAAAGAGGTTTGGGGGCTTCTGGGTGGGGAGGCCAGCTCTGGGAAAGCAAGGGGAGGAAACCTAAGATAACATGGGTTGTCTCCTTATGAGAGGGGACAGTCCCTCAGGTGATAAAAGTGTCTTTCTCCCTGGCACAGAGATAACTTTACAAATGGATGTTTCCTTTCTAAATGTGAATTTCCTTTACAAAAGGGGAAATATATACTCTATTTTTAAGCAGTTAGAGGGAGAGAACAAGCTTTTCCTGCCTCTGCTGGCTCTCAAGTGCCTTTAGCTCAAAATAATCCTTATGCCAAAGAGGTATATTTTGGGATGACATATCCCCAGTACCCTTGAGAGGGAAACTAGCATTTATTGAGTTACCTTTATGTATGGACCACTGTATCTTGTAATTTGCACATATGATTTCATTTGATTATGCTCACAATCCAGTAAAGTTTGAGCTCCAGTGCTACAGGGACCATGCCTGTGACATGCCACCCCAAATATGACATTTTGGTATATTCAATATTTTGTTTGTTAAATTATTATTTTTTTTAAAAGTGTATTTATTTATTTTGAGAGAGAGAGAGAGAGAGAATGTGCATGGCAGGAGAAGGGCAGAGAGGGAGGGGATAGAGAGAGAATCCCACGCAGGCCCCATGCTATTAGTACAGAGCCCAACATGGGCTCAGTCCCACAAACTGTGAGAGCATGACCTGAGCTGAAATCAAGAGTCAGATGCTCAACTGACTGAGCCACCGTGGCACCCCTAAATTATTTTTTTAAATGTTGTTTTAAAATTTATTTATTTTTTAGTAATTACTACACCCAATGTGGGGCTTGAACTCATGCCCCTGAGATCAAGAGTTGCATGCCCCTCCCACTGAGCCAGCCAGGCATCCCTGGCATATTGAACATTTAAACTGAAGGAGTTTGAGAACATAGCAGAAGCAGGAAGGTCCCTCTGACCTTCTGCCTACCCTTCTTCTTTATAGTAAGTCGTAAAATCTTTGTGTGAGAGGTGCCCTCCCTATTCCAGGAGGAAAGGAGCATCCTTATCTCTGAAGACAAAGGGGCCTGGGAAGAATGCTAACCAAGAAACATTTCGAAGTTTCCCTCATACTCCTCGTGAGAAATAAGCCCACTGACCCAATCAAAGGAGAGACACAGAGACTGGAGCACAGTAAAGCGAGGCTTTAATCAATGTTCTTGCAAGAGTGGGTGTCTGATGGACAAGCACACTTGGGGCATTTACAGCAGACGATTTATCTCCTAGCTTGCAAGTCCCTCCCCTGATTCCTCATTGGCTGATACTACAGAGGTTACAGCCTTACCTGGAAGTCACCTATGCCCATGTGAGACAAAAAGTAGTCTGATTGGAACAAATATACATTTCTTGACGTGGGTTCTTTGCGTCAGTTCTTTGACGCATGCTCATTGCAAAGCCGGCAAAAATAAGCCCGTGAAACAAAGAACCGGGAAGTGAAGTGTCTAAGGGTTTGGGAATCCATTCTGGGGGCGGTGGAGGGTTCATGCATTTTCCAGTAGGTTGTAAACCTATTGTTAATTAGATAGTACGGCTTTTATTTGGTACTTTTGAAAATGAATCATCTCCCTTTCTTCTCATACCCCTGAATCTATCATATTCTTCCACCTCTGTCCACTCTTTATCAGACGTAGCATAAACACTCAGTTCTGTTCCACTGCATCTTCATTTCCTTATGAAGGCTTCTGGGGCATGCAAAACTTATATTACATAAATTTGTATCCCTTTTTTCCCCATTAATGCATTTTTGTCAGTTTAATTTTCTGACCCAGTCAGGTAACATAAGAGGGTCGAGGAAAATATTTTCCTCTCCTACAACCGTTTCTTTTACTACTATGCCAGTCCCAGCACTTAGTATAGTCAAAGCTAAGGTAGGAGCTCAAAAGCATTTGCTGGATGAGTGAATGTACACACGGATGCATAAGTAAATGAATGAGTTATTTTTATCCTTTTTTTTTTTTTTGTAGATGGGAAAATCTAGGGCCTGGACATTTAAGTAACTTGTTTAGAATGATATAGCCAGTAGAGGTTATAGGAGGGATTCAAATATGAGACTATGTGACTCCAGAGGTCCAGTGTGAAGGAAAAGGGAAAAGGCCATAGATCGTTTCAGGGCCCGGTGCACAGCAGGCATGTTGGAAGCACTTACTGAATTGGTTGATAATGCTTAAATGTAGTTTCATGAGTACAAGCAAGTAGAAGATTACAAATGAGGTTTTGAGCTTCTGAAATTTGTTTAAAATCTATTGGTGTCCAGGGGCACCTCAGTGGCTCAGTCGGTTAAGCATCCGACTTTTGCTCAGGTCATGATCTCGCTGTTCGTGAGTTCAAGCCCTGGATCGGGCTCTGTGCTGACAGCTCAGAGCCTGGAGCATGCTTCAGGTTCTGTGTCTCCCTCTCTGCCCCTCCCCCACCTCTCTCTCTCTCTCTCTCTCAAAAGTAAATAAGCATTTAAAAATTATTTTAAAAATTGGGATTTCTTAATAATGAGGCCTTGTAGCAGAGGGTACTATTGGCATGTAGCAAGGAGGGCATAACGTTCCTGTTCACAGTTGACTTGTGTTAGGTAAATGTGGTGAATTTCTAAAGCTAATCCTCCTTACACATCTAAAGAGCTTCCTCCTGGGCTTATTTCCTTAAACTACCTGCTGGTGGTGCTTGGTTACCACCCAGAGCCCAGAGCTGTGCTCAGGAATGAATATAATTCAATGCTTGCTTGAGGCTATTATTAGGAGGCTATTATTAGGAGGACCTGAAACTGGCTTAGGAAGCATGCTGTTCAAAACGGAGCCTTTTACAAAGAGAATGGGTTGGCCTGGCTGAGGGAAATGGGGAAATGGGTAAGAGATATACTCTTGTGACTTAAGTTCTAGCTCTGCACTGATGACTTCCAAATTGATTTATATTTTTTCCAAATTGATTTGTAATTTTCATATCTCTCACAGAAGTCTCATAATTCCAGAAACTGCTAGATATTTCCTGCAGACCTCTGTCTACCATGACCCTACACCTAACATTGAAAACTGAACATACCACATTTCTGCTCATGAGCGTCTTTCCTTCCAACTTTCTCTATCTGTGGCTCTTTATTTTTTCGCTTACCAAACTCCAAACTTCGGAGTTTTCTACTACTCTTTTCTATTTATAATTCATATATGTGCTGACACTTTTCCATAAAATGTCTCATTTCCTTCCTCCTCCCCTTCCATCATTCCTATCCAAGTGGAAGCCTCTATCCTCAGATCTTGATTGCTAAAGTAGCTTCTCTCTGCTTTCAGGCTTACTTTTCTTTTATATCCCTGCATACTACAGCCAAATTTATCTTAGTAAGTCCTGTTTTCATGTACCTTTTCAGGTTCCAAATCTATATTATCTTCTTGTGGCTTTGTTGCAGGATTCTCGCTCAGAGAGTCGTGACACGGAGACTTTTCTTTCCAGGAAGCAACTTTATTTTGCCGGCACCGCTCAGTTGGGTTCGTACCCAAAAGAACTGAGCGGCCCACATCATATGGCATAGGGTTTTTTATGCATTTTCTATTTCTTTGTCTCCCATATATGGTAATACACATAAACATGTAGTCTGATTAAGTTGTTTCAGTTTACAGGAACATGGGGGATGTAGGCAGCTGGACTCATATCTAGGTGACCTTGAAGTCTCCTCTTCTCTCTTCTTCAATTTTTTTCTTTCTCCTTAGGGAGGGGTTCCTACCACAGCTTGGACTCGCTTTTCCCATTGTTATGTGAAGCTTTCATTCCATAGGGAATTAATAGGGTTTAAATAAAAAACAGATTCTGTGATCAAATGTCAGAGAAATGCTAGGTTGACAAAGTTATGAGCCATTTCTTTCCTGCAGGATAACTCATAGCTTTCATGTTAGTATATGGTGTATAAACACTTAGTATATAGTGTTTTCTGAGGTTGATATTTTCACAGAACCTTTTCGGCAGAGCGTTTCACTGGTCTAGGTCTTTATGCACCACACTTCGGAAACACTGGTCCACAGATTCAAGTCCATACACCCTGTGATGGTTAATTTCATGTGTTAACTTGACTGGGCCATGGAATTGTTAACCCTAAAAATCAAATGACCAGTTATTCTCCCAACAAATAAATAGCAGAGAATTGCTATCAGGGACAAGCAAGGTACAGCAAAATCATAGGCAACTCTGCTGAACAAAGGAGAGAAAGGCTCTTTTGTACAGGAAGTCGGGAAGTTGGGAGCGCCGAATCGTGACTGTCTCTCATTGGCTGAGCTGTAGCAGGGGTGGGGGCGGGGTGAAAACCCTTCTTTCCCCCTTCTGGAATGATAAAAGTAGTGTCTCCCTGCAAGGTCCCTCTCTTGCTGTTGGTATCTGCAACTGATAAGGAGTGGCAGGGCATGAGAGCTCCCCCTGCTGGCCTTCCCGCTTCATTCTAGTGAGCTTTCCCTTTATTAATTTTCACATGATGTCCAGATATTTGGTCAACCACCATTAACCATGTTTCTGTGAGGCTGTTTTTATTTTTTATTTTTATTATTTTAAAAATATTTAGGGGTGCCTGAGTGGCTCAGTCGGTTAAGCGCCCGACTTCGCTCACGTCATGATCTCACGGTGCGTGGGTTCGAGCCCCGCATCGGGCTGTGTGCTGACAGCTAGCTCGAAACCTGGAGCCTGCTTCAGATTCTGTGTCTCCCTCTCTCTCTGACCCTCCCCTACTCACGCTGTCTCTCTCTCTCTCTCAGAAATAAATAAAACATTAAAAAATAAGATATTTATTTATTCTTGAGAGAGAGAGAGACAGAGTGTAAGCAGGGATGGAGCAGAGAGAGAGAATCCCAAGCAAGCTCTGCACTGTTAGCGCACAACTCCATGCAGGGTTCAAACTCATGACCTGAGCTGAAATCAAGAGTTGGATGCTTAACAGACTGAGCCACCCAGGCACCCATGTGAGGGTGTTTTTGGATGAGATTAACATTTAGGTCCGTAGATTGAGTGAAGCAGATTGCCCTCCTTAATGTGGGTGAGCATCATTCAATCAGTTGGAGGTCTGCATAGACCAAAAAGGCACATCCTCCTGTAAGAGAGAATTCTCGTGCCTGAACTGCCTTCAAACTGGGACATTAACTTCTTCCTGTCTTCAGACTCAAACTGAAGTATTAGCTTTTCCTGGGTCTGCAGCCTCTGCTGCCCTTCAGACTGGAGCTACACTGTCAACTCTCCTGGGTTCCCAGCTCCGACTTACCTACAGATCGTGGGAATTCTCAGCTTCCAAATCACATATGAGCCAACTCCGTCTATCTCTACACACACACACACACACACACACACACACACACACACACACACACACACACAGAGTCTATTGGTGCTAGTTCTCTGGAGAACCCTACTACACTCCCATCTTTTTCTCCAAGGCAGTTTAAGAGCAGACTCCTGTTACACCTGCTTGAGTTGATCTGTTTCCCAGCACATACCTCTGCTTCACGTAAGCTGGTCTTCTCATTATTTCTACATGCCCCTTGCAGAATTCACCTCCAAACTTTGTCCAAACTGTTTCTTTTGCTTATGTATGGCTCTTCCTTTTTCTGTGTGTTCACATTCTACCCATCTCTTTCTCTTTTTCTCTCTCCCCCTTCTTTCTTCCCTAACATTTTCTTTTGAGAAAATAAATTTCCCAAAGACAAGTCCTGCAAAGCATTGACTCGCATTCATTGCTAAGCACTGTGCTCTGTGGGAAGTGGCTAGAATGCTAATCCACTAGAAATTCAAGGAAGGAAGACGTGGAGGAAGTTCCTATTAGAAGAATAGGTTTAAAAAGTGAGACTCTTTCTCAGTCTTCTAATTCCCCAGTGCCTTCCCCCAGAGGCATCTACAGTTACCACTTTCTTTTTTCTCTTGTTTCAAGACCCAAGTTAATTCCCATGATTGAAAATGAGAGTCACTTGCAGTGCAGTTAAGACTCTTGAGGGCCAGGCTGCACCTCAGACCATTTACATTAGAATCTCCGGGGTTGGGACCGAGGCATCATTTTGTAAAGTTCTCCATTTGATTCCAGTGCATAGCAAGGAGTGAGAACTAGTGTGAAGTCTTCTTGATCAGAAGGTACTGAGCCCATGGTTCTTTTGGTATGTGCCACACAATCTGGCGTGTTGTGATCTCGTCTTATTTAAAAATGAGAGCCTGTGGCTTACCTGGTGGTGCTCAAGGAAGAGAATTTCTCTAGTTCTGAAAGTCAGCTTGTATATCCCTTCCACCCTTTCTCCTCTCGGGTATGGAGAGCAGTGGTTCTCTCTAGCAAGCATGAGACCCACCTCGAAGCCCTACTCCTAGAGTGTCTGAATCGTAGTTGTGGTGGGAGCAAGAATCTGCATTTCTTTAAAAACATTTTTTCAACGTTTATTTATTTTTGAGAGAGAGACACACACATACACAGAGTGTGAGCGGGGAAGGGGCAGAGAGAGAGGGAGACACAGAATCTAAAGTAGGTTCCAGGCTCTGAGCTGTGAGTGCAGAGCCCAAAGCAGGGCTTGAATTGATGAGCTGTGAGATCATGGCCTGAGCCGAAGACAAACACTTAACTGACTGGGCCACCCAGGTGCCCCAAGAACCTGCATTTTTAACGAATTCTCGGGTGATGCTGACTCTGTTGATCTATGGACCACATCTGGAGAACCATTGACCAAAAGGACCAAGATGCAGGAAGAGAGCCCAGTTGGGCCTAATGTGGCCTCTTGGGCCTGAGGAAAACCTAACGGACCGGACACAGAGGTAAAGGCTGGCTAAAAATACTACTTAACATGTAGGGTTACCAATTGGTGGCCTAAATCCTAAATTCAGTTCATAGATGTGTTTCACAGGGTCACGCAGTATTTTCTTTCCATAAAAATAGTTCATACTTAAAAATCAGGGATTTACATACACACACACACAGATATTTCAAATTTTCAAGAATTGATTGGCATCGGGGTGCCTGGGTGGCTCCGTCGGTTGGGTGTCCGACTTCGGCTCAGGTCATGATCTTATGGTTTGTGGGTTCGGGCCCTGCGTTGGACTCTGTGCTGACTGCCAGCTCAGAGCCTGGAGCCTGTTTCAGATTCTGTGTCTCCCTCTCTCACTCATCCTTCCCTACTCACGCTGTCTCTCTCTCTCTCTCTCTCTCAGAAATAAATAAAACATTTTAAAAAAATTAAAAAAAAGAATTGATTGGCATCAAGGGGCCCAATTTTGTATGTGACAACATTCAACTTTTAGCAACAAGGAATAGCTGCTTTGCTCTTCCAAATGAACCCAGCCCCCAGCTAACCTTACAAATGAATATAGCGATTTGAGTGAGCCCAGGCAAAACAGCAGCAGAAAAACTACTGAGCAAAGCCATAAACTAGTGAAAAGTAATATACTATTGTTGGCTTAAGCCACTGAGTTGTAGGGTGATTTGTTACATAGCAGTAGCTAACTGATATAACAATTGGCAGAATTCCCACAGGTCTGCTTCACTCAATTATGTTACTTCCCAGGCCCCTGTAGGCAAGTGAGCTTCCAGCCTGAGCCTTTTCCTATGGAGCACTAAGATAGACTTGAAAGCCTTTGCCACATCTATTATCCCAACAACCTCACAAAGTCAGCTGGTAATAAATCCATTTTGCTGATGAGAAAACTGAGGACTAGCCAGCTAAGGATCCCTAGAGCCACGTGGGAACAACACGGTGAGACTCCATCACTTTGTACTTTTATTTCAGTGCTTGTCCCCTTTCCTCCTGGACGATCAGCTGTTTCTCTCTCTCTAGGCCAATAGACTTGACAGCCACTAAAACCAAACTCTGTGAGGTCACAGAGTATGATGTTTTCAAGAAGGGGAGCCCTCTAGCTAGTCTTTATAGATTTTTTTTAAAAATTTTAATGTTTTGGGGCACCATGATCAGGTCATGATCTCATGGTTTGTGGGTTCAAGCTCTGCGTTGGGCTCTGTGCTGACAGATTCTGTGTCTCCTTCTCTCTCTGCCCCTCACCCACTCATATTCTCTCTCTCTCTCTCTCTCCTTCTCTCTCTCCCTATCTCTCTCTCTCTCCCTCTCTCAAAAATAAATAAGCATTTTTTAAAAATCTATAGGGACACCTGGGTAGCTCATTTGGTTGAGCATCCAGCTTCGGCTCAGGTCACGATCTCGCAGTTTGTGGGTTTAAGCCCCACATCGGGCTCTGTGCTGACAGCTCAGAGCCTGGAGCCTCCTTCGGATTCTGTCTCCATTTCTCTCTGCCCCTTCTCTGCTCACGCTCTGTCTGTCTCTCTCTCTTAAATATAAACAAAACATTAAAATTTTTTTAACTTTTTTTTAATGTTTTATTTATTTCTAGGAGAGAGAGAGAGAGAGAGAGAGAGAGAGAGACAGCGTGAGCAGGGGAGGGTCAGAGAGAGAGGGAGTCACAGACTCTGAAACAGGCTCCAGGCTCTGAGCCGACAGTCAGCACAGAGCCCGACGCGGGGCTCGAACCCACGAACCGCGAGATCATGACCTAAGCGAAAGTCGGACGCTTAACCGACTAAGCCACCCAGGCGCCCCTATATATTCCCCCTTCTATAACATCCTTTGATGTCCTTTTCCTTCTTTCCCTACTCACCAGACTCCCAGCTGGAGAATTTCATCTGTCTTCTAAGATCTGGTACATTTTCTAATCTCTTCTGCAGCACATAATTACACTGTATTATGTTTTCAAAAATTTTAAATTTTTATTAAAAATGTTTTTATTTTTGGGGCGCCTGGGTGGCTTAGTCGGTTAAGCGTCCTACTTTCGCTTAGGTCATGATCTCGTGGTTCGCGGGTTCGAGCCCCGCGTCGGGCTCTGTGCTGACTGCCAGCTCGGAGCCTGGAGCCTGTTTCAGTCTGTGACTCCCTCTCTCTCTGACCCTCCCCTGCTCACGCTGTCTCTCTCTCTCTCCTAGAAATAAATAAAAAATATTTTTTAAAAAATGTTTTTATTTTTAAGTAATCTCTACATCCAACGTAGGGCTCAAACTCACAACTCCAAGATCAAGAGTTGTATGCTTTACCAACTGAGCCAGCCAGGCACCCTTAAATGTTCAGATTTTTTTTTTTCTTTAAGTGGGCTTCACGCCCAACGTGGGTCTTGAACACAGGAACCTGAGTTCAAAAGTGGCATGTCCTATTGACTGAGCCAGCCAACCCCCCCCCCCTTTTTTATTATATTTTTGATGTGTCACTCTACTCCTTCAGGTTCTGGGTGCTTCCATTTTAGGGATTATAGATTTCCTTTTTATTTCCACAAGACCTGCACCAAGGGGGGTGCTGAATAAATGCTGATCAAATGGAAATGAAATTAAATTGCAGAGTTGCAAGATACATTCAGTCATAGTCTAGCTTGACCCCTATAATAATGATCCTGCAAAAGCAAGTACTATTATATCATTTACCCATATTAAAAATAAAGAAACAGAGGGGTGCCTAGGTGGCTCAGTCGGTTAGGCGTCTGGCTCTTGATTTCAGCTCAGGTCATGATCTCATGACTCTCAGATCTCAGGATCTCAAATGGAGTTAGCTGTTAGCACAGAGCCTGCTTGGGATTCTCTCTGTCCTTCACCTCCACACATGCATGTGTGTGCCTGCCTGTGGACATGCTCTTTCTCTCAAAATAAAGAAAGAAAGAAACATTTTTTTAAGTAAAGAAAACAGAATCTAACTCTACTAAGAATTGCTTTCCAATTGGTGATACTCAGGTGATATTTGTTAGGCTTTCCATCAAACAGTTGACTGTTATTCTTTGCTTTTCTTTATAATTTTTCTTTATCAAGTTTTCTCCTTGATGGCAGACCCTAAGCCTTAGAGCTCTATGCCCAGCATGAGGTGCGGCAGGTGGTAGACAATAAGTAAGTGTTGACTTGAATTTAATTTTCACTTCTGTGTTAGAAGCTACGTCTGGTACCGATGTGGGAAACAAAGGCAAATGAAAAATTAAATTTCCTTACTGCCTACAGCCCAATGACAAGTCCTTGGAAAGACAGTGATAGTCCTATAGGAGCTCAGCTGCCTAGATGATGACACTTTGCTAAAGGCAAAAGAGAATCTTAGCTTGATCCCAACCCCCCAGGATCCTGTAAGTACTTACCATATAAAAATTCCTTTGGAAACTTTTATCTCTACCCCCCAAGATATATGTTGGCAATCATACTCCAAGCATGTGGCCCACTGATATACATCTGAAGGGTCTCATGACTGAGATTTTACTGAACAGTAATAAATGACCTTTTCCTAACAGCAGCTGGTCCTTCAAGATCCTGGAAGGGAAACCTTGTTTCCAAAATACCTTAGAGATGTTTGCTGTCCCTAACCCCCTCCCAGCCTGAAGGTATATAATCAGTCACTCTTCACAACCCCCAGTGCAGCCCTTCCTGCCCCCGGGTCCTGTCCCCGTGCTTTAATAAAATCATCTTTTGCACTGAAGATGTCTCGAGAATTGTTTCTTGGCCCCCACTCCCGAACCCCAACACTTTGGTCCACATCAGTACCACTTTGGAAGGAAATGTTTAAAAGAGCTATTTATAATTTGCTTATGACTAGGTCCTACTTTCATTCATTCTGTCAGAACATTAACCAAACATACCAAAAGATAAACTCTTTTATCACAGTTTGGATGCCTGGAGAGACAGACAGAGACAGAGACAGAGACATACACAGAAAGAGACCGACTGACTTGTATCTTTGAGACAAGAAGGACACAGAAGATTGCGGGGTAACCAGAGCCTGTCTGAGAGAGAATTCTTTCTTTGTGCTAATGGTGGAGAAATGCGGGGCTGTCATGTGAGGAGCAGACCTACTCTTTGTGTATCAGGTAAGGCAGAAAAGAGATGACTAAGGTTCAAGGAAAGGGAGAATTAGAAGCGGCCAAGTGATTGCAATCAACAAAAGGAAGGCCAAGAAATATGAGACACGAAGAGGAAGGAAAGAAAGACTGAGAGGGTGTTCTGTCAATAGCATTTAAAAGAGAGTAAGGGATGCAAAGTGACCCGCTGTGAAGGAGCTACAAGACACCATCTGTGTTCTTTTCCCTGTGAGACCCTCTCCTCTGAAAAGGATTGTCATTGCCAAGCCCCAAACAGTGCTGCACTATTTTGTTGGCGATGTTGCTTTTAAAATGTAGACTATAATTCTAAGAGTTGAATTAATCTGCGACAACATACTGTTATTTTGTAACACGAAAATCTTCCGAGTCATCCTGTCAAGACAGAGGATAATCATCAAGAAGCTAGGGTGTTTCTTTCCTGTCATCACGGTTGCTGATTTTGACAGGGAGTTACCCAATGTGTAAGGAACATTTCTCGGTGTTAGCAGTGGGTTCCATAGCATGTTTTGAGCTAGCATGGTTTTCTGGTCTAGAGCCATTTGTGTCTGAACCAAACTGATGGCTGTAGTAACAATTTGTCATATTCTCCTTGCAGCTAGTTCCTTTTGCTCATGAGCCTGTTATTATTGAAGAAGCATTTTAGTTGTAGGTAAATGACCCTTGCCTTCTGTCTTTAATTGAAACTCAGCCTGCCACAGTTAATATGTTTCATGACTCACTAAATCCTGGAAGGAAAACCTAATGTGCTATAAAAGCAAAAGAAACAAAATTAATTGATTTCAGCACACATTCTCCTATGCAATCGAGCCAGCTATCCCTAAAGTGGAGTGCATATGAGTAGCTGGCTGTGGGCACGTATGTGTCTATGATTATATTGCGTTGCTTTTCATACAGAAGGAGTTCTTTTGATATTCTTCATGATGTAATCTTCCTCACTTTCTTACCAGTATCTGCTCAGTTGTATGGTTAGTTCTGTTTTGAGAAGAAGAAACCTTTGGTCTATATGAAAGGGAGTCTGAGATCTGTCTGTAGTCACCTCATGGGCATGGAGTGTGGGCTTGATCTCTATATTAGGAAAAGAGGTGCAAGAGCCTCACTAAAAGAGCTTTTACCACATTGTGTTAGATTAATATTTTTCTGTAGCACTGACCCAGCACGGGCACCTTGACAACTTGAAAGACAGCAATTCAAGTTGTTAGCTATTACTGCATAACAAATCACCCCACAACTTAATGGTTTAAACCAACAAATGATATATTACTCTGAACTATTTTCTGCTGTTGGTTTTGCCTGGGCTCCCTCAGGTGGCTATATTCATTTGTAAGGTTAGCTGGGGGATGGGCTCATTGGGGATAGCCGGAATGGATGGGCCTCATGGTCCATGTGGTATTTCATTTTGAGCTTCATTCCTCGGCGGTCCTGGGGTTCCACGTGCATGAGGGTGGAAGCTGCAACATCTTTGGAACTTTCACAGTATCACTTCTACCATATTCTGTCAATCAAGAATTCAGAAATTCTGAATTGCAAATTTAGGTACAAATTTGCAAGTCTCAAGATCAGCTCAGTTTTG
Source organism: Hyaena hyaena (assembly GCF_003009895.1). NCBI lineage: Eukaryota > Metazoa > Chordata > Mammalia > Carnivora > Hyaenidae > Hyaena > Hyaena hyaena. The sequence goes on from NW_024080688.1 coordinate 3,912,435, forward strand.
AGGAATGGGGAATCTACCTCTCATCTTGCAATATTTTGAGGAGCCACAAAGTATTGTGGCCAAGTTTTTCACACTATCACATGACTAGTTATCTAGGAGAATTTATAATTTGTAGGCTATTTGGGGTTGGAAAGGGTGGTCGTATCTGCGTTTTGAGTCTAGACACCTGAGCCAGAGGTCTCTAAAGGGTAGTGCGCGTGAAAGCAGCTGGCGGGTAAGTGTACTCCTCTATAATTGTACTCCAAAGTCAATCAACATCATGGTAATTGGGCAAATTGCTTCAAGTCTCATTTCTTCATCTTTAAAATGGGAATTGTAATGATGCCTCTCACAAAAACTGTGACAACTAAATGAGAGAATTAATGTATAGAAAGTGCTTTGTATAGTTCCTGGCACATGGTAGGTGCTCAAATACATTGTAGCTAATTTTACTTTTAAGTTTTCTTTTTAAAAAGTCCTTAGCTATTTTTGTTTGTTTGTTTTACAAGTAATTTACATTCCTAGCATGAAAAATCAGAAAATATTGAAAAGCAAAAAGAGAAAATATATTTCAGATTACCTAATATTTTACCAGAGATTTAGCCACTAACAGCCTTTTGGTGAATTCATTTAGATTCCAGATTTTTTTTCAGTGTATATGCACATATGAATGAGCGTTAGAGAAAGACACACACACACACAAATACACACAGAGAAATATTTGTGTGTATTTTTAGATATATACATAAAAGTTGTTTTTTTTTAACAAATAGTTTATTGTCAGATTGGTTTCCATATAACACCCAGTGCTCATCCCCACAAGTGCCCTCCTCCGTGCCTCTCCCCCTCCCGCCTCCACATCCATCAGTCCTCAGTTTTTGTCAGCATTCAAGAGTCTCTCATGGTTTGCCTCTCTCCCTTTCCCCCACCATTTCCCCCCTTCTTCTCCCCCTTGTTCCTCAGTTAAGTTCCTCCTAATCCTCCTATACGTGCAAACATATGATATCTGTCCTTCTCTGCCTGACTTATTTCGCTCAGCATAACACCCTCAAGGTCCATCCATGTTGCTACACATGGCCAGATTTCATTCTTTCTCATTGCCTTGTAGTATTCCATCGTATAGATAAATCTTCTTGATCCATTCGTCCGTTGATGGACACTTAGGTTCAGATATATACATAAAAGTTTTAAAAACCAAAGAAGTGGGGCGCCTGGGTGGCTTAGTTGGTTAAGCGTCCGACTTTTCGCTTAGGTCATGATCTCGCGGTTCGTGGGTTCGAGCCCCGCGTCGGGCTCTGTGCTGACTGCCAGCTCAGAGCCTGGAGCCTGTTTCAGAGCCTGTGACTCCCTCCTTCTCTGACCCTCCCCTGTTCATGCTGTCTCTCTCTCTCCTAGGAATAATAAAAAAAAAAAAAAACCCAGAGAAGTACTTACTGCTTTTTATTACTTGTAACCTCCTCACCCTGCCATTTGTATAGGGCAGTCTCAATTACCCAGTGTTTTCTTTTCTTTTCTTTTAAAGATTTTATTGTTTAAGTAATCTCTATACCCAGTGTAGGGCTTGAACTTACAACCTCAAGATGAAGAGTTGCATGCAAGGGGCACTGAGTGGCTCAGTCAGTTAAGCATCTGACTCTTGAGTTCAGTTCAGGTCATGATCTTACAGTTCATCAGTTCAAGCCCCACGTGGGGCTCAGCACTGACAGTATAGAGCCTGCTTGGGCTTCTCTCTCTCTCCCTTTCTCTCTGCCCATCTGCTGCATGTGCATGTTCTCTCTCTCTCAAAATAAATAAACAGTTTGTAAAAAGTTGCATATTCCACTAATGGAGCCAACCAGGTGCCCCTCCGTTACTCAGTGTTAAATAGTACCTAACTCACAACCTATCGTTTTAGTCTTCTTTGGATCCCAGATATCAAGGCAAGAGCTCATACCTGTTACCAAATCTGAATTTTGCAGAGTGAATCCAGGAAACACCAGGCTCCTGAGATGCTCTGAGAAAAAAATTCTTGGTCAAATAAGATAGGGAAATGCTGCATATTTTCTCTTCTAGTCTTTGAGAATCATAGATGCACATTTTTTAAAAGATTATTATTATTTTTTTTTATTTTTAGGTAATCTCTACACCCAGTGCAAGGCCCGAATTTACAACCCTGAGATCAAGAGTCACATGATGCACCATGAGCCAGCCAGGCATCCCTATAGATATTCATTAGTGATTCAATAAATATTCAGTTAATTAATACCTATTAAACATGTGATTAAAGTGTGTTAAAGGCTCTGAGAAGCCCTATTATAAAGCATCCTGTTTTGGTCTAGCCCCAAATTTTCCACATTCACATGAATTCTCCCTTTAGTTTTATTTTGAAAAATATACAGTAAAATTAACATTTTTTGGTGGACACTTCTGTGAAATTTTACACATATGTGGATTTGTGTAACCATGACCACATTCAGGATACAGAATAGTATTATTACACCCCAGAACTCCTTTGTGTTAGCCTTTTATAATCACATTTCCTACTTCTCTAACCCTTGGCAACCACTGACCTGTTCTCCACCAATATAGTTTTCTTTTTGACATTTCTCTTTTATAAGAATATCATATAGATGGAATTATATACTATGTAGCCTTTGAGACTGGCTTCTTTTTTTTAGGTAATACCTTTTGAAACTCACCCATGTTGTTGCATATGTTAATTATTAGGGGTGTGTGTGTGTGCGTGTGTGTGTGTGTGTGTGTGTGTGTTTAGGTCTTTGATATTTTTTTATTTTTGAGAGACGGAGTAAGACAGAGTGTGAGTGGGGGAGGGGCAGAGAGAGAAGGAGACACAGAATCCGAAACAGGCTCTGACGTCTGAGCAAGCATTCAGCACAGAGCCTGAGGTGGGGCTTAAACCCACAAACCGTGAACTCATGACCTGAGCCAAAGTCGGACACTCAACTGACTGAGCCACCCTGTTATTGTTGAATAGTATTCCATGGTATGGATGTATCACAGTTTATTTATACTGTTGAAAAGTATCTGGGTTGGGGTGCCTGGGTGGCTCAGTATGTTAAGCCTCCAACTTTGGCTTAGTTCATGATCTCATAGGTCATGGATTCAGGCCCTGCATGGGGTTCTGTGCTAACAGCTCAGAGCCTGGAGCTGCTTCAGATTCTGTGTCTCCCTCTGTCTCTGCCCCTGCCCCGCCCATGCTCTGTCTCTCTCTGTCTCTCAGAAATAAACATTAAAAAAAAAAAAGAAATGTATCTAGATTGTTTCCAGTCTTTGGTAATTATGAATAGATCTGCTGTAAACATTCATGTACAGGTTTTTGTGTAAACATAAATTTTCACATCCCTAAAGTGAATACCCAGGAATGGGATTGCTGGGTCATTTGGCAACTGTATGTAAGCAAACGCTCTTCATTTGTGTAATACCTACTGAGACATAACTAGTATGTCACAGAATGTCTTTGACAGGATGCACTTTGGGGAGAAAAGCTTTAGGAAGGTCTTGAAGGGCGCCTGGGTGGCTCAGTTGGTTAAGCATCTGACTTCGGCTCAGGTCATGCATGATCTCACAGTTCGTGGGTTTGAGCCCCTGCGTCGGGCTCTGTGCTGCCAGCTCAGAGCCTGGAGCTGCTTCAGATTCTGTGTCTCCCTCTCTCTCTGACCCTCCCCTGCTCACGCTGTCTCTCTCTCTCTTAGGAATAAATAAAACATTTTTAAAAAAAGTTAAAAAAAAAAAAAGGAAGGCTTTGAATGCTGTGACTTGTTGCTGTTTTTGAAAGTCAAATGGACCTACCTCACATCCATTTCACCCACCCAAAGTTTGCTTATGTTCCGCCAGGACTCCCCCCCACACTCTTATTTGTTGAGGACCTACTGCCAGACATCTGTATCACAATCTCATTTAATTGAACCCTCCCATGATTTTGCAGGTGAGGAAACTGAGCCCCAGAGAAGCTCACAACCTACCCAAGCTCCCACAGCTGGTAAGTACCTGAGATTGGAATCTTTGTTTCTTTTCTTAAAGTCCAGTGTTTCTATTGCCACCCCTTCTACCTTTTTCTTCCTTTCCCTCTTTGAATGTTATTATGTGGGTCTATAATCAATTGTCTTAGACCAGGGTTGGCAAATAAAAAACACAATCACTATCACTTCCCACTTCATGACAGACACCACTTATTTATTTACTTCTTAATATTTATTTATTTTTGGGAGACAGAGGGACAGAGTGCAGGCAGGGGAGGGGCAGAGAGAGAGGAGACACAGAATCTGAAGCAGGCTCCAGGCTCTGAGCTGTCAGCACAGAGCCCGACACAGGGCTCAACCCACAAAGCGCGGGATCATGAACTGGGCTGAAGTCAGACGCTCAACCAACTGAGCCACCCAGGTGCCCCCAGATACCACTAATTTAATTTCATCTCCTCTTTCTTGCTCAGCCCTGATGCGACTTTCTCTAGACCATTGTCAGCTGATTGGAGTTAGCATTTGAACTAATAACCACATGTTGTTTTGTTCTTGGACTTTGTACTAGTTATCTACTGCTATGTAACAATCTCAAAACATCGTGGCTTAAAAATAGTATCATTTATGATCTCTTATAATTTCTATGGGTCAAGAATTCAGATAGGGCACTTCAGAATGGCTGTCCCTATTCTGTTATGGCTGGGGGCACAGTGAATTAGCAAGGACTCTTTGAGAAAGTGACAGATAACCAAAAAAGGGAATTTATCAGTTCACCTAAGAAGTTCAGGGGGATGAATTTGTAGTGATTGGATGCAGGGCCCCAGAGTGTGTTCTCAGGATACGTATTCTTTCTCTTCTGGTCTGCCTCTGTACTTTGGCCCTACGTTCTGTGCTGTTGTCTTTATTCTCAGGCAGGCTTTCCCTAGAGGCAGCCTATGTGGACAGTACCAGCTCGAAGCTTATTCTCCTGGCTTAGCAAGCTCAATAGACCAATTATCTCTTTGCCTATGGCTCCAGAATACTTATAAGACTGACACTTGTCTTAGTCATTTTCAGCTGCCTCAACAAAATACCACAGTCTGGCTAGTTTATAAACAACTGAAATTTATTTCTTACCGTTTTAGAGGCTGGAAGTCCAAGATCATGATGCCAGCCCACTTGGTATGCCTGGTGAGGGCCCACTTCCTGATTAGTAGAAGGCGCTTCCTTGGTGTATATTCACCTGGTAGAACGGGTAAGGGATCCCTGGGGGGCAGGAATCTCTTTTATAGGAACACTAGTTCCATTCATGACATAAGTACCTTCCAAATGTCCCGCGTGCAAATACCATCTTTAAGGGTTAGGATTTCTTTTTTTTAATGTTTTTTATATTATTTATTTCTGAGAGAGAGAGAGACAGCGTGAACAGGGGAGGGTCAGAGAGAGAGGGAGACACAGAATCTGAAGCAGTTCCAGGCTCTGAGCTGTCAGCACAGAGCCCGACGCGGGGCTCGAACCCACGAGCCATGATCATGACCTGAGCCGAAGTCGGACGCTTAACCGACTGAGCCACCCAGACACCCCAAGGGTTAGGATTCAACATATAAACTTTGGGGGGGGGGTGTTGGGGACACAAACATTCAGAGCATAGCAATGCTGACTGGCCTACCTTTGGTCACAGACTCACCCCTGAGCCAGTCACTGTGACATGGAATACAGGACTGGCTAGTAGGCAGCCAATCCCTCTTGAACCCATAAGCCATATTGGGGACATTTGTTCCTCAAAAGGATGAGATGGGCTTTGTTATCTGAAGAGGGCATGCTAGACAATGACAGCAGATGTTCCCTGTGCACAGCGAGGTACCTTTTGACCCTGAGGACATTCTCTCATCTCCGCTCCCCTAGTCCTGCCATGGCTTTTTCCTCAGCTGCATCCTGTCACGCTTATGTTCCTACTTTACTTGTAGGCTCTTAATTTCCCAGGAGGACAATTTAAAGGCAGATGTACCCTTTCACAGTTGACGGTCTAGCTCTTGATTCCTGATGCCTTGATTTACTTCCATGACTCCCTGTATTCCTGATTCCTAGTCTGCTCAAGATTTGAGGGTCACAGAGCACTTTGGTTTGGGTCCTCATTTTCCGGACACCTAACCTGTCTCTTGTGATCAGGAAATGGTTACTCCTTATCTGTGGTCTTGACTCTGGGCCTCCTGACTCCTAAGTCTCTGCTGTTTATAAACCTGTTAACCCCTTGCATCTTGTTTTCTTTTTTTACTGTTCCTTATTACTACCTTCCTCTTGGTTTAATAGTATCCCTTGGGTCAAATTATTTCCTAACAGACATCTGCTGATCAGTTTGCTGGGCTTTGTCTTCCATCAGCCGACTTCTCTCTCTCCCTTTTTTCATTGGAGATAAGCTGAGGTGTAGTATATTTAGCCTTGGATTTGGAAGCAGAAGCCCTGACATATGTGACTTTAGGGAAGGCTTTTTAATCTCTTTAAGCCCTAATTTTCTCATCTACAAAATGGAAGAATACTATCTACCTCACAACAGTGCCTTGAAGATTAAACAGGAGAATGTAGATACTACAAGATGCTAATGGGTGATTATTCTAAAATGCTAGTGTTTATGTGTATGTGTTTAAAGCAGATTTATTTTTTCTCCCTTCTTTTTTTAATATTTAAAAAATACATTTGTTTTTAAATATTTTTTAATGTTTATTTATTTTTGAGAGAGAGAGAGAGAGAGGGAGAGGGAGGGTGGGTGCCAGCAGGGGAGGGGCAGAGAGAGGGAGACAGAGAATCCGAAGCAGGCTTGGCACTGTCCACAGAGAGCCTGAGGTAGAGCTCGAACCCACGAACCGTAAGATCGTGACCTGAGCAGAAGTTGGATGCTCAACCAACTGAGCCACCCATGTGCCCCTATATTTTCTCCCTTCTAAGCATCTTTCTTTTATGCAGTTTTCTCCATTCAAGCAGCTAGGCTATTCTGTGCTCATTAACTCAGGAAAGGAAATGTCAGAGCAGAAAAAAAACAAATAGGAATCTTTCTGGCTTTGGATTTCAAAAGGCTAATGCCCTCAGGGGAACACGGAAAGCCCTGGACTGGTCAAAATGAGTGGGAGTAAGGGGTTTGAAGAGAGAGCAAGAGCTTCCACAGACTGGTAAAGGAGTCCACTTTTTGGGCAGAGGTGGGGGGGTGAGAGGAAGGAAGAGAGACCGAGGTGGGGGTGTAACGACAGCACAGCTGCAGCAGGACCCCGAATAAGAGGGGCTCGGGCCCTCCTTTCTAGACAGAGCCCTGGGGGGCAGAAAGGGCAGAGCTGGCAGGTTCTGGGTTCCCAGGGGAGCCCACAGATGGTGCTGGGCTGGAAGGGGTCATGCAGCCTGGGGCCGAAGGACACATCAGTGCTGATCACTGAGGATTGAAGCCTGTAGGCCTGACAGGGTGGTGGTGATTTCCCTTGACAACCGCATGGATAGATGACAGCACGGACCAGAGAGCACTTCTGTCCCACCCCCTCCCTGTACCACGATTCTCCATAAGCACCTAGAACCTAGAGGCATGCCCTGAAGGTGGAAGGAAGTCTTCAAGTTAACTGAGGTTACATTTTTGCCACTCTGGTTGAATAGGGGGCTAAACATGGAGTTGAGTTCAAAAATATTTTGTGTCTGTGGTAGATTGAGACCCATACCCACTGCCACAGAAAGCGCTTAGCCTTTGTCTGTAGGTAGGCACCAGAGTGTTTACCGAGTATGAATTCGAAAGCTGTTGGGTCTCGAATGTATGTAATGTCCTGCTTGATGTTTGGGGTCTGGTGCAGCCACTCTCTACATCAGGGGTTCTCGGGGTATGGTCCTGGGACCAGCAGCATCAGCACCGCTGGGCATTTGTGAGAAATGCACATTCTCAGCCTCCCCGCTCCCCTCCACTGAATCAGAAGCTCTTCCAGGTCATTCTAATACATGCTAGAGTTTAAGAACCACTGCTCTACATCCTTTCTATTTTCTCTTCTTATCTACACCCTCAGTTTCTCAGACTCATTCAAACACTCAAGTTACCATTTGATACTTGACTAGCATCAGCTTTAGGCTAGCCAGATACTTTAAGTGCCCCACAAGAGGACAGGAGAGCTTCTGATTTCCCCCAGAGTTTTCCTCATAACCACCCCCTTTTATTTCACCTCATCGAGGATCCAGCTCCTAAGAAGAAAACAAGGGAGGCTGGAAAGAGACCTTTTAGTAAATGGGGAGAGGGGATCATAGGCAAACACGATCTTAAACCTTTACCAAATCTTCAAGGAGCCGGTGAACTTCATAGCGAATGATTTTGTGGCCTGGCAAGGTCCTAGGGAAATTTATGGCAGAAACATTTCCCTGTTTCTGGGTCAGGAAATGATAGCACACAGATGGAATTTACAATGGGAGTGTGAATGGAGTGGCCCCACCCAGGCAGCCCAGCAAAGGCCCCTTTTACTGGCTCTATTCAGATATAATGAGTGCTCCCCAGGCTCTTCTGGCTGGCCGCTCTTTCTTTTTCCTCGACTGCTTTCACTTTTTCACAGAGGACTGCCCCTCATGCGGTCCACTTGGGACAGGGGTGAGCCTTGATTTGGCAGGAGAAAGGAAGAAGTACACGGTGGCCTACAAAATTGAATTGCTCTGCCTCCCTGGCCCCTTTCCTTGAATAATAGGCCTTTGTGCTTTGAAATGTAGGGAAGTCCCAGTTTCTCAGGCTTTAAAAAAAAAAAAAGCAAACCTTCCTAAAATCTTTTCTCCTGCCTTAAGATGCTTAGCAGAGAGTAGTTAAGGGCCAGAACAGTTATTAAATCAAATGTTTCTTTAATAATTTTAGAAAGTTTGTTAGGATAGCTGATTTCTAAACAAATATATCCCATGCATTCCTTCAGATGGACAAAAATATTGGCTCAATTTAAAAATCCAGCTTAAAAAAATCGTATGAAACAAATCTCTACATTAAAGACAAAGCCCAAAAAAGTGTCTTTGACTCTAGCCAGTGACCCACTTTTAGGAAATACTTGACAAAGCAAAATTGCATTATCAGAGAGGAATTCAGACAGACTTTGGAGTCTGTTGAAATGAGTTTTTGATAATAGGCCTGATTTATTTTAATTTTTAATTTTTCTGTCCCCATCCCCCCACCGCCAGCCGCCCTCCCCCCACCAGCCTAGGCATGATTCATATCATTCCATCTTGTAACCGAGCCAATGAACCAACGTGAGTTTGCTCCTTGGTGAGTCACAGATACCCTAGGTGGAATTGTCATAGAAAGTAAACTTTATTTGCATCAAACAAGGTGATGGGGGGGGGGGGGGATAACTTCCAGAGCCATGACTCCTTGAGCAAGGATGAATGGGTTCCTTATTTAGGGTTAAGATGGATAGGGGAGGGTTGTCGTGGTATGTAGATGTGGGGCATAAGGAGGCACCAGCACCTTCAGGAAACATGCCTATGCATACATTGTGTTATGTAAATAAAACTTGTGGTCCTTCTTGGGTGGAGATTTTAGTATTATAATGAGGTGAAGGTAGTTGTCATTCTAGAGGTCACTTGGTGGGCCATCTGCATCGGCATGAGTCACACTGAAACGGGTCTGGGTGGTCTGGGCCAGACAGAGGTCTTGTCTGGGCTGTCACTATTATTTGAGGGGTGGTTTTGGGTTCCATTTGCCTGAGTTAAGAGATAAGCTAGAAAGAAGAGCTTAAGGGTAAATGTGGGACAAAGGTCGACGAGTATAAGCAGGTGGGCAGCAAAGGTCGGGTCTTGGGGTCTAGTTGGTGACAATCTGTTTTCCTTTCACTAATTGTATCCTTCTCTTTCAAAGGTGTTTGTTAATAATAGCATTTCATCCTTTGTTTTTTTAATCCTGAAAAGAAATTATATTGAAAAATCATTACCATCATTTATGTCCCCATGTGTCTCAGTGGTTTAAGTATATTTGAACATCTTTGATTTTCATTTTATTATAAAAGGTATGATTTCACCATTTATTTTTTTTGAATGTTGTGGAATGTGGCAGAAAGTTTAAAACATTCTTTAGTCAAGGACCATTATTTGTCTCTTTGGCTGGGTTACCGGAGGCCAGGCTCTGGAGCTAAACTTGGAGTGAGAGGTGATTGTTTGCTCCTCCAACAGTCATTTTCCGTTCTCCCGGTTCCAGCCCAGATTTGTGTTTTCTTCTCTCAGCCAGGTGTTCTCTGTGAGGCACCACTCCCAACTCCTGATCTCCATCTGGCCAAATTATCAAATCCTTTGTCCCACCCCCAAGCATGAGGGAAGGCGAAGACCACAGTGATTTCTTCAGGGATGGGGCACATTGATACAGTCATAGCCAATGAAATACAGCCAATGCTTTTCTGGGATTGGCTGGAGAGAGGCAGGTGTCCTCCTTCCATTGGTTCTTAAGTCTGGGAAAAGATGGGGCGAGAGGTGCAGCAGCCATTTGGTACCCTGAGGGGAAAGCCTGAAGCTGTGGCAGAGGCTGGGGACCTCTGAGGAGCCCAAGGACGAATGAAACTGACCCAGCTAAAGATAGAGCCAAGAAATGGAGAAAAATTCAAGCCCAGTGACATCATTTGAGTCCTGTGCCTGAGTCCAGCCCTCTACCTCTACCAACTCTCCTCAGTGTTGTTGTAGGCTCCTTTGTGTAATGAGCATCACATTCATCATTGAATGTTTAGTTATTCAAGGGGCGCCTGAGTGGCTTAGTCGGTTAAGCGTCCGACTTTCGCTTAGGTCATGATCTCGCGGTTCGTGGGTTCGAGCCCCGCATCGGGCTCTGTACTGACTGCCAGCTCAAGCCTGAAGCCTGTTTCAGAGTCTCTGACTCCCTCTCTCTCTGACCCTCCCCTGCTCGCGCTGTCTCTCTCTCTCTCTCTCTCCTAGAAATAAATAAAACATTAAAAAAAAAAAGAATGTTTAGTTATTCAAGCCAACAAACCTCCTTAGTTGCTTAAGCAGGTTGGGGGTGGATTTTCTATTGGGTGGTTTTTAGTTGTTTTTTTTTTTAGTGGTTATGCCAAGGCAGGTCTGGAGTCCAGAGGCGCTGGGAATTTGCCAAGACACAGCTCCAGGTGTTGAATATGAGGCTCGAGTTTGGTCATCAGAACTGGGCCCCAGTGTTAGGTCCCCTTCTCAACCTAGCCTGGTGGAGGGGTGACTCAGTGCTGGTTTCTGTAGAGGGATGTTGGGGTGGCTTATGTCCTTGCCATCTCAGGTCAAGTCCGTCCTGGGAACTAGGAGCAGGACTGGACTTAGAGCTGGAGACCACAACCCTTCACTTGTTTTGAGAGAAGAGGGAGGTTGGGCACATGGTGTCAAGGACTATAGTAAGACAGAAACTTCATGCTGTGTTACCTCTCTTCACTGCATGGACCCTTTATTCTCTCCAGGGAATGTGTCTTTACTTTGGATTTCTGCCCCAAACATCTCCCCACCCTCTTGTGGTCTGCTGAACTTGTACAATTGGGTTAGACAACTCTCCTCAGTGTTGTTGTAGGCTCCTTTGTGTAATGAGCATCACATTCATCATACTGTTGTTGTTGTTTTTTTTTTTTTTTAATGTGACCATATTTGGAGGTATGGCTTTTATTTTATTTTTTAAAATTTTTTATTTTTTATTTTTTAATTTTTAAAATGTTTTTATTTATTTCTGAGAGAGAGAGAGAGAGCGTGAGCAGGGGAGGGTCAGAGAGAGAGGGAGATACAGAATCCGAAACAAGCTCCAGGCTCTGAGCTAGCTGTCAGCATAGAGCCTGATGCGGGGCTCGAACCCACAAACCGTGAGATCATGACCTGAGCCAAAGTCGGACACCCAACTTACTGGGCCACCCAGGCACCCCATATTTTAAAAAAATTTTTAAAAAATATTTATTACTTTTTGAGAGAGAGAAAGTCAGACTGCAAGCAGGTGAGGAGCAGAGAGAGAGGGACAGACATAATCCAAAGCAGGCTCCAGGCTCTGAACTGTCAGCACAGAGCCCAATGCGGGGCTCAAACCCTTAAACCATGAGATCATGACTGGAACCAAAGTCGGATGCCCAATCAATTGAGACACCCAGTCGCCCCTTTTATTTTTTATTTGTAATGTTTACTTATTTTTGGGAGAGAGAGACACAGAGTGCAAGCAGGAGAGGGGCAGAGAGGAAGGGAGACATAGAATCTGAAGCAGGCTCCAGGCTCTGAGCTGTTAGCACAGAGCCTGACACGGGGCTCGAACTCACGAACTGTGAGATCATGACCTGAGCCAAAGTCAGATGCTTAACTGACTGAGCCACCTAGGCACCCTGGTGACAATTTTTGCTTATTTATTTTGAGAGAGAGAGAGAGAGCGAGCGAGAGAGAGCACACACACACACACACACACACACACACACACACACACACATATGAGTGGGGGTAGGGGCTGAGAGAGAAGAGAGAGAATCTCAAGCAGGTTCTCTTACACTTAGTGCAGAGCCAGATGTGGGGCTTGATCCCACCACCATGAGATCATGACCAAGAGCTGCCTGCTTAACTAACAGGCCCAGTAGTGAAAATTGCCCCAGTGTTGATAATTTTTAATGCACTGGTAAGGGAAGTCTTCATGGGAAGGTGGCATTTAAGTAGAATTGAAGAAGTTGAATGAAGAGGCCATGTGAATATCTGGGGGAAATATTTTCCAGGTGAATGGAACAGCAAGTGCTAAGGCCCCGAGGGTGGGGGCTTGGTGTGACTGAGGAACAGCAAGGCAGCCATTGTGAGTGGAGTGGAGTAAGCACCAGGGAGAGGAATAGCGGTTGAGGTTGGCATGGGATTGACAGGAAAATAAGGATCAGCTATTGAGTTCTTTACTGCTGCATAAGGATCCACTTTAAAACTTAGTGGCTTAACATACCATTTATTAATTCTCATGATTTTGTGGTTTGACTAGGCAATTATTCTGTTGGTCTCACCTGAGGACCATCTTGTGGCTGCTCAGGCAAGACACTGGGATGGCTGGGCCTCTCTCCTGATGTGGTTTCTCATCATTCAAGTGTCTTGCCCAACCTTCTTATGTGGCAACAGGGTGCCAAAAGGGAGCATTCCAAGGGGACAAGCCCCAGTGTGCAAGTGCCTTTCTAGCCCCCACTTCCATCACATTTGCTCATGTACCGTTGGCCAAAGAACCCATATAGCCAAGACCAGAGTCAGTTTAGGAAGGGACCACATGAATACCAGGATGCAGAATTCACTGGGGCCACCCATGGAGGTTCAAGGATCCTTGTTTCTAAATCCCTCGAAAGAGTGGGGCAAGGGTGTACATGACTGATGGACTGTGGTGTTGGACTGGAATAGAAGACAGAGCCCAGTTCAAGAATGTTGACTACATTCCTGTGATCTGGTTGACTAGCTTTGTCCTTGGGTAGAGCCAGGGAATCACTGGAGAAGATGTAGTTCCCCACTGTTTCCATCAGCCTCGACCTCCACTGATATTAACAATTGGCATCATCCCACTTGTATTTAAGGTACTTTGCAAGCACAGTTTCATGACAAGTCCCCAAGCTCGATATCCAGCTAGATTGCTGCCTTTCAGCTGCACCTTAGTAATTTTGTAGTGACCACTGACCCTATAAATAAAAGGAAATGAGATCTGGTGAATCCATCAGGTGAACAAATGCCATTCACCTGAATTTGAAAGGAGAGATGAAACTATAAGGAAATGGTGGTTTGCCAACATGATTGTTTACTGACTCATACAACAAATATTTGGAGAGCATCTACGGTGTGTTAGGCATATGCCGTTACCATCATTTAAAAAAGACTGCAGAGGGGCGCCTGGGTGGCTTAGTCGGTTAAGTGTCCGACTTTCGCTTAGGTCATGATCTCGCGGTTCGTGGGTTCGAGCCCCGCGTCGGGCTCTGTGCTGACTGCCAGCTCAGAGCCTGGAGCCTGTTTTGGAGTCTGTGACTCCCTCTCTCTCTGACTCTCCCCTGCTCGCGCTGTCTCTCTCTCTCCTAGAAATAAATAAAACGTTAAAAAAAAAAAAATAAAATAAAATAAAATAAAAAAGACTGCAGAGTGGACTTGTAGAGGGGACCCGTGGGATTGTGAGTTCAAGCCCCACGTGGGGTGTAGAGCCTACTTAAAAAAATAATAAAGGCCTTTTTCCATCTTTTCCTTAAATGTGGCCTATATTTGGTTGACTAAAACACCTCCTGAATAGTTGTGTGAAAGGTTCCTGGGATGGCCATCTCCTTCCACACTGTTGAGTTGAATTGTGTATAACCATGGTTACCAGGCTTACTACCATTACATCCTTAAAGTGCCTTTCCAGCCCCCATGACCCCTGGCTTGCCTGTGTGTTCAGAGATTAAACTCCCTCGAGAAGTTTGGTGCCCCGGCTGTGGGTGGTGAGGGTATGTGTGTGCGGGGAGTGAGGTGGGCAGTGATAGAAGCTAGCTCGGCTTCTGTGGGCTTCTGTCCCACGTCTTGGCCCTCTTCACCCCTGAGACTTAAAACTGAGCAGTGCACTGCCATCGTAATACTTGTCACATTGCGTACTAATCCTTTGTTGTGTGACTGCCTCCCTACCTGGGAAGCTATGAGCTTCCCAAGGGGAGAGACCTTTCCTATTGGCCTGTGTCACCCAAGTATCCTGTGCAGTACCTGGGAAATATTTGCTGAATGAATGAATAAATTAATGAGTGACTGAGTGAATGCGTGAAAAAATGCAAGACAAATCCTGATACTACAGCCAGACCATGTTTGGACGCTCAGTTGGGGAAAGAAGAGGGAGGTGGGGAAGACCAAGGCTCAGAGGAACACAGCCTTAAGTCTATGGGCTTTGGAGTGAGAAAACCAGGGCTCACACTTGGGCCGGGGTACCCACCAGTCGGGTAAGTCACTCAACTTTTCTGCACTTAACTCTCCTTATCCACAATAAAGGCATTAATTCAAGTAATTGATTCAGTAAATACTTATTGAGTACAGTGTGCTAGACACTATTCCAGGTGTTTGGGGAACCAGCAGGGATCATGCTGCGAGGGGCGTAGTCAGCTTCAGCCTCCCTCCCCTGCTCCACTGTGTTCCTGCTGAGGCTGTGGTGAGAGTCCTAGGGCACTGCGGCCTGGCCTTTTCTCAGCCAGCCCTTCCTTCTTGTCTCTCCGTAGCTGTCACACCTGCTTCCGGCTTGGAGCACACCTGCCTATCCCTGCTCCGTCCCCCTTTATCCTTCTCGTATGCTTTTCCCAAGAGCTCCCCTCCATGTCTAATTCTGTCCTGGCATCTGCTTCCTGCAAGGCCCAAACCAACAGCTTTGTTCTCCTGAACCTTACCTGACAGAAGTCAGATAAAGCCCATCTCTGAAGGTTGTTGCGAGGATGAGGGAAATGATGTTTGAGAAGCGCTTAGCAGTAGGCCGGCACCCAGTAAGAGCTCAGAGATGTGCGTTGTTGTTGCTGTTATTGTTATCTTCACTGGTTCTGTTCCCCGGGTGAGAAGGCGGAAAATGGTATCTTTGAGGTGTCAGTTTCATGAGTTGGTTTAAGCTGGTGGACTGCACTTAACCCCGGGGCATCCTTCAGGGTTTTTTTCAGGAACAAAAAGCATACAGGCATACTGTAGGTATTCACTCTTCATTAATATGCATAATATTAGAACGGGGCATATCATGTAAAAAACCCTCAAAAAGTGTTAATTAAGTCAATGGGTATAAAGTTTCAGTTATGCACAATGAGTAAGTTCTAGAGGTCTGCCCTACAACTTAATGCTTATAGTTGATGACAATATGGCACTGTATTGTACACTTAAACATCTACTAAGAGAGTAGATTTTTTAAAAAGTTTATTTGAGAGAGAGAGAGAGAGAGGGAGGGAGAGAGAGAGAGGGGGAGACTGTGTGCCAGCTAGGGAGAGGGGCAGAAAGAGGGAGAAAAACTTAAGCAGGCTCCCCAACGCAGGACTTGATCTCAGGACCCAGGCATCATGATCTGAGCCCAAATCGAGTGAGTCAGATGCTTAACCAACTGAGCCACCTAGGTGCCCCAAAAGAATAGATCTTATTTTAAGTGTTGTTACATTAAAGACAAAACAAAGCAAAACCAAATCAAAGCAAACAAAAAAAAAAGTGAAGGAAAAAATAGAGGGAAAAAAAGAGGAAATGCTACAGCTTATGAGTGCTGTATGACTTCTAAAATCTATCATTCATTTCCTATTCACTGCATTTCAAAATAAAGTAAAAAAATGTGGGAGTAAGAAAGTGTCAGCTATTGAAAATATATTTTTTAAAAGTTTATTTAGTTTTGAGAAAGAGCACAAGCAGTAGAGGGGCAGAGAGAGAGAAGGAAACAGAGGTTCTGAAGCAGGCTTTGTGCTGACAACAGAGAGTCTGATATGGGGCTTGAACCCATGAACTGAGATCATGACCTGAGCCAAAGTCAGAAGATTAACCGACTGAACCACTCAGGCGCCCCTCAGCTATCACAAACATGACCATCCTTGATTGTTCTTTACTGTGTCTTACTGATCAGAATTCTGAGGTTCTGAAAGTTGAAGCACCTTGCCAGGGGCCACACAGTTGGGTATGGGCGTCTAGTCACTGGGAACCAGGTCTCTGGAGTTCCAGCCTACTGCTCTGAGACATTCTCCGAGCCTCTCACTAGGTGGCGCTCTTCCCCTGGGATAGGAACCGACCAAGGCCCCAGCTATAGACTAGCCTTTTCTCATAGCAAACAGGGATTTAGAAAGACAGAGGAATAAAGGTGTGAAAGTATGTCTCTGTGCCCAGAGTTATCCATGGTCACCGGGTGGTACTGGGGCGGTGTCCTAGTTTGCCCAATTCCAAATCTCCTTTGTTTCCCATGTGGCATCCCTTGCCCACATCCCCATAGCTGCTTCTGGACCCTTTCTTACAGGACTAGGTGCTTCCCTGTTGGGCAGGTGCTACGTTCTGCTATCTGGGTGTGGAGAAGGTATTTAGGGACAGGGCAGGGCTTTGAGCCAGGATGGGAGCCCCACCCCCATCGCTGGCCATTTCTTTTCTAAAGTCCTTCAGTGGCTGATTGTGTACTGCTCAGGGCAGGGACCCTGGAGCCAAATCACCCTTTGTCCAAACCCTCATCCTCATCCTCCTCTTCCCACCTGTGTGCCTTGGGTGACTGGTGAAACTCTGTGTCTCATTTTCCCATCTATTAAATGGGAATAATAGAATATCTATCACATAGGGTCTTTGTGAGGATTGAGTTACTATATGCAAAGCACTTAAAATAGCTGTAAGCATGTGGTATGAGCTATAGAAGTGTTTGCTCTCAGCGTTATAATTCACTAGCGTGAATATAAGCATCTACGCAAGAATGCTAATAAATGTCATCATACTCTTCACCTATTCAGTCATCCCATAATATGCTTTTCCTAATGCCTGCCATCTACTTGCAGTTATGCTGTGCAGTAGGCTAAACCTGGGATTTCAGTATCTCAGTTAATCCACAGAAAACCCTCGGTTACTGCTCCCAGCACAGGAGTTGAGGCTTTGATGGGACTAAGTCGTTTACCTACGATCTTGGAGAAAGCAACAGACCCGAGACTCAAGCTCAGACCTGTATGAGGAAGCTTTTTACCACTACAACACTGTACCTTCTATTCAAGTCCTTTACAAACACCAAAACCAGCCAGCCCCTGGAGGAGCCCCAGGGGTCAGCGGTGCTCACAGTGCAGAAGATTCCCTTCTCCGGGGTGGAGTTTCTTATCACTCTTACCCTGGGAGACTGAGGGGCAGATTTGATAGATGCCTCCCTGCTCCCCTGCAAAGGCACCACATGCTTTGACCGACAAAGAGGCCTCTTTAGATTAGAGGTGAGTTAGCCATGCAGCCTTCGAGGGCCATCTTCCCCCATCCTGCTTATTCTGAAGCTTGAAGGCTTGGCTCTTCCTTGGGCAGGTGGGGAGCCTTAGTCTCAAAGCTTGAGTGTGCATTCGCTTGAGTTCTAGGCGGTCCAGGATGTCACACAAGCTCTTAGTGACTCAGGCCAGCCTATCTGGGACTTTTCCTCTCTTGGCATGTGAGAGAGTCTGGGCAGCAGTGACATCTTTTAGCCAAGAAAGAAACAGCCAGCACCAACCTACAATTGCAGACTCAGAGAATGTCAGGGCTGGAAGGGACCATTGGATGTGGAAATTAGGATCCTGATGAGGGAGGGGTTTTGCTTAGGATCACATCAGATTTAAGCCTTTCCTCATCCTTCAGTACCCTTCCCACGACCCTCAGCATCCAGGAATACAGAGAGGAGGCCTGAGTTGGGATGAGGGTGGGGATGTGCATTCAGGCTACTGAGCATATGTGCATTCAGCCAGTTGGTTCTCTCTTGAGAGCATATGTGATGAGCCTCTATAATAGTTTCTAAGCCTCGGCACTATTGGCATTTGGGGCTGGCTAATTCCTTGCATTGTCTGATGTTCAGCAGCGTCTTTGGTCTCTACCTACTAGATGCCAGTAGCAGACCCCCCGTTGTGTGACAACCAAAAATGTCTCCAGGCATTGGCAAGTGTCCCCTGGGGACCAAAATTGCTCCCCTTCCTGCTTTCCACTCTTCTTGAAAACCAGTGCTCTAAAAGCAGGTTCCTTCCCTTCCAGAAAGATGTATCGAGGGCCTGCTATGAGCTATGCTCTACTGGCACATGATTCAAGCAGGGGCTGTGTCCTTAAAGAACTCAGAGACTAGTTGGGGAGACAGTCAGGGCCGCACAGGTGGCAAAGTTTGGGAAGCCCCTCCACAGAGACCAGAGGTAGGTGCTCTGAGGAGCACAGGGGCAGACCGCACTGACTGGGGAGATCCAAGAAGGCTTCAGGTAAGGATGTGGGAATTTTCTAGGCAGACAGGGCAAGTGAGAGACATTTCAGACAGAAGGAATGGGATATACGAAGGTAAAGAGTTGTGAAGTGTGATGTGCTGGGGGAAAAGTATTTTAGTATGATTGTCCCCCAAAGTGCACCTGGGGAGTAGTTGGGGGGGGAGGCTGGAGGGAGGCAGCACCGATGACGATAATGACAGTTAACACATAATTGAGCACTTATTATATGCAAGATACTGTTCCAGGTGTCTTACATGTATTGTTTCTTAGTCTTCACAACAATCCTTTGAAGAAGATATTATTATTATTACTTCTACAGATGGGAAAAATGATGCACAGAGAGATTATGTAATTTGCCCAAGTCACACAGCTTGGGAAGGTTACAGAAGTTTGGTTATGGTTATAGTTATACCAAGGGTTTTAAGTAAAGCAGTGTCATCGTCAGTGTGTCAGTTACCTTTTGCTTCATAACAAACCACTCCAAACTTTCTGGTTTAACCAACACTACTTTATTATATCTCATGATTTTGTGAGTTGGTTGAGGCTTACCTGGGTAGTTCTTCTATGGATCTGACTTGGGGTCTCTCATTAGCATCAGTGAGATGGAGACTGGGGCTGTAGTTTGGGACTGGATGTCTGGCACACGGGTGTTTCTTCATGTGGTTTCTCTATCACTCTTTGTCCTTGTGCATCTTTCCTCATGACCTTTGTCCAACAGAGTAGCCTGTTCTTGGTGGCTCAGGAGCAGCCAGGCCTTCCTAACGCCTGTATTCAGGATGTTACTTCTTTTGTGTTAGACTGGTCAAACTCATCCAAGATGAACCCAGATTCATGGGGAGGGAACAGAAGAGGAGGTTCATTTCCGGTGGGCTGATCAGCCTATGTGTATAGGGAGGGGTGGAATTGTTTGAGGCCATCTTTGGATACTAGATATCACACCCAGATTTTTATTCCAGAAGCAACGTTCTGGTAGCATTGTGGACGTAGATTGAAGAGGGCGAGACTAAAGACTTGAAGATAAATTATGAAGTCCTTGTAATAGCTTTGATAATTTTTTTTTTAAATTTTTTTTTTAATGTTTTATTTCTAGGAGAGAGAGAGAGACAGCGTGAGCAGGGGAGGGTCAGAGAGAGAGGGAGTCACAGATTGAAACAGCTCCAGGCTCTGAGCCGGCAGTCAGCACAGAGCCCGACGCAGGGCTCGAACCCACGAACCGCGAGATCATGACCTAAGTGAAAGTCGGACGCTTAACCGACTAAGCCACCCAGGCGCCCCTAGCTTTGATAATTTTTGTGGAGTTGGTCGCTTAGCCTCTCTGTTTGCTTCCGTACTGTGGAAAGACCAGAGTAATTGTCTTTTAATAATGATAACATAATAATCAGGCCAGCGTACGTTTATTGAGTACCTAAGTGCCAAGCACTGTGCTGTACTTTTCTAGATGATTTAATCCTCATAATGATCTCATGAGGTATATATATCCTTACCTATTCCTATATTGGGTAGCTTAAACAATTTGTTTTCTCATTGTTCTGGAGGCCAGAAGTCTGAGATAAGGCATTGACAGGGTTGGTTTCTTTTGAGGCCTCCCTCCTTGGCTTGCAGATGACCGTCTTCTTCCTTTGTCTGTGCAAGGTCTTTCTTTTGTGTTTATCTGTGTCCTAATCTCCTGTTCTTATAAGAACATCAGTCATATTGGATTAGGGCCCACCCTTATGACCTCGTTTTACCTTAATTACCTCTTTAAAGACCCCCATCTCCAAATACAGTCACATTCTGAGGTACACATTTTGAGAGGACACAATTTAGCCCATAGAATCAAGAAATTAGCATATACTCAGGTAGTTAATAGGTGGAAAGCCAGAGTTTGACCTGCATCTGATTTTACACTTCTTTATTAACTATTTCTTATACTATTGCCCATAACTGTGTTCAGCTCTTGTCCCAAGAGAAAAATAGCAAGTTAGAGGAAGATACCAAACCTGCTTAGCTTTGCATTTAGGATCTATCTATTTATAACTTGAGCAGAGATTAAATTCCAGTTACTTGTTCTGTTTCCTTCACCTATAGCTCTATCATAGTGATCTTTTTAGAAGGACATTGAAAGGTGGCATATCCTGACAGAATCATAAATGAGAGTGATGATAATGATCACTAACACTTTATGAATGTGTACAGTGTGCCAGGTAGAATGCTAAGTCCTTATATGCATTATTTAATTCTCACATTGATTCTATTAGAAAGGTACTATTATGTTTCCTATTTTACATATGGGGAAATTGAGGAGAGTAGTGTGTTAACCCATCTAAATCTACCCTACTAACGGAAAGTGGCAGGTCACACTGAGCACTGAGGAAATCTGAATTTAAAACCTGTGCTTTTAGCTATTATGTTTCCATATTGACTCTGAGAACCTGGTGAAGAATAAATCTAAACCATTCCCACAAAAATAATCTAAGTCAGAGAAGACTCATTAAGCTATCATTTTTCTTTTTTTCTTTTTTTTTTTTAAATTTTTAATGTTTTATTTATTTCTAGGAGAGAGAGACAGAGACAGCATGAGCAGGGGAGGGTCAGAGAGAGAGGGAGTCACAGATTGAAACAGGCTCCAGGCTCTGAGCCGGCAGTCAGCACAGAGCCCGACGCGGGGCTCGAACCCACGAACCGCGAGATCATGACCTAAGCGAAAGTCGGACGCTTAACCGACTAAGCCACCCAGGCGCCCCAAGCTATCATTTTTCTAAAAGGTTTCTGTTGCAACCATCAAGATATTTATTGCTACATATCAAAATAAAATACTGATACTGCTGGTTTTTGATTTATTAATTTTAGAAATCACATTGTAAGTTGTTGTTATCTGAGATAAAAAACATCGGTCTGTTTCTTCCTCCCTGTCCTTTACTGCAAATTCCTGTAGTCAAAGAATAATTTTTGTTAAAACAGTATTTTTTATTATTATATTATGTTTTATATAATTGTTATCCACTGCAAATCCAAAAAGTATACAGTGATTATATTTACTTCTTTGTATAACTTTTTGTTTTTCCTGAAGTTGATAATTTTTTTTGTTCATTTTATTTGCATTATTTTCAGTGTACCTGCTTTTCTTTGCTGTCAGAGCATTCATGGCCTATAAATAGTTTTTCATACTCAAGTGGATATACTTTCTAGACCTTTCTGGAGACTTCCTGTTCTAGTATAGACAAGTTTTTCATTAGGCCTTATAACTGTGTTGTTATTCTGGGAGTTTTCTTTGCTTCTTTTTTTTTTTTTTTCAATGTTTATTTATTTTTGAGAGAGAGACACACACAGATAGAGATGGAGCATGAGTAGGGGAGGGGCAGAGAGTGAGGGAGTCACAGAATCCAAAACAGTTTCCAGGCTCTGAGCTGTTAGCACAGAGCCCACTGCAGGGCTTGAACCTACCTGCGAACCGTGAGATCATGACCTGATCTGACCTGAAGTTGGATGCTTAACTGACTGAGCCACCCAGGCGACCCTCTTTGCTTATTTTGTATATTGGAACCTGTCTTTCCTGGGTCCCATATCTTATTTTACTTCCTTGTTCTGGTTTCTGTTGCTTTCTTCTTTCTTTTTATTTTTTATTTTAGAGAACGAGAATGTGTGAGCAGGGTAGAAGGGCAGAGGGGCAGAAAGAGAGAGAGAGTCTTTTTTTTTAAGTTTATTTATTTATTTTGAGAGAGAGAGAGCAAGCAGGGGAGGGGCAGAGAGAGTAAGAAGGCGAGAGAGAGAGAGAGAGAGAGAGAGAGAGAGAGAAAGACACCCAAGCAGACTCTATGCTGTCAGCACAGAGCCTGATATGAGGTTCAATTTCATGAACCATGAGATCATGACCTGAGCTAAAGCCAAGAGTCAGATGCTCAACTGGCTGAGCTATCCAGGCACCCCCGGTTTCTATTGCCTTCTAAGAGAGGGTACATGGAGATACATTTATTAAGTCCTTACTAATCTGAAAATGTCTTTTCTTCTTCTCTCACTCTGGATTTACAACGTGGCTATATAGAACTTAGGTTGCAAATCATTTTCCATTGAAGGCATGCTCCACTGTCTTCTTAGCTTCCAGGGTCATTTTTGAGAAGTCTAATGCCATTTAAAACCCTGTTCCTTGGGGTACCTGGGTGGCTCTGTCGGTTGAGTATCTGACTTCAGCTCAGGTCATGATCTCACGGCTTGTGAATTCAAGCCCCACATGGGACTCTATGTTGACAGCTCAGAGCCTGGAGCCTGCTTCAGATTCTGTGTCTCCCTCTCTGTCCCTCCCCTTCTTGTGCTCTGTCTCTCTCTCTCTCAAAATAAATAAACCTTAGGGGCGCCTGGGTGGCTCAGTTGGTTAGGCGCCCGACTTTAGCTCAGGTCATGGTCTCACAGTCCATGGGTTTGAGCCCCATGTTGGGCTCTGTGTTGACAGCTCAGAGCCTGGAGCCTGCTTTGGATTCCGGTTTTCCCTCTTTCTCTGACCCTTCCCTGCTCATACTCTGTCTCTGTCTCTCAAAAATAAATAAACATTAAGGACATTTAAACAATATTTGTCCATTAAATATTAAAAAAATAAACGTTAAAAAATTGAAAAAAATCCTGTTCCTTTATTTGTGATTTATGTATCTGGACACTTCTAGTTCTTCTGTGTGTCCCTGGTATGCTAAAACATGGCATTGGTCTTTTTTCATTCATTGTGCTTTCAACTGGAGACTCATGTCCTTCAGTTCCAGGAAATTTTTCTTAAATTATTTCTTCTATAATCTTCTCTTCCTCTGCTTTCTTATTTGGGTATTGAATTCACTTGAGTCCCTAAGTCTTTTACCCTTACATTATCCCAATTATTTTCCATAATTTTGCCTTTTTATTACTTCGAACCTATTAACTTTTTAATATTGACCATCATTTTTATTTCTAAGGGCTCTTTTTGTTTTTCATAATATCCTGTTTTCTAAAAAGTTGATGGATGCAATATTTTCACTTAACTCTCTTGGGATATTATAGTTTTTATATGAAGCTTTCTTCTGTTCCTGGCATCATCTATTTCTTCTTGGTTTAATTTTTTTTTCTTGGTTTCTCTTGGTCTCTGTCTTTCCTGAACTGTCTGGATGCTTAGTTATCACTTCATATTTTAGGGTAAGGCACAAAACTTAGCCCTGTGAACATAGGTAGAGCTTATCAGGTGGAGACCTTCATTGTTGGGCTTTTGGTGGGGATCTTTCAGTCTTGTTAGGGGAATCCCAGATGTCACTAAACTATGGTTTTCTCTTCCTGAGGTAGTGCAGTTTTTTATGAGAAGAATCCTTCATCTTCTGCCTAGGAGTCACATGCTTTGCCTGCATTTTGGGAGCAGAGTCAAGGAGCAAGATTGGGGTTCCCATTTCTCAGGATGCGCTCTTACCGAGTCTCCCCGTTTTCAGACCTTACCTCACTCCTGTGGGCTACTCTGCCAGTTGTACAGGAAGCTAGCGCCTCCCCAGGGCAGATTTCCCAGGGATTAAGCTTCCCTTTTCCTGCCTCTGGCTATTGGGGCGGAGGAGGTTTTCAGCCCTCATCTCTACCCTGGCCCATCCCTCCATCTCAGCCTGAATTCTTCAGAGCTTCTGTGGGACAAATCAGTTTGTTTTTCATTTGTAACACCCCCCCCCCCTTGCTCTGCTAAGATAGTTACCATCCCTCCATCTGCTTTCCATCTCTTAAAAATAAATAGAACAAATGCCAATAAGCACATGCAAATCTGCTGCACATCACTAATCATTAGGGAAATGCAAATAAAAACCACAATGAGATATCACTTCACACCAAGAAGGATGGCTATTTATCAAAAAAACAAAAACAACAAGTTTGGGGGTGGATGTGGAGAAATTGGAACACTTTCACACTGCTGGATGTACAGTGGTGCAGCTGCTATAGAAAACAGTCCAACAGTTCCTCTAAAAGTTAAACATAGAATCACGATTTAGTTCAGCTATCCCACTTCTGAGCATATACACAACAGTTTTGGAAGCAGGGACTCGAATAAATATCTGTACACCAATATTCATGGCAAAGTTATTCATAACAGCCAAAAAGTGGACACAACCAGATCATGTATCAATGAATGGATAAACAAAGTGTGGTATATCCATACAATAGAGTATTATTCAGCCTCAAAAAGGAATGAAATTCTGTCAATTACACCTCAATAAAGATGAAAATAAAATATAATCTGATTTAGTATGGGGAGAAGGGAATAAAATTCTGATACATGCTACAACGTGGATGAATCTTAAATACATGTTAAGTGCAGTAACTTAGACACAACAGGGCAAATATTGATTCTATTTATATTATGTATCTAGAGTAGTCAGATTCATAGAGACAAAAAATTGAGTAGTGTTACCATGGCAGAGGGGAGGAGGGAATAGGGAGTTGTTTAATTGGTACAGAGTTTCAGTTTGAGAAGATGAAAACGTCCTGGAGATGGGTAGTGGGGACGGTTGCATAACGGTGTGAATGTTAACGTCATTGAACTCTATTCTTAAATAGGATTAAAATGGTAAGTTTTATGTTATGTGTATTTTACCACAATAAAAAAAAAAAAGAGGAGAAAATAATAGAAATCACTTGCCTACTTTGGTTTCATTTCTTATTGATTGATTGATTGATTGATTGTCTGTGTGAGCTGTTAAAAAGAAAACAGCAGATCCAAAATGGAGTCACTTATGTTAAGTCCCATGTCAGCAAACCAGATTTAATACCTAACCTAATTGCAATTTCAACCCCTCCAGGAATGTAACAGTCAACATGGAATTTCCTGATCAGCACTAGAAAATTTACTGATAAGCTCCTTTCATTCCCCTTAGGAGGGCGACCTTGCCTAAAACAATGCATTCTTTGCTAATAATTTTTTTTCTTCTCCCTCTTTGCCTTTAAAAAAACCTTTCCTTTTCTGTAGCTCAGTAGAATTTCTTTCTGTTTGCTAGATGGGCTGCTGCCTGATTCATGAATCATTCAAGAAAGAGATTTGATCTTTTAAATTACTCAGTTGAATTTTTGTTGTTTAACAGGACATATTCCTTTTTAGTCTCTTTTTTTTAAGTTTATTTATTTTGAGAGAGACAGAGATGGTGTGAGTAGGGGAGGGGCAGGAGAGAGTGAGAATCCTAAGCAGGCTCTGCACTGTCAGTGTAGAGCCTCAAGCGGGGCTTGAATCAACGAAACCTTGTGACCATGATCTGAGTCGAAACCAAGAATTGGGCTCTTAACCAACTGAGCTACCCAGGAGCTCCTCCTTTTCAATTTCCCTACTGTCATTTTAGTGGAGTCTCAGGAAAAAGAGACAATAAATGTGTGTGGTCATTCCACCATGTATAACTAATTTCCCTCAAGTATTTTTCTCAGTGTTTGGTGCATGGATGACACTGTGCTAGAGAATATAAATATGATTGGTTTCCATGTCAGAAAAGAAAAAAGTTGCAGGCACAATACTCCTTGTAAACGTGCATGCTTTCAAATACAGTTTTGGCTCTGAGGTCACTAAAAGAGGAAGAAAATGGATTTGCAGCAATATTTAATATATTTGCTGTCATTTTGGACTATAGCCCTAAGTTGCCATAGCAACAGACCAGAGCAGGAACTTCATTAGAGGAGGAACTCCTTGGATTTTAACCATGTTATTCAATCAGGCATGAATGATGAGGTAGACCATCACATGGCACCCATAAGATCTTTTACTTTGATAAGCTGCATAATTAGCTAAATCTAATAAGTCTTTCGAACAAGCAAAACAACAACCTAAAACCTTGCTTTTTTGTATCTTTGTTCCAGAGTCATCAGTAGTCAAAAGACCTCGCTGGAATTTTTTTGGTGGAACTATCCAAAGTATTGCTAGCAATAACATCTGAGCATCTCATTCACCAGCAAATGGCAGGAAGGGACACCAAAAGATTAATGATGGGTAACAGCTTACTGTTACTGGCATTTTGAAAGAAGATGCCTGACATAAGCGAGGCCGTGAAAATAAAGACATAATAGTCAAGTTTTAGGTCTTTGTCACAAGTGAATAGGGAGCTATTTCTTGGAGGGAAGAAGGGCAACTTCTTACACACACACACACACCACACTTGGAAAAACTTCAGTAGCAATTTTAGTGCAACATGTAGTGAGTCCATATCGCTAAGGGAATTCCGAATAAAATGTGACCAGAATCAGGCAGGGGTGGCGTGGTGGTAATCACCACCAGGGACGGACTCCAGGAGGGCAAGAGCTTTAAGTAGAGCTTTGGAAAAAGAAAGAGTCGCTCTTGAGGAAGGCAGAGGAATTTCTGATTCATTAAGGTCTTACCATCACTTCAAATACTGAGTTTGTCTGCCTGTGATTCAGTCGGACTCATTTCTAACATTTCCCCCTTACCACCCTTCCAGGAGGCATCAGAGAGAGCCATCCATTGGAATCATATCCTGGTGAACTTACTCCGGCAAGTTATTTTCAAGACTTTTTACCAACGCTGGAAATCAATTGTTGACTCATTTTCTTCTCCTGAAGGGTACCTTGAGTTTAACCCTCCTATTTCCATTAGTGGTCTTTTTTACTGCAAATATTCTTTCATTGTGTTGTTCTCCACTGGATACAATTGTAGTATCGTGAAACATCTAAATGAGATAAATATCTTCCTTTCTCTGATTTTTTTTTTTTTTTTTGGTGGGAAGGAGGGCAGTTACTAATTCTAAAGCTGTGAGCTGGTACTGTGTGGTTTGTAAGAAGGGCCAAATGTAGCCCCTTCATGCTCTTAGGGGACAATTATAGGAGAAATGACAGAAGACGTAACCGGTGATTAACTACCAAATGAGTGATAGATACCAGGTGGTCCTCACCTGAGCTTCTCAGTCCCACAGGGTAATGAGGGAACCTAGGGAGGGGTGTCTCTGAGCTATTTTCAGTACTTCAAAAAGACTAACCAAAAAAGCTCGTGTTTACCAGAGATTAGATGCAAAGGCATCTAAACTAAGCATCAGGTTTCTTTGCTTTGGACTAGAATTATACCAACTCAGTATAGAAACATCAGTTACCCCATGCTGACGGGAAGCTCGGATTCGAAGTTACTCTTGTCTTTGATTAACAAAACCTGAGAAAACAAATTATTACTTGATAAGTGTGTTCTGATTAATAGACAAAAATATTTCAAAGCATGGGACTTGCGAAAGGAGGATAATGTTTGCTTTGGGTGAGAATTGATGAGATAGACAAGAAGTGACTAGGGGAAGTTTAATGTGGATAGAGAGGGCAGGAAGGGAGGGTCACTTAAACAGGGCTGTAGAAGATGTGTAGGAGTCATCTGCGCTGTGGTTCCCTAAGTGTGGTCTGCACCCACAGCATCAGCACCACTTGGAAATTTCTTGGGCTTCACCTGCTGACTCAGAAACTGGGGATGAGGCCCCTGGTCTAACGACTCCTTCAGGTGATTCTGACGTATGCTGCTGTTTGAGAACCACAGATCTATATCATCCTTTCCCAAAGTTGAAGGATCAGTGGAACAGGAGATGATTCTAGGAGATACATGTTCAGCCTTAAAACAAAATGAATGACTATTGAGAGAGTACCTTCCTTTTCCAGTCTCTTTTGCCTTTTGATAACATCACAGAAAAAGACTCAGTTTGGTCCTAGTAGGTCTTTAGTTTTTTGTTTTTTTAAAGTAAGCTTAGTGTCCAATGTGAGGCTTGAGCTCATGACTCTGAGATCAAGAGTTGCATGCTGTACCAAATGAATGAGCCAGGCACCGCCTAGTAGGTCTTTAAAAAGAAACATTCAAGTATCTTTTTTAAAATAAGAGAACAAGTTTCATTCAGGTTCAGAGTCTTGGCAGGTGTTGGAATTTGAGTGTAATAACTTGTTTTTCCTCCTTACACATTTATCTATCTATCTATCATCTATTTATTATTTATGTAATCTCTACAGCTATTGTGGGACTCAAACTCATGATCCCGGGATCAAGTGTCACATGGTCTTCTGACTGAGCCATGCAGGTTCCCCTAAAGATTTTATTTTTAAGTAATCTCTATACTGAATGTGGCACTGGAACTTACAACCTAGAGATCAAGAGTTGCATGTGCTACTGACTGAGCCAGCCTGGTGCCCCACTATGCTGTACTTTGTATCCCCATGTCTTATTCCATAACTAGAAGTTTGTACCTCCTAATCTCCTTCACCTGTTTTGCCCATACCCCTCACCACCTCCCCTCTGGGATCCAGCAGTGTGTTCTCTGTATTTATGAGTGTGTTTCTGTCTTGTTTGTGTATTTGTTTTATATTCCACATGTAAGTGAAATCATATGGTATTTGTCTTTGTCTGACTAATTTCACTTAGCATAACACCCTCTAGGTCTACCCATGTTGTTGCAAATGGCAAGATTTTATTCTTTTTTATGACTGACTAACATTCCATTGGGTAGAGATATATTTGTATCTATATATCTGTATCTGTATCTATCTGTCTATCTATCTATCTATCTATCTATCTATCAATCTATATCTCACATATATATATCTCATATATATATATGTATATATACACATCTTCTTTATCCATTTGTCTATTGATGGATGCTTAGGTTGCTTCCATACCATGGCTATTTTAATAATGTTGCAGTGAACATAGGGGTGCATATAACTTTTCAAACCAGTGTTTTCATTTTCTCTGGGTACATACCCAGAATTGGAATTACTGGATAAAATGGCATTTCTATTTTAGTTTTTTTGAGGAACTTCCATACTGCACCAGCTTACATTCCCACCCACAGCACATGAAGTTTCCCTTTTATCCACATCCTCACTAACACTTGTTATTTTTGTCTTTAAAAGAAAAAATTTTTAAGTTTATTTCTTTTCAGAGAGGACGGGAGGGGCAGAGAGAGAGGAAGAGAGAATCCTAAGCAGGCTCCATGCAGTCAGTACAAACTCCAGTGTAGGGCTCTATCTCACAAACTGTGAGATCATGACTTGAGCCAAAATCAAGAATTGGACACTTAAACAACTGAGCCATCCAGGCTCCCTATTTTTTTAGTCTTTTTGATACTAGCCATTTTGACAGGTATGGGGTGATATCTCCGAAATATTCTTCATGAAAATGGGTGCCTGGGTGGCTCAGTTGGTTGAGCACCCAACTCTTGACTTTGGTTCAGGTCATGACTCACGGTTTGTGAGTTCAAGCCCCACATTGGGCTCTGCCCTGGCAGCACAGAAACTGCTTGGGATTATATCTCCTTCTCTCTCTGCCCCTCCCCCATTTGCTGTCTCTCTCTCTCAAGATCAATAAAAATAAACTTTAAAAAATTAAAATATTCTTCATGAAAGCTTTTTAATATGAAACTCTGATTCAGTTTATTCTTTTTAAAATGTCTATTTATTTTTGAGAGAGAGAGTGAGAGAGAGAGAGAGAGACTTAGTGGGGGGAGGGGTGCAGACAGAGAGGGAGGGAGAGTCCCAAGCAGGCTCTGTGCTATCAATGTGGAAGCTGATGTGGGGCTTGGTCTCACAAACCATGACATCATGACCTGAGCCAGAATCAAGAGCTGGACGCTTAACTGACTGTGCTGCCCAGGCACCCCCAAAACTGTGATTCAGTTGAAAGAAAAAAGATAACAGTACTGGAGGTATGTGGAGATGGAAAACATAATGGCATTATATGTAGTATCAAAATTTGTGAAATATATTCAGGACAATTTGTGTGTGTGTGTGTGTTTGTGTTTGGTGTTGGTGCTTGGATGGATGGGTTTGTATTTGTCGTTGCTCATAAGTTGTTTTTTGGAGAATAGGCCACAAATAAACACATGCACCCCGTTGGAGCAAGTACAATGGAAAAAGTATCCAAGTAACAAAGGGTATTCCAGCCTACAACCTATGACCATTTGTGGGAGCAATACAAAATTCTGCACAGCAAAGGGACCCACTCAGTACTTTGGAGTTCACTGTACCAGGATTTTGTGATACTTCATCTTCCTAAGTACAGGGTTACTGAGATATAATGAGAGTCAGAACATAGGGTTTGTAATCTCCTGAGCAAAATGAGAAAACAGTTCTAGAATAGGTGACAATTAACAGCATGTTTTCACCCATACCAGGTTTATGGAGATGCCTTTTTATCACTTCATTTTGAGTCAGGAAATGCCACAATTAATTGATTTATGTACAAATATAGATGTGTTCCAGCATGCTGTGGGCAGGGTTATTCAGGGGGAAATTATACTGCATTCATTTTCCTCACAAGATTTTAATTACAGGTAAAATCTGATAAAAAAACAAAACAAAACAATATAAAGGGCATCCTTTTGGGGCACCTGGCT
The DNA here is from genome assembly GCF_003009895.1 of Hyaena hyaena. NCBI lineage: Eukaryota > Metazoa > Chordata > Mammalia > Carnivora > Hyaenidae > Hyaena > Hyaena hyaena. The sequence continues at coordinate 3,943,488 of NW_024080688.1, forward strand.
GACTCAGTCGGTAGAGTGTGTGGGCTCTTGATCTTGGGGTCATGAGTTTGGGCCCCATGTTGTGTGTAGAGATTACTTAAAAAGAAGATAAAGGGCATCCTCTATGACATTGCTTCTCTAACTTTTAAAAAATTTTAATACATGAAACATATTTTATAGCTTGACCTAGTGTGTATATAAGCACACACGCACACATATCCACACATACACTTTCTAACACCTAAACAAAGATTTAATGAAATCATACTCATAGCAAAGGGCACATTCTGTGAGTTTTTAATATTCTATTCTATCTCATTAAAAAGTGATTTCCCAGCCTGCTAATGATCTCTTCCCCACTCTCCTTCCCCGGGGAAACTGATTCAACAGGTTTGGGATGGGACTTGGAAATCTACAGGTTTTGATATATGAACCAGATGGTTCTGATGCAGGTGGAACTTGGTCACGCTGTGAGAAACTCAACTTTAAAGGGAAACGAGTAGAATCCTGAGATGTTGGTATATGAAACATGAGTCTTGTGGTCCAAATTTGGAAGCACCTCCATCACCTACTAGGTAAAGCTCAAATGCTGAATGATATTCAAGGCCCTTCATTGGCTAGTCCATACTGAAGTTTTCAGATATTTCTCCAGCTGCAGTCTCTTTGCCTTTCCTCACTTCTTTTTCAAACAAACAATCAGCATTAAACTGTTCATCATTTATACACCAAATGCTTTTATGTGAACTTCCATTTCTTGCACTTTGGAGGTACTACCTTGATGGATCCTCCTGCTGGAAACAGCTAAGAGCACTGGATAACACATAAAGCCACTTAAAAAAGTGTTCAGGGGCAACTGGGTGGCTCAGTTGGTTAAGCGTCCAATTTTGGCTCAGGTCATGATTTCATAGTTCATGGGTTGGAGCTCCACATCAGCCTCTATGCTGACGGCTCAGAGCCTGGAGCCTGCTTAGGATTCTGTATCTCCCTCTTTTTCTGCCCCTCCCCACTTGCACTCTCTCCCTATCTCTCTCAAATAAATATGAAAAAAAATTTTTAAATGTGTTCATAATTCAGCAAGTTATTAAGGAATCCTCAAAGGTCAAACACTAAGAAAGTAGATTTCCAAGGCTGCTTTTTGCCTCATAGATACATGCTGAACTAGGTGATTTTTGAGCTTTTGTTTTTCATAGCTTTAGTCACAGAAGAGAGGAGATGAAACCTAGAACCTGCCCAAATTAAAGATCTAATAGGAACCCTCCTATATAGTCAGGACCTCAAATGACCATACCTTAGTGTTAAGGTGATTTAGTACAAGGGTAATTTGGAAACAAAACTGTCATTGGAGGGAAAAACAATGGGACTTGAACAATGGGACTGGGTGGAGAGTTAAAAAAAAAAATTCTTCCCTGACAATTTGTAACCACAAGTCAACCCTTTGGAGGATCTGTAACACCAATTCACACGACCCAAGTGATGCTAGATTGGCAGTGTCCCTGAAGTGCCTACCAGAACCCAATGCACACCCCCTTAGAGGAACTCACCTTTTCCAGGCCTCAAGGAATTCTTCATGATAAATTTCTAAGAGATTTCAGCTCCTACTCAAAAATGATAAAATACGTTAAGGAAATCAAGGAAACGTGAGTACTGAGCCAGAAGAAACAACAGACAGCAGAATCAGACCCACGAAGGATGCAGATAGTGGAATTATCAGTCACAGAAAGAAGTATTTTAATATGTTTAAGGAAATAAAATTATGCATAAAGAACCAGACTATAAAACTGACAGGGTACATTTGAAAAACATTTTCAGAGATGAAAAATTAGGGATTCAACAATTAATTAGTCAGACCGAAGAAAGAATCAGCAACTAAGAGGAGAGCTCTGAAAAATATATTCAGAACACAACACAGAGAGGCAAAGGATAGCAAATATGAAAGAGACATCAAGAGATCTGGAAGACAGACTGAAACAACTTAATACATGAATAACTGGTATTCCACAAGAAAAGAGAAACATACAGAGACATGATACAGAGACAATATTTAAGCAGATAATAGCTAAGGATGTTTCAGTATTGGCAGAAGCCACCTGTCCATGCATTCAGGAAGCTCAGTGAATCTCAAGTGAGGCAAAAAGAAACCCAGTGTACACTCATCTTGATGAGCACTGAGTAATGTATAGAATTGTTGAATCATTGCATTGTACATCTGAAACTAATATAACAATGCATATTAATTATACTCTCTACAAAACATAAAGTGGGAAAAAAGCTAAGAAGAAATCTGTACTTGCACACATCATGAATGACACTGTAGATCGCCAAAGCAGAGAAGATCTTAGAGCAATCGGAGGGAAGACAGATTACATTGAAAGAATGGCAATTATCCTGACAGTTGTCCTCTCAACAGTAATCATAGAAGCCACTGAAATATCTTAAGTGTGTTGAGAAAATAACTGTAAACCTAGGATTATATCTGCAGCAAAAATATTTTTTAAAGGAGGAGGAAATAAAGACATCTGTAGATAAAATCTGAGAGAATTCATCACCCGCAGACTCTTACCAAAGGAAAATTTAAAAAAAATTTTTTTCTTTCAATGTTTATTTATTTTTGAGAGACAGAACACGAGTGGGGGAGGGGCAGAGAGAGAGAGGGAGACACAGAATCTGAAGCAAGCTCAGGGCTCTGAGCTGTCAACATAGAGCCTGAAGCTTAAACCTACAAACTGTGAGATCATGACCTGAGCCGAAGTCAGACGCTAACCAACTGAGCCAACCCAGATGCCCAAGGAAATTCTAAAGAATATACTTTAGGCAGAAGGAAGGTCTGAGACGTGAGAAGGAATGAAGAGCGAAGAAAGTGCTAAATAGGTGGATGAATAAAAAAAAATTTGATTCTATAACAATGCGTTTGTTGTAAGGTTAAAAACAAACAAAAATGAAATGTATGATACAAGTGGTACAAAATTTGAGAGAGGAGGTGACAGACATTGAAGAGTTACAATCCTTATTTTTTTGCAGGGAGAGGAGGACTAAGATACTGATCAGTTTTGGGTTTTGACAGGCATCCGTGTTAACATTTCTAAGGTAGTCACTTAAAGAAGAGAAGTGGAATGATCTCTACCTCTTCCCTGTACAATCTGTACTAGTGGATTCCTCTGTCCTACTTGGCTCTATACTTCTGAGTGGCGTTATAGGTGGGGAGCAGTGGGGATGATCTGCCCATGAGGGTAGGAGTATTTTATCACTGGCATTATTTGGAATTCCCGTCACACACACAGCATTATTTGGAAATGCCAGTACATGATAGTAACAGCGCATACCAACTGTAGTGGGTTTTATTATTGTATTGAAATTCTTCACTTCCCTAACCCCATGCCACTGTTCCTAGATTTTCATTGATAATTTCCGCAAGCAGTGATTATTCATTTTTTTTTTTTTCTGAGAGAGAGAGAGACAGCGTGAGCAGGGGAGGGTCAGAGAGAGAGGGAGATACAGAATCTGAAACAGGCTCCAGGCTCTGAGCTGGCAGTCAGCACAGAGTCCAACATGGGGCTCGAACCCACGAACCGTGAGATCATGACCTGAGCCGAAGTTGGATGCTTAACCGACTGAGCCACCCAGGCGCCCCAGTGATTACTCACTTGGCAGATCTTTGGCTTTTGTTGCTTCTCCGTCTCCTTCTCCTCCTTCTTCTCCTTCTCCTTCTTTTTAAATAAGCTCTATGCCCAACGTGAAGCTTGAACCCATGACCCTGAGGTCAAGAGTCCAAAGCTCTACTGACTCAGCCAGCCAGGTGCCCCTGTTCATTTTTCTTTAAATCATTTCCTTGATCAACTACATACCTTAGGGCGGTGGTTCTAAAGTGTGGTCTACAGACCCCTAGAAGTCCCCAAGACCTTGTCGGAGGGTCCTCAAGGTCAAAATTATTTATCAATCTAAAAGTATTAGATGAATACTAAGATCATTATTTGCCATTTCACCATGTTGACATTTGCACTAATGTTGTAAAAACCAACGGCAGCTAAACTTGCCGGCACCTTAGCAGAGACAAGGCCGTGGCACCAAAGTTTACTAGGGTTACTTGTGTTGCATACCAAAGTACGGTGATTGTCTCAGGGAGCGTATTTGTACTGAGTCGTGAGCAGAACTAGCTGCCTTTTTCTAAAAAACAGCATTTTTCTTTGAAAGAATGGGTGACAGAAGACTGTAGGGAAGATTTGTACTTCATAGGAAAACTGTGCGTGGTCTGTAGCAGATGCCTAGCTGAGAAAGATTCTATGGAGCTATTTTACAGCCCTGTAAGTTGTAGATAATTGATAGCAATGCAAAAGAATTCTTGTCTATAGATATGCAAATGAATCCGCCTCCTGAGGGACATCCTTTCCCCTCTATGAAAAAGCCAGTTTTGTGCCATTTGCACATTCATTTCAACATGCTTTTATTCATTATAAATTTGTGCTTCTTTGACTTTTTTGAACTGGTTAAAACATCTGTCTGGTTCTCTCATTATGAGTTAAATGAAATCTTTAATATGTGTTCATTTTATATTTGTAGAAGTATGATTTTTACCTTTTTAAAAAATCTTTTAACAAAAACTATAGTTACTCCAGCTTAGGTATGTGGTAGAAAATTTCTCAAAAAGAATTGAAATGAGCCTATGAAGGAAAACACCTATCGTATTTGTTACCAAAGATTAAAATCAAGCCTTTAAGTGAGAATTAGAATATCTGTCACTGTGAACTTGACAGCTTCCCAATAAAGACTTATCTCATGAGATTAGTAGTGATGTTAATGAATATGATCTTGTATAGTGAAATATGACAATATTTGGAAAATCTGTGTAACTCAGCCAATATTTTCCAAATGACCAATACATGATGTTAAAAAATAATGCATAAGTTTGGGGCACCTGGGTGGCTGAATAGGTTAACTGTCTGACTTTGGCTCAGGTCATGATCCAATGGTTTGTGAGTTTGAGCCCCACATTGAGCTCTTTGCTCTCAGATCAGTCCTCGTCTTTCTGCCTCTCCCTCACTTTCATTCTCTCTTTCTCTCTGTTTCAAAAGTAAATAAACATTCAAAAAATAATGCATAAGTTTTAAAATATCCACTCAAAGTACATGATAGGCCAAGAGATTGTAATGTTACAGAGTGTGAAAATTTCATTGATGCGGTTTCAGATTCTACCTGCAGCTGTTCTTTAAGAAAGTATCACTTGCTGAGTATTGAGGTAGTAATAAGGAAGAAAATCCACAATTATCTAAACAGTCTATTTAAATATTCCTCTTTTCTGACTATTTTCCTGTATGAGACTGTATTTTCTTCATATGCTTTAGTTCAAACAGTATATCACAGTAGATTGAGTGCAGAAGCAGATTTGAGAACGTAGCTGTCCTCTATCAAGCCAGACATTAAAAATATTTGCATAAATGTAAACAATGCCACTCTTCTCATTAAGTGTTTTTGTTTTGGAAAATAGTTCTATTTCATTAAAAATTTTTTTTCAATGTTTATTTATTTTTGAGAGACAGAGAGAGACAGAGCGTGAGCAGGGGAGAGGCAGAAAGAGAGGGAGACAACAGAATCTGAAGCAGACTCCAGGCTCTGAGCTGTCAGCACAGAGCCCAATATGGGGCTTGAACCCATGAACCACGAGATCATGACTTGAGCCAAAGTCAGATGCTTAACCAACAGAGCCACCCAGGCGCCCCCTCTCTCTTTCTCTCTCTTTTTAAATGTTTATTTATTTATTTTTGAGGGAGGTAGGGGCAGAGAGGGAGAGAGAGTCGGAGAATCCCAAGCAGGCTCAGCATGGAGCCCCGTGTGGGGCTTGAATTCATGAACCATAAGATTGTAACCTGAGCTGAAACCAAGAATCTGATACTTAACTGATTGAGCCACCTGGGAGGTGTCCTGGAAAATAGTTACATTTCATAAAAATATATAATTAATGTTAACAAGTAATGAGTTTAGTATTATTATTTTTTCAAATGTTTTTTATTTCTGAGAGAGAAAGAGAGAGAAAGAGAGAGAGAGACAGTGTGAGCCGGTGGGGGGAGGGGGGTGTCAGAGATAGAGGGAGACACAGAATCCAAAACAGTCTCCAGTCTCTAAGCTGGCGGTCAGCACAGAGCCCAACGTGGGGCTCGAACCCATGAACCGTGAGATCATGACCTGAGCCGAAGTCAGACGCTCAACCGACTAAGCCACCCAGACGCCCCTATTATTATTATTTTAAAAGAAACTAATAAATAGTTTTAAAAACCCATATAAATGAAAGCTCTTTGGGAATCCTCAATAAGTTTTAAGTGCAGAAAAGTCTCCTAAAACAAAATGTTTGAGAACTACTGCCTTAAAGAAGATTGTTAAATTTGAACTGGTTAAATGGTCAGTTTGTGTCAAAAGACGGTGGGATATGGAAAGAAGTGGGACTATGGATTGAGGTGAAGTTGGATTTTCTCTTGCATTGTACACAAGTCTCCTGGGGAGTAATTGGTTTAGTTCTGGCTTTGCCATTAATAAGAGTAGCAATTATTTGGGGGGCACATATTATATGCTGAATACATGGATTACTTCTTTTCTTAAGTTTTATTTTATCTTATTTTGAGAGAAAGAGAGAGTGGGGGAGGGGCAGATGGAAAGAGGGAGAGAGAATCCCAAGCAGGCTCCACCCCGTCAGCATGGAGCCCGATGTGGGGCTCTATCTCACAAACCCCAAGATCATGACCGGAGCTGAAACCAAGAGTCAACCTACTGAGCCACCCAGGTGCCCGTTTACTTCATTTATTCTTACAACAATTTTAAAAGGTAGGCCTTTTATTATTATCAGCATATTTATTATTCTTAACTGAACCCAGGTTCAGTGAGGTTAACTGACTTGCCTGGACTCTAATAGCCAGGATGCAAACCCCATTCAGTCTGGCCCTACAGCTAGTGGCCTTACCCGGGAGTCCACGTCAACTTCTGATTCTCAGTGACCATGGCCAAGTCTCCTAAGCTTCCTGGGTCTCAGTTTTCCCATCTATAAAATAGATGAGATTGGACAGAGCTTTACCTAGCTTACAGGCTAGGTCCTTAACCCTGTGTAAGACACATAGCACATTCTCTTGTCTTCAGGAGTCTCCCAGGCTTGGTGATCCCTGACATCTGGTCCAGTTGTCTGATTCTGTAATTTTCAGAGCTCATATTCTTTGTGTCATCACCATCAGTCCTGGGGTTTGAATGGCTTTGTGGTTGGAAGTGAAGAAGCCCAAGCAGAGGATGAAGAGGCTGCCAGCTCATTAGTGTGGAGAGGCAAGATATTAATCCAGTAGTTAATTCATCTTGCCACTGAATCCTGGAGGCCTGAAACCAGAAACTCAAGCATGAACCTTCCACTGCCAGAGGATTTTATCCTCCCAACCCTCCCCCCTACCCCAATTCAGGAATTGCTTTCAGCCAACATTACCTCTGCTTTCTGAGCACAAGCCAGGCTATTGTGCTGGAAATAATCTGTGTTAGTCTTACTGGAGTGGCTTCTGTTGCCATAGTTACTGTTTGGGTTCTGTGCACCTAAAATTTCAAGTATTTATCAGGCAAAGAGAGTTTGCTGATTTTTTTCTCTTTGGAAAATCGAACTGGAGAGACAGATTTTATATCCTATTAAATGTCTGTTCTGGGTGGGCACTGTCATAGCCAGCATTACGGAGTAATGGTGAACTCTCCAGTGGTGAAAAGTGGGTCTGGCCACAGCCTTGAAAAATGGAGTTATCAGCATCCTGCTGAGGACCCACAGTCACTGCCCGATGATGGATGGAAAAGCAGATTGTCATTGCTGATTGCACAGCTCAGGAAATTGCACAAGACAGCTGGTTATTTATGACAGAGCAACACGGAGCTCCTTAGTAGGGTTTCACAGTTGCAACCACTCTAAATGGTCGCTTGCTACCCAGTGCTGAGGCTGGGTGGGAAGTTTGCATGGAGATGGGAGGTGGGGTGGGCGCCGACTAGTGTGGGCAGAGAGCAAACTTGGCCCCTATGTACCCGAGAGCAAATAGAAGTGCAACATATGAAGACTCTGGTTTTGCAGCCATGATGTCTGTTTGTACTACTGCCTGTCTGCCTGTCTGGTTTGCAGACTCTGTGTCGGCCCACAGTTGAGCCCAGAAATAGTCCCCTTTGCCTGGTCGCCATGAGCCAGACTTGTCTTTATGTGGCTGTCTCCTAGGAACCCAAAGCTATGCCACATGGCTGGAAGCTGTGTTTACAAGCTTTTCATCCGTCTTCCTTAACTTGTGGTTGCTATGGTTTTCTTTGCCTGCTGGGCTTGGCCCTTTTAGGGGGACAAGCTGTCCACTCAACCAAAAGCCAGACCCACAGCTTCACCAGCATTGGCTTCTTGGCTGCCGTCCCAACCATATCTTGTTACCTGCCCATTCTGAGCCCTAAACTCTGCCCCTTGTGGGCTGACCTTGACTTTTGCCCATGCCCAGCGTGGGATCCAACACCTTACTGCCCGTCCTGAGACCTTCTGCATTTGCCTCAGTCAGGGTGCTCATTTTACTTCTCATTGGGCTGACAGTAGCTCAGAATTTACTTTGCAGAGCCCTGCCCTCCTCTATAATTACCACAATTACCTATTTATTTGCAAGGCTCATTTAAATCTGGAGACAACTCCATAGCGTAACCATCACATCCTCTGTCATGGACATCTGTTGCTGCTGGCCTGGGCATCCATTGCCCAATTTTCAGGTAATAGCATTTTGTCTTTTGGAGAATCATTCCTCCACCCCAATCTCACCTTGCTTTTTTTTTTTTTTTAATTAACTAATTAAAAAATTTTTTTTAACATTTTATTTTGTTTTTGAGAAACAGAGCATGAATGGGGGAGGGGCAGAAAGAGGGAGACACAGAAACCGAGCTGTCAGCACAGAGCCTGACACGGGGCTTGAACCATTGAACCATGAGATCATGACCTGAGCTGAAGTTGGATGCTCAACCAACTGAGCCACCCAGGCACCCCTCACCTTATGGTTTTCTAATGGGGTTTGTCTCACTCTTCTTATTCCAGGGCATGACCAGTCAGAATATTATTATCTCTCAGCTTTAGTATTGGTCTGGGGATGGACACGTGATCCAGAATTAATTCTGGAACTTTGAGAGTAAAGAAGTTTCCTGCTCTGTGTTTGTTTATGGGGCTGCATGTAATCCTGATGTGTTGGTGGGGGGTGGTGGTGGCTATCATTTAAGAAGAATGATACAATGCATAGGAGAATAGAGTTAAGAGTTCAAGAAAGAGCCTATGTCTTGGCAACATTGTTTGCATGCCTAAACTCTAGTTCAAATACTTGAATCAGAATCAACTCCCCTTTTGTTCACATGCCTGTTGAGCTGGATTTTCTATCAGTTGCAACTGAGTCTGATACATTCTCATTCATGAGGACACTGAGGCTCAGAGAAGTGAAATAACCTACTCAGAACACCCAGCCACTATGATTTGACCCCATTTCTTTTGGATTCAAAGACTATCTCTCTTCCATTATCCCACACTGACTTTGGAATAGTAATCTTAGATTTGTGGTGCCACAATATGGGAGTACTTTCCCATGGTTTTCATGGCTTACTAATTTACTGTTCTCTCACATGTGCTCTCCACACAGGACTGTTATTATTATTTTTATAAACACTGTATTATCATTCCCATTTTTCAGATGAAGGCATTGAGGATTGACTGCATGTGCACTGTAAGGTGGAGCTGCTTATTTTAAGTCTGGTTTAAGACTCATTTCATTTCGCTTCATTACTTCCTGAACATGCCACAAAAAGTAATTACCCCAGCTGGTGGTCTCTTGCCCCTTACTTTTCCCCAGGGAGCCTTGACCACTCCATACCTTGGAGGTAGTTGCCTTTGGAGGAGACCTGACATGACGGAAAGGGCATGAGGTGTGGGGGTCAAGGAGATCAAGTTTAGATCTCGTTTCCACTACTTACTGGCTCTGTAACCATGGGTGAGCTACCTTATCAGAACTCTAGTTTCCTTTTCTCTAAAACCTATGAGGCAGGCAGAATAGTGCTTACCTTGCAAGATTTTTGTGAGGATTAAATGAAATCAATGCATGTGAGCAGTAATCATAATAATATCAACAGTGAACATGAACGGAGAATTTACTATATTATTTACAATTATTATCTCTATATACCATATGAGAAAACCTAGGAACAGAGAGGTCAAGTGGTTCATCCAAGGTCACATATCTTGTGAGTGGCAGAACAATGTTCAACCCGTTCATGATGGTTAAGAGCCCTAATCATACACCTGAAACAGTGTCTAAATAACAAGAGTCTCTTTCTTCATCCCACTCCCATTTCTCTGGAAAACTCAGCATCCAGTGTTGGTATTGAAGCAGTGAAACTAGGGTGGAAGAGGGCCATATGTAGGTGGCATAGATCAGAGTGGGGCTGGAAGCAGTATGGGGGAGGTAATGATGGTCAAAGCACTCACGTGGACCAGAAACCAGAAAGACAGATAGAACCCGGATGCCAACGAAGGAGGGCCCAGCAAGACAGATGGGCTCAGGAATTAAGACCCACAGGACCAGAGAAGACAGGACCAGTGATACCTTAGTGACCCGGCGGGCTCTGTATCACAGACCCAGAGCTTTGCTGTGGTCTCTGTTAAGCTAGGTGCCTACTAAGGAGTGGTTGGCCAGGGCCCAGCAGGAGAAAGGGGTAGGATTTGGGAATATTGCAGCTTCTGGCAGGTGTCTTGACGCTGACTAAAGCTTGATGGTGATAATCTTGATTCCTTCATTCAATAGATCTTTGTAACCCAATGGAGAAAAGTCTTATTTTCATAGTAGATTCTTCCTTCTCTTAATGTCCCCTTCCCCGATCCAGAAAACCCATGTAGGTAGGGTGAGCACTGTGATCAGCTGCTTGCAGTGGGGGTGAAGGTGAGCCCCTAAGCATTAAGCTTAAAGAACAGTAGATAGGTGGTTCTGCTCCATTAACCAACCACCAGGCTCTTATTTGTCTGAGTGGGTTGGCACGGTAAGGCTGAGAACTGAATAGTTTTGGGACAATAGAGCACACTTTTTAGAGCTGAATTAAAGGGAGACAAAGAGGAGGAAGGAAAATGAAGTAGTGGCAGTGAGAAGACTGAGGAAAAAGAAGAGAAATATTTAAAGGAGTTTTATGAAGTCTTGACATATTGTGTGCAATATAAACTCTCCTGTCTTCCCAAGAATTCTTCAGTAAAGTAGACATTTCTTGTCAATATGTTGTGGCGTTTAGTCTCTTTAAGAATGCATTGAATTGCTGAGTCCCAGTTCGAGGTGGCCAGGTGATGAGCAAAAGTTGCCTACTAGCATCTTGACATTTGGGTCATATATTTTTGGCCTCACCTACTACGTATCAGAAACAATGCCAGGCACCAAGGTTACAAAGACAGCTGGACATGGCCTTGTCTCTTAAGGAATGTACAGCTTTTTGGTGGAACGTGTATGGAATCAGATTACAGTGGAAGACCTTTAATCTGTGATGCCAAATATCATAATTGTTTATAGAGCTCTTAAAAGGATATTAAAAGTGATCACTCTGCTTAAAACAGACATATAGACCAATGGAATAAAGAGCCCAGAAATAAATCCTCACATATATGGTCAAATGATTTTCAACTGGGTTACCAATAGCATTCAGTGGGGGGAAAGGACAGTCCTTTAAATAGATGGTTTTGGGAAAACTGGGTATTGACATACAAAAGAATGAAGCTGGGCTCTTACCTTATACCATATCCAAAAATTACTTCAAAATGGATCAAAGATCTAAATGTAAGAACTAAAACAATAAAACTCTTAGAAGAGTAGGGAAAAAACTTCATGACATTGGATTTGGCAATGATTTCTTGATTTCCAAAGCGTAGGCAACAAAAGAAATAAATAGATAAACTGGACTACATCAAAATTTAAAACCTCTGTGTATCAAAGGACACAATTGACAGTGATAAGGCAATGAATAGAATGCGAGACCATATTTGCAAATCATGTATCTGGTAAAGGGTTATAACCAGGATACATAAAGGATGCCTACAACTCAACAACAACAAAAACCAAACAACCCAATTAAACAATGGGCAAAGGACTTGAGTAGATATTTCTCTAAGGAAGAAAAACACATGAAACGATACCTAACATCACAGCTCAGTAGAGAAATGAAAATCAAAACCATAATGAGATGCTACTTCACACCCTTTGGGAGGCCTTCTCTCAAAAAAGGAAATAACAAATGTTGGTGCAACTGTGGAGAAATTGAAACCCTCACACACTGTTAGTAGAAATGTAAAATGGTAGAACCACTGTGGAAAACAGTATGGCAGTTACTCAAAAATGTAAAAACAGGGACACCCGGCTGGCTCTGTTGGATATGGGACTCTTGATCTTGAGGTCATTGAGTTCAAGCCCCATGTTGGGTGTAGAGCTTACTTTAAAAAAAAGTAAAAACAGAATTATCATTTGAGCTAGTGATTCCCCTTGTGGTTATTTACATCTAAAAATTAAAAGCAGGGACTTGAACAAATATTTATTTAATTTAATTTTTAAAATATTGATTTATTTTTTGGGGAGAGCACAAGTGGGGGAAGAGCAAAGAGAGGGGGACAGAGGATCCAAAGTGGACTTGATGTGGGGCTTGAACTCATGAACTACAAGATCATGATCTGAGCTGAAGTTGGATGCTCAACTGACTGAGGCACCCGGGTGCCCTGAACAAATATTAAATACAATGATATTCACAGCAGTATTACTCACAATATCCAAAAGGTGGAAGCAATCCAAGTGTCCATCAGTGGATGAAATGGATAGACAAAATGTGCTATATACACACGATGGAATATTATGTAGGCTTAAAAAGGAGTGAAATTCTGACACACGCTACTACTACCTGGATGAACCTTGAGGACATGTTAAGTGAAATGTACTAGTCACAAAAGGATTAATCCCATATGGTTCCACTTGTGTTAGAGACCTAGAGGAGTCAAATTCAGAGACAAAGGAAGTAGAATAGAGGTTACCAGGAGCTGGGGAGTTTAATGGGTATAGTGTTTCATTTTGGGATGATGGAAATATTCCTGATGGTAGTGATGGTTGCACAACAATGTGAATATACTTACCATCACTGAATTGTACATTTAAAAGTGGCTAAGATTTGGGGCCCCCGGGTGGCTCAGTCAGTTACGCGTCCAACTTCAGCTCAGGTCATGATCTCATGGTTCGTGGGTTCGAATTCCGCGTCGGGCCCTATGCTGACAGCTCAGAGCCTGGAACCTGTTTCGGATTCTGTGTCTCCCTCTCTCTCTGCCCCTGCCCTGCTCACACTCTGTATGTCTGTCTGTCTCTCTGCCTCAAAAAAAAATTAAGAACAATTAAAAGTGGTTAACACCGTAAATCTTATGTGTATCTTACCATAATTAATTTTTTTAATTAAAAAGAAATGATCACTCAGAAATCATACCACTGTCAAGACTGACAACATGGTGTTATCCGAGATGGTTTGACCCAGTGAATTGTGAATGACTGCTGCATACCAGTGGGTAACCACTGGTGATGGTTACCCAGATAAGGCAGATTCTGGTAGACAGTGGCCATGACATTGCAATGGACTCATGGCAACAGACTCTATTACAGTTTTCAGACATTTATCTGTTTTAGCAGGTAGCAATGACTTCAGTTTGATCATTGTAAAATTAAACACATTTTGGCATTAAGATATTCAAACTTCATTCTGAATTTATAATAGTTCTGAAGTTTGAATATCTTAATGCCAAAATGTGTTTAATTTGACGCTGCACCAATCCCTTCCTTTGTCTTCAGAAATTACTGGTACAAGAAGTTGGTCATTTCCTGGAAAGGTAGCACAAAATACCTTTGCGTCATGAACAAGAAAGGTGTTGAATTTTTGTTCCTTAAAAAATACCTCTTGGGGCGCCTGGGTGGCTTAGTCCAATAAGTGACTTTGGCTCTGGTCATGATCTCACGGTTCATGGGTTTGAGCCCATGTAAGGCTTTGTGCTGACAGCTCAGAGCCTGGACCCTGCTTCGGAATCCGGGGCCCCCCCTCTGCCTCTCCCTGTCTGCCTCTCCCCTGCTCACACTCAGTCTCTGTCTCTCTCTCAAAAATAAACATTAAAAAAAAAAATCTTGCTCAAACAATATTATAACACAAAATGGGAATAAAATTTTATTAGGCTTGCACCTTCTTTAGGCATTGCTTATTTTGTTGTGCTGCTATTGGTCAATATTCTTATACCAATTTTATATATGTATGTATAAACATTATATGTGAGTATATTTATAATATTTATATTATATGTATATAAGCAATACAAAATTTCCCTGATTGCAATGGTTATTTATTTATTTTTAAAGATTTTATTTTTAAGTAATCTCTATACCTAATATAGGGCTCGAATTTATAACCTCAAGATCAAGAATCGTGTGCTCCATCAACTGAGCCAGCCAGGTACCCCCACAGTGGTTATTTTTTTTAATGAGTTAAATTTCATACAGAGAAATGGGAAGATCTTAAATATACCATTAGATTAGTTTTAATAAATGTATACATCTGGGTAACCAGCACCCAGTCAAGGTAAACATTTCCATCATTCTAAAAACTTCTCTAGTGACCTCTTCTGGTCAGACTTCACCCCCTCCCCCACAGGCAACTCCTGTTCTCATTTCTTTTTTCTTTCAGTTTTATTGAGATATAATTGACACACAGCACTGTGTAAGTTTAAGGTATATAGCATAGTGACTTATATATATATAATTTATGTATATATAGTATATATTACATATACTATATATGATTGAAATGATTACTGTAATGATTACTGAAATGTGAAATGATTACTGTAATATGTTTAGTTAGCATCCATCATCTCATATAGATACAAAAAGAAAAAAAGAAAAAAAATTTTCCTTGCAGTGAGACATCTTTTGATTGACTCTCTTAACAACGTTCACAAGTACCATACAACAGTGTTAGCAAGTCATCATGTTGTGCATTACATCCCAGTACTTATTTATATTATAGCTAGACGTTTGCACCTTTTGGTCCCCTTCATCTAATCCCTTCTACCCCATGTTCCCTTCTTCCATGTCTCTGGTAACCACAAATCTCATCTCTATTTCTATGAGTTTGTTGTTGTTTTGAATTTCACATATAAGTGAGAATATATTGTACTTGTCTTTTCCGTCTGACTTATCTCACTTGGCATAATGCCCTCGAGGGCCAGCCATATCATTACATATAGCAGGGTTTCCTTCTTTTTTTTTTATGGCTGAATAGTACTCTGTCGTATATAAATAAAACTTCTCTATCCATTCATCTGTTAGTGGACACTTAAGTTATATCCATGTCTTGTATATGGTAGATAATGCTGTTACGAACATGATAGGGGGAAGATATCTCTTCAATGTAGTGTTTTTGTTTCCTTTGGATATATTCCCAGAAGTAGGATTGTCGGGTCATATGGTACTCCTATTTTTAATTTTTTAACTTCCCCACTCTTTTCCACAGCGGCTGCACCAATATATATTCCCATCAAAAGTACAGAGCAATTCCCTTTTCTCCACATTCTAGCCAACAGTTGTTATCTCTTGTCTTTTTGTTGATAGCCATTTTAACATTCATGAAGTGATGTCTCAAATAGTTTTGATTTATGTTTCCCTCATGATTAGTCATGTTGACTACCTTTTCATATACCTGTTGGCCGTTTGTCTCTTCAGCAAAAATGACTCTTCATGTCATTTGCCCACTTTTATTTGGATTATTATTTTTTTTTACTCTTGAGTTGTAGGGGTTCTTTATATATTTTGTATATTAGCCCCTCATCAGATGTATGATTTGCAAATATTTTCTTTCTTTCCATGGGTTGCCTTTTCATTTTGTTGACAGTTTGCTTTGCAGTGCAGAAGTTTTTTAGTTTGATGTAAACCCTCCTGTTTATTGTTCTTATTTGCTTGTGCTTTAGGTATCATATCCAAAAATTATTGCCAAGACTGATTTCTGTCACCATGGATTAGTTTTTTAAAAGTTTATTTATTTTGAGAGAAAGAGAGAGAGAGCGAGCGAGCTCATGTGCAAGAGCTGGGGAGGGGCATACAGATAGGGGGAGAGGGAATCTCAAGCAGGCTCTGCACTGTCATCATGGAGCCTGACACAGGGCTTGAACCCACGAACTGTGAGATCATGATCTGAGCTGAAAATGAGTTAGATGCGTAACCGATTGAGCCACCCAGGCGCCCTTACCATGGATTAGTTTTGTCTGGTTTTGAGTTTTACCTGGAGGGAAGCATACATACTTAACGTTTCTGATACATACATATTGATTTACCATTTTATTTTTTATACTCATTTATTTGTTGAAGTATAGTTGACACACAATGTTACATTGGTTTCAGGTGTATACATTGTGTTAAAGACATTTATACATTATGCAGTGCCCACCACAAGTATAGCTACCATGTCAGTAAAGTACACTATTACAATACCATTGACTATATTCCCTATGCTGTATTATTTTATTTCTGTTACTTGTTCCACAACTGGAAGCCTGTACCTCCTATTCCCCTTCACACCTTTTACCCACACCCTTACCACCTCCCCTCTCGCAGTTATCAGTTTGTTCTCTGTATTTATGGGTCTGTTTTTGCTTTTTGTTTGTTTCTTCATTTGTTTTGTTTTTTTAGATTCCTCATATAAGTTAAATCACAATAGTATTTGTCTTTCTCTGTCTGACTTATTTCATTTATTACCCTCCAAGTCCATCCATGTTGTCACAAATGGTAAGATCTCATTCTTTTTTATGGCTGAGTAATATTCCATTGTATACATATACCACAACTTCTTTATCCATTCACCTATGGATAGACATTTGGGTGCTTTTATATCTTGGCTACTGTAAATGACGCTGCAGTAAAGATAGGGATGTATATGTCTTTTCTAGTGACTGTCTTTTCTCTGTTGAATTGTACCAGACATTTCTTTTCTCTCTCTCTCTTTTTTTTTAATTTAAATTTTAGTTAACATACTATGCAATATTGGTTTCAGGAGTAGAATTCAGTGATTCATCACTTACATACAACACCTAGTGCTCATCACAGCAAGTGCCCTCCTTAGTACCCATCACGCATCTAGCCCATCTCCTACCCACAGAGTCTCTTGTGGTTTGTTTCCCTCTCTTCTCTTTCCCCCCACTTCCATATGTTCTTCTGATTTGTTTTTTAAATTCCACATATGAGTGAAATCATATGGTAGTTGTCTTTCTCTGATGGCATATTTCACTTAGCATAATACCTTCTAACTCCATCCATATCATTGCAAATGGCAAGATTTCATTCTTTTTGATGGCTGACTAGTATTCCATTTATACCACATCTTCTTTATGCATTCATCTATGGATGGACACTTGGGTTGCTTCTGTATCTTGGCTATTATAAATAATGCTGCAAAAACATAGAGGTGCATATGTCTTTTCAAATTAGGGTTTTAATTTTCTTTGGGTAAATACCCAGTAGTGGAATTACTGAATCATATGGTATTTCTACTTTTAACTTTTTGAGGAACCCCCATAGTCTTTTTCACAATTGTTGTACCAATTTACATTCCCACAAACAGTGCATGAGGGTTCTTTTTTCTCCACATCCTCCAATACTTATTTCTCGTCTTTTTTTATTTTTTATTTTTATTTTTTTGTCTTTTTTTATTTTAACCATTCTAACAGGTGTAATGTGATATCTCGTTGTTTTTTTTTTAATGTTTTATTTATTTCTAGGAGAGAGAGAGAGAGACAGCGCGAGCAGGGGAGGGTCGGAGAGAGAGGGAGTCACAGACTGAAACAGGCTCCAGGCTCTGAGCTGGCAGTCAGCACAGAGCCCGATGCGGGGCTCGAACCCACGAACCGCGAGATCATGACCTAAGCGAAAGTCGGACGCTTAACCGACTAAGCCACCCAGGCGCCCCCTCATTGTGGTTTTGATTTGTATTTCCCTGATATGAGTGATGTTAAGCATCTTTTCATGTGTCTGTGGACCATCTGCATGTCTTCTTTGAAAAAATATCTATTTAGGTCCTCTGCTTATTTTAACTGGATTATTTGGGTGGGTTCTGTTTGTTTGTTTGGTGTTGAGTTGTAGAAGTTCTTTATATGTTTTGGATATTAACTTCTTATCAGATATATCATTTCCAAATATCTTCTCTCACTTAGTAGGTTTCATTTTCATTTCATTGATAGTTTCCTTCACTGTGCAAAAGCTTTTTATTTTGGTGTAGTTCCAATGGTTTATTTTTGTTTTTATTTCTCTTGCTTTAGGAGACATATGCAGAAAAATGCTGTTCTGGCTGATGTCAAAGAAATCACTGCCTATGTTCTCTTCTATGAGTTCCACGGTTTCAGGTCTCACATTTAGGTCCTTAATCTATTTTTAGTTTATTTTTGTGTAAGGTGTTAGAAGGTGGTCCTGTTTCATTCTTTTGCTCGTAGCTTTTCCAGCACCATTTATTGAAGAGACTGTCTTTTCTCTATTGTATATTCTTGTCTCCTTTGTATAGAGTAATTGAACATATGGATTTATTTCTGGGCTCTCTATTATGTTTCATTCATCTATATGTCTATTTTCGTACAAGTAGTATACTGTTTTGCTTACTATAGCTTTGTATTATATCTTGAAATCTGGAGTTGTGCTATATTCAGCTTTGTTCTTTCTCAAGGTTGCTTTGGCTATTTGAAATCTTTTGTGATTTCATACAAATTTTAGTATTCTCTGTTCTAGTTATTTGAAGAAATGCTGTTAGCATTTTGAAGGGATTGTGTTGAATCTGTAGATTATTTTGGATAGTATGGGCATTTTAAAATATTAATTCTAATCAGTGAGCATGGGATATCTTTCCATTTGCTTGTGTTGTCTTCAATTTCTCTCATCATTGTTTTATAGTTTTCAGAGTGCATGTCTTTTACCTCCTTGGTTCAGTTTATTCCTATGTATTTTTCTCTTTGGTATAATTATAAATGGAATTGTTTTCTTAATTTTGCTTTTTTCCTACTTCATTATTAGTGTATAGAAATGCAGCTGATTTCTGTGTATTAATTTTGTATCCTGCAACTTTACTGAATTCATTTATTACTTCCAATAGTTTTTTGATGGAGTCTTTAGGGTTTTCTAAGTATAGTATTATATCAAAGTATATTTCTAAGTATAGTATTATGCATGTGGTGACAGTTTAAATCCTTCCTTACCATTATGGATGCCTTTTATTTCTTTTTCTTAGCTGATTGCTGTGGCTAGGACTTCCACTACTATGCTGTATAAAAGCTGTGAGAGTAGACATCATTGCCTTGTTCCTGGTCTTAGAGGAAAAGCTCTCAGTTTTTCCCCATTGAATAGGATGTTAGCTGTCAAATTTTCATATATGACGTTTATTACACTGAGGTATGTTCTCTCCAAACCCACTTTGTTGAGAGTTTTAATAATGAATGGATGTTGTACTTTGTCAAATGTTTTTTCTGCATCTGTTAAGATGATCATATGATTTTTATCCTTCATTTTGTTAATATGATGATACACATACATTTAAAAGAACAACTTCCCCCCCTTGTTTTATAATTCCCTCTACTTATGTAATTTTCTTGTTGTATATAATACATCAGCATTTGAAAACATGAAATAATATTATGTAGCATTAAAAATGGTTGTCCTTAGATCTGCTTTCTATAGGTAATCACTGGATCCTGACATATTTTCTTGCAGAAGTGGTTCTCAAAAAGTCTGGACTAGACTAGTCCAGACTAACAGCATCAGAGAACCTGTCAGAAATGCAAAATTTCCAGTCTCATCCTAGACCTACTAAATCAGAAACTCTGGGGGTAGGGCCACCAGTGTGTTTAAAGATGTTTTCCAGAGTGTCTCTGATAGGTGCACATTTGAGAACCATTTCCTTAGAATGCTTTTCCCCCCCTTTTCTCTTTCTTTTCCAGATAGATTATACAATCCTCACATTTTTACAGTCTATCTTTTTATGTAACAGTTTATTAGGAACATTACCATGTCATGATGGGTAAGGAGTTAGCTTATCCAGATTAATTACAACTGGTATGGTCTGTAATGAGGCTAAATATATTTTGGCTCTTGTGTTCTCTTGCAGTAACTCTTTCTCAACAGGACCACATTTGTGGATGGCTTCCTTTACTGGCTCTCACCACCATATAGTGTGATGATGCTGGAAGTGTGTTTGGGTGGAATGACTCTAGTTGTATGTGGGAAGATTTACAAATGGACCTTATCTCATACAGGACGGTGAGTAACAATTTCATCCAGGCAAGTGACACAGAAGGATGATACTTGTGATTGCCAAATAAGAACTGGTTTGAAGAAATCAAGGTCGGCAGACACAGACACACCAATGACAGGGGAAACATCTTGAAGGAAAGTAACTTAGATAGCTCTTTGGGGGACACTGGATTCTTGGTTCTTTTTTTTTTTTTTAATATTTCATTTATTTTTGAGAGAGAGATAGAGACAGCATGAGCAGGGGAGGATCAGAGAGAGAGGGAGACTCAGAATCTGATATAGGCTCCAGGCTCTGAGCTGGCTGTCAGCACAGAGCCCGATGCGGGGCTGGAACCCATGAACCGTGAGACTGAACTGTGCCAAAGTCAGACGCTCAACCGACTGAGCCACCCAGGCGCCCCTGGATTCTTGGTTCTGATTGAACAATGACCCCCACTCTTGCCTCATGGCACAGCAGCACCAATTAGTACTGCTTCCACTGGTAGACTCTGGACTGTCCGGCAGACTCCAGGCTGACTCTTGGAAAATGCCCATTGACTCTTATTGTCATGAGATGATATGTGATAGGCTGAAAAAGGAGGGTGAGGGACTTAATCTAAAATTGTCCCCAGAATGTAGCCCTCTACATAAAAGCTTTGTATTCCTCTTATAAGAAATACCTTTCGAGAGATGCCTTGTGAGGACTCAGGTTGGGGAAGAGACTTGCAGTTACTTGCACAGGGGCAGTGTCAGACTGGTTCAGAGTGACGGCACCTGTGTTGACACCTCTGGGAAAAGGCAAGGAGAAAAACATGAGAAACACTGTGATCTAATGCAAAACCAAATGCGTTCTAGGACCAGGTTGACTTGATTTAGAATCAGAGCAGAGGCACTTATGGGTTGTGTGGCTACATCAGTTCTCTATTGTTAGTAACACATTACTCCCAGAATGTGGCATTAAAAACACACATTTATTATCTCACAGTTTCTGTGGATCAAAGATTCATTGTTGGATTCTCTAGCCCTCTGCTTTAGGCTGCAATTCAGGCTCACAAGTCTGCAATGGAAGAGTCAGCTGGTGCTGAGGTCTCATATGAAGACTCAACTGGGGTGGGTCTTATATTCGTCAGCTCAGGCTGCCTTGACAAAGTACCACAGACTGGGTGGCTTAGACAACTGATATTTATGTCTTCCCAGTTCTGGAGGCTGGAAGTCCAGGATCAGCATGGTGGGCTCTGGTGAGAGCTGTCTCCCTGGCTTGCAGATAGTTACCTTGTTTTGTCCTTGCATGTTGGAGACAGAAAGAGACCAAGCTTTCTGGTCTCTTATAAGGCTCTTAATTCCATCATGAGGGCCCCGCCCTCATGAGCTTATCTAAACCAAATTACCTACCAAAGGCCCTATCTCCAAATACTAGCACTTTGTGGCGGTAGAGCTTCAACATAGGAATTTTGGGGGAGCACGGTTCAGCCCATCATGGATCTGCTTCCATGCTGACTTATGTGATTGTTGGCAGGATTCAGTTCCTCACACGTTGTTGGACTGAGCGCCTAAGTTCCTTGTTGCCCGTTGGTCAGAGGTCACCTTCAGTTCCTTCCACGTGGGCCTCTCCAACAAGGCAGATGACTTAACTTCTCTGAATTCCCCCCCATTTTTACCCTGTAAAATGGGAATAGTTATAGGTGTCCTAGAGTTGCGTTGTGGGATTCATTGAGTTAGTGTGGAAAATGGCTTTGCATGGAGGCTGGCATTGTTGTGGCTTCCCAAATGGTAATTATTATTACAATTTTCAGAGCATCTGATACTCTGGAGCCTGGCTTTTGTTCAGACAGCATATGGAGCTATGCCTCTTGTCCTCTGCTATAACACAGAGGACTTCCCAGGTAAAGGACAGTTTCTAAACTGCAGAGAAAATACTTTTCCTGAAGCATCTCAGACTACATGACTGACAGTTCTCAGACATGCACCGTGGAGTACATAGTAGTCATACTGTTTGTTGTCCCTTCTGTGTCAGCCTCTCAGAGCAGGCCCAAGAATTTGCTTTCATGCCCGTGGAAACAGACTATGTATAGCATCCATTGGCCGTGCATCACATGCATTCTTGGGGAAGTTCAAAATGAGCCACCGTTGCACGGTGGAACTCAGTTTGTCCTGTCTTGTAAAACATTGTGTGTTCTCTGTCAAAGATTCTGAGTCTGCTTCTTTCCTATCTAATCCTAGGCACAATTAACAAGTTGAAGTATGCTTTCCAGAGGTCTTGGAAGCCATATCTTTCTCAGTCATCATTTGGGGTGATTAGAGGGGGAAGTATAACTTTGTCTTATTGCCACGGGATAATGTAGATGTCCTAATCCTCACTGTGTAGAAATAAGACCAGACTGAACGTCTGTTCTGAATTATCTTTCTGACTAAATAGAGCCCAGGAGGGACCCTAACTTGCAAAAAATATATTTTTCAGCCCAATGCTGATTTCATTTCCTAAAAGAGATTGGGTCCAAATAAGACTTTAATTGAATTCAGCCTCTTGACCCGATACTGACTTGGTTCTCCTTCCTAGTGCCTTCCAACATTAGACAAGGGAGGAGGAGGAGGAGGAGGAATAGACAAATAAAGCGATTCACATGGATTTATGGGCTGAGCACTTCCACATTCCATAAAGCCCAAATGACTGTATAGGAAACAGCTGCAGTATTTACTGGGGACTGGTGAGGCCTCATTATCATCCCACCTCCTCACAGGGGGTGGTTGGCTCCAAATGGAGTGCAGTGGAGGGAGTAATTGATTCTGCTGCCCTGGCACCTGGTGTTTCTGCCAGATGCCCGAGGTCATTGCCACAAACAGACCCCACCCCACCGGGTGGAGGGAGGCCTCAGGGTTTCTGGTGAGAGGTGGAGAGCAGAGCGAAGAGCAGGTCAGAAGAGATTTTGATGTTCATCTGTTCATATCTTTGTTCATTTTGCTTAAGAATTATTTATTGAACAACTACTAAATCAGGTACTGTTGAAGGCACAGGAACATAGTGACAGACATGGTCCCTGCCTTCTTAGAGCTTATACTCTCGAGCTGCTCAGTCCAATACAATAACCACTACCTTTAAATTTAAACTCATTAAAATGAAATCAAATTAAAAGTTCAGTTCTTCAACCACATGTCAAGTACTCAATAGACTAGTGGCTATTGCATTGGACAGTACAGGTATAGACCATTTCTAGTATTGTAGGAAGTTCTATCAGATGCACTAGTCTAGTGTGGGTAGGGTATGAAGGGTCTGGAGACTGTCATTAAGTGAACTAACATATAGGTAAATAAGGTAATTTCAGATGTGGTGGTACTATGACGAAAATAAAACAGAGGAATGGGCTATAGTGGCCCTTTAATAGGGTGGCCTGGGTGGGCTCCTCTGAGAACATGACACATGGGCCAGGACCCTGGAAGGAGCGGCGTGAACAGAAAGTCCTTGTAGCATTCCAGAGGTATAAGAAAGCCATTGTGGCTTGGAGTAGGGAACCAGAGAGAGAGAGAGCAGTATGAAATGGGGCCAAGAGCAAGTAGAGACCCAATCACATGGGACCATTGGGAAGAGTAGGCATTTAATTCTAAGTGGTGGGAAGCCACTGCAGGATTTTTACCAGTGAACTGTCACGATCTGATTTACATGTTAAAAGCTCATTCTGGCTCCTACGTTGATCATAGATTATGTGGAGGCAGAGGACCAGGAAGGAGGCTATTAAAGCTGTCCAAGTGAGAGAAGCTGGGCCCTTGGAATCAGGGACAAAACCCTGAGGGGTGGCTCTGTGGGGGACAATCTCTATCTGAAAATATGGGGACAATATTAGTACCTGGTGTATGCTCTCACTGATACAAAGATACAGTGAAGGAATGTTTGTAAAGCGCCCCATCTTCGCAGTACAGCAGCACGTGGCATTACCTTGTCTCACCTACCTTTGTGTGTCTCCTAAATGAGGGTGACAGCCTCTCCTCTGCCCCTCTAGACCTTTGTCTTGTTTGTTCTAGTCTGGTTTCCACACTGCCACTGGAGTTACCTTTCCTGAAATTACAAATCTGATGAGCTCAGTTCCCTTCAGGGGCTCCTGAATGAACCCGGCCAAACCCCAAACTTGTTGACATGGCTTAGGAGGCTCTTCAGACTCTGGCCCTCATCTCTCTCCAGCATCATCTCCCCCATGTTCCACCTTCAGCTGAGGCTCCGGCTACCCTGATTATCACCCTCAGCTCACGCGGTTCCCTCTGCCCACAGCACTCCCCGTCCTTGTCGTGAACTTGCAGTCTCCAGCTCTCTGTTTTTCTAGGCTCAGCTTAGAAATTTCTGCCTCTGAGAAGCTGTCTCTTGGCTCTCTAAGCCAAGGTCAAGGGCACTGATTACGAGATCCCATGGTACCCTGAACTTTTCCATCACACTGAATTATAATTCATTGTTTACTTGTATCTTCCATTAAAGTAAGATCGCCGTGAGAGTTGTGACTGTCTGTCTGGTTCATGATTGTGTCTAGTTCTTTGTATGCTTAGCCCATGAGAAGTGCTTAAGATGTATTTGTTGAATGAGTGGGCAAACGAGGTAAAAATCTCCTATTCATAGCCTTTGACATAGCTACGTCCTTTCACTATATCCTCTTTCCCCCATTATTACTATTTTTTTGAGTTAACCATTCTCCAGGCTTCCCAGCCTAAGTGTCTTAGCTCAGGCTGCAATGTCAGATACAACAGACAGGATGGCTTAAAAAATAGACATTTATGTTTTCACAGTTCTGGAGGTTGGAAGTCTGAGATCAGGGTATCAGCATGGTCGGGTTCTGGTGAGGGCCCTCTTCCCGGCTTGTACATGGCCAACTTGTTACTATGTCCTCACATGGTCGAGGGAGAGAGGGATGGGTAAAGGAATGGAGGGAGAGAGAGAGAAAGAGAGAGGCTGAGGGAGAGCAAGTGCAAGCTCTTTGGTGTCTCTGCTTATTATAAGGGAGTAATCTCATCACAAGACCCCACTCTCATAAGCTCATCTAACCCTAATCACCTCCCCCAAACCCCACCTTCAAATCCCATCACATTGTGGCTTAGGGCTCTAATGTTGGATTGTTGGTGGGGGGGGGGGACACAACTTTCAGTCTATTAACACTGAGACAAGGTGAGAATTTTCTGTGGGTTCCCCATTTCCTACCCTGATCTCCAGATCACTTATGAATTCATTGGCAGTCGATAGCCTGCATGAAGTACTAGAGTCAGATGACCTATGTTTAGAGCCCAGCTCCAGTTATATCAGAGTTACATCAGACCTCGATCAAGTCACATCATCTCTTACTTCTCCCAGTACTCAAGGGAGGGCACTTAAAGTGGCCAGGACATACTCATTAACTGCATACACAGGCTCAGTGGGCACTTTAATAATTCTTCATAGCCCTATGAGAAGCCTTCTCGTTCATGATCTCACCCATGCTTCTAAGAATCCTAAGAAGTCATATTATTCTCCCAGTGCAGAGATGAGGAGGCTGAGACTCTGAGAATCTTAAGTTGGCCCTTTGTCCTGATGCTGGAATACTTTCCCTATGCTTTTGTTTCACGGTCTCCTCTTTTACGTCCTTGCTGTCTCTCTGGTCTTGAGGACTTGTGGCCTACGCAGGTATCTACAGGTCTGTAAGATGTGACCTGAGTCATTATAGCTCGGTGCTGTGCTCTGAATGTTTGTATCCCCTCCAAAATATGCATGTTGGAATTCTAACACTCGATGTGATGGGGTTAGGAGGTGAAGAAGACTTTAGGAGGTGGTTAGGTCATGAGGGTGGAGGATTTATGAATGAGATTAGTGCCCTTACAAACAAAACCCAAGGGAGCTTCTGCCTTGGGAGGATACAGTGAGAAGTCTATGACTCAGAAAAAGACTCTCCCCTAACTACACTGGCACCCTTGTCTTGAACTTCCAGCTTCCAGAACTGTGAGAAATAAATGATTGTTGTTTATAAGCCACCCAGACTGTGGTATTTTGTTATAGCAGCTCAAAGAGACTAAGACTCTTGACCATCTGACAAAGCACCCACAACTGTGCACAGAAAACCTTGAAAAGCTGTAAATATTTTAGTGTTGGGCTTTCATGGGGTTTATGTGTTACAACCTTGTCTTCCTCTTTCAAGTTTTGGACCAACTTAGAAGTAAATATAGGAGACAGATGGAGAGTCTTTAGTTGTTTAACAAACACTTATGAGGTACTTACTAGGTGCCAGCCAGCAATGTGCCCAAGGTCACGCAGCTAGTGAGGGCAAAGCCGGGCTTCCAACCCAGCTCTAAAAACTTTGTTATTCTGCTTCTTAAAACGTAAGCTTTATTCATGAAAAAACTAGATTAGAGGACATGGTTTAAGCGAGTGTCTAAAAAGGGGATTTAACTCTTTATCTCTGAATTAGACTCTTCCAGCTAGTGGTGGCCACCACAGATGCCCTCCACTTACTACACAGGGCACAGCTATCTTGCCCCCCCTCCCCCCTCCCTTACTGCAGGGTGGGAAGAGCAGAGCCAAATGTATCTTTCTGTAAGCAGAGACGTCTGGAAAGAGAAGATGAAGGGGGAAAGTCAGTCTCTCTTTCTCAGTTTCACCATTTGGCTCTGTCACTTTTTCTCCCCTGGGGAGGATAATGAGCCACAGTACTTATATTTTCCATGGATCTCTTCTTTTTTTTTTATTTTTAAAATGTTTATTTATATTTATTTACTTTGAGAATGAGAGAGTGTGTACATGGGCAGGAGAGGGGCAGAGAGAGAGAGAGAGAGGGAGAGAGAATCCCAAACAGTCTCCGCGCTGTTAGCTCAGCACAGAGCCTGACAGAAGTGCTCAATTTCACAAACTGTGAGATCATGACCTGAGCTGAGATTAGGAGCTGGTTGTTTAACCAACTGAGCCACCCAGGTGCCCCTCCATGGATGGGTCTCTTCTGTGAATTCCCCTTTCTTAACCCCCAATTTTTTTTGTTTTGTTTTGTTTTGTTTTTTGAGACAGAGAGAGAGAGAGAGAGAGAGAAAGAGAGAGAGAGAGAGAGAGGCAATAGGGGAGGGTCAGAGGGAGAGAGGGAAAGAGGATCTTGAGCAGGCTCAACACTGGGAATGGACATGGGGCTCGATCTCATGACCATGAGACCATGACCTGAGCTGAAATCAAGAATCTTAGGCTTAACTGACTGAGCCATCCAGACTCCCTTCCCCAATCTTTTTCATAGCAGACACATGTTGATTTTGCTCATCCAGAATCCATTCTTCTGGAATAGCACCTTGATCCTTCTTTGGGAATCTCTTGGGACATGCTGATTGTTTGGGACTGACCTCAACCCACAGCTCCAGGGGCAAGCCCGTGATCCATGACTGGAGAAGCAGAACATTGCACCCTTCCGGCCACAGTGATTGGTTCATGGGTAGCCATGCACCCCAGCCCAGGCCGGTTGACTATTCCTGGGACTTTTGCTAGAACGCTTGGGAAAGGCTGCCTTCATGATGGAATTGCCAAGCTGGGGGAATGTGAGCCTGGAGCTGTCGGGCCACCTTTCCATCTTGTGGGGACCGACTGCTACCATACAGGAAAGCAGAGTGGAGAGTTGGATGAAGACGTACAGTGTTGACATTGTTAGAACCCCTGGATCTATCTAGCCATGCCTGATTTATGCTCATTATGAATGAGGTTGATTAACATTTCATATGTTTTCCCCTTTTTGTGAAGTGTTATTTGTAGCCTTTACTTATTTCTCCACTGGACTGTTGGTGGTTTTTTTTTCACAGATTTGAAGGAATTAAAAAAAAATTTATTGCAATGAAGTTCCCATGACAAAATTAACCATTTCAAAGTGTACAATTCGATGGCATTTAGTACTTTCACAGTGTTGTGCAATCATTTCCTCTTTCTAGTTCTAAACATTTTCATCACCACCACAGAGACCCTGTACCCAGTAAGCAGTCACTCCCCATTTTCCCCACCTGCCCCAGCCCCTGGCAGCCACTACTCTGCTTTCTGTCTTTGTGGGTTTATCTAGTCTGGAAATGTCATATACATGGACTTATACAATATGTAGCTTTTTGTGTCTGACTTCTTTTACTCAGCACAATGCTTTTCAGGGTTCATTCATATTGTATCATTATCATATCATTCATTTCTTTTTATGGCTGAATAATATTCCATTATATGGATAGAACATGTTTTATTTCTCCATCTTTCTATTGATGGACATTTGGATTGTTTCCACCTTTTGGCTCTCATGAATGGTGCTGCTATGAACATCCATGTCCAAGTATCTGTTGGAATTGTACATTAGGGAAATTTGTACGTTTTTGTGTAGTAGGGAAGTTAGTCCTTGGCTTATAAGCAGGTGCTGCAAATATTCTTCCTCAGTTTGCACTTTGTCTTTGACTTTGTTTATAGTGCTTTTTAACCAGGCAGAATTTTTAAAAAATAGTTATGTACTTGACTGTGTCAGGCTTTTACGGCTTATGGGTTTTGTGACATAGTTAGGAAGGCCATCCTTATATGTGAGGTTCTAAAATAATTCTCCCATCAAAGCTGCCACTTATATGCTCCTTTCCTCAGACAGGGATTAAAAACAGGCCACTTGTGCTCTCTGCCAGGGTTATTGTGAGGACCAACTAAGATAAACAATATGAAAGGGCTTCATAAAATATAAACCAGTACATACACGCATGGCTTGTGTCGTCGCCACTCTTACTTCGTATGCGATTCTGGCACTAACTAGCTGAGTTCTGTTGTTGCTCTCATTTTGCAGAGCAGAGACTGAAGGGCAGAATTAGTCACTGAGCCAGCCAAGGATGAAGTAGTTGGTAGCACTGGGGAATGTCACAGAAGATATCAACCCTTATTAGTCATCTTGGGGAGTTTTCATATTTGACCAAAAAATGCCTTAAACCCAAAACTTTTCTGGTCATTCTTCCTCCAAGTAGAATCTTTTTTTTTTTTTCCTACCAGGAAGAGAAACCAGTTTAGTGGGTTTGTGTTTTTCAGCTGTAATTGTAATTTAAGCCTCATCAATGGCCATTTTTGATATGTTTTCCTTATTTTTTAAATTAAAAAAAATTTTTAAACGTTTATTTTTGAGAGACCGAGAGAGAGACAGAGCACAAGTGGGGGAGGGGCAGAGAGAGGGGGGGAGACACAGAATCTGAATTAGGCTCCAGGTCCGAGGTGTCAGCACAGAGGCCAATGTGGGGCTTGAACCCATGAACCATGAGAGAATGACCTGAGCCAAAGAAGGACGTAAACTGAAAGAGCCACCCAGGCCCCCCTTCCTTATGTTTTTAAACCTAAATTCTTTTTTTAATGGCAAACTTTAGGTTGAACACTGTATTGATTGAAAAAAAAAGTCAATACTTGACAGCAGTTATTCCTACGATGATTGCTCTGGTATAGAATGTATGCCGATTAAGTCCTTGGGCTCCAATATCAGTCAGACTTGGATTTGAATACGATTCAGTTGGTGGCTAGTTGTGTGATCTTGGAATTGCTTCATTGCTCTGTGCCTCTATTTCCCTATCTGTAAAACAAGGATGATTACAGAATCTGACCCACTGGATTGTAGCAAGAAGTCAGTGATAAAACCTAAATAAAGTACTTGGCCCAGTGCCCGGATGGAATGGGGTCTCAATAAATATTAGCTATTAGTATAATTCAGAATAACTAAAAGAATTTAGGAAATGAGCCGGAGATAAATGGAATATACCCTTTCAGTGGGTGTTCCCAGCCTTGGGGGTGGCACAGATCAAATTACATAGTAGAGCCCCTGGCCCACCGCATAGCACACTTAGTTTTGGAAAAATCTGAGCTCTGTTACTACCTTGTAAAGGGTAGTCATCAGGTGTGGCAGCAGGGAAGAAGTGACCACGTGGAGGGGAGGGTCACAGAAGCGCGCTGAGCCGTGGTGAGGACAGGAAGGGGGAGGTGGAGGACATCGTACCGGGGGGCCTGCCCCAGTCATACTACTTCCTCTTGGGAAAGGGAGATTCTGGACGATGTGGGTTCACTGTGTGTGGTGATGCATTTGCAGGGGGCATAGCCCTTCTTTTCTTTTTTCTCTCTTCCTGTTCCTAACTGAGGGATCTGTGGAGCCCCAGCTCTGATTCTAAGCCCTGGCCGGGTGGGCCTGAAAACGAAATGACATCTGTGGGACCTCTGCCACGTGCCAGGCACTCTAAGCTCATAATCACGTTGGATCCTGAGCCATGAGTAAGAGCACCACCTATTTTACAGGCGAGGAAATGGGAGTGAGGCTCAGCAGAGACATAGAAGCTGCTCAGGGCCAGCCCCATGCTGGTAAGCAGGAGAGCTGGAGTTTTCATCGCCATCTGTCTCACACCCAAATCCAGCGTCCTTTGCCGCTCAGCATGTAGCTCTACGCCATACCTCCCTTCAGTTTCGTATACCCTTTGGTGACGTTCCTGTGGTTCAGCGCCTGCACATGGGTCTCCCAGAAACACATGTGGACTCGAACTCGTAGTAATGATGCGAAAGGCTCACATGCACTGGTTCCTGCCTCCAACAGGCAAGAAGCAGGTTCTCAGAACTACTGTGGCAGAGCCAGGCGGGGAGTCCAGTCTGTCATATCCCAAGATGTGCAGTACTTACTTAACTCTTATTTTCCTTCGAGAGTCAGGCTTGAGGCAGGGATGCTCATCTCTGAGCACATCTTTCTCAGGTAACATGTGTGGCTTTCACTGTTTTAAACTGGTCCAGAGGGGAACCTCAGAGGCCTGAGCATGCCCATGGGAAGTGTGAGGCAGGGGGGTGATGGCACGGGTTGGGGGACAGTCCCTATCAACTCTGTGACTTTCTATCTGGACATGAAGCTGTAATAAGCCCTGTGTTTCACCGCCTGGACTTCCCCATGTGCTCTCTCCAGGCAGATTCTCTGCCTCCCCATCTGCAGGCTTAGCTCATACTGTTTGCTACGTAGGAATCTCCTGTCTCCTCCCGACCTCCCCCTAGAACCTCCCTGCCCCCGGGCCCCATGCCTGTCTGAGGAGATCCATTGCAACTGCCGCCCCCTCTGGAAAACCTCAGTGGACTGGCATGGATTCATTTCTGAACCCAAATCCAATTATTTATTATACACAATGTAACGGGCAAACGTAAGACTGTTCTGAGAAATTTGTGAAAATACCAAACTTGGGGGATAATAGGTATTAAGGACAATCTTGATATGTGTAATTCCCGTGCTTGATTTCATTTTTAGAGAACAAATCTTATTCTACCTAAGTGCCTCTGAAATGTTTTTGTAAATGTTTATTTATTTATTTTGAGAGAGAGTGTGTGTGCATGAGCTTGTGCATGGATGAGGTGGGGAGGGGTAGAGAGAGAGACTCCCAAGCAGGCTCTGTCCCATAGAGCCCGAAGCGAGGCTTAGTCCCACGAAAGGTGAGATCATGGCCTGAGCCAAAATCAAGAGTTGGATGCTCAACTGACAGCCATCCGAGGGCCCCTGAAATAGGTTTAATCTCTCTGGTAGAATGCGGGATACTCGAGTATTTGCATGGTCAAAATCTGGTGTCAGATAGCCCTATTTTTTAATATGCTGGTGACCTTGGGTAAGTCACTTCCCATATCTGTGCCTCTCTTTCATCATCTGTGAAAGAGGGATGCTTATACTGTGTTGTTAGGTTTCTTTTGGGGGAATATCATGGGGTAATAATTGCTACCATTTACGGAGTGTTTACTACTATGTGCCCAGCGCTGTCCTAAGCTTAGCTTTACATTCTTAGTTGATCCTCCTAAGAGCTCCCTCAGTTTTGAAGTCCTTTACCCTATAATATTTTCTTCCCCAATAGCACTTACCTTCTTTCCCATGTTGTATAATTTACTCATTTTGTTTATTCATCTTCCCCTTCCTGGGCCTCTTCTGTCGTGTGACTCCAGGAGGCACGGTTCACAGGGCATTCTGGGTTCTACCATTACTGAGAATGTTAACATGACTGGTGGGGATTTCCCAGAGTTGTGTAGGGTAGGATCCTGGAACTGCTCCAGGAGGGCAGGGATTTTTTTTTTTTTTAAATGTCTGGGCATATTTTGACCATTGCTGTATCCCTATATCCAGAATAATGCCTGATCTCTGCTAAACTTTCAATAAATATTTGTTGAAAGAATGAATTAAAAGGCCCTAGAGAGATCCCATTTCATTGGTGAGGAAACTGAGGCTCAATGAGTTATTGATTTGCCTGAAGCTCTAAGAGACAGTGAAGCAGCTGGGTGTTTCTAGCACGCCGGCTCTCAACAGCTTTGCAAAGCTGCATGTCTGAAATGCCTGGCATTGTCCCTGCCACCCCGCAATTGCTCAACAAATATTAATGAGCTTGCCTACACGGGTCAGTCTCTCTCTCCTCTGCTAGACAATCCCTACAGAGTAACATACTGTCACATAGCCGTTGCTTTGAGAAATTAAATTGCACGGTGCAAAGAAAAGGTGAGCCGTTTGGAGTTTTTGGAAGAAAAATTCCTAACCCGACTGCTAATGGAGTTTGCAGGGGCCTCTCATGCCTTTCCAACCCGATTCTTTTTCCTGCTGCCTTCCCTTTTGTGAGAATTTCTTCCCCTTTTTGCTTGCAGTGAGTTCTGCTCTCCTGTAGGCTACAATGTGTCAGTTGTTATAAAATCCGGGAGGTGGAGCTTGGTGACGAGGTGGGTGGGGGAGCGCTCAGCCAGCCCTGCAGGGCGAGCAGTCCAGCCCTGGTTCACCGGAGCTTAAGCCTTGCAGCCGGAGAACTTCCATTTCGCTCTTCTGGCTTTGATCCTCACTGTACATCAGACCAGAGGCGCCGGAGGGAGGGAGGATGCGAGATGACCGGTCCTTTGGCAACCTGACCATCTCCTTAGCAGAGCCTTCGAAAGCCAGCCGGAGACTGACTGCACAAGCAGGGAGGCGCCGCGCCTCTCGTGGATGTGTGTGTGGATGTGTGTGTGTGTGGGTGGGTGGGTGAGCGGGTGTGAGTGAGTGAGTGTGTGTGTATGTGTGCATCACGACTGTGTGTGTGTCCAGATGAGTGCGAGAGTGCACGCGTGAGTGTGTTTGTGTGCATGTGTGTGTGATTGCTCTTGGTTATCATTTTTTGTGGAAGAAAAATCTTGAAAATCTGGGGCAGGTTACTGTGCTCCTAGAGGTGGTAGTTCTTCTTTTGCAAGAGGAGCTGACCAGACCAAGCTACTAGAGACATTTTTCCAGCAAGTAAAGAGAATTTTCCTCCCGGAACGAGAGGGATTTCTCCCCCTCCGGCTCTGCAGCCGAGTAAGAGAGATTAGTCCCTAAACCCTGTGAAATCGACTAGAGCCGTGTGATTACCAGGGCTTGAGAGAGGACTGGGGAAGAAAAAGAAATAAATCAAACAGCCTGTCAGTGCCTTTGGCCACGTTGGAAGATGTCATCTCAAACTAAGTTCAAGAAAGACAAAGAGATCATTGCTGAATATGAAGCCCAAATAAAAGGTGAGATGCGGGCTGGGGAGTCATGCTTCCCCTCCCCTTTCCTTTTTCTCTTGCTTTGGCTTTCTTTTACCCCTTTTCCTTTCTGCCATCACGAAATGTTGTTCTGCATCAATAATCTTATTGTGAGTAGGAACAGTGGCAGGCGCACAAGTCCAGACTGGTTTCAACTGCAGAGAGCCCTGGCTCTGGGAGTGTGGATTATAGAATGGGCAGCAATCACTGCATTGCAGGTGTGTGAGGAGGATCCTACGCCCGGCTTGAGGAGTGTCGTGGATACTCCATCATCTTGGCTGTGGCTTGTCACTCTAAGGCCATTTTGACAGTCACAGCCTCCTCCTCCCTCCCACGCCGAAAGCCCCTTAATGTGATTTTTTTAACGATCCGCTTTTATTTTCCTTTCTTCTTTTTGGTTTTTGTCGTTGCTTTCCCCTGCCCCTTTCTCTGGGCTGGAAGTCACATGCATGTGCACGGAGAAGCAGCATCCCTGGGCTGCACTTCTTTGTCAGTGTCTCTCGGCGGCCTGGGTTGCCGTGGATTAACTGTTATGGGGCATATTGATCCAAACTAATGCAGGCATTTAGGCATAAAGAGGGAGCTCGGTGCAGAAAATGTATCCTCTCACAGCGTGCAGCCCCAATCACTGTCCCTCCGCCTGCTAACGCGTCGGGTCATCAGCCTTCATTCAAAGCCAACAGCTTCGTGTGCCGATTTGGCTGGTAGGAGCTGCGTGGCTTCCATAGCGCCAGAGGAAGCCTGCCAGCGGGGTGGGATGACCTCTGGATGCCTGTTCCAGCTCTGGGGCCACGGGGTGCAGGCTCCTCTCGGCAGCTGCTCCCCAGTTCCGCACCAGCAAGGCAAAATAGGAAACTGGACTCAGTCGCAGAGACAAATGCGGGCAGAGTCGTCATTCACGCCAGGTGGGGTTCTCCCACCTTCACGAGTTCTAGGCTTAGTTTTGGCAAGGCAAATCTAAAAGCACCACGCTCGCCTCTCTCCGGGGACCCCGAGGGAAGCCTGTGCCTGCGTGTCTTAGTGTCTGTTTTCTCTCTGGTCATGGACGTCCTTGCTGCGGCACAGGGAGTGTTTGTGGTCCCCCACCGAAGGACTGAAGACAAAATACATCTCTGGTGGATGCTGACGCCTGCCCTTGAGATTATGGGAGGACTGACTATTTGAGCAAGTTGATTATCTGGGGCTCAGGTGACCTGAGGCTGCCACACCTGCTTTTAGGTGCTTCTGCAGCTCCAGACTCAGCGACCCGGGAAGTCGGGTCGCCTCCCCGGGAGCGGTGGGGGGCCGGCATCCACAGCTGCTGCTCCGGCTCCAGATGCTTGGGAACCTTTGGGACGGGAGCGGCCATTAGGGGAGGGCTTTGTTTTTTTTTTTTCCAGTCTCTCCAACCCTCTTGTGTCTTTCAGTCCTGGTCAGGCCCGGCATGCGAATCACCTCTGAGGGTGGACCCCGGGGTGAAGGGAGCAGAAAACCCTTCCCCAGGTTTCAGCTCAGTGTTGAAAACTGACTTAGGGTGCTTCAGCTTTGCTGAAAATTGAGTCACAAGCCCTTTACTGGTTAGAGATTTGAACACCCCCCCCCACCCCACTGCACCAATACAAAAGCCCAGTTTCGGCCTTTGCGTACACACTTTTTAGGGAGTTTATGTTTTATAAGACGAATTTGGCTGATTATTATCGTTCTTTTTAACTGAGGTTCTCATGAGCCTCCCATCCTAGAGAAAGGGATGCTGAGTTTTGGAGAGTTTGGGGGTTTTGTTAGCATTGTCTTGGTAGGAAATACGCTCGTCTGGGTTTTGGATTACTACCACAGGGCCCGTGAACTTGGCTTGAGGATCAATGAAGCATTTATTGCTCTGGCTGATTGTTTTACTTTCTTACCTTTTGCTTTTATTTTCACAACTACTTAGCAAGTCCAAGGCAATGCATTTCAGCAGGAAATTTGTCCAGATGATCTTGTCTCTTCCAGACCCTAAAGGTCTCTACATTCTGGTTAAAGGAGTTGAATTTTATTCCTTTAGAATTGACACCCACATGACTTAGGTCAGGATGTTGCTGTGCCCGAAGCCGTCTGGAATCTTTTCGTTTCAAAATTCTGTTTGTTAATCATCATCATAATTACTGATGATGTACGCACAGGGCCCCACGGTTTCTCTGTCTGGCTCACTCCCAAACATCACTACTTTTGGCCTGCACAACGTACGGAAAGTGTTCGTATGAGCGAGCTTAGCTTTAGAGATGAGGAGACCGAGGCTTCGTCAAGGCGAGTGACTTGTGCAAGGTCACAAGGCCAGAAATGTGAAGGTAGCCGGTCTTCTCTCCCGGCACACTGTCTGCCTGAGGCTGCCCCTTGAAGGATTGATGTCAGTGGCAGATGGCGGTTTCGTGGTGGGGACTGGCTGTCTCTTGACCGTGTTCCATTGTTTACCCTCATACTTTTATCCCTCGTCTTTGTTGCTTGCCTCTGAAGAATGTTTGACCAGTCACCAAAAATAACGCCTGATGCTGGCTTCCTTTCTCCCTGGGCGTCATTTGACCAGTTTGGTGCAACCCTTCGCCTGCTTAGATAGATTTGTTCCTCTGTGAATTTAGTGAGGGGGATTTTTGGTTTTTAAAAATGATACTGAGTTCTTTGTTGACTTATTCTCTTTTATCTCTTTTTGAAGAATTTATTGACCTAAGGAGAATATTTTAACACTTTTTTTTTCTGTTGCAAGAAATATCAGATCCATGCCTTCTCTTGCCTCATCAGATGCCCGAATTCCTTTGATTATGTCTTTGCAATGCAGTAGTATACCATATGCTTGTACATGTCCAGTGGTGGGGAGCTCATCACCTCCCAAGTCCACATATTCTACCTTTGGATACCTCTGGCTGCTGTAAGTGGTTTTTACATCCATCTATTGGTTCTATAGTATCTTCCCCTTGGGAGTTCATAGAACAAGACAGATGCTACTTCCCCATGGCTGCCCATTGGATGGTTGGAAACTCTGATCCTAGCCCCCCGGACTATGATTATCCTCGTTTACTCATGTAAGATGCTTATCTGCTGCTTAATCATCTTCACTCTCCTTTGGATTCACTGTATCCTGGGTTACAAACTCTAAGTGCCTTTGTGTGCTTGACAGAATAAATGAGTGAAGTTGGCTAAGTAAATGACTTGCGATAGTTGGTCTACCACCTCCGTGAGGGCAGTAGATGCAAGGCTTGTGGTGGTTATGGAGCCCTTGAGAGCACATGTCCTGTCCAAATGGAAAGTCACTACTTGGGTCCGACCTCTTGTTGCTGTTTAGGAATGTAGGCCTGGACAGATCTTTCCGTTTTTCAGCAGATGCCAGAAATCTAGATGAGAGCTGTATGCTTTTAAAGATGTTTTGTCAAGGACTGCCTGACTGGCTCTGTTGGTAGAGCGTGTGACTCTTGATCTCTGGTAGGGGAAGGGGTGGCCCTGAGTTTGAACCCCACGTTTGGCATTACAGATTACTTTAAAAAATTGAGTTTGAGCCCCACGTTGGGTGTGAAGAGTGCTTGCAAATAAAATCTTGGGGCACCCGGGTGGCTCAGTTGGTTAAGCGTCTGACTTCGCCTCTGGTCGTGATCTTGCCATTTACGAGCTCAAGCCTTGCGTCGGTCTTGCTGCTGTCAGGGCAGAGCCCACATCAGACCCTCTCTTACCCTCTCTCTCTGTGCCTCACTTACTTGTGCGTGTGCTCTCACTCTCTCAAAAATAAATAAACATTAAAAAAAATCTTTAAAAAAAGGTTTTGCCAAGTGGACCTCCAAAATATCATACTATCTATCAAAAACCTGCTTGAAGAGTGTTTCTTCTTCTTCTTCTTTTTTCAAATGTTTATTTATTTTTGGGAGAGAGGGAGACAGAGCATGAGTGGAGGAGGAGCACAGAAAGAGAGAGAGACACACACAAAATCCAAAGCAGGCTCCAGGCTCTGAGTTGTCAGCACAGAGCCCGATGCAGGGCTTGAACTCATGAACCATTAGATCGTGACCTGAGCGGAAGTCAGATGCTTAACTGACTGAGCCACCCAGATGCCCCCTTTAAGAGTACTTCTGAGTTCTAGGGGCCTTGGGTGGCTCAATCTGTCAAGCATCCCACTTCAGCCTAAGTCACAATCTCACTGTTCCCGAGTTTGAGCCCTGCATCGGGCTCTGTGCTGACAGCTCAGAGCCTGGAGCCTGTTTCCGATCCTGTGTTTCCCTCTCTCTTTCTCCCCCTCCCCCACTCACATTCTGTCTCTCTCAAAAATGAATAAACATTAAAAAAAAAAAAAGAAAAAGGTGTTTCTAGTTCTAGATGAGAAACTCTTGATGTGGTCAGAGAAAGAAAAACAATTATCACCTCCTTTATGCTGCATGTAATGCTTCTATTAATATAGCCCTAGGGTTGAATTAGCCCTTTTTGCTGCTCACCCCTTCATTGTACCGTATCTATTATACCTGCTATATTTCTCCAATCCGTTAGGCTAGAATCTTTGTCACAGAGAAGAAAATGAAATGAATTTAATATGACTTTTTCTTGGTGACCCTGTGCTGGATCCAGATGGACTCTGTTTCCTGTGTGAGATACTTGCAAGTGTCCCTTTATGAATCAGTTAAAGAACTGTGCTTGAGAGTGACATCACATTCTCTAGTCTGGAAATAGCAAGCTCTAAATTCTTCCCCCTTTTCAAAATCAGAACAACATTTGGGGCGCCCAGGTGGCTTAGTCAGTTAAGTGTCCGACTTTCGCTTCGGTCATGATCTCGCGGTTCGTGGGTTTGAGCCCCGCGTCGGGCTCTGTGCTGACTGCCAGCTCAGAGCCTGGAGCCTGTTTCAGAGTCTGTGACTCCCTCTCTCTCTGACCCTCCCCTGCTCACACTGTCTCTCTCTCCTAGAAATAAATAAAACATTAAAAAAAAATTTCAAAATCAGAACAGCATTTGCCCATCTCCAGCATTTTGTCACCTATCCTGTTTTTCACAGTTCCCTCAAAGATCACCGATGGTGTTTGGTAATCTTATCTGCCAGAGTTCTCAGTACCTTGGGCTCTCATTCATCTTGCTGTCAGACATAATGATCTAGTCTGCATTTATCCAGAGTTCCCATTTCTATTTCAACCTAATAGAAAATTGAAATAGAAACACAGTGATTGACTTTAGGGTTTTGTTTTGGCGTTTAATTGTACATCCATAGCATGTTAGAGCATCTTCTTCTTTTTTTTTTTTAATGTTTTATTTATTTCTAGGAGAGAGAGAGAGAGAGAGAGAGAGAGAGACAGCATGAGCAAGGGAGGGTCAGAGAGAGAGGGAGTCACAGACTCTGAAACAGGCTCCAGGCTCTGAGCTGGCAGTCAGCACAGAGCCCGACGCGGGGCTCGAACCCACGAACCGCGAGATCATGACCTGAGCGAAAGTCGGACGCTTAACCAACTAAGCCACCCGGGTGCCCCTTAGAGCATCTTCTTAATAGCAAGAGTCTAGAATTTAGGAGAAGAAGAGCAGATTTTGAAGAAGATCACAGAGAAGTGTTTATTTACTCATTCATTTATGTATTCATTCAATAAACATTGATTATCTACTTTCTTCTTAGTCTTGAGCTGGGTGTTGTGAGAGAATGCAGAGTATACGATACATTCTTGGCTTTCTAAGAGTTTTCTTCAAATGTGGTGATAAAATCGGTGAAGAAAAAAAAACTCAGAACACAAAAACTTCGAGTTGAGAGCCAGAATGAGTTTAGTCTTCAAGAGATTATGCCATTGAGTGAATGGACGAGCTCCTTAGGAACCCTCGCTACTCTCCGGCTTCAATGAGGAAAGCATGGTGGGTGGGGGAGGCACGTGGGAGTAGTGAGGACTGTGGCTGATTAGGGCTCATCACTGCTCAGCTCCAGTCTTCAGCGCCAGGCAGGATGTGAGCCCGGAACGGTTAGTTCTTTTAGTGTTTCAAGGGCATCTGGATTTTAAGACAAAATCTCCACATTTTTATTTTTCATTTTAAGTTTTTAAAAATGTTAAAAACATTTAAAAATTGGGTGGTCTTTTCTATTTTTGAGCTGTAAATTTTTTTTAAAACTTTTTAAAATATTTTTGAGAGAGAGAGACAGAGAGAGACAGAGCATGAGCAGGGGAGGGGCAGGTAGAGAGGGAAACACAGACTCGGAAGCAGGCTCCAGGCTCTGAGCTGTCAGCACAGACCCTGATGTGGGGCTCGAACTCATGGACCATGAGATCATGACCTGAGCTGAAGTCGGATGCTTAACTGACTGAGCCACCCAGGTGCCCCGCTGTAAATTTTTAAAAAATTGAATGATATTTGACACAGAAGGTTATAGTAGTTTCAGGTGTACAACATACTGATACAACTCTGAATGTTACACCATGCTCACAAGTGTCACTACCGTCTGTCACCATGCAGTGCTGTTGTAATATCATTGACTATATTCCCTGTGCTGTGCCTTTCATCCTCATGACTTACTCATTCCAGACTGGAGGCCTATACCTCCCACTTCCCTTCACCAATTTTACTCATCCCACTACCCCTCTCCCTCTTACAGCTGTTAGTTTGTTCTGTGTATTTATGGGTGTGTTTCTGCTTTTTGTTTGGTTGCTCATTCTGTTTTTCAGATGCCACATATAAGTTAGATCATATGGCATTTGTCTTTCTCTGTCTGACTTCCTATACTTAGCCTCTAGGTCCATCCATGTTGTCACAAATGCCAAGATCTCATTCTTTTTTATGGCCAAGTAATATTCCACTCTATCTAACTGTCTATCTCTCTATCTCTCTATATCCACACATGCGCATACATACATAAACACATCACATCTTCTTTATCCATTCATCCATCCATGGACACTTAGGTTGCTTCCATAATGGCTATTGTAAATAATGCTGCAGTAAACATAAGGGTGCATGTATCTTTCCAGATTTGTGTTTTCATTTTCTTTGGTTAAATACCCAGCAGTGGAATTGCTGGATCATATGGTATTTCTGTTTTAATTTTTTGAGGAACCAACATACTGTATTCCACAGTCACTGCACCAATTTACATTCCCACCAACAGTACATGAAGGTTCCTTTTTGGAGCTATAAGAGTTCTTTATTCTGGATACAAGTCCTTTATCAGATATATGATTTGCAAATATTTTCCTTCCATTCTGTGGGTTATGTTTTCCCTTTTTTGATGGTGCCCTTTGAAGCACTAAAGTAATGTTTATGAAGTTTAGATTATCTATTTATTCTCATGCTTTTCAGGTCATATCTAGGACTCTTTTGCCAGATCCAAGGCCATGATGAAAATATCCTGATTTTAAAAAAGATTTTGTTTAGTGTTTATTTGTTTTTGAGAGAGAGAGACAGAGAGAGAGAGAGAGAGAGAGAGAGAGCCAGCCAGTGGAGGAGGGGCAGAGAGAGAGGGAGACACAGAATCCAAAACACCCTCTAGGCTCTTAGCTGTCAGCACAGAGCCTGGCACAGGGCTTGAACTCATGAACTGTGAGATTATGACCTGAGCTGAGATTGGATGCTTAACTGACTGAGCCACTCAGGTGCCCTGAAAATCTCCTGATTTTTACATGTGACCCAAGTTTTTAAAAATATTAAAATTTTTTTAATGTTTATGTATTTTTGAGAGAGAAGGAGACAGAGTGGAAGCAGGAGAGGGACAGAGAGAGATGGAGGCACAGAATCTGAAGCAGGCTCCGGGCTCTGATCTGTCAGCACAGAGCCCGGCACAGGGCTCGATGTGGGGCTCGAACTCACGAATTGTGAGATCATGACCTGAGCTGAGGTTCGACATTAACCGACTGAGCTTAACACATTTTTTAATGTTTATTTATTTATTTTTAAGAGAGAGAGAGAATGTAAGCTGTGTAGGGGCAGAAAGAGGGAGAGAGAGAATCCCTAGCAGGCTCCACGTCGCCAGTGCAGAGCCCCATGGGGGCTCAAACTCACAAACTGCGAGATGATGACCTGAGCCAAAATCAAGAGTTGGCGCTTAACTGAGTGAGCCACCCAGGTGCCCCAAATGTAACTCAAATTTTTAAGAAACACTATGCTGCCTGAATGAACCCATCAGCAGGACAGTGTCAGCTCATGGGCCACCACTTTGCAGCTTCTGGCCTACAAGGTGAACTCCATCAAGGGTCTTGGTGATGGAGCCTCAGACAGTTTTCCTGTTTTATCTTCAATTGTTTCTCTATAATAGGTC
Source organism: Hyaena hyaena (assembly GCF_003009895.1). Classification (NCBI taxonomy): domain Eukaryota; kingdom Metazoa; phylum Chordata; class Mammalia; order Carnivora; family Hyaenidae; genus Hyaena; species Hyaena hyaena. The sequence goes on from NW_024080688.1 coordinate 3,985,448, forward strand.
TGTGCGCTTACAACCACATGAGGCCGATCCCTTGTCTCGGAATCCTCCGTACCCCTTCCTGGAACCTTCAAATCTTCCCCATTTGTGCCTTTCTTTGTTTCGTTCAAAATGTCCCCCTTCCAGCACCCCATCTTTGTCTGGCCACCCCCTGACTGTCCTTCAATGCCTGCCAAAATGACACCTTCTTCTACATTGTGTTCCTAATAACCCTCCGAGGCAGAATTAGTGGTTCCCTCACATCTGCGCCCCATATTCTGAGTCTTACTATCCTTTATTACCATCTTGTGATAAGTCCTTTGGCCGTGAACTCTTGAGGGCAGACACGCTCATGGCCATTTTGCTTCCCCAGTGTGGTTGGCACAAGATAGGCTGAGCAAGTGGCCGGTAAGTTACTAATGAGCAGTTTTACTCTTTACAACTTTTAGCTAACTTAGTTATTTTCTTTGACATGTGCCTTAGTCTGTTTGGGCTGCCGTAGCAAAATACCGTGAACTGAGTGCTTAAACAGTAGATGTTTATTTTGACAGTTCTGGAGGCTGGAAGTCCAAGATCAAGGTACCAACAGACTCAGTTTCTGGTGTTGTAGGTGGATGTCCTGTTGCCATATGCTCACGTGGCCTTTGCTTACTGTGTAGGGGGGAGAGAGAGAGCTGTCTGTCTTCCTCTTCTTTAAGGGCACTGATCCCGTCATGAGTGCCCCACTCTCATGACCTTCAGCTAAACCTGATTATCTCCCAAAGGCCTCATCTACCTCCAGATACTATCACATTGTGGGTTAGGGCTTCAACATAGGCATTTGGAGGGAGAGACACAAACAATCAATGACAGCACCCATACTTTCTGTTCCGTGAAAGTCGGGGTGTGGGCCACCTGGGTGGCTCAGTCAGTTGAGCGTTGGACTTTGCCTCAGACCATGATCTCAAGGCTCCTGAGTCAAGGCCCTGCATTGGGCTCTGTGCTGAGAGCTCACAGCCTGGAGCCTGCTTCAGATTCTGTCTCCCTCTCTCCCTGCCCCTCCCTTACTCATGCTCTGTCTCTGTCTCTCTCTCAAAAATAATAAACATTTAGAAAAAAAGAAAGTAGGGGTTTTATTGATAAAGGAAACATTCTCCATAGTTGACTGAAGTTCCTTGTTTGTCCCTGATAGGGGAGATGTTTATTAGTGTAGATTTGGTGAAGGCTGATGTGTTCAAAGCCAGAGTAGTATTTGATGAGGTGATGTTTGCCCCAGTCATGCTGGGGTGTGGCCAGGAACACAGGCTCTTTGCAGTTTGGGGAAATCCGTGAATCTAGAGGTCTGTATTGGCCATTTTTGGAGTTTTTACCACCAGAGTTTGTTAATGACAACCATTCCTTTCTAGAAACCTCAACCACTCATTCATTCACTCACTCACTCACTCACTCACTCACTCACTCACTCATTCCTTCAGTGACTGTTACAAGCCATGCTTCAGGCTGTATAACTTTACTAAATGTGGGAGGTAATTAATTATTATTTAGTTCCGGGTCTCAGTCATATATACAGCACCTCATTTTGTGATCTCAGTACTTCTCAGAGGTTGTCATTATTCCCATTTTATAGATTAAAAGCTCTAACATTCGGAGAAGTAAATGAAATCAGTTGCATCAGATTGCACAGGGAGTGGTGGCGGAGCTAAGGTTTAAACAGAGCCTTCCTGACTCCAGCCGTTCAGTGAGGGGAGAGCTGTGTCACAGCAATGTGGCCGTGACACCCGGGAGATCCTTTCCTGGGGGGCTGTTCTGCGAGGGGTCTTCACCTCTGACTTCCTACCACTCCTAAAACTTCACCTCCCCTTCTAGTCCGACTTCTCCTGGTTCTCCCTGGATGCCACCAGCTGTGTTGGACCCTTCCGCACCGTCCCACGGGGTCACTTCTGCTAACGTGCCTACTGGAGACACTCTGTAGACTCAGCCGAGGCTGCCACATCTGCCTCCACCAACCTGGAAACAGGGGACTGGGAATTTGAGGGGTCTTCGCGTCCACCTCCCCCACTTTTCTTCCCCCACCCCCCAGATGTGGAAACTAGTGTTCAGAGAAGGGTTCTGGCTTAGAGACACTTCTAGAGCGTATTTCCATGAGAGGGAAAGCTCTCTCTGATAGGTTCATTGCTGTAGGCTCATGCCTGGCATCTAGTTGGTGATGGAGAAACATATGGGGTTGGATTGCTCTGGAGGGTGGTGCAAGGCCAACCGGTGGGGGTGGTTTCCTGGGAGGCGGAGCTGAGTGGTACCTTGGAGAATGGGATGAGGCAAGGGTGTCAGAGTCAGGAGGTGAGGGGTCAGGAGGAGGTGAGGTTAGGCTCATTTAGAAATTGGGTCCTGTCCTTGTCACTGCCAGGAAGGGACAGGGGTTGACTTCTTCAAGGTGCTGAGTTTTAGAACCTCTGGCCTAATACAGGACCCAGCAGTGGTGTTCTAGACTTGATTTCACTTGTAAATGATTCATTCCTGATGGCTTGTTGGTGTTTATAAAATATTTTGGCTGGCCAGGAGTCGGATTTTGGCTCTTTTCTATATGATTATTCATATAATCATTAGGCCAATTTATGTTTGGAGTAGTGTTCCCTGAGATTGGATGTGAAGAGGTGTTATGTGGGAACAATAGTTATGTGGTCAAATGGGTCTTGGAAGTTCTAACATAAACTGAGTTAAATAGGCTTATTTCCCACAGGACTACTTCTTCTTCTTCTTCTTCTTCTTCTTTTTTTTAAAGTTTTATATATTTATTTTGAGAGAAAGAGAGCACGAGTGGGGGAGAGAGAGAGAGAGGGAGAGAGAAATCCAAGCAGGCTCTGCACAGCATCCTACAGGGCTCCAGGTCACGAACCTGGACCTGTGAGATCATGACCTGAGCTGGAGTCCAGAGTTAGATGCTTAACAGACCGAGGCACCGGGAAGCCCCCCCACGGGACTTCTGGGAACCTTGAATGTGCTAAGTGTGAATCGCCAAGAAGGGCCATGAACTTTTCTTAAACTTATTCCATCTTGTAGATGTTTCTCATGGAAAATCTCACAAGTCTGTATTCCTGAGATCACATTTTGAAATCCATAATTTGTGGATTATCCAGATTCTTCCTCTTTTTGCCTTTTGCCCAGTTGGCTAATTTTTACACTTTCCTCTGAGGGCAGTTTGAAGAGGGGAAGGGGTAAAACAAATGCGTATTCAGCTCAGCTAAGTGATATTGATGTGGTGTTTTGAGGTCACTTAGAAAATGTGGGTTTTGACATCTCCAGTCACAGAGTGCTCAACCATTGATTTAAATGGTAATTTGGCGACAGCTTGCCCCTAATCAATATGCGTGGCGTGTGCCCGTCTGTGTGTGGCAGGAAGGGGATGCACTGGGCTGCCGGCCATGTTCAAGGTTCCTCGAAGGGACCGCAGCACTGCCCCTGGGATAGTGCAGTCGATGCCAGGGGATAGAGGTGCAGAGGGACGCTCAAAAGCCCGCAGCCCGTGTGCCTCGGAGTGAACAGACCCCAGCCACAGATTCAGGTGTATGAGAGAGAGGTTTTCTGTATTTCGCTGTAACTTGATTTCCATTTCTCATCTCTTGTTTGCTGGGGGTGGCAGAAATCAATCTAAGTCAGTTTGGGGTTCCTCCTTCTTCCTTCAGGGCTGTGCCCCAAGGTCCAGGGGACTGAGGCGGTGCCGCGTGACCCCTGTGGTGGTTTATCATCAATCTCTTGTGGCAGCTGAGATAGCCTCCCTCCCTTTGGGTCGTCAGTGGTCTGTCCATGCCAGTGATGGATCCTTCTTTGTTCCCAATCTTGAGACTTTCCCGTGTCTCTCTCTTCAGCCCTTCTACGCTGTTTGCAGGCACCAGGAGCCATCCCGGCGCTCACATACCGTGTTGGGCTGTGAAGGACTCTGGACATTTGTCTCGGGCCTGTCCTGCCCGGCCCCACACTTGATTCCCCTCCAGTGCCTTCCCACAGCCCTGCTTGGGGAAGTGGCCCCGCTCCTGTCTCTTCTCACATTCTGCAAATGTATGTGGGCGGTCCCTCAGCACCCTCTTTCCCTGGGCTTATTTGGGGGGAGGTATGGTGCAGGCTGTTTTCCTATACATCCATAAAATCTGCATACACTTTGCCTTAGTGACTCCTGCACAGCTTTATCCATGTCCAGAATTGGGAAGGGGAAAGGAGGTTATTGGGGGTGGTATCCTGGCTCTTTGTCATCGGACATTCCCTCAAAGGTATTTTGAAAGTCAAAAGCTAAGAATTGACTCCTCTGTGTTATCCCTGAGGCATTGAACACAGAATGCCCTCTTTGCCTGAATCTGGTCCAGAAGCTCTTAAGGAAATATGGAAGAAAGCCCTTCAATATTTCAAGATATTATAGTGGATTTTGTTTCTTTTCCACCTGCACCATCCCGGCCCAGACCACCATCGCCTCTTGCTGGGACCCTGGCAACATCCTTCTACCTTAAGGTTTCTCCACCTCTATACTGCTGACATTTGGACTTGGATTCATTTGTGTGGTGGGGGCTGTCCTGCACAGCACGGCTTGTTAGAGGCCTGTTAGTTGTTAGAGGTCTGTAGACCCTAACCCCCTCCGTCCCCCAAGCTGTGACAACAAAAAATGTCTCCAGACTGTTGCTGAAGGTTCCCAGGGTGGGGGTGGGGGGGCGTGTGCAAAAGAGGCCTCAGTTGAAAGCTACTGACCTAACTGGTCTCCCTGCTTCTCTTATTCCAGTCACCTGTTCTCTGCATAGCAGCCAGCAGTAACCCTTACACGACTTAAATCTAACCATGTTGTTCTCCCTGGTTACAAACCCTCCTGTAGCATCTCATTGTGTAAGAGTCGAATCCAAACCACTGGCTACCTTGGCCACCCTACCTCTCCACAGCCCCAGCTTGTAATCCACTTTGGGCCTCCGTACATAGCTTTCCCTCTTTCTAGGATCCTCTTCCCCTGGATTGTCACATGGCTGGCTTCTTCTTGGGATTCAGCTTTCAGCACTCAGGTCACTTCTTGACCACCCAGCCTTAACTAGCCATGAAGGAACTTGGATTAGCTGACCTGAGTTCTCAGCAGGGCACTTATGGCCATATGATATTTTCCCTTCTTTGTTGATTTCTTCTCTTTACCAGAATTGAAGGTCTGTAAGAATAAGACTTTTGCTTCTTCTCTTGTCCATTTGTGTTTTGTTAGCACCTAGAACAGCCCTTGGTATGTACTGGGTGATCATGCTATTTGTTGAGTGAATGAACGAACGTTTCCTTTTGATGGACTTTGCACGTATAGATGCTCTGCTTCAGGGTACATGGGACTGTGCTGGGGATTGCCGTTTAGAGGAACATGAGGAAGCTGATCTAGGCTTTCCCCAAACCCTGACTCGAAGGCAATTCAGGAAGATGAAGAAGCCAAAGAGCAGGCAATTGTATAAGTGCAGAGCTGTCCACCTCATTTGAGGGAATGAAGTAAGGGGACCAGGTGGCCACTTGTAGTGATCCTGCAGGAAATCCAGTCTTTTCTGTTAATTGAGCTCCTGGTTTGTGTCCGAAATGGGGACACAAAAATGGATAGAATATAGTCCCCATGCCTGTCTCGATGGACTCTGTTTTCTAGGAAAGATAGTTACAAACATAGATTAATTGATGATAGTAAGAATGAGAAGCACCGGGACAGTGCTGGAACCTTACATGCTTGGGAAACTGAGAGTGAAAGTTGACCGCTTTGCCCCCGGCAGCTGGAGAAGCTCTTACAGATGAAATGACTTCACAGTAGAGTTTTGAAGGATGGGTAGAAGCACAGCTGGTGGTGAAAGTCATGTTGTGAAGAGAGAACAGCATGTGCAAAGCCATGAGGGTTATAAAAGGGCCTGGGTACTTGCAAAATGGTGAGAAGGTTGATATGGCTGAAATCCAGAGTAGATGGAATGGTCTAGGGATGGGATATGAAACTAGAAAGAAAAAGAGCTTCAAGTTCCTTTCTAACCACTGGGTCCCATGAGTCTTTGACTTTGGAGATGGTGGATAGGAGTCTTCTTTTTTTTTTTTTTAAATTAATTAATTAATTTATTTTGAGAGAGATAGATTTAGCACAAGTGGAGGAGGAGCAGAGAGAGGGAGAGAGAGAGGGTCCCAGCCAGGCTCCATGCTGCCATCACAGAGACCGATGAGGGGCTCAGCCTCGTGAAACTGTGAGCCCTGAGCCGAAACCAAGAGTCAGATGCTTAACCGACTGAGCCATCCAGGTGCCCTGGGTGAGAGTCTTATTTTTTTTTATCACATTTTTTTCTGATTATGAATATAAGACATGTTATTTTAAAAGTTTTTTAAATATAGAAAAATATAAAAAAGAGAAAGAAAGAATTGAGAAGCCACTTCCTGAGCCAGCACTATAAACATTCAGTGTGTTATTATCTTCCAGATTTTATATCTCTATTTACCAAATCCGTTATATACACATATATGTGTATATATATGTAAATTTATGTATATATATACGTATATATATAAAACAAAAAATGGGATCATAGATCTTTAATGAAAAATTATAAAAAGAAAGCTGATAGGCAAATCATCATAGGCTTAGCGCTTAAAATAGATAGCGTATGGCCTAAAAATAAATAGACTTTGTCAAGTAAGAACATCGATCAATAAGCATAACCTTCCACGTGTCACGACGGCCCTTTAGAGCAGGGGATTGGTTTGTTGGGAGCCATTCTGTTGTGGGGATTGGCTTGTGTTGCTGCTTCTGTCCCACTGGATTTGTATAAAATTGAGGGAAACTGAGTTGACTCATCAAGAACCGCCCCTCCCCCCCATCTATTCTAGCCACTTGTAGCTAAAATTTTCCCCCTTCCTGGTCCCTAGAGTCTCACTTCCCTGTTGGTACCCAGGCAGCAGTTCCTGCCTTTGGCAGGAAATATTAAAAGGAGAGTGTCGTCTCGGCTAAAGAGTTTAGCCTCAGCAGCAGCTGACCCTTCCCTGCTGGTACCTTCTCTTCAGTCCCCTTTTCCTCGTTGGTCTCTGCCAGTGTCCTGGTCATCGGTAGTACTTTCGGGGATTCCTGATTGCTGGTCTGCTTCCAACAGTGATAACCTGCTTTCTCCTTACTTCTGATGGTCAGTGAGGCTATTTCAGAATATGGTTTATTTTAGATTAGTAACTTTTCCAACTCTTTGTCGGACAGAATGGCCTGGATTCCTGTAGGCGGGCAGAGCTCTCACTCAGACATTGGAGCACACTGGGAGGGGACAGCTGTGTAGGAGCGCTTTCTAGAGTTTAGGGTGCCTTTAAAGGAAGGAAAAAGACACAAAGAGAGATGACATGAGAGGACTCTTACCAGTGAAACACCTGAGCCACCTCAGGGGCACGGAAGAATAGGTGTCAGTTCTCTGATTTTATTCGTACTAAAGAATGCAAACCGGCTGAGCAACATGGCTGCCCTCCAGCTGTCTTCTGGGTAGGGCGTCTGTAAGCACGGTTGACTATTACATGACTTTTTACTTTACACTGTCTTCATTCTTATCAGTGGCCTCTCCAGACACTGTGCTTTGGATCTCCCAAAGACACATCCTCTTGAGGAAACTGAGGCAGAACAGCAGTTAGTCCCTGGCTTCTGACACCTGGTAACTGTTAACTCCTTGACCTTCTGCCCTGGCCACTTGGGCTCCTGACTTTTGCTAGGTTGTGGTCTTTGGACTTTGTTTGTCCCTTGACCCTCAGCTAATATAGGGCTTTCGTCTGGGCCTGACCCTCCTGCTTAGGCACTACCCTGAATATCTCTGACTTGCTGGATCTCATGCTTGGCATAAATTTGCCATCAAAACCCTGCGGCAAAAATGTCAGAGGCCCTACTGCTGTCTGCTAGAAACACGGAATTGTTCTATCGGAAATGGTGGGAAAGAAATGTTGAGAATGTGGTGGGCCAGTCCACTTCGATTTAGCTTAACAAGTATTAGTTGAGTTCTTACTATGTTCCCTGGCCTCATAGACTTTTAAAATTCTGCGAGGAAGACAGATTTTAACCTGTAATGACAAAAATGTTGAGCGTTACGAGAGGGTGGTACGGATGTCCGGGGTGGGGCGGGGGGGGGGGACCTGAAGCAAGTGAATGTACATGGATGAAAATATTGTAGGTGATATCTGATATTGATCTATAGAGCTGAACCACATCGGCCAAGCTTTTGTCACCACCATCATTTCCTGAGCTATTTGGGATCTGTACAGAACCATCTGTCCATTTTGAGAAGAGTCAGAAGCCATCAAAATATTGAAGGAGTCAGGAAGTGGTACTTGTAAGAGAAACATACAACTCCTGGTATAAAAGACAAAAATGGTTCCAGCAAAGGAATGTAGTAGTAGTTATACTCAAGATGGTAAATACAATTGTGGGATAAGTGCTATTAAGGGGAAATTAAAGCCAGGGCTCAGCTGAAGAGGGCTGAAATCCATCTGGTTGAACAAGTTATGCTAAAGGCACAAAGGGGAGGCGAGACAAGTATGTGGACTGTGGAACAAGGTGGGGACCGTGGTCTGGATGGAACTGTGGAGACCTGGGTCTGAATTTTGCCTTATGGCTTATCAGCTGAATGACCTTGGATAAGTCTTTTCTTATCCGAAAAAAGAGAAGAAGAATGGGGATGGTATTTCACCAGTTACTTTTTTGGAAAATGGGGATGATAATGTCTCACTTGCGCACACGTGCGAGTGTGTGTGGGGGCGGGGAGGAGAGAGAGAGAGACTGAAAATTAGTTGAAGTAACACATATCAGCACACTGCTTGGTACACAGGAGCATTTACTGATAAATGAAAATGTTAGCTGAACCAGTAAGAGAGTCACCAGCATTCAGAGTCCTGGACAGGGAGCCCCTGCCTACAGAGGAAGCACTGAGTGAGTGCAGCTGGTTGGAAGAGAGAGGCAGAGGGGCAGAGCTAAGACACCGTGAGGGCAGGAGGAGCTGCCCGCATGGGCAGCTGGAAAGTAAGTCTCAGGCAGGGCTTTGACTACTACAGTGTTTTTACCCATGTGGCTCCTGGCCCACCTGCATCGGAATCACGAGGAAGAATTTATAGCAAATTCAGATTCTGGGGTCTTATCTCAGACCTATTGTATTAGAATATCTCAGAGGGGGGGTGGTGGCTGGGAACCTGCATTTTTAAAATGCCGCGGGTTTTATGAACTTGAAATATTTGCATCTGAACTGTAATAAACTCATCCATTTGACTCTTTATATCTTTTTTTGAGGGCAAAAATCATTTAGTAATTATGTAGGTTATGTGAATGAGAAAGAAAACCGTGCGTGCGTGTGTGTGTGTAAGTAATATAATCCCGTTTTTTTAAATAAAAAATATGTGTCTTTGTGTATTAGGTGTGTGTAAAAAGAGTCTGATTATTGTTACTGATTTGTAATGCTGTTTACTCTTGGGGACTAGAAATGGAATGTAGGTCAGAAGTGGGGGGCAGGATGGGAGTGACAGGAAAATGTGGAAAGGAGACCTTTTTTCCTTACATTCTTTCACTTTGATTGATTTCTAAAATAATGAGTGTGATTACTTTTCTAATTAAAAAAACCCACAAAGTTGTCAATAAGTAAGGAAGTAAGTGTCTGATGCTGGTGCTCAGACATCAGCTGAACTATGAAAGGAAAGAGGGAAAGAAAAGAAGACAGACGCATGCAACAGGTATTTAAGTAATGCTCAACTTCTTGTGTTCCTTGTGTAAGAATGATGGCTAAGGCTTGCCTGGGGGGCTCAGTCAGTTAAGTTTCCTATTTCAGCTCAGGTCGTGATCTCACGGTTCGTGGGTTCGAGCCCCACATTGGGCTCTGTGCTGACAGCTCAGAGCCTGGAGTCCACTTCGGATTCTGTGTCTCCCTCTCTCTTGGCCCCTCCCCTGCACATGCTGTCTCTCTCTCTCTCTCTCTCTCTCTCTCTCTCAAAAATAAACATTAAAAAAAAAATGATGACCGAAATGAAATATACTACTTTATTGGATTATTCCACAGTGGAAGTGGAAGGTGATTCTTCCTGCTCTGTCAAAATTCTAAGTGATGGGGATAGGGGTGGAGTAGTTAAGCCCAACCATTTAATTTCTTGGGTTTTTATCAGGAGCCATTGTGATACCTGTCCGGAATCTGGGGTGTAGAGTTGTAAGACCTGATTTTCCATCTCTGATCTGTTTTTTGAGCAAGGCACGTCTCTATTCTGCATCCTTGCTTCCTCATCTGTGAAATGAAGACATTATCTACCTTAAAGGCTAGTTGCTGTGAGGATCAAATGAGGTGGTGTGTGAGAAAGTAAACTCGGGAGTGCTGCAGAAATGTTAATTATTTCTATTTTTGCCTAGCTCCTCCCCTGGACATGCTGCTATTACTGTGGGGTTGTTTATGTGTCTGTCTCCCTGTGAGATCATTGAGTGCGGAGGCCTTGTTTTATTCATTCCCGAATTCTTGTGCTTAGTGCCTGCCACACAGGAGGCATTCAAAGCAAGTTCTGGAATAGCTATCAAGGATAGAAAAATACATGCACAGTTAGGTTTAGGCTTATGAATATTAAGATGCTCTTCCAGGCAACACTGCCTTTCACTTCTATTTAAAAGATTTTATAGAAAATTCATTCAACTCCACAACAGGAATGATATTGCTAGGAGAAAGAAAAGAACTTCATTAAGGAAAATTTAATTGCCCAGTTTTCTAAAGAAACAGAGCCGCATCCCTCCATCCTCATTACCGTCAAATGCAGTATGGCCGGTTCCAAGGAGGGCAAGATGAATGAAAAGAGATTGTGAAAAGGCAAACCCTGATACTCCTGAAGAAAAGTCTCCCAAGAAACAGGAATGCCCCCTGGATCACCAGTTTCCTTTATTGTTTGTCAGAGCCCGGGAATAAGCCTCCTCTGGGCAACTCAGACAAAAGCTGTCTTTGGCCTCTACCCCAGACCTTGGCCAGTAAACCACAAAGTCCCTTATTTCCCCTGGAGGCGGGAAAACTTCCAGTTGCTTGACAAAACGGGAAGGATTGTCTGAGGCTCAACTTGGGGGCTCCAGTACCTCCAAGACCCGGGTAATTATCATCTGAATGGGCAGGAGGAGGACTGGAGCGCAGTCCCGAGAAAAGAGACCTGGGGTAGACCCGCAGTTAGGAAGGAGGGGGCCAATCTCAGGTTTGGTCCTCTGGACCCTTTGCCCATACTGCCACGAGTCTGCAGTCTCTTCTCCCCTCTCCTGTGCCGGTTCAGCCCGAGGGCACCACTGGATGGGTTGATGATTGTCCAAACGAGTGCCAGTTATTGCACGGACCACTGTCAGCCCGGGTGAAGTCCCTGGTGGTCTGCTCAAAGGCTCTACCCGCTTCCGTGTTTGAATGGAGCAGTTGGATGATGACGTGAGCACGCCCATGCTGTTTGAGAATGGGAGGACAGCAAGGAGAGCAGGTTAAGTGGCATGGTTAGTGGGAGCATGGTTAGTGGCATTGAACTACCCAAGGTTTGCAGCCCAGCTCTGCTGCTTTCTAACTGTGTGACTTTAGACAAGTCTTTTCATCTCTTGAAAACTCAATTTCCTCATCTGTAAAGTGGAGGTAATATTCCCACCCTAAAAAGTAATCTTGAGGGTGGAATGAGATAACACCTGTAAAGCGCTCTGTACAGTGCCTGGCACACGGTAAGGACTCAGTCAATGTTAGCTATTGTTCTTAATATCACAGCTGTAAGAGTCACACTGCAGGCTTTGGAGTCCAGTAGATTGGGCTTCGATTCTAGCTCTGTCATTTATTAGCTGTGGGCAATTTGTCTAACCTTTAGAGGCTCAGCTCTCTGTACTTCTGCAGAGTAGGAACAATAGATAATACCTATCTTGGGCGTTTCCGTAAGGCATTTAGGCCAGAACAGACACATAGGTAGATGTTCCATAAACAGTGGGTTACCATTAGGAGAAACAGCACATCCTATGATAAAGAGGACCAGGAAGCAGAGAGATCTTAATAGCATGGGATGAGGGACAGACTCCAAAAGTATGAAGTTTAATAGTTTCTTAAGAGAAGACCACTAATTCTTCAAGAGAAGCTCAGCTTTTCTTTTTCTTCTTTTTTTTTTTTTTTTGCCTCTTGATCCCTGAGAGGAGTTTCTCCTATGCATAGATAGAAATGTGAATAGGAGGGGGCGCCTGGGTGGCTTAGTCGGTTAAGCGTCCGACTTTTGCTTAGGTCATGATCTCGCGGTTCGTGGGTTCGAGCCCCGCGTCGGGCTCTGTGCTGACTGCCAGCTCAGAGCCTGGAGCCTATTTCAGAGTCTGTATCTCCCTCTCTCTCTGACCCTCCCTCGCTCACGCTATCTCTCTCTCTCTCTCTCCTAGAAATAAATAAAAATATTAAAAAAAAAAGTGAATAGGAGTAGGAACAAATTGGTATTTGGCGGGGATTCTAGACCTTGGGTCCTGACACCATCCTGTCTCTTGTTCAGGTATGTCTTGGCCCCTCCCCAAGAGGCCAGAGGGAAATATATGATAGAGGCCACTGACGGGGTAATGAACACCCATCCTGAAGCTGCTTAGCACTCCAGTGCTGAGGGCTGGTGAGCCGTTCTCCCCTGGAGAACTCCTTTAGCCTATGTGGGTTAGGCATGCAGGCCTCACCTCCACGCCCATACTTGAATCTTGGCTTTATTGTTCCACAGTAACCGAAACTGGGCTAGAGCTAGAACCTCTGACCTCTTCCTTTTAGGAACCAGCCCAGACAATTGCTCTGATTCCTCTCTGAGAGGCCACCAGGCCTAACCGCCAAAAGGGAGAAGAGTGAGTTAGAAGTCTGGACCCCCTAAGATTTGAACTTTGGCCTCCTTGGAAGTATAACCTCTAGGAATTTTGGTCCATGAAGGTATCCTAAAACCTGGCCAGTCTATATATAATCTCAGCTTTCCTTCAGGTGGGTAGATTTCTATGGGTTAAATCTTGACCCTGACTTAGGAGGAGTGAATAGAGTTGGCCTTCAGCTCTCTGAAGGTCAGCATCCCCCCTTCCTCCTTCTGACCTTTCTTTGAATGCCCCCAAGAGCTTAACAGCCAAGCCTATGATCAGCTCAGGGTGTGGCTCTCTCCTTCTCAGAAGAAATCAGTGGAGAATCCATGACGTTCATTCTGCATCCTCAGCCCTGCTCCATAGTGTGCCTGCCATGCAGCCAGGAGCTGGGACGTTTAGCCCCGAAGGATTTAAGAATACCTCTTTGATGTCCCTCTCCTTCTCCAGATTTTAAAAAAACAGCTCGAGCCTAAACTGAAAAATTCAGTGTCGTTTTTCCGATCCACTCTGATCCCCAAGCAAGAAGTAGTCTGCAGGCCAGAGATGTATTTTCTTAAGGTGCACAGCAGAGTCAGGCAATTTAATATACAAATCTGTATTGTTCACTTTTTGAAAACAAATCAGGTGATCTGGCTGCACTAGGTCCCCATTCCTACATGGTAACAAATCAGCCAGAGCTGAGTAGCAGCTGCCATTTTTAAGTAGGTGGGGCTCAGTTGGTTAAGCATCCGACTCTTGGTTTCGGCTCAGGTCATGATCTCACAGTTCATGAGATCAAGCCCCAATTCAACCTATGATATAAAAATGCCTCCAACTTCCCACCATCCTTCCAGGTTCACAAAAGAGATGCTTGTATTATGTAAGTACATCCCTTTTCACTTCTCCTCAAGGATGAGTTTGACATTGGAGTCAAGGACAAGACATTCTCCCTTAAGAAGGGCAACTGTGTTTGCCCCTGACCCATCTTTGAGGAGAGGTGGGGAAGGAGAAGAGATTTATTTATTTGTAAATAATGGCTTCAGCTGCTAGAAGCCAGTACAGATCCTGAGATGTGGTGGATGGCGTCCTTAGTTACCTCATTAGTAGTCACTACAACACATTTTTAATAGTTAAACATCCCTCAGTGTAAGCTATTTTAACATCAAAGCACAGTTCACTTAAAGCAATTCTGCTCAAACAGTGTGGTCCCAGAACTCCATCCTGGACTCTGAAATCAGACAGACCTGGGACTGCATTCCATCTTTATCACTTACTAATTGTTTGACATGGGGCAAATCATCTCGTCTCTCCACTGCTCAGTTTCTGTCTCCTTAAAATGGGCACCTCATTGGATTCTCATGAAGACTAAATGAGATAATCCCCACTTGGTATCTAGCCCAGGGTCTGGAACACGGGGAACACTCAGTGAGTGCTCTCTATTATTATTCTTACCCAGACTTAGAGGGCTTGAGTTGCTCCAAGAATGAAATTTAGACCATCTACCGCAGAACCGGCAGCTTGGAGGCAAACTTAAACCCACTAGTGTGTTTTGCTTGGCCTTTGGAACATTTACAAAAGTGAATTAGTTTCCAACACTTAAATATTAAGGGGCGCCTGGCTGGCTCCGTCGGTAGAGCACGCGACTCTTGATCTCAGGGTCGTGAGTTCAAGCCTCACCTTGGGCGTGGAGCTTACTTAAAACAATAATAAAATAAAAATCAAGAAAGTGCAAAGAAATCAGGAGAGTTTACATACAAAATCCAGATTTCTGGCATTTCTTGTGATATGGGGAGATGTAGGCATTTTGCCCTCATTCTCAGATAGAGGCAAAAATTGGCTGTCCCCTTCAAATGGGGTACGGGGTTCGCCTGCTCCAGGGCCCACCTGACCCACTGCACTCATTTTTGTTGCCTCCTTGACTCCTAAGGGCAATTGAGTTTTTGATCTGAAGGAATGGACCAACCTCCATTCCTCATTATGTAGGATTCAGTCGGTCCTCCATAAATATTACTTCCAGCAACTGGGCTTTGGAGAAGGTAGGCAGCAGGTTGTATTAGCTGGCAAATGCCCCGGTGCCATCTGTGTTATCGATTAAGTGCAGAGCCATCGGCTTCAACAATCCATGGAGCAGAGGTAGGGTCAAGGGCTTCTTCAAAGAATCTGGGAAACTAACAAAGATGTGTACCTGTGAACAGATGCCCACCTCATTACAACATGTAGGTGGGCTGAAATTTAATAAGGAAAAAAGTATGAAGTCTTGCCCTCATGTCTAAAAACCCAGCTGGCCAAGTACAGACGAGGGAGAGATGTGCTTAGCAGCAGTGCTTGTGAAAAAGACTTAAGGTTCCCCTTGACAATAAGTGTGATGTGAGTCACAGGGAGGCAGCTGCCAAAAACCTGATCTGACTTTGGGCTGAGTTTATAGAAGCCTGGCGTCTGGGAGACCTTTCTAACAATTAGGCCCGTCTTGAAGGGCCAGGCAGACAGGCTCAGGAAGCCTTGATCTCCCTAGAATAGGAGGTGTTTGAGGCTGAAGTGATATGGCCCTTGGAAAAGAGGGTCAGAGTGGGGATTTAGGCAGCAGAATATTTGTTCAAGGTGACATAAGGTTTCTGCCTGCCAATCTTGTGATTCTGCTTTCTGCAGCCCACTGGAAGAAGATGATTTCCATGATAAAAGTAAAAGTCTTCCTTCCTGATAGAGGAGAGCAGACTTGCTGAAGAGGCTGATTGGATGCAGCCATTTTGATCTGACTCTGTCAAAACAGAAGCGTGGACTTCCGGTTCTTACCACATTATTTGGATGCAGATGTCACTGGGCCTTCTTTATCCCTGAACCTCATCTCACCTGGAACCCCACCGCTGGCCCCCTGAATCATATCTCAGAGACGGAGGGGGTGGGTGAGCGGGGAAGGATCTGTTTTGCACATTACTGGTAATTTGTTTAAGCTGGACTTTTATGCAGAGCTTGCAAACTGACGGCGTACAGGCCAACTCCAGTCCTCAGATGTGTTTGATTTGGCCTGTACTGTGTCTTTGAAAAATGCGACGTAGATGCCAACATGTAAAAATGAGGAGATTTCACATAAAATCTGGATTTCCAGCACCTTTAAAAAAAAAATTTGGAAGGTCTGGCGACCTGGGGCAGCGGCAGCTGGAGCTGAGCACCCGTAACCCTCCTTGGATAGGACTGGAGCTCACTTGGCCACTGTCATCTCCCTAACCTGCCCTGCTTTGCTAGTTCACCTGCTGTCCCTGGTCCCCATACGTATTGGAGGTAACCCCCCCACCCCCCCCACCCCCAGCTGTAGTGGTGGTGTTTGTTTGTTTGTTTTTTTAAAAGCTTCTTTTTTTTTTAAATGTTTTATTTATTTCTAGGAGAGAGAGAGAGAGAGAGAGAGAGAGACAGCGTGAGCAGGGGAGGGTCACAGAGAGAGGGAGTCACAGACTGAAACAGGCTCCAGGCTCTGAGCTGGCAGTCAGCACAGAGCCCGATGCGGGGCTCGAACCCACGAACCAGGAGATCATGACCTAAGTGAAAGTCGGACGCTTAACCGACTAAGCCACCCATGCACCCCTTGTTTGTTTGTTTGTTTTTAAAACAAGAATGTCACTGAACTTTGTTTTCATTATACAAAAGTCACTGATTAGTTTTCTGCAACCTTGGAGGGAATATTGTGTTTGGGATGGGCCTGACTTCGAATATAGCCTTCGTGGCATACCTGGAATGCATTTTCTAGGAGGCGTGTCGGGGGTACTTCAGAGAGAAACAGGCCTCTTCACAGCAGCTGGAGCTCAGGTGAAATCTGTCCTGTATCTCAGGAAGAGACTTGCGATAGGTGTCAGGACTATGTGGACCAGAAGATGGGCACCAAACTGAAATTTTTCTCCCAGAGCTAACGCTGTACGGTGTGTTGTTTCACGATAAGGAGAATAGATTTGTTTGCTTGTTTGTTTGTTTACTTAAGCCCAACTCTATGTTAGATAATGGTTTATTTTCAGGACCACATCAAAATGCCCCGCGCTGTCAGAGACATCTTTAGGATGTAGTTGTGGGCTCTGTTCATTCATCTTCCCGACAGGGGGGCTGGCAGCTGGGGGTCCACGGGGGAGGGGTGGGGTAGAGGTGGGGTGGAGGGAGCAGAGGTAGTTGCTCCTGATGCATACCTGTGGCTCATTTATCACAAGCCCCCAATTCTTGCGTCTCAGGGAACATCCCGGGCTGTTCTTTTGAACCACCCGAAGGCTTCTGTTGGTTTTTCTTACGTTGACCCAAATCTTCATCCTTGTTACTTCACTGTGGCCTGTTCTGGAGCCATGCCGAACAATGGCTACTTCTTCCGCAGCACAAGCCCTGCCAATATTAGCAGATAGTGGTCTCCTCTGTTTTGTGAGCCGGCTGAACAATCCCTGAGGAGAGGGGATGGGGGCAGGGGTGCAGAGAGACCAGGTGGATTTAAGAGAGACCATATTGCCTTCAGGTGGGTCTTGAGCTGGGTGATTGCTGCCCCGCATTTCACACAAAGCACCGTCCTCTCCAAAGGCTCCTTGTGCTGGCCTCTGAACCTCCCAGTGAGTTGCAGCGATCGAGGGGAGACTACAAAGAACTGAATCTTCTAATAAAGCTTTGGTATCTGGTGGTAGAAACCACAAGAACTTTACCAGAAGCAGGGAACCCTCAAGTGCGGTTAGCATAGTGTCGACAAATTGAGGGGAGCGAGGCCCAGCTATTGGCCCAAGACAGAATTTGCTAGATCCTTATGCTGTTTGAGTGTCTCTGCGCTTAGGTTCTCAGACTGAAATTGTCCAGCCTGGGACTTCAAAACCCTGAGGGACACCCTCCGGCACCACTTCCTTGCTGAGTGGGCCCCTCCCTTCATGGGACGTCAGGTTTATCCCTTAGGAAATGCCCTTTCGGTCTGAGTTCTCTCTGGTGTGGACAGAGGGTCTTGTCTGGCTCTTCATGGTACAGCATCTGGTGGCAAGTGTGTGTTTTCACTGTAGTCACTTCAGTGCATCCTGTCACTGAGTCATCCTCTAGGAGTGGCATTTCTCTTTCACCTTTTCTCAATCTCTCTCTCTCACTTTTTTTTATTTAAAAACTGTTTAATGCTTATTTTATTTTTGGGGGGGAGGGGCAGAGAAAGAGGGAGACACAGAATCCAAAGCAGGCTCCGGGCTCTGAGCTGTCAGCACAGAGCCTGATGCGGGGCTTGAACACACGGAACCGTGAGATCATGACCTGAGGCAAAGTTGGACACTTAACCGACTGAACCACCCACTCGCCCCTCTCTCTTTTTAAAAGACCTGCCCTTGCCCTGGGCCTTTCTTCGACAGATAGAAGTGGTGTATATGTGAATTGTGGGAATTCCAGGAAGATATTATCTCTTGGGAATGGCAGGGACTCCCTACAATTACGTGGCATCTGGAAGACGCCGGAGTCTGTGTGGTGGGGTGGGGGAGAGATGGGCAGGCGCCATCTGAACTGCCTGGACTGCAGGTGAGTGGCTGGCGTCTCCACATGTCCATCTTCCTTCCCACTTTCTTCGCTCTGTCCCCTTTCCCACATGCCCCACTTCTTGTTTTGGAAGAGGAAATGGTGACATCCATTTGTAAATGGTGTGACATCTCAGCATAATGTCATTGCTACTTCCTAGTCTGGGGTGCTGGCCATTCCTTACCTTATCTGCTGGCCTTCCTGCCGGTGCTTCTATGGGTCTGAGTCAGAATAGAGAGGTTTGTGTCTGGACGAGTTGTTTATTAATTGGGCTTGGGTGATAGTTATGTGCGAGGGCTCAGGGCAAAGGTCATGTCCGTGTAGTGTGGGGAAGGGTCTACCATCGGAGGGGGGTCAGGTGTTCCTTCTGGAGGAGCACCTGTCCCCTTCGGAACCCCATGGTCTGTGAAATGGCTTTGCGTGAGGAAACCGTGTGTCTGGAGCCCATGTCACTCCCGTGTAGTATGGAGAGCGAATCAAAACTTCCAGAGGAGAAGTGCCTGTCTTCCATCCAGAATCAAGATTAATTGATGTTCTTTAATGGAAACAAATCGAATCTCTCAGCAACCCTTCCCATTAAGCTTATAATCATGTACTTTTCTACCGAGGCACAGGTGAGTTTTTCAGAATCAGCAGGTTCTTGGAAACAGCTGACTCTTGGAGGCCATTTTTGTCTGTCTTCAGAGTCGCTGGTGGGAAATGGAGAGAAAATGCCTCTAAGTTACTGGGCAGGAGGTATAGTTCTCATTTGCCTGTGGTTTGCACGGCCTACTCATATCAGTGTTGCTTTTGATCTTCCTGACAGCCCTATGATGCAGGTAGAGCCAGGGTTATTATTATCTCTTATTTATTTATTAGTATCTATCTTTATTCTCAAATTGACAAAAGCATATAACATACTTTACAGTATAAACTAAGTAAGTGCTATGCATTTTGCTTATAAAGTGACTTAAAGTATTTCAAGCATTATATACTTCAGTTTGTACACAAAGTAAATTTCCAAATAAAGCTTTGGTTAGTAGAACTGATAATGTACTGTCAAATCCATTTTCCAAAGTTGTTCAAGGGAAAAAAGGCTTCATCCACTAATGCAGCGTTTTCTTATATAATCAGAGCTTTTTACTATTTAGTAAGAGTGGAAAATATTACAATAATTGCATTTAATTTCCCAGTCTGGATCAGACTTTTTCTTCTTATTTATATGCGGCCAGAATCCTATGACTTTTGGAAAGCGTAAGTTAGGCCGGGTATTATCTCTATTTTATAGATGAGGAACTCCCCTAGACTTCGGAACACTACTCCCTCAAGATATTTGCTATAGAAAGGGCTCTGTTCAAGTAAGTGTAGGAAGCATTCTAGTATGCTCCCTTAAAGATTCATAGTGTGCCTCCATATACTAAAGGCTCTGATAAGTACTGTAAAACATAACTTATTTAGCCCATTGTTTCTTGAACTCATTAACCCAGGTACTATTTTTTCTTTAGGATACACCTATCGTCATCTTCCAGATGTACAAACTTTTTCTGTAAAGGGACAGATAGTAAACATTTCAGGCTTTGTGGGCCATATGATCTCTACTGTAACTGCTCAGTCTACTGTTCAATGCAAATGCAGCCATCGATAGGAAATGAATGGACATGCCTGGCTCCAAAAAAACTTTATTTACAAAAGTAGGCTGTGGACCAGATTTGACTCATGTAGTTTGTAGGTTGCCGACCCCTGTTCTGGAACAAGCATCCTGCAGTACCTTCTTTGGGAGATGCTGTGTGCAGTGTTCAGGGAGTCCTAGATAGGGACTGAAGTCTTCACCTCCCAGAACAGTTGGCGTGAGTGGCAGTGTCTTGTTGAATGTGGCTCAGAGATTGAATGCCTTGCTTAGGGTATATGACTGTGAAGTGGCCATGACAGAGAGCACTCAGGCTTTAGACTATAAATTTTATTTATTTTTCATTGTTTCTGCTCCTTTGGAGTGAAAGCCTCAGGAAGTGAAGGGGGCAAAATGCCCTGAATGCCTGCTGCGTGGAATTGGAGCACATAGGTACATGTGGGTGTTTGCGTGCAAGTTGGTCTGAGTGTGACCATGGTATTTTTGTTATTAAGCATCAGTGTGGTTGATGGATAAGTTATCCAGTTAGAGGTCTTTGTTTCAAAGCACCTAATGGGAGATGCTGAAGAAATTCACCACTGCTATTTGAATTGAGGTCTGTGGCGATAAATCAGGAATATATTCAATGAATGTACAAGAATTTACAAAACACATAGCTTGTGCCCTTGCTTTAATAACTTTTGGTTGTGGTCAACAGAAACCAGCAGAAGCGAGCGGTAATGAAATAGGGTGTGTTTAAAGATACATGGTGTTCCGTGGAACCCAAGTGGGGAAATGCACTTAGCCTCATGATGGCCAAGAACCAGGCACTGGGTTGTTAGGGAGCCGTGGAGTGTTCTAGATGTCAGCTGGCGTACTTTTCTCTCATTTTCGCTTCTCTTTGCACATCTGCTCCACTCTTCCTGCTCTACTATTTCTTCTCTGGTTATTTCTGATATTTCTTTGTGACAGGTAAACAATGGGTGCTGGCAGCTCCCAAGTTCATGTTTCATTTGGAGATGAACACATGGAAAGACCATCTCTATGGCTCACTCTCTCTTTTCATTTTTTTTTTAAATTCCTCCTTCACTTCATTATTGCTGGGGAAGGGACTCTGATTGGCCCAGCCTAGGTGGTCCCTGAGCCAGTTGGTGTGGCCTGTGATGTGAGGTTAACATCAGAACTGTGTCAGCCCTCCCCTGTCAGTGGGCAGGCGTTTTCCAAAGAAGGCAGTCTATCATAGCCCTGCCCTGGCTGGGCACTGAGCAGGTGCAAGGTGAAGTAGGCTATTTCTATCCACTGACATTTATAGACTAGTTGGAAAGTAAAACAAATACATAGTAGTGATGAGAGTGTCAGATGTGCTAAATTGTTTCATTAAACAGTGAAGAAGGTAATGGTATAAATAAGGGAGTAATTTTGCCGTACAGACACTGAATGCAAAAAGAGAGACAGGAAAGGCCTGTGTGGGCTCACATCACCAGAAAGGGCTTTAGGCAGCAAGATATGTTCTCTGAAGGTGGGTGCGAAGCAAATAATTCTGGCTAGGGAGATGGGCATGGATAACGATATAGAATTATAGGTGTGAATGCAGTCTGGTTCTTTAACAAGAAGATTCCTTAAGAGGAGGGAGGTGGGGGCGCCTGGGTGGCTCAGTCGGTTGAACGTCCGATTTCGGCTCAGGTTCGTGGGTTCGAGCCCCACATTGGGCTCTGTGCTGACAGATCAGAGCCTGGAGCCTGCTTCAGATCCTGTGTCTCCCTGTCTCTCTAGCCCTCCCCTGATCATGCTGTCTCTGTCTCTCTCAGAAATTTAAAAAAAAAAAGAGGAGGGAGGTGGCTTTAGAGAGCAATGGGATGTACGCTCAGGTAGTAGGAAGCATTGCTGGAGACAGTCCACTGTGGTCAGGTTAACTGTAGCACAGGACACGGGAGGGGCCATACCAGGAGGGGCGGGAAGCCAGAGCTCTGCCCACGTCGGAGAGGGGACCCCCGGCTCCACATGGGCTGGCAGGTGCAAGTCTACATAGGTGACAGTGTTGGGTATCTGAGTTGGGGTTACTCTGTAGTACTGGCAACATAGTGCAGGAAGCAGGGCCTGGCCATGGCGTTGGTTAAGTCAGGGACAAGCCCCAGGCGCTGGGTATCAGGGCGGTACTGGTGCTGGAGGGTGGGACAAGGCAAGACTTGAGAGTCGAATGCAGATTGGGGTACAGGACAGAAACCCCAGGAATCTGAAATGGGCCATGAGGCTGCAGCAGGCCTGACCGTGAGAACGGAGTTGCTTTGTCTTTCTGCAAACTATCCCTTTCCCTGGTGGCGGCCTTCCTGTTCTTCCTTCTACCGCTCAGGACCTTGCAGCCTGTGGTTGGCTGGTCATCTGGAGACCCCTTGAGCTCGCACCCCGTTTCGGAACTTCTGCATTGGAACAGAAGCTATAAACACCGCAGACCAAAAGAACGATGGTACCTGGGATGTTAGGACAAGACAGTACGTTCAGTATCAGAAATTCCATCGGTGCCCCTTTGTGGAGGGAACTCTCACTTGGAGACGGGATGAGCAAACAAGATGCCTGCTGTCTAGCAGTGAAGCAGCTTGACCTGGATCTGAGCACTCGTAGAGCAGCAGAAGTGGGGCTGTCCCCTAACACGTGGGCAACGTCTTTAGGGAAGATAAAGCCCCCAGCGAAGGTTCTGTCGGAGAGCCAGTTAGCCTCGGAGGAGGCCTTGTCTTGCTGCGTGTTCGCAGCTCATGAAAGTGGGTGGGAAACAGGTAGGACTTGAACTTGCAGGGTCAGGAGGTGAATTCTTTTTTTTTTTTTTTAAGTTTATTTGTATTGAGAGAGAGAAAGCACGAGCGGGGGAGGGGCAGAGAGCAAGAGAGAGAGAGAGGCAGTAGAGAGAGAGAAAGTGCAGAACTCAACTTGGGGCTCGAACCCGCGAACCATGAGATCATGACCCGAGCTGAAGTTGGTCATTCAACCGACTGAGCCACCCAGGTGCCCCAGGATTTGGTGGGCCAATCCCTCCCTGTGTGAAGTTGATCCCCCCCCCCCCCCCCCGCTGCCTATATAGAGGTCACAGTATCCACAGTGATAGCCCGCGGGCCTGTCTCTGCCACATGGTAAGTGCTCAGTACACAGGTGTTACATCTGAGTCTTCAGTCTTAGTTAGCATCACAGAATTTGCCTGGATGCCCACACTGGACTGGAATTCCTGATGGCCTTGAAGCCTCTGATTGGAATGTCCAGTAGCAAGGGACCGACCACTTCATAAAACAGACTATCCTGTTCTTGGAAACATTTGCTAGAGAGATCTTCCTCGAATAGGACTGCAAGGCACCTCTGTCTTTTGGAACAACTCAGAATAAGTCTAAGCTGCTGACTCATGCATGGTAACATTTCCACTCTCTGAAGACCATTCTTAAGTACTCCTAAGTCAAGGGTGGGGAATAGTTTATATCTAATGTATCATCTGGGCCCCTTCATGGAGAGAGCTCTCGTTTGGAGATGGTATGATCCCCAACTGAGTGCCAACTATGATGGATTGGTAGTGCCTGTTAGAGGGCTGTACTGAGAAGGATTCTGGGACTATGTTCCAAGGTCAATAGGAAAAAATATTCGATCTGCCATGGTGTGGGCAGTGGTGACTTATGTACAAGGTATTTGTTTTCTCTGCTAAGCATTCTTTTTTTTTTTTTAAATGTTTTATTTATTTGTGTGTGAGAGAGATAGCATGAGCAGGGGAAGGTCAGAGAGAGAGGGAGATACAGAGTCTGAAACAAGCTCCAGGCTCTAAGCTGTCAGCACAGAGCCTGACGCGGGACTCAAACCCACAAACCGTGAGATCATGACCTGAGCCGGTCGGACGCTTAACTGACTGAGCCTCCCAGGTGCCCCAAGCATTCTTTTATTTTTTTAAAAATAGTTTATTGTCATGTTGGTTTCCATACAACACCCAGTGCTCATCCCCACAAGTGCCCTCCTCCGTGCCCATCACCCGCCTTCCGCTCTCCCCCATACCCATCAGTTAAGCATTCTGATGCTTAGATTCTTCTATTATGCCCTAGATGACTTGTTCCCTGACCCTCTGGTTTCTTTTTCCTGCCACATTTCAGCTTATCAACATTTTAAAAGCCATCTGGCTGCCATTATCTCCCACCTAATTCATTTCTAGGATGGATTTAACCAATCTGGTTAACAGGGTTGAGGTCTCTCCTAGAGCAGTGTTTTCTGGGAAATCTTCCCAAATAGAGGAGGACCATTTTTGCGTCTGCAGTCCACTGATAAACCTTCCAAATTATTAATATCCCTTTAAATATGGAGACCAGGCTAAGCAGTGTCTTTCAGAAGTACTCTGAACAATATGGAGGCCGGCGTGACTAATAATACATCCCTTGATCCTGTTAATGCAGCTTAGAGGTTGCATTCGCTTTCTCCCTGTGTTTGTAAAGCTGAAGCTCAGACACTCTGCTCTTGACTCGGAGGTTGGCGGGGAGGAGAGGGAGGAGGGGGGGAGGGGAGTGGGGGGGAGGGCAGGAGAGCCGGACGCAGCCAGGACATCTCCTTCTGTCCCTACTCTGCCAGCCCCTTGTGCTCTCGTTCTGTCCCACGTGGGTCGTGACCACTGGCACACGGCTCACTGAGGGAGGAAGAGCTTCCACCGGGCTGGGGGGCTGCCTCGCTGCCTTTTTTCTGCCATCGCAGCTCTCTGTCTTACGCTCCCCCCCACCCGTCTCCTTCGTGCCTCTGTGACTCTCTTGGTGGTTTGGCTTCAACAAGGCTGTGGGGCCTGCAGCCAGCGCAGTGAGGTCCAAAGGCCCCAGGCCTCCTTCTGTCATGATGAGGGTATCTGCTCTAAAGGTCCCCAGACCACTGTCAGTCTGTGGGGTGTCTGCTGGGCTGCAGTAACGTGAAAAAAATAAGGACAATGCAGGGATTTTCCCTTAAAGCTAACTCTATGTGATTAAAGACCTGCTGTATATTCTAAATGTTATTCTTCCTTTCCAGTGTGTGTGTGTGTGTGTGTGTGTGTGTGTGAGAGAGAGAGAGAGAGAGAGACAGAGAGAGAGACAGAGAGAGAGAGAATGAGAGACAGAGAGAGAGAGAGAGAGAGAGATTATACTGTCCTAAACAATTGGGGTAGCTTTTCACCCTAATACCTTTTGTTATATTTGCCACCGTTTGTAGACACCCCCTCCTATATTTTTGGATGGTGGAGGTAGATTTTACTGGACTATGAAATCTAGTCTGAAAACTGCAGCCTTGTGCAAGGTGAGGCCCATCAGGCCTCAATATGCTTCCTAGGATTGCAGAGGGAGGGGTTGGTGTAGAAGATGCAATCTGGTGTTCCAGTGAGGCCACTGAGGCACAAGATTGGGGCACTGGGTCACTTTTACTAGTAGTTTAAATTTCCCACAGCTCAGTTTATTGTCAAAGCAGCACGTCTGGGATTATGGATTTGGGAGATTCTGTTAATGAGTGCCTGCCCTGCCAATTTTTAGCATGGCTCTGGCAAGTGGCTTAGCTCCTCAGTGTCTCTGTTTCTTTGTTTAATCAGAACGGTGGTGTCCTTTCCCTAGGGCTGTTGTGAGAATGAGTTTGCAACGTTGTTTAGCTGCAAGGAGCTATCAGATGCTGTCCTTTATTGTAGTTATTTCTGACAACATTCAGCGAGCGCTTCTCAGGGCTTCTAGTCTGAGGACATTCGGGGATGAAGGGTGGTAGAGGACTCAGGGAAGCGATCAGAGAGATGAGTGGGCGGTTCCACAGGGCATTTGGGGGCAGGTGAGTCTTCTTTGAGTGGACTGTCCCGTGCATTGTAGACGTTTAGCATCCCTGGCCCCTGCCCAGTAAATGCAGGTATCGCTCCCTAGTTTTAGTGGCTTACTTCTACCAAGTTTCGCATTCCCCTTGGGCTGGTTCTGCTTTAGGGGAGAGCCCCTGGCTGGGTGCTCTGGAGTGGTCCCAGGCAGGTAAGTAGATGCAATGTGGAAAAGAGGGGCCTTTGGAGAATGGCCCAGTGGGCTGATACTGTTAATGCTTGGTATTCTAGTTTTCTGGGTGTTGAACAGAGAAGGAGCCTGGTGTCACAAAGGGAGCACAACACAGGGAGGCAGGGTCTACATTCAGGCTCCAACATCACTCCTGCCTAGTTGGGGGACCTTGAGAAAGCCTCTTCCCTTTTCTGGGTCTCATCTGTAGAATGGGCTTTATGGCTCCAGGCTCTGAAGGGAAATGGCTTCGATTTGAGTGAAACCAGAGGAAGCACTTGCTACCTGTCATGCTCCGAAGAGGGAGGAGTAGCCTGACTGCTTACCTCTGTCTGGATTGGGAAAGATGAAATCTGATGGGGAGGCTGGGCCTGGAAGAACTGACCTACCGAAGCGGCTGCCTAGACCAGTTCTCTTTTTAAAAACTATTTGTTTAAATTTAGTTCATTTTTTTGAATACATAATACAGACACACATAAAGCAGTCTAAATATAATGGTAAATGCTCCCTCACGTCCACCCAGCTCCCCTGCCCCAAAGGCCACTTCAGTTTACCCTCTTCACTCTCAGTTTCTGTGACCCGAGACGGAGAAGATACTTTTAAACATGCCGTGGTTGTTATGCCTTTAACTTTCTGGTCTGAAGGATGAGAAATTTGATCCTCCTGTAGCATGTGGTTAGTTTCCTACAATGAATTTCCCCCATTAGTCATAGTTTCTTTTTGCCGCTCTTGAGTAGAGGTACAGCCCTGTACATCTCTCTCCACTCCCCCGCCCCTCCCAAGTGCCCTGTCCTTCATCTGAATCAGGGACTTCCACAAACACAGATCAAACTCGAGACAGGACATCTGGGTGCCTTGCATCTTCTCCGTCCGTGGATTTCAGAGGGGGCTCATTTTACGTAATTGTCTATTTTGATGGTTTCCAAAACGGTTCCAAAGCCTTATATTCTTTTTTGTCTTGGAGCTTAACCCAATCCTGCAAGTAACTGCTTTGTTTCTCCTTTGGTGTTGTGAAGTTTATGCCCAGTGAGTGGGAAGCTCTGTTGGATGTTCACTGCAGAAGAGAAGAACCCCAGGCTAGAAGGGGAAGACCTGGGTTTGAGTGCAAAATAGGCATCTTTCTTGCTGTGTGATCTTTGGCAAACTGCTTGGCCTCTCTGAACCTATTTCCTCATCTGTAAAATAAGGATTGTGCTCCCTGCCCTTTACAGCTATTTTTAAGGTTATGTAGGGTAATGAATGTGAGCATACTTTGCAAATTGTTAAGAGCCTTACAATTAAAATTATTGTAATTCTTTAAACAAGTATTTATTAAGCTTCTGTTGTGTTCTTGATATTAGAGACAGTGTGGGAAATGAGCTTATATTCTGCTGTGTGTGTTGGTGGGTAGTGTAGGGGCATAAGGAAAAGCAGGGAGACTGGCAATAAAAAGGTTGATAATCAGACAGATTCAGATAATGGTGATTATTACAAAGAAAATAAAATAGCAATGGAATAGAGATGGGGTGAGGGGGACTGGAGTTCTTGATAAAAGAGTGGGAAAAGCCCAAGTTGACATCTAAATGGTATGTGAAAAGCTGGGAAGCTGGGCCCAGGCTAGGAAGCAGCATGTGCAAAGGCCCTGAGGCAGGAACGAAAGCTTTGGAGAATTAAATAAGAAAAAAGAAAAGGGGGGAATGAACTGTAAGAAAGTGGATATAGCAGGAACAAAGTGAGCATGATAGAGAATGTCCCAAGAAGTGGTGAAGAGGTTGGCCAGAATAGGGTCACAGAGGGCCTTGTGAACCATGTTAAGAACTTGTATTTTATTCCATGTGCTGGTAGAGATTTTAAGCAGGGAGATAACATGATCAATTTTCTTCTTTCAAAAGACTCTTCCTCCTGGAACTTGGAGAATAGATTGTTGGTAGGCAAGGAGAGGCAGTGAGGTGAGTTAGGGGCTCCTGCAGCAGCCTAGGCAAGAGATGATGCCGGCAGATCAGAAAAAGCACAGCTAACATCATCCTTGAGGCTTGTGTACCGGGTGTGAGGCTGTGAAGCTCATGGAACAGTTTTCATATGAAAAGGACAGTCTCCTGGTATAAGGTAGCAAGTTCCCTCTCTTCCTTTTGCCCATCTGCTTTGCTCTCTCTTAGGAGTATGGAGGGAGTTGTGTACCAGGTGTACATTAATGAGCAGACAGACAGGCTTCCTGCCCTCATGAAGCTTATAGTCTACTAGAATTCACTCCATCTTCCTTTCTTTGTAACAGCTGGAGAGCTTCCTTTTGGGGAAGGCTGGGCTGGTCTCAGCTCCTCCCTGTAGCTCTGGGTCATGAGATGCTGGCGCCTGATTTGGAAGTACCTCCTGGAGTTGGGCAACAATGACCACAGTGCACATGCATCTCAGTCCAGATTTCAGGGCAATGGGACCAGCGTGGCTGCACACTGGTATTCGTACAGCTCCTTCATTCACCTCCGATTAGGAGAAGCAAGAAAAAAAAAAAAAAGCGGCACTCTGGTTTCCATTGGAAAAGGGAAAGATTTGTCCTTGAGACTCAGAGTCTTCATAGAAGCTATACCTAAAACATGTACACTATTCTGTATGTCTGTTACACTTCAGTCAATAGTAAAATTGATTGAGCTGCTGGGTCTGAGCTTAGAGAAACGAAGGCAGGGAGGTGGGTCAGGTGTATAGTGAGGACTTCCTGGTGTCTCTGTATCTTGATGGGGTCCTCAGGCCCTTGACTTCATTCTT
Organism: Hyaena hyaena; assembly: GCF_003009895.1. Taxonomy (NCBI): domain Eukaryota; kingdom Metazoa; phylum Chordata; class Mammalia; order Carnivora; family Hyaenidae; genus Hyaena; species Hyaena hyaena. The sequence continues at coordinate 4,014,000 of NW_024080688.1, forward strand.
CAGCTTTTTTTTTTTTTTAGGTTTATTTATTTTTCAGGTGGGGGAGGGGCAGAGAGAGAGGGAAAGAGAGAATCCCAAGCAGGTCTCCCAGTGCTGTTGAGTGAGGAGCCCAGTGCGGGGCTGGATCTCGCAAACCCTGAGATCATGACCTGAGCTGAAGTCAAGAGTCGGACGCTTAACTGACTGGGCCACCCAAGTGCCCTTGATTCTTCAGCTTAATGAATAATCAGTTTATTTTTATCAGACTTTGAGAAATCCTCCCTCCTCCCCTTTTTTTTTTTTTTTTTTTTTTTTGCCAGCCAAACTGAAAAGAAATTGCTTTATAAGCCAAGGTGTCCATAGATAGGTTAACACTGAGGGATGTACTTCTCCAGGGCCTTCGTTTCTCCGGCTTTAAGGTGGCTGGCTGGGAAACAGAATTAGTCATTGTTTGGGGAGCTTGGAATGAGAGAAAGGCAGAGATGGGTGGTTTTCAGATTTTTTTTCCAGGCTGCGGTGGAGCCAGGAGAATGAGAGATTCCATACATCTTGTGACCAGATGTGGCATTTGTAACTGGGACTCAGCAGTATCAACGAAACCAAGTCAATTTAAAACAACACTGCTTTACTTATTAATCTTAATTTTTACATTGTATTTTTTTAGATTATAAAAGCCATGCTCACTTCCCCCTAATGTTTTACTAGGAAAATGTTCAAACGTATAGCAAAAATACCTAATTAAAAAAATCATATATATATATGAAGTGCACCATAAAGAAAGTAAAAGGTTCTTATAATCCTGCTTCCTGGAGAGAATAGTACTGTTACCTGTTTCCTATAGATTCCTCCAGAATTATTTTCTGTGTGTTACTAACATATATGATGATTGCCTTAAGAATCATATAATATTATTCATACTATTTCATCTCTTTAAAAAAATTTAACAGTTTTTCTTGGGCATCCTTGCATGTGAGAATTTATTGACTTATCTCATTCTTTTTCTTTTTAATGTTTACTTATTTTTGAGAGATGAGCCAGGGAGGAGCAGAGAGGGAGGGTGGTGGAGAGAGAGAATCCCAAGCAGGCTCCACGCTTAGCACAAAGCCTGACACAGGGCTCGATCTCACGAACCTCGAGATCATGCCCTGAGCCCAGATCAGGAGTTGGGTGCTTAATGGACTGAGCCACCCAGATGCTTCTGTCTCATTCTTTTTGTAAAAAATAGTTTTACTGAGGTATAAATTATGCACCATAAAACTCACCTGTTTTAATTCATTGACTTTTTAATAAATTTTCAGAATTGTGCAACTAACACTGTAATTCAATTTTAGAACATTTCTTTCACCCCCTAAAATATTCCTTGTGCCCATTTGCAGTCACTCCCTGTCCTCATCTCTGTCACCAGGCAACCACTAATCTATTTTCTGTCTCTATAGATTTGCCTTTTATGGGCTTGCATATAAACAGAATAAAAAGTATGTATTTTTCTGTGTCTAGCTCCTCTTTAACAAACAAAACTGACTTTCATTCATGTGACAGACCCTTGTTCTTTTTGAACAGTATTGCATTTCAGGATATTCTACATTTTGTTTATCTACCAGTTGGTGGATATTTGGGTTGTTTCCAGTTTTTGGCTAGTATGAATAATCCTGCTACAAGACATTCATGCACAAATCTCTGCAAGGATGTAGGTTTCATTCTTTTTGAGTGTTTCTATAAATTTCCATTTTATGGGTGTACAACAGTGTGTTCAGCCGAACCTCACTGGTGACCATTTACATGTGTGTTGTTTTTGTTTGAACAAATAGTGCTGTGTTGAACATCCTTTTTTTTTTTTTAAGATTTTATTATTTTAATGTTTTATTTTATTTATTTATTTTTTGAGAGAGAGATAGAGACAGCGTGAGCAGGGGAGGGTCAGAGAGAGAGGGAGACACAGAATCTGAAGACACGCTTCAGGCTCTGAGCTAGCTGTCAGCACAGAGCCCGACGTGGGGCTTGAACCCCTGAACTGTGAGATCATGACCTGAGCCGAAGTCGGACACTTAACCGACTGAGCCACCTAGGCGCCTCAAGATTTTATTATTTTTAAAAGTAATCTCTACACCCAGCGTGGGGCTCGAACTCACGACCCCAAGATCAAGAGCTGCATGCTCTTCTGACTGAGCCAGCCAGGCGCCCCTGTATTGAACATCCTTGTACATGTATCTTTATGTATGTGTGCATGTTTTGGGAAGATATATATTTGGAAGAGGAGGTTCCAGGTCAACAGATGTAAACATCTGAAATTTCCATAGCTAGTATCAAATTGTCCTCCAGGAGAAGTTGCACCAACTTCTGTCTCCTGCCCCTGGCAGCAGGTGAGAGTGACTCTTTTCCCTTGTACTAGTCAGTGCAGGCAGGAATGAACGCTTTTCGTTTTTCTAATCTCACAAATGAAAAATGTCTTCTTGTCATTTTAATTGATATTTCTTTTATTATTAGAGCAGTTTGTCCATTGAGTTTTTTTTTATCTTTCCTATAACTTTGAAAGAACTCTGTCTTTTAGGAAATTGGCCTTTTGCTTATAAAATCTACTGCAAGTTTTTCATTCCTCAGCTTACCCTCTTTTTTTTTTCCTAGAAAATCTGTTCATGATAGTTGTGCTACACACAGCTGTTTTACATTTTTAAGTAATCATATCTGGGAGGGGTAAAAAAAAATCTGTGAACCGTTTACAAGTATCACTTAGATATTTATAATATCCCCATAAGGAGGTGAGGAAGGTAAAATATTGATGGAGGAGAAAGCTGAGGAATGTTGTGTACGCTTCATCTACCAAATATCTGGATGGTTAAGATTTTTTTTCAGTGCTTTATGTAGTTGTTTTGTGTCCTGTAAGCACAGACTCCACATATTAGTACAAAGTCTGAGAACTAAATTTGGATACTTTTTGTTTCCCAGACCCTTGTTAGTAATAATTATGACAGCTGATGTGAATTGAATGCATACTATATGCCATTGGTTGCCACTAATCCATGCAGTCACTCTGTGAGATAGGTGGTTGTTTCCCCATCGAAAAAGACACAGGGATCTTTGGGTAACTGGCTCAAAGTCATACAGCTAGCAGGTGCTGGGGCCGAGATTCAGACTCAGGGTCACCTGACTCCGGAAATTGTGCTTATTAACAAGGACCCCTTTCATTGTCCCTGGCCCAAAGCAGTCGATGAGTTGACTTAGCCTGAGCTATCCTGTAGGCTAACCTGGATAGGTCTGGGGATATTGAAGGCCTGGAAAGGATATGGTCAAAATCCATAAAAGCCTTGGGGGAGGTTTGAGGGTGGGCATACATTTGCTGATTTATTAGTTACTCAGGAAAGCTAGGGTGCCAAGGGCAACTGTGAGATGAGGGCACAAAGATGAATGGAGGCTGCTCTCAGGGGACTCGCTGTCTGGTTAGGGAAAGGGATCTGGTCAGAGATTCCTTGAACTAAAGTAGAGGCGTGACTCAAGAGGTTCAGATAAAGAGCTGGGAGGCAGAGCAGAAGGAGCACAGACTTCACAGTGATATCGTCTTGGCCTTGAATTAATGTCCTGAGGTAATGACAACACTAACTTGTTGAGCACTTACCACGTACGTTGCACGGTTTGGCAGACAAGGTCCTCTTCAGGACTGAAGGACTTATCCTTAGGTCTGATGGCTGACAGCCCTCAGCTGTTGAGCCCGTTGGAGAACTGCCTCTGCTGAGGAGAGCTGCGCAACCCAAAATTACACCCCTCCCCACCTCCCCCAAACTTGGGTCAACTATGAAAGGCCCTTGGAGTGCCTCCATGGGGCTGTTGTGGCCTGACTTCTTACTGTGCCCAGTCCCTTCTCCGTCCTTCCACAGGGTTTGAAACAAAGAGCACAGCCTAAAAAACTTTCTGTGTGATGATCTCCATCTTGGAGTTTGCTTCCCAGCCTCCCCCGTCCCCCCATGGCGCATCGGTGATCTGTTTTCACACAGTCAGAGCCCTGAGCTGGGATTACTTGCTCCAATTCACAGGTGAAGTCACTGAGATTTAATGAGGGGGGGTTGAATGGTTTGCCCAGTGGCATTACATGGCAGATCTTGGGTTCAAACCAAGTCCAGTTATGGCCAAAGCACAATCTTTCTATATTGCCACCTTGTAGGTGTGGGGCTTTAGGGACTGGAAACCATGGGGTTATAAAATTGGATTGCTGAAAGGAAACTCAACGCTGCTTTGGTTAGACCTTCTGTTCTTTAATCTCTGGACCTGAGGTTTTCACATGCAGCCCGGAAGGTCTCATGTCCTGGGAATGCCTTTCCTCACTGGTGAGCCAGGGTGGTTGGTCACCCTGTGTGAGGACTGACTGGAGCACTCTGTGAGTCCATCCATCCAGTCATCCATTCATTCAGCAAATATCCTTGAGCATCTGCTGTGTTCCAGGTATCGCTTTAGGTACAGCAGTAAACACAGCAAACTCCCTGCCTTGGAGTTGCCTTGTAGCAGGGGAGGCAGAGAGCAATGAAGTAGACAGAAAGGTGCATACTGTAATGTCAAGTAATGGTAGGTGCTCTGAAGGAAGATGAAGAGAAGAGGGGGATGGAGGGTGTGGAGCCGAGGGCACGAAAGTGTTCTATTTTAGAGACAGGGAACAAAGAAGCCTTCTGGGATGGGGGGACCTCTGGCTAAAGACCTGAATGAGGGGAGGAGCTGGCTACACGGATGTCGGTGGAAATGCATTCCAGGAAGGAGGAATGGCACATGCCAAGGCCCCGGGCATCGGCAGGTTTAAGAAGGATGGAGAAGGCAGGTGGGAGGAGCATGCTGAGCCAAGGAGGAGAAGAGATTGGAGAGGCATCAAGGGACCGTAATCCGGCAGGGGCTGGGGGTCGGGAACAAAGGTCTTGGGTTTTATTGCAAGTTGGTTTGGAGAAGGTGAGTGGTACCATGAAGCCTATGTTTCAAAGAAGGTTTCATAGCTTTTATGCCGAGAATAGTTTGTAACAGGTGTCATTTCCATTTCCTTCATGGATTATTTCTATTTCTATTTGAGGACAGAGAGGTTTTATGAAGGGCATCATATTTAAGAGCACAGGCTCAGGAATCAGTCTCCCTGAGTTCCAGTCCTGGTTCTGACCCTCATCGTCCCTGGGACCTTGAACTATCTGCTTAATATGTTTACACCTCGGCTTCCCCATCATTAAAATGGAGGTAATAACACCTGCTCTATGAGAGTGGGCTTATTGTGAGGTTGAAATGTGGCCATGCTCATAGAGTTTAATATAGTACCTGTTTTTCCTTCATAGCTGATTTTTTTTATTGTGATAAAATGTAACTTAAAATTGGGAGTGCCTGGGTGGCTCAGTCGGTTGAGCATCTGACCATTTTGGCTCAGGTCATGATCCCATGGTTTGTGAGTTCACGCCCTGCATCAGGCTCTGTGCCATCAGCACAGAGCCTGCTTGGACTTCTCTCTTTCCCTCTCTCTCTGCCCTTCCCCTCCCTCTCTCCATCTTTCTCTCTCAAAAATAAATAAGTAGACTTAAAGAATATAACATAGGGGCCCTTGGGTGGCTCAGTCGGTTAAGCATCCAACTTTGGCTCAGGTCATGATCTGGCGGTTGGTGAGTTTAAGACTGGCATCTGGCTCTGTGCTGACAGCTGGGAGCCTGGACCCTGCTTCTTTCACCCTCTCTGTCTGCCCCTTCCCCCGCCCCATCTTTCTCTCTCAAAAATAAATAAACTTAAAAAAAAAATAAAGTTGACCATTTTACCTATTTTTAAGTGTATGGGGCAGTGGCATTAAGCACATTCACATTGTTGTGAAGTCATCACCACCATCCATACCCAGAACTTTTTTCATCTTCCCAAACTGAAACTCTGTTCCCATTAAACATGAACTCCCCGCTCCTTCCCTCAGGCCCTGGCACCCACATCCTACTTCCGTCTCTGTGAGTCTGACTGTTCTAGGGGCCTCATATAAGTGGAATTATACAGTGTTTGTCTTTTTGTGACCGACTTATTTCACTTAGCATAATGTTCTCAAGTTTCCTCCGTGTTGTAGCCTGTGTCAGAATTTCCTTCCTTTTTAAGGCTGAATAATATTCCATTATATGCACATAGCACATGTTTATCCATTCATTCACTGATGGACATTTGGGTTGCTTCCGCCTCTGGCTATAGTGAATCATGTACTTGTGTTCTGTAAGCACTGGACTTATCTTTGCTGTAATTTTGATCCTGATGTAAATGGTGGGAATGGTAGGTGCTCAGGATCAGGAGACAGGAGATAGAAGTTCTAGATTTGCATGAGGCCAACTCATTTATTCAGGCTGAGCCTCAACTCTCTCATCTGTGAAATGGTGACACTAATGCCTACTTCAGGGGGTTTGTTATGAAAGTTCAAACTAAATAGCTTGCAAAGTTTATTTAAAAAAATTTTTATTAAACATTTTAAAAAATATTTATTTATTTGGGGGTGGGGGCGCCGAGAGAAAGGGAGAGAATCCAAAGCAGGCTCCAGGCTCCTAGCTGTCAGTACAGAGCCCCATGAGGGGTTGAACTCACCAACCGGTGAGATCATGACCTGCTCAACTGACTGAGCCACCCAGGTGCCCCTATTTTGTAGCGTTTAGAGCTACGCTGGCTAATATGGTAGCCACCAGCCTACTGACCATTTAAAATGTGGTTAGTCTGAAATTAGGGCATGTGGTGCATGTAAGATAAACACATTTTGAAAACAGTACAGAATAAAGAGAACGTGAAATACTTAGTAATAATTTTTTATATTGGTTACTTGAAGTAATAATGTTTTGGATATATGGTTAAATAAAATATATTATTAAAACTAATCTCACGTCCTTTCATTATTAACGTGGCTACTAGAAAATTTAAAAAGAGCGTGTGGCTTGCTTCATATTTTGTTTGGGCACTTCTGGTTTAGAGTTGAGGCATAGTTTCAGAGCACACTGGGGCAATTTTCTGGGTGTTCCTCCCCAAGCTTAGTTAGGGTCAGAAAGGAGCTTCTCTCCCAGAGCTCCAGGCGGACAAATGATTTACATCACTAAGGTGCTGCAGTCTAAATGGTGATCAATGTTTATGGCCCATGGAAGCTTAAACAAGCCGAGAGAATAGGCTCAGCGTTGCTGCAAATAACGTCCAGCCATTAACGTGCAGCCTCCCGGCTCCGTCTACAAAGGGAGGTTTCAGCGTGGCCACTCTGCTGGGAATTGTGATTTAGCTCCGTGTTCCCCAGTGACAATAGATTTCTTCATTTCAAAGCCTAACTCCTACGGAGGCCGGGGCTGGGGGGTGGGGAGGGCCGGCGATTTCCCAGCTCAGGCCTCTGTGTATTGCTAATTGTATTATCACAGTTTCTTTAGGGAAAAACCACGCATTCATTTAGGACTTAAAAAAAAAAAAAAAAAAAAGGACCTTAGGGAGAGTTAAGATCCGTTTGGTACCGTGTTTGGGTGAAAAAAAAATTGTTCCCCTATGGGGCAGAAGAGAAAAGAATTTCTATTTTGCAGCTGGAAGAGAGCTTTTGTGTGCTTACCCCTCCCTCCTCCCTCATTTTATCTCTCAACCGATAGGATATTCAGGGAGCTGAGGCAGCGAACGTTCCACAGAAACAGATAAGTTGGGAGCCCAAGCCGGCGGAGGCAGGGGTGCATCCAGCCCAGCTCCGGCGGGAGGGCGCAGTGGGGCTGTGGGGGGCGTGGCTCCTCTCCGCTCCCAGCTCGACGGATTCTCTGCTGGGTCAGCCCTAGTGCTGCCTCCCCACTTCCCCGAGGCCCACGCGCCCCCAGGCTTCCGTTAATGTACCTTTTCCGCAGATCCTCTGCCTTCTCCACTTCTCCTGAGTGGGACACACAAGGCCCTGCTCCCTAGGAGTTTTGTCACAAGCGGCTCTTATGCCTTGGGGTCTAAATAGTTTCCAAGAGGAGTCCAGATGCTTCATGGCTTCTTGCATTCAGTTAGGGTGGTGGTCTCCCAATGGGGGGAAGTCACAGATCCCATGAGTGGGCTGGGCTTGGTGGAGACAAGGCCTTCCTAGAGATGTCAAGCTCTATGTGAGGTCTGCCCTCTTGTTTTGGTTGGGGAGGCTCAGATGGAAGGGACGTAAGCCGGCTGACAGTCGGACCTGGCTGCGCCAGGGTGCAAGCCACTTTGGCACACCTCGGTCTTTGGGTTTCGGCTGTAGAATGAGACAACGGTTCCAGCCGTGCAAAGTTGTTATGAGAACCAAATGAGACCATGGTTATGAAAACAGTTTGCACATTTTAAAGGGCTGTGTGAGCGCAGGGTATTATCTTTGCTTTTACTGCGACACCTTGCTTAATGGCTTAGTGAGTTAGTTTGCAACTATTTTTATGCCCTTAACATGTGCCAGGCTCTGAGATAGGCATGGAGAATACAAAAGTCAGGAACCGCATTCCCTGCCCTTATGCAGCTCACGATCCAATGGAGGGGAAAGGCACAAAGCAGGTAATGAAATGCAGAGAGAGGATAAAGGCTACAAGAAGGGTAAGATGACGGGCTGTGGGAAGACAGAGGTGATCTATTCTAGCTTTGGGGGTTGGGGAGGGCTTCCTGGAGGAAGTGACTTTGAAACTGGAGTTGCAGGGAAGAAAACATGGTCAGTCTTCAAAAAGTACTTGTTGAGTGAATAAGATAATTAAAAATGCCATTATCTTCAAAGATAACAGCCCCAGTGTTCACTTATCAATTTATAGATGGAAATCTGACTCAGAGAGATTAAGTCATTCTCTAAGACGTGCTTTCTTCACCCTAGAGCATGTTTGGAGAGGGGCTCAGCTGAAAGCTGTTGGCCACCGACCCTGCAGGCAGCTGGGGAATGGTCCCAAAGTTCTGGAGTGGGGAATGTACTCTGGCAGCAGAAACAATAGAGGCCTGCTGCTGTGAGACCCAAAGTCAAGGCCTGCAGGATCAGTGGTGAATCAGGCAGAACGTCAGCTTGTTGCTTCCCACGGAGTGAAAGAAGAGTTTCAAGGGGGTGGACAGAGCTGGGGTAGGAATCTAGGAGGGGGCTCAAGTGTGAGGCAGATAGATGGGCAATTTCCATCTGGAGGTCTGAACAGGGGCGGGAAAACCTCTGCTTCAGACAAGAGTCCTGGAGAGGGCCCCGGTCTTTGCTAAAGCACTGAAGGATAGTGAAAGTCTGATTCTCCTTGCCCCGGGGCCTCCTCAGGTGGGATTTCGGGCCCCTGAAACTGGGGACTCAACGGATGATTATAAGGCTTGACTTCACAGAAAACCTGGTGTTTGGATTAGCTGGTGTTTTGGGAGGGGACTGAGCCTTCAGGTGGTCCAGCTGTGGAGACAGGAGAAGCTGAATCCAGAAGATAAAGTGGGAGCTGACACCACTCTCTCTTCATCAAGGAACAGTCTGCACAGTCCCCAGCCCAACTGCCTCAAGAGTGAGATAATTTGGCCACAGCTCCCCACCATAGCAGTTTCCATGGATACGTTTCAAGCCTCAGTCTGGTCATCTTCAAAAGCATCAAAGGCAGCAAACCCCATCCGTGCATAATCTTTTGTTATAGCTGCACAAATAGCTTTTGTTACAGCCCTTCCCCCATCTCTCCCACCCATCCTCCAAACCAAAGAGACTGGCTTAATTGTGGCACAGTCATCCTGTGACAGAAGTGTTGGACTTTTTCCGGAAGTTTGAAGACCTGAGTTTGAATCCCAGCCTTGTCATTTGTAAAATGCAAATAATAGCACCTAGGGATAGAGTTGTAGGGATTAGATAAGTTAACCGTAACTGAAAATGCTAGACGTTAGTTTCTTTCCTCTTTCTATTTGTCATTTGCGTCACTTAGAAATCATGTTTCTCCAATAGCACCCACACTCTGTACGGCGTCTCCTTGAGTGCCCCATGCTCTTCATACTGAATAAGTTGTCCTTGATGCCAGTCTACTTTCCCTGGTGGCTAACATCTAGTGCTTTGATTACAGCCTCATCGGGTGTCTCAACCATTCTCTTTGCTGGCCCCCAAGTTTGCAGGGGTCCTGAAGGCAAATGGACCAGTGTCTTTCTTTCCCTTCTTGAGGCCAGGTCTTTGCTGGGAGCATGCAGAGGCACACAGAGGTGGGGGAAGCTCCTTGCCTCCTGAGAGTCTGTCCCAGCAGATGGCTCTGCTGCAGTTCTGATTTGGAGGTTAATGGACACCAGATGTCTGGGCAGGCAAGCTTTCATTTTCTCCTAGAACCACTTAATTTGGCTGAACGTCTGCCTTGGCTTCCAGGCTTTTCTGTCACCTGAGCTTCAACACTGGTTCAATCACCAGTGGATGTCAGAGGACCTCCCTTGCCCCTTTCCTCACTCAGGGCCTTGGGGTATACCAGTCTGATTTGTGAGAGGTAGAGTTTGTGGCCGGGAAGAGACAGGAGTGGGCCATGGTTGGCTCCTGTCACTGCCTTTCATGTGTGGTCTCTTGTCACTGAGCCTTCCTGTTGGAAAACCAATTTTAAGCCAACAGAATGGTGTCTGCCTGATTAGGGGATATGTCCATCTGGACTGGCACAGGCGGACTATCAAGGGCAGAGAGGCGAGGAAGTCTTTGGCAGTGACTTGAACAAGGTGCCTACATGCTCACCCCTCTCCTGCCCCATGGCCTTCATTGATGCATTTCTAAACCATTGATGGCAGATGGTCTCAGGGAGCAGTTGTGACTTGATTTGTGCTTGGAAAGTGCCATTTTGTTGTTGGTATCACTGTTTTTTAAACACTAGCATGTGTATCAGAGTGACCGGAGGCATTTAGTAAGGCTCAGACTGCTGCACCGCACCGTAGGGGTTGGGAGTCTGTAGTGGAGCCCAGGCATCTGCATTTGAAACAAGCCCTCCAGGGAACGATGGTGCAGGTGACTTTAGACTATTCAGATCAATCTGGCCTGGAACCCTGTCTTTTGGGGTTCTGGAATTTCTTCTGTTTTCTATTTCAGGGATACACATACAATTTTTTGTTTTTTGTTTTTTGGTTCTGTTTTTCTTCTTTGCCTGGGAAACTGCTCATCCAATAAGATCAGATCCAGATAAAAAATGACTTCAACTTAGACCTTTTCTGGACACTCCTTTATTGGGCAAAAGGACTTGCTTCTCCTTATTTTTCCATAGCACTTTGCAGGTACTTTTAAAAGACAGCACAACTTATGTTTATCACGGGCTTTTTTTTTCTTTAAGTGTTTTTATTTATTTTTGAGAGAGAAAGAGAGCGAGCACGAGTGGGGGAGGAGCAGAGAGAGAGAGGGAAACACAGAATCTGAAGCAGGTTCCAGGCTCTGGGCTGTCAGCACAGAGCCTGACGTGGGGCTTGAATCCACAAACTGAGATCCTGACTGGAGCTGAAGTCTGACACTTGACTGAGTCACCCAGGCATCCCTATCATGGGCTTTTAAGTGCTTTTTGAGGACAAGGAGCTCATTTTCATCTTTCTATTTATCCTAGAATGTAGCATAATAGCGTGTCATAGGCACCAATAAATATTTATTGACTAAACAAAATAATCCTTATCCAACCCCCTAAACAATGTACTCTTATAATAAATAGGGTCTTCATAAAGTATACTCAAATAAGACAATTTTAGTTTTGATAATTTAGCTTATTTATCTTGAAAACAAAATAAACTGTGACATTTAAAGGACAAATACATTTTCTTCTCAAGGTTCATGGCTCTGATCCTCATAGGGTGCAGTTTACTACTTTTCTGGCTGTAGCTGTGTTTTTACCCAAGCACGCAAATGATTCCTTGCTTACAACGGCCGTGTTATCAACCCCTACTTTAGCCCATTTGCTTTTATTTATTTATTATTAAAAAATTTTTTAAAATAGGCTCCATACCCAACGTGGGGCTTGAACTCACCCCAAGATGAAGAGTTGCATGCTCGACCAACTGAGCCAGCGAGGCACCCCAACCAGTTTGCTTTTAATTGCCATTTTCATGGTTACTAGCCAACCTACAACCTATATTGCATTTTGTGATTCTTAAGGCCTTTTTGTAAAAAAAAATTCTTTTTAACGTTTATTTTTATTTTTGAGAGACTGGGAGGAACAGAGCATGAGCAGGAGAGGGGCAGAGAGAGAGGGAGACACAGGATCTGAAGCAGGCTTCCAGGGTCTGAGCTGTCAGCACAGAGCCCGACGTGGGGCTTGAACTCACAAGCTGTGAGATCATGACCTGAGCTGAAATAGGACACTTAACTGACACCCAGGTGCCCCAAGACTTGATTTTTTTCTTAAACATTTATAATTTAATGTCTAGAGTGATACTGGTCTCCTGCTTCTTTTTTCCATAGATCCTCTGTTTAATACCTTAAATTGTTGTCTTTCTCAGTGGCAGGTTTCCAGTGAACAGGGATCACATATTTGCAATTGTTTTTGGACAGGGCGTGGCACATCCAGTCATAATGAAATATCTAGAGTATTATACAGTTTATAAAGCCCTTTCTCAAGAACCATGCTTTGGGTTAGAAATACTCTAATTTCCCCTTTACGGTCTCACCATCTAGTAAGAGACATAGACACAATCTGAAGGCAATCTTCCTCCTTCTAGATTCCATGGTTTCAAAAATAATCATCACAGCCCTATTTATAATGACAAACAAACAAAAGCACGACCTCTGTAATACCAACAGGAAGAGAATAGCTAAGCCTTAGATGGCATCTTGGTCTGCTTGGATACCACGGATTGGGTGTCTTGGAAACCAGACATTTATTCCTCATACTTCTGAAGGCTGGGAGGTCCAGGATGAGGGTGCCAGCATGGTCAGGTTCTTGGTGAAGGCTCTCTTCCTGGCTTGCAGATTTGCAGATGACTGCCTTCTTGCTGTATCATCCCACGGCAGAGAGAGGGATGGGGGCGGGGGGGAGAGAATGAGCGCATGTGATGTGAGTATATGCATGAGTATATGCACATCAGCACCAGGGCTCTGGTCTCTTCCTCTTTTTACAGAGTACACTAATCCTGTATGGGGCCCCACCCTCAAGACCTTATCTGAATCTAATTACCTCCCAAAGGCCCCACCTTCAGACACCATCACACTGAGGGTTAGGGCTTCAACATTATGAGTATAGGGCATACTATATGCATTTCATTCCTAAGAGATGGTCACAATCATTTGATGGAATATTCCTCAGCCCTTAGAAACGAGGTCTCTAAAGGCAATATAGCAACATGTAGATGTATTTATTGTCATGGCAATGATATAAAATGGATAAGAAATAAAACATGGGAAAATGAATGCCATTCAGTTGGTGAGAGTGTGTGAAATGCTGTGATTTTTTTTTAAATTTCAGTCAGTGTTGTTAGAATGTCAGTGTTGAAAAACAGAAACAAAATTGAACACCCTCCCCATTTCTGCCTCCCCCTCCTCCCTCCTCCCCCTCCTCCCTTTGCCACTACACATTTGCACTTGGTTAATGCTTCTGAGGTGCTGATGAAGTGAGAACAACTTTCAGCTTCCAGAGGAAAAAAAAAAGCGTGTGCATGAGTCACAGGAGTGTGGTCTGATGCAGATGATTAAGCCCCTGGCAAATGCAGAATTAAGTAACTCTGATAACAGAGCCCTGGAGCATCCTTCTTGGAGATTAAACCTTTCAGGCTTTTAGCAGCTGAGAGGTTCTGGGGATGGGAGATAGCTGGCTTAGAAAGGAAAGGAAGGGGGGCACGTATTAGATGGGGATGGCAAGGAAAATGCATCACATTCAGGTTAGTGCTCTTTTCTGAAATTGGCAGTCGCCTGGAGAAGTGGTGGAAAACGTACCATTATCTGGGGAGAGGACAGTGGGTCTCCTTCCTGTCTTTTGCTTGCCTTCTGAGGGGCCAGGGTTTGGGTTTTGTGTGCCGACCTATTCTTCCAGCTTGTTTGTGTGTGCATTTTCATTCTCACTTGGTGACTGATCCTGTTTTACATGTGAATGACCTTCAAAATACAAGGGCGGTTTTAGGCCTTTCTGAGAAGAGAAAGGACCCGCCTCCCTCTTCTGCGGCCCTTTCCTCGCTTCTATTCATCCAGTGCGTCCATAGCTTGCCGCTTTCTAGTGCTGGGCACAATGCTAGGTGCCGGGAGTCGACAGATGTGGTCTTTGCCTTCATGGTACTGACAATTAAACATTGGTTGTTCAGGACTGGCTACACAATTTGTATGGTCTGGTACAGGGCCCCTTCATAGAAAATTATTAAGCACTTCCAGACAGTACTGGCAAAGCACCAAACTAAGCATCCTTCGGATCGCCGGGCCTACGTAGCTTGTATGTGTACAGGTCGTGTGTCCAGGATGCTGACCCTGAGGCTGTTTCTCACCCTGCATAAGAAGAGGGGTTTATTCCTTCCTGATTGCCCCAGTCTTCCTTATCACTATGTTCAGGAATTGAGCAGTCTCAGGAGAGGGTGTTATCTTTGACTCAGTTGGCCTGCATAGAGAGACAGTAGAAGGCAGATAAAAGGCAATGTAAATATTAAATACCTATTGGTTGCATGAGGCATGCAGCTAGGCCACATGGACATACATAGAATGTTCAACTTCTCTGAAAATATCTGGACATAATCAGATATGATAATGGAAATCTTTGCCATTCAAAGTTTTACCTTTTGGAGCACATAGATGGGCAGTGATCAGTCTAATTACTATGGGCCTGAAGGAAAGGCTTTGTGGTTTTTTCCTTTGTTCGTTGTTGTTTTGATTTTTTGAGAGGAGTTTTTTCTTTTTTTTCCCCCAAAGATGTTATTGCCAAAGGTAATTTATTTTATGCAAACTTACCATAAAGCAACTGCTCAGTGAATAACAAGATCATACAAATTTACTGGTAAGCGCATTTATTCCCTGAAAGATAGGCTTTGGTATGATGCCTGTGTTTTGTATGGTAATGTAGAATAAGGAGTTTTACCTGTTTCTATAAAGGACTAGCTGAAAGTAGGGATAGAGCTAATAGTAACTAGGGGCACCTGGGTGGCTCAGTTGGTTAAGTGTCTGACTTCGGCTCAGGTCATGATCTCATGGTCAGTGGGTTTGAGTCCTGCTGTACTGACAGCTCAGAGCCTGGAGCCTGCTTTGGATTCTATATCTCCTTTTCTCTCTGCCCTACCTCTACTCATGCTCTGTCTCTATATCTCTCAAAAATAAATAAATGATAAAAAAAAGTTTTAAAAAATTTTTTAAAAATTAAAAAAAAGAACTAACAGTAACTCTAACAGGCTGGTCTCACATCTCTCAAAATGTCCTCTAGCATATTAATTTTAAGGGAGAGATTCTACCTAAATTGGTTAATTTGACAATTAAAAAAAAAGTTTATTTATTTTTGAGAGATGCAGAGTGCAAATGGGATGGGGAAGGGCAGAGAGAGACACACACACACACACACACAGAATCCAAAGCAGGCTCTAGGTTCCGAGCTGTCAGCACAGAGCCCCATGCGGGGCTCAAACACATGAACCATGAGATCATGACCTAAGCCAAAGTCAGAAACTTAACCGACTAAGCCACCCAGGTGCCCCTGCAAACCATTTTTTTAGGTTGCTTTATTCTCTGTTGCCTATTGGAGATTTATAATGCATGTTGACAGTGCCATAGCACTGAAGAAGCCCGTGACACTTTCAACACAAGGTGTTTTGATTATGACATCTGTCTTAAAGAGTAGTAACTACCAACTATATCTCTATCTCTAGATACACATAGTAACATGGATATTTATGTATACCTTTAGCAATCTACGTATACAACAGGGATTTTGAAGAGTATATTGTGGGAGACGTTGGTGATACAATTCTAGACTTTTAAGATGAGTGGTCTGGGGTCACAGGATCGGGGTTTGAGACCCACTCACAACAATGAGCAAATTACATGGCCTCTCAGAGACTGTTTCCCCATTGGTAAGTAATAGTACCTGCATTACACAATCATATAGATTTTTTAAAAGAATGTTTATTTATTTATTTTGAGAGAGCACACATGTGCATGTGAGCAAGGGTGGGGGGGAACAGAGAGAGGGAGAGAGAATCCCAAGCAGGCTCTGCACTGTCAGCGTGTAGCCCGACACAAGACTCAACCCTACAAATCTGAGATCATGACCTGAGCCGAAATCAAGAGTCAACACTCAAGTGACTGTGCAACACAGGCACCCCTACAATCCTATAGATCAAGTGAGACACCCAGGTTTGAACATTTTGTTAACTACCCAGTTGTTGTGCAAAACATTTAGTGGTTATTGAAACAATAATGAAGTAAATAGGAACTATTGTCTCTATTTGTGAGTGAGTAAACTGAGACCTGGAGAAGTTAAGAATGGAATCTAGAGTTCAGAGCCAAGTAATAGCAAAGGCAATCTGGTCAAGATGTATTTTAAACCAGCTCTGCTTCTAGATTTCAGTTTAGAAAACACTTAGACCGGGACCCCCGGGTGGCTTAGTCGGTTAGGCGTCCGACTTTCGCTTAGGTCATGATCTCGCGGTTCGTGGGTTAGAGCCCCGCGTAGGGCTCTGTGCTGACAGCCAGCTCAGAGCCTGGAGCCTGTTTCAGTCTGTGACTCCCTCTCTCTCTGACCCTCCCCTGCTCACACTGTCTCTCTCTCTCCTAGAAATAAATAAAAACATTAAAAAAAATTAAAAAAAAAAAAAAAGAAAACACTTAGACCACCTCTTGGGAAAGATGAAACAGCCAGAGGCGGACGCTGGCATCAAAATGCCAACTTTTCATTCCAGCTTTGACAATTGATGTTAGGAGAATAATGAATTCAGAGGTGACAGATTTCAAGAGGATTTGTATCCTCTGCAGGCCAGCACACCCTGTTATCTATATGAATCTCTTCTTTACACTGAAAACCAGCAGTGAGGGTGACTTAAAAGGGAAGGTGGCTTTTTCTTGTCAGGAATGACCGGGGCTTGGTGCCTGTGATTTATTGAAGGCATGCCCTTCAGGAGAAACTGGTAAGGGGAGAGGGACTCAGGAGAAGGTAGGGGGAAGGGCTGAGGGGGAAGTGGCTGCTCCTCAAGTCTAGCCTTGGCTTGATTCACTGGGGGCTCCGGAGTTAGTCATGCTACTGAGTTGTTCCCTGGATGAGATGGGTGGGCAAGACTTTTGCACCCCCATGTCAGTCACTGGTGGCAGGTGGTCAGGGATGGAATGGAATGTGTTGGAACTAGCTCTTAAGGACTCATTGGAGCCAATTGTCAAGTTTTTAGGAAATCTTGTGAGCCACTATGAAAATTAAATTAGGGGCGCCTGGGTGGCTCTGTTGAGCGTCTGACTTCAGCTCAGGTCATGATCTCACAGTTCGTGGGTTCGAGCCCCACATTGGGCTCCGTGCTGACAGCTTGGAGTTTGGAGCCTGCTTTGGATTCTGCGTATCTCTCTCTCTCTGCTCCTCCCCCATCCGTGCACTGGTGCACTGTCTCTTTCTCTCCCTCTCAAAAATAAACATTAACAAATTAAATTATGTAACGTATAATTAAATAAACAATAGTAATAAATGTTCAAAACTCATCACTTGATAATTATTTTATTACAGTTTTCTTTCATTGATGCTCTGGTGCTTATTTTTGCCTGCTAATATCGTTCTGATGAAAATACCACAGGGTGAAGAGGTGCTACGCGTCACCTTGCAGCTCCACATTCAGCGGTGTCACATTGCTAGCTTGGTAGGAGTATTTACACTATGGAAAGTGGTACTCAAACCAAGACTCCCTCCTCCCCCGCTACCAGAAATGGTTGGTAAGCATTTGCTAACACAGCACAGGGTCTGCTTTCCTGGGCGAGGCGGCTTCCATCAGCCGGACAGGCAGGGTAGGAGTTGTCCAGGGGAGAGGGCAGCTGGGAGCCACTTTTGGCCAGCGCTCACCTCGGCTGAAGGATAGTGCACGCATGGCCCGGGAAAGGGGATCTGATGAGGCACCAGCAGTGTCCTCTAGACAGTAGCAAGTCTTTTGGTGTCTTATCCGTGTCCTGAGTTGTGGCACCCTCTCTTCTATTTTTATAAGTTTCCATGGAGAGGAAGGAACAATGAGATGTAAGCCTGGAGTCCTGCATTCTGGGCTTGGCTTTGCCACTACCTTGCTGTGTCACTCTGGGAGAGCTATTTGACATCTGTCTCCTCACCCTTGAAAAGAGGAATCGAATGATCTCTCAGGAGGCTCCTAGCTCTGCACAGCCTCAGACCATGTGATGCTTTTAACCACTCTGGCCTGAGTTGGGAGCCTTGCATAAACGATGATTCATGTATTACCTACAGGACCTAACACCTGAAAGTGTCCTCTCCGATGCCCTGGCTTCGAGAACCAGCAATAGAAGTAGGTAGCATTTATTGAGCACTCACTATAGACAAAGCATTTTAGGCCTTAGCTCATCTCATTCATATATCAGTCCTGTGAGATCGGGTTTGTTTGTTCTTTCGGTTTCACAGATGAGAAAACTGAAGCTCAGGAATATTAAGTCACTTGCCCAGTCACGCAGCTAGCATAAGGCCAAACTGGGATTCCAGCACCAGTCTGCTTAATTCTTGGGCCTGTGTTTTCAACCATTTCCCATTGTCTCTTATTGGGAAAGAACTTGTCAGAGGCTCTTGCTACATCAGAGTCCCCATTTGGGACTTTAAAGACTAGCTGGTTCCATCCCCCTTCTGCCTACTCTTTGCCTTTCTGAATCTGGGCACTCTTCTGGCTAGAATGGATTCGAAGCCTTTTTACGGCTCAGGCCTTTGTAACTGTTGTAAAAGCAAATGAAGGAGGAAGGCCAGGAGGGCAGAGGCCAGCTGTGCACTTAGCTGTTTGTCTGGGATGCACAGTGATGAAGTGGGGCGAGGTAGGGGGTGCGAAGAAGCCTGGTAATGATTGTTTCCCAGTGATGCCTGCCAAGGGGTGCTGCAGGCTCTGTGCTGCTGTCTGGGACTGTTGGGGCCATCAGAGCACAGCCGGGAGATGTGGGATTTGTCCTTGGAGTTAGTGACAGGTTGGATCACCTTTACTCTGAAGGCCCTGCCACTCTTCGTGATGTTGGGTTCTGGGCACAGGTGGGGAGGGACCACAGCTCACACTGACCCTTTGCTACTGGGAAACCCATGAAGTGTAGGGGAGACTTCCTGTGCAGACCAAAGGGCTTTCATTTCTCACCAGTCAATTAACCTTGCACACTGCCCCCACTCTGGTATAACAGGGATCTGAGTCTTACCTCCCCATTGTCTGGCACAGAACCCCATCGTGGTGATTAAAATCTCATATATCCGTTGTTTCTTTAGGCCCCTGCCACCCAACCTGGGCATTTCCTCTGCCTGGCTTCCCATTTCACAGAAAGAGCTAATGCCTTTCTTGTGATTCTGCCAGCAGAGAAATCGAGGTCAGGGAGATCTGCCAGGTACACGTTTCGGTGGTTTTTAAGGAGGAGCAATGTGTAAGCGGTCACAGAAGACACAGGGTTGAAGGGAAGGCTTCAAGGAGAGAAAACAGAATGGTTGAAGCAATCTGTTTGCCCCTGAAATTCAGAAATGAATACAGTGGAAGAAGCCAGGCTGGGCTTGGGAGTCAGGACACCCCCAAACATTAGCTTCTCCCTGCAGGGTTTCCCGTTTCAGTGACTGCCACTGTCATCCATCCCGTTGCTCAGGCCAGAAAACTGGGCCTTATCCTTGACTTTTTCCCTCGCCCCGAAGTCCATTTGGTTACCAGGCCTTGTTGCATCTGTCTCCTGAGTATCTCTTGAGTTCAGTTCTTCTCCATAGTCACTGCCCACTTATCAAGGGCTCACCAGCTCTTACCTGGACTGGTTAGCACTCCCCTCCCTGGTCTTGGTCTTCCTGCTTCCAGCTCTGTCCCCTTCTCCCAACCATCCCCAACTGCAGTCTGAAACACTCTCCAGAAGTGTGTATCTGACATTGTCATGCGAGCCCCATGTTAAAACCCTTCCGTTCTATAACGACCACCTCCAGGTGAAGTGCAAACTCCTTAGCCTGCCAGGCGAAGCCCTTCTTGATTCGCTCTTGCTTGACCTTCTGTGACAGGGGTCCCCAAGACCACCTGTAGATTTGATAATTCACAAGAAGGAGTCAGAGAACCCAGAAAAGTTATTATACTCACAGTTATGGTTTATTACAGCACAAGGATACAGATTAAAGTCGGCAGAGGAAAAGGTGCCTAGGACAGAGTCCAGAAGACCCCAAGCATAAGCTTCCAGTTATCCTTTCCCAGTGGGGTTGTGTGGACAGTGCTAATTCTCCCAACAATGGTGTGTAACAACACATATGAATTATTGCCAACCAGGAAAGCTCACGTGAGCCTTGCTGTCTAGGGGTTGTATTGGAGTCAGTCACATAGGCATGATCACCCATTTGACTGACCTAAACCACTCAGTCTCTAGCCCCCCGCAGAGGCCCAGGGCCCCAGGCACACAAGCATAGGCCTTCATCACACATCACATTGTTAGTGCACACTATTTGTTGTGGCCCAAAGCCCGAGGTATACAAAGATACTGTCAGGCAGGAAAAACAAGATCTCAGAGTTTATCTCCCAGGGATCGGTCAAGGATCTATTCTTTCTGTGGAAAGCAAAGGCTTTGAGCACCCTAGGCTGTTGGGTTAACCCTTTTATTGTACACTCCCCAGTCTCACATCCACCACTCTCTCCCAGGCACCCCCACACTCTAGCCATCCATTTAGCAATACTCTCCTGCCTCTGTGCCTCTGTACATACTGTTCCTTCTGCTTGGAATTCCCTTCCACCTCCCCTGCCCTAGTCATGCATCCTCAGATCTCCAGGGAAGCATCTCTCCCCTGAGAAACCTTTCCCCGTGCCCCCAGCCAGGCCAGGCTTCTCCCTCTCTGTACCCAAAGCACTGTGTAAGCACCTTCTGTCCTTCATATGTCACTTCCCACATAGTAGGAACCACCGTAAGCTCTTTTGGGTTTTTTTTGATTTTTAATTTTTTTAGGTTTTAATTTCAATTCCAGTTAGTTAACATACAGCAGAGTGACTCAGCATTTCCACACATCACCTGGCGCTCATCACAACAAGTTGTAAGCTTCTGTAGAGTGGGGACACGAAGTCCATTGAAAAGAAATGTTTGTTTTATTATGTTATAGTCCAGTTGTAAAAGTAATACTTGCTCTTGGTAAAAAAATTCAGCCCCTTTGTCCCATTCCAACTTTTTCTTTCCAGTGCCTTCCACATGATCCTGGTGACACAGGGCCTGGGCCTGGCTCTGCCTCCGGGTTGTTCTCTAAACCTCTGGAAGGTGAATGAGGGTGGCCCATACCTGTTCTTTCCCATCCCCCTTTCCCCTTCATTCCAGAAACACGTGAAATGGGTTGGGAGCTAAGGACATAGAGTTGAGGAAAATGCAGCCCCTGTTCTGAGGAGCTCAGGGTGGTGGTGGGGTTGGCTTTAGAGGGCTTGTTGTGTGAGAGTGCCATGAAGGAAAGGTGTGGCACTGTGGCAGAGAAGGAGTGACTTTTTGCTGCAGGAAGTAGAGATGGAGTAGGCATGGAGTAAGTGAAAATCCCCTGAAGAAGTTGCCATCTGGGCCAGGCCTAGAAGGACCTGAGAGTTTTGCTCAGGGAGGGGAGGAAAGAAGTTTCCAGGCCAAGGTCATGGGACAAAGGGGTGAGTGGCAGTGTATGGCCTGGGCTGGCTGAGCACAAGGCTGTGGTACTGCCCTTCCTCCAGAGGCCTCAACCCTCAGATGTGACACACCACTTGCCTTTCCTTTGATCCCAGGCAGGGGTTGTTCCCAGGGGGCTGCCCTTGCTGAAATGCTGGCCCCAAGTTGTGTTTTGGTCATGGGGCTTGTTTATTTTGTTTTGTCATTTGGCCCTGGGTATGTGTGAAATTGTAATTCAGGCTCAGAATTGCTGGCTGATAAAAAAGTAGTGAAACAAAAAAAAAGAAGGGGGAACTGTGCACTGAAACAGATGCCCAGCATCCCCAGGTAGCTCAGCTGCATGCCAGCTTTCAGCCTATAAATACATCGATGGGCACGTCTTTCTGTTCTGAATCAGCAAGCCCTGGGGATCAGAGCCAGCCAGTGCTATTCCATGATACCACGTTTTTCGTTTTAAAGAGTATTTTGAGCAAAATGGAACCTTTTGGGGCCAACTTGTCATGCTTGAGGTTATGAGGAGATCTGCATGTTCATGCCAAGAACTCAGGGTCCTACCTGGGTCCTGCTGACTCACCTGCTCTCATCTCCTGTCTCCTAAATCTCTCACTGCTGCTTCCTGTTCCTGTAACTGGGACTCTTCACTCCTTATCCTGCAGCTTTTAGGGGCTTTGAAAAGATTGCCGGGGCTTTCTGGGGGCTACTTTTCTTTTTTTTCTTTCTTTCTTTTTTTAATGTTTTATTTATTTCTAGGAGAGAGAGAGAGAGAGAGACAGCGTGAGCAGGGGAGGGTCAGAGAGAGAGGGAGACACAGACTGAAACAGGCTCCAGGCTCTGAGCTGGCAATCAGCACAGAGCCCGACGCGGGGCTCGAACCCACGAACCGCGAGATCATGACCTAAGCGAAAGTCAGACGCTTAACCGACTAAGCCACCCAGGTGCCCCGATAAACTGTAATCTTAAATATAGGGGTGTGGGGAGCTCCATTTTCAGGCTCTACAGGTCGTCCATCTTATTCTCTTCCCACATAACTTTTCCCATTAAGTGTGATGATAGATAAAAACTGACTTCCGGAAGGGACTTGTAAACACGTAGCTAAGGATAGGTTGGAACCTGTCCTTATTGGATGCAGCATTTCCTACGCTTCAGTTTTCTCTGGGTAATATTCTAGACAGTCCTACTGAAGGTCTGAACATGCTGTATTTCTACTTTGAATTTGGTTTTTAAATCAACTTAATAAGTATTTGCATTCTTATGACCGATTTTAGGTACATGTGGACTGGGCTTGGCCTCCGCCCTCAAGGAGTTTATAACTTTACAGGGGAGGGAGGATTGAGGCGCACAGAGCAGAAAAAGTACAGTACAAGGATGTATACAATCAGATGCTAAATTAAGTACTAAAATATACATTATAAATCAGAGATAGGAAAATATAACATCACTGCCACTTTTGTAAAATCATGGCAGACATAACTAATCAATCCTGGTAGCTTTCTTAGTACACTCAGATGCCACTCAGCAATCTTCTCAACATGGAGTTGCAGGCAGCCACTCCCATAGGTCAGAGTTGGCATATGAAATCAAATCTGTATGTCATCCCGTGTTAGATAAAATACATAAAGCTAGCTGCTGTAGCCACAGAGAAATCTCAGTGGCTTAGCACAATAAAGGTTTATTTCAAATTCATTTTATTTTATTTTACTTTATTTTAACCTTTTTTTAAAAAAGTTTTATTTATTTTGAGAGAGAGAGAGAAAAGGAGAACACAAGTGGGAGAGGAACAGAGAGAGAAGGAGAGAGAGAGACTCCTAAGCAGGTTCCGCATTTTCAGTGCAGAGTCCAATGCAGGACTTGAACTCACGAACTGCGAGATCATGACCTGAGCTGAAATCAAGAGTCAGATTTTTAACTGACTGAGCCACCCAAGGACCCTCAAATTCATTTTATTTTAAAATTCTATTCATTTTTATTTTATTTTTTTAATGTTTATTTATTTTTGAGAGAGAGAGAGAGACAGAGACAGAGACAGAGATAGAGACAGAGACCGAGCACAAGCAGAGGAGGGGCAGAGAGAGCCAGAGTGTCAGAATCCAAAGCAGACTCCAGGCTCTGAGGTGTTAGCACAGAGGCTGACGCGGGGCTCAAACTCACAGTGAGATCATGACCTGAGCCGAAGTTGGATGCTTAACTGACTGAGCCACTCAGACACCCAAATTCATTGTAAATTGCTAGTGAAGTCTTCTCCACACAGTGATTCAGGGACCCAGGCTTCTTCCATCTTGTGGCTTGGCTCCTCCTCCAGGCCTTTGGAATCCTTTCCACTCAGCCATATGTAGATGGAGAAAGAGAGGACCAAACCTGAGAATTCTTTAGGGGCTGGGCCTGGAAGGGCATGCACTGCTGTATTCACCTTTTATTGGTCAGAGCCCAGGTACATGACCACTGCAAGGAAATATGGGAAATGTAGTCTAGCTTTGTGCCCAGGAAAGAGGGAAGAAACGCAGGTATCTGTGGACACTAGCAATTTCTGACACACAACCTGGAATAACAAGAGACTTCTAACAAGAGTGGAGTTGTCAGAGAAGGCTTTGAGAAGGGCTCCGAAAGATGTAGAAGACATGGCTATGCCAAGGGGTGGAGAATAGGGAGGGCATTCCTGGCCAGGGCAAAAGCAGGAATAAAGGTTAGATGTGGGAACCATTTGCCTTTAGGCAAAGACAGGAAGGAAGACAAGACTGGCTGGATCTAAAGGTATCTGGGAAGAAGTGCAGCATAGATGGGATTAGGAGATGGTGGATCCTTCACTGTGATGATATTTCATCTCTAAATGGCAGAAATTCGGAGCCGTGTTTTGTCCCCAGCAGAACGGAAAGACCCTGTAGCAGTCACTGGTCTGAATCTTTCAGCTTCTGTTTTCTCCTTCTGCCATCATTTGAAGAACCCAGCAGCTTATTCAGAAATACCACCCTTTCCCAAGTTTCCTCAAAAACCCTTTCTTTAATAGTGTAAAGAGAGTTCCCACTGAGAAGAGAGTGAGTGGGCCAAGGAGCCAGAAGCCCTAGGTCTTAGCCCAACTTTGCCTCTCTCCCTATTTGCATTTATTATCATGCACTAATTATTCGCAGAGAGCCTTGCCCTTTGTGGGCTCACATTAATTTAGATTGCTTTTGAAAAGCAATCAAGGAGGGAATTAAGTGATCATACATCAAACGGAGAAAAGATGTGGCACCCAAAAGCCAGGATGTGCTTTGCTGTAACAGGCCATGTCAGGCTGCCGTGAGCTTCCTCTAGCCCAGGACACACTGGCAGGTGGCCTCCGCTCTAGCACCGCTGGGACCCTGTCTTGATCACTATCCCAGTGAACAGGAAGGTAGAGGAGACGTGTGTGGCAGATGATCACTGGACTGAGATGCGGCTCGCTCTTCTTCCCAACCTCATTTTCCATATCTAAAAATGAGAAGGTGAATTCGATGATCATTTACCTCCCCACCCCCCAACC
Source organism: Hyaena hyaena (assembly GCF_003009895.1). Classification (NCBI taxonomy): domain Eukaryota; kingdom Metazoa; phylum Chordata; class Mammalia; order Carnivora; family Hyaenidae; genus Hyaena; species Hyaena hyaena. The sequence goes on from NW_024080688.1 coordinate 4,039,064, forward strand.
TCTAGGTCTACAGCTCTCTTCCAAAGTGTTTTTGAAGATGAATAATTGTGTAACACTACAAATAGACACACTAATTACCTGCTCATAATCCATACGGCTTTTCCTTGCTCAGTCTTCCCAGGGGCATTATTAGGAACAGGAAAGCAAGCTGATACTTTCCTGTCTCACTGCGGTTATCCAGGGCTGCAGACCTAGCCGGCGGTGTCTCAGGTGGTTGCTTTTTGTTCTATTTGGGGTCTTTAAAAGGCTGTGTAAAATGTGGGGTGCCTGGGTGGCTCAGTAGGTTAAGCGTCCAACTTCGGCTCAGGTCGTGCTCTCATGGTTCGTGGGTTCATGCCCCGTGTCGGGCTCTGTGCTGACAGTCTGGAGCCTGCTTCAGATTCTGTGTTTCCCGCTCTCTCTGCCCCTCCCCTGCTCACACTCTGTCTTTCTCTCTCTCTCAAAAATAAATACACATGAAGAATATTTTTTAAAAGCTGTGTAAAATGTGATATACAGAAGGGCACATGTTTGATACGTGTGGTTTGATCCTTGCTTTCTTTTTTTTGGTAATGTTTTATTTATTTCTAGGAGAGAGAGAGAGACAGCGTGAGCAGGGGAGGGTCAGAGAGAGAGGGAGACACAGAATCCGAAACAGGCTCCAGGCTCTGAGCTGGCAGTCAGCACAGAGCCCGACGCGGGGCTCGAACCCACGAACCGCGAGATCATGACCTAAGCGAAAGTCGGACGCTTAACCGACTAAGCCACCCAGGCGCCCCTGATCCTTGCTTTCTATGTTCATTTTCTTATATCCCCTTTCTCCTCCCCGCACTGTCTTTTAATTTGGGATGGACGCTGAAAGGAGCTGGGACTAGAGTCCCAAATCTCTTGTTCGCATAGGCCTTTGGCAGGGGGTTGTTTGCTAAATGAGTTTGGGAGACCGGCTGTGGACCTGGTTTCTGCTTCCCTAACCCTCCTTACAGTTCATGCGAAGATGATCTGAGGGTGTTGCTGATTGGCACAAGCCGTATCTTAACACGGGATTCGTGAGATACCCAGGGGGCAAACCTCCAATGGAATGAGTCAGAGGCTGAGGGCAGGGCCCTGACTGGAGAGCTTGACACGGGAGGAGAGTGAGATGGAACAGAGCACGCGTCCTCAAGACGAGCAGCAAAGAGAAATAGGCGGCAGAGACAAGATTCATGTAAACCAACGGGGGCGGGGCAAGTTCCGGCAAGAGAGGGTGAAGAGGACCAGGGCTGGACAGCGCACTAGATTTGTGACCAGAGGGCTGGGTGAAGACGGTTCTTCTCTGAAGAGGTGAAAGGGAGGTGGTGTGTGCAGAGATAATGGGTGCGAAGCACTCAGCAGTTTGTGTGTGTGCTGGTGTGTTTCTCCCCCTAATTACCTCTCATCTACCCTCAATTACTGGGCGACAGTGATTAAATCCTGCCCAGCCCCTTCCTCAGTTAATCTACCAACTGGACTGCCTCTTTTCTGCTTTTTATCTCGGAGGCATATTGCCTTTTAGAGAGATTTGCCATGAAAGCTGTTTTGGCTGAAGAAAAAGTATGATTCAGGGAGAATTTAGTACCCACTGGCCTTAGAAAGGGCTAATTAACCTTGCTCTGACAAGCCTCTCCTCTGTCGAATTAACAGATGCCCCTGATGTTTATTCAAGAGCAGCTTATTGATTGGACTGACTCAAATTGAGTGGATTTCAATAACTGGAAAGAATATCTACTTGAGGCTACCTAAGGACACGGCATAATATTCCTAGGGTCATGTGCACATACTTGGGTTTGGAGAGAACTGGAGTTGACATTTAGCCGAGGTTCTTCAAAGGACAGATTCCTTATCTGTAAAATAGGGTAAGTGATTTATAGTTTGCAGAGTTATATGAGGATTAAATGAGATTGTCTATCTCACATATGTAGTCCCTGGCATGTAGTAGGCATTCGATAAAAGGTGGTACTACTGCTATTACAAGCAAGCATTTATTGAGTGTTCAGGTGCCGTTCTAGAATTTAGAATACAGGGCCCTGTTCTTATGGAGCTGGCAATGCAGCAATAGTGGGAGACTCATAACACACGGCAAGGAAATAATCACAAGGTGGTGTGGGAAGTTTAAGAGGGGCACTCGGGACTCTGTGCGAACACAGAGGCGAGAATGAAGAATTCATTCTGGGAGAGGCAGACAAGGCTTCCCTAAAGCAGGAGTGTCTTAACTTAGACCTTGAAAGCAGAGGAGCGAGGGTTTTCCTGGCAGAGGAAACTGCAAAGTCCAAAGGCCATGTTGTGTGAGGCACTTTGGTGCTCTGCAAGAAAGCGTAACTAGTGCGGTGAACCGGGCTTGGTGATGACTTCTGCCAGCCCCAGGGTTTGAGGGGTGGCTTGGTGGGAGGGTGCTGAGTGGAGTGCTCCAGAACCTGTCTAGCTGAGCTCCGCGTGCCTGCCCGCTCCCATCTAATCCTCCCAGCGGCCTTTTGGGAGGGATCAGGCTCGGCAGCCAGGGCTCATTACAGTCTGTTTCCAGTCCCTTTCCCCCTGTAATCTCAGACACCCATATTTCTCAGCATTTGCTCAGCAGCCCTCTTACAAACTGGGTGCCACTGGTACAGCCTTCCTTCCTGCAGTGAGCCCAGTTCAGAGATGGCTCCTTCTCCTCCTGAGCCGCCCTCTCTAAGCCACTGCAGCCTGTGCCTCATTCTGGAACAAAGAGTAGCTAATGAGAGGTCTAGGCCAGGCATATGGGGATAGAGAGGCATAACCTGGTGGGAAAGGCATGGCAAGGTGTCCAAAGGTACCCAGCTTGCCAAAGGGGGATTGGAATCCAGGCAGGCAAAGGGATTCACAGTGTTTCTGAAACCACAGGACCCCTCCCTGCCCCAGCAGGTGGATAGAACACTGCAAAGCAGCGCCTGTAACCCTTGGGAATCCAGTGCAGGGCCTTGTAGGGAAGACCCCAGTCTGGTAAGAGCCAGATACACCAGACAGGTAACTGGAATAACACCCACCCAGGGCAAAGGTGGGACTTCGGCTGTCAACACTGGCATTCACACGGCAGGAGCCACAGGGTGGGGCCTGAGCTGATTCACAGCTTCTGTCGGAAAGGGAGGTTCCAGAGCTGGGGGAGAGGCTGAGGAGGAGAGGTTCAAGGGTGAGGAGCCGGGCTGGGCTGGATAGCTACCCCTTTTAATCTCTCCCATAAAGCAGCTATCTAACTAGCTATTTACTATTTGTTTGACCATTAGCTTCCTTCAGGCCTCATGTTTACTTTCTTGGGTTGGTAAATGCCTCTTTTACCTTGTAGCCAAGATCTCACTGAACTTTCAAGTGGCTCTGCCTAGCTTCCAGCTAGACCCTGAAGGCCTGGAGGAAAGGGTCTGTGTCTGTATCTTTAATTCTAATAATAGTAATGACATCAATAGCACCCATTTGTTAACCACTTCCTCTAGATGCTTGGGAGATTACATGTGTAACTCATTCATTCTTCACGTTAAAACCCGAGGCAAACTGATCCCCATTTGACAGATGAAGAAACTGAGACTCAAAAACTTAAAACCTGGTATTGAATGAAGATTGCACAGCAAGTAACTGTTGTAGTTCAGATGCAAGTCAAATCTGATGCAAAACCAGTACTTTTAATCCTTGTGCTATTCTGTGAAACAAAATCATTTCGATTTATTGAAACAGGTCTTTGTTAAAGGCCATAACTGTGTGGCATCTTCCCACATCTCTTCCTCACCTTGGCCTCTGGCGTCACCTTGCTCAATAATCTCTGTATGTGACCTTGTTTGTTTGTTTGTTTTTAAGTTTATTCATTTATTGTGTGAGAAAGCAAGCAAGCAGGGGAGGGTGGGGGGGTGGCGGGTGTTGAGAATCCCAAGCAGGCTCCGCACTGCCAGCACGGAGCCCGATGCAGGGCTCGAACTCACAAACTACGAGATCATGACCTGAACCAAAATCAAGAGTCAGGTGCTTAACCGACTGAGCCACCCAGGCGCCCCTGTATGTGAATTAGTTGATTGGTTGACTGGGAGTAGGGATTGAGGGACTGCACAACCCAGGGGGTCCTGGAATAAAGGGGACCCTTGGGAGTGGATAGAAATGTTTGCAGAGTGTTTCCCAGTTGGCCCCCCAAAGCATTCTGCCTAGCAGCCAAGAGCCTTTCAGCATGCAGGTCCTGGAGGAGGAGCTTACGGTGGTGGGGGCCTTTTTGGAGTGCTTGTCTCTGGCTCCACAAAGGCAGCAAGCAGCAGCGGACGGAGTTTCATCTTGGCCTGTGCAGCTGAGGGTCTGAGGTTGGGTGTGGGAGTGAAGGCTGAGGAGAGGAAGAAGGTCTTTAGGGACTGTTTTGGGGGTGCGTATGTGTGTGAGAGCAAATCTGTGTTTCAGTATTAGCACACAGCTGTGTGGGTGTAGAAGGATGTGCTTAACTAGGTTCCCAGGGAGAGATGTGTTTTTAATTAAGAACAGTTTGAAATTATAAAAGTAATCCATGCTTGCTGTAGAAAGGGAAATATCATAGAGGTATATAAACCTCTAAATAAAACATTGAAAGCTCTTCCACCCACCATAAGTCATCACTCTTAACACTGTCAAATGTATTCTCCCAGACTTGTGTATGCATGTGCATACGTGTGTGTGTACATACAATGTTTTATATATGTGTAATTAAACATCTGTAAAATAGATACCTAACTATAAGGGCTAAATTTTATTGAAAGCTTACTATATGCCAGGCTTTGTAATGAGTGGGAGGTGATCTTTATTTTCATCACCTCATTTAAATCTTTTTTTTTTAATTTTTTTTCAATGTTTTATTTATTTCTAGGAGAGAGAGAGAGAGAGAGACAGCGTGAGCAGGGGAGGGTCAGAGAGAGAGGGAGTCACAGACTCTGAAACAGGCTCCAGGCTCCGAGCTGGCAGTCAGCACAGAGCCCGACGCGGGGCTCGAACCCACGAACCGCGAGATCATGACCTGAGTGAAAGTCGGACACTTAACCGACTAAGCCACCCAGACGCCCCTCACCTCATTTAATTCTTACATCTCATGAAGTTACATACTACTATAATCCCTGTTCAAAGGGTGAAGAAAATGACACAGAGCAAGTTGCAAAGGTGGGGAAATGTGGCTGCCAGGTGCCCACTTTGTGTTGTTTATAACCACGCGGGACCAGATTAGCTCTCTTTGTAACCTGGCTTCTGCTCCGGGCCGTTACCCTTGGCCCCTTCTCCTCCTCTTCTCCCAAGGTCCTTGCTATGGCCTTTCCCTCTGGGCTCCGTGTGCTCTGTGAATCTCAGTGAAGGAAATACGCTAAAGCATGGGGATTGATCGTCACTGGATGAATTCGGTAGGCAGAATAACAACCCCTGAAAGATGTCTGCACCCTAATTCTCTGGGAACCTGTGAATGTTACTTCATACAGCAAAGAGACTTCGTAGCTATCATTAAGGTTAAGATCCTTGTATTACTTTTCCGGGGCTACTGTAATAATGCATCAAAAACTAGGTGACTTAAAACAACAGAAATTTAGGGGCGCCTGGGTGGCTCAGTCGGTTAAGCGTCCGACTCTTGGTTTCAGCTCAGGTCGTGATCTCACAGTTTACGAGTTCAAGCCCTGCACTGGGCTCTGCATTGACAGCACAGGGCCTACTTGGAATTCTCTCTCTTTTGCTCTCTCTCTGCCTGTCCCTTGTTTGTGCTCTGTCTCTCAAAATAAATATATGCGCTGCCGAAGCAAACACAGTCTCTCAAAATAAATAAACTCCAAAACAAAACCCAACAGAAGTTTACTGTCTCACAGTTCTGGAGGCCAGAGATCTGAAATCAAGGTGTTGGCAGGGCCATGCCCTCTCTGAAGGCTCTAGGGGAGACTCTTTTCTTGCTTCTTCTAGTTTTGAGTTTTGGCCCACAGTCCTTGCTGTAGATACTGCAGTTGGGTTACATGGCTGCCTTCTCTCTGTGTCTTCACATCTTCCTTCGGTGCGTGTCTGTCTCTGTGTCCAAATTTCTCCTTTTTATAAGGAGACCAGACATATTAGATCAGGGCCTACCCAAATGGCCTCATTTTATTTAAATTTTTAATTTAAAAACATTTTTTAAAGTGTATTTCTTTATTGAGAGAGCATGAGCGGGAGAGGGGCACAGAGAGAAGGAGAGAGAGAGATGTGGGGCTCAAACTCACCAACCATGAAATCACAACCTGAACCGAAGCCAAGAGTCTGATGCTTAACCGACTGAGCCACTCAGGCGCCCCTTAAATGATCTCGCTTTAACTTGATTACCTCTGTTAGAGCCTATTTCCAATTAAGGTCACATTCTGAGATATTTGGGACCTAGGACTTCAACATATTTTGGGGGGGGCATAATCCATAACACCCTTGAAATATGGAGATTATTCTGGATTATCCAGTGGGTCCAGTCTAATCACATGAGCCCCTAAAAGCTGAGAACTTTCTCTGGGTGGAGGCAGAAAGCAATGTATGAGAGGAAAAGTCAGAAGACCAGGACACCCTGCACCAGCCCCAGCTCTGAGACAGAGGGGCCCTATTTAAGTGCAAAGATTGGAGAGAGGTAAGGGCACCCCGAGAGGACATCTGGCCAAGAAATGGTGACCTCAATCCTACAACTGCAGAGAACTAGATTCTGCTGTGACCACAATCCGCAATCCACAATGAAGTAGATTCTCTGCAGAATCTTCCCATGAGAGCTCATCCAACAGACACCTTGGTATCAGTCTTGCAAGACCCTAAGCAGAAAAGCAGCTAGTCATCCCACCTTCTAACCCACAGAACCGTGAGATAATAAATTTGTGCTGTATTAAGTTGCTAAGTGTGTAGAACTTTATCCCAGCAGTAATCGAAAAGGAGTAAGTCACCTTCCCATTACACTGGCCCTTCAGCACCTAAAGCCAAAGAAATGGCCGATGCTAGGAATTCCTCAGGAGCTCACGTCTACATTGGTGGGTCTTTGAATACTAATACCATCTGCCTGTGCAGAATGTGATATTTCCCAGTACCTTTCACACAAAATTTCATTTGCAACTCTCAGCAGCCTTGTAACATGTAGGGATATTATTCTCCCCATTTTACAAAGGAAGAAACCAAAATTTAAAGAAGCAAATGCCTTGCTCAATGCCTTAAAGAACTGGGGCTGCAAGCCAGGGTTCCTGCTTCCAAATCACATGCGCTTTTTGCCACAGCCCACAGCTGCCTCCATTTCCCAAAACCATCTGTTGTCTGGACGTAGTTACGACTGTCCAAAGGGCTGGGCTCCCTTGTGATGTCGTGAGCTTCCTTTTGCTGAGAAATGGTCAAGTAGGAGCCAGTGGACAATTGATTTGGGATGCCGAAGGAATCAGTCTCTGCCATCGTGGCAACAAATTAGCAGGTGCCTGCTAATATCTTTTTCTTTTCAGAGTCTACAGTGGGAAGGGTGGTAAGCTTTTGGCATTGCAGTTCAGACAAGAGAAACTCGGTGGGAATTGCACTGGCCAGGAGACGGGTTCACAGAGGTGGCGAGATCTGCATGAGGATTTGGAGAATGAGCAGGACTTAGAGAGGATGGCTGTGTTTGGGTTTCTGGCCTGATTGTAGGGTACGACTTTTGCCCACGCCTTCCGACTCCCGTTGCTTTGGTAAAACTTATAGGCAGGAACTGGGTCAACCCTGAAGTGACCCATTCCACCCCCAAGTCCGTCGTGGTGGCTGAGGGTACGTCATGCGGTTGCCTCCTTCTGCAGCCAAAAGAACAGTGGTGGGAGAGCAGAAGGGCAAGGGGAAACACAGGCTGAGAATAACTTCCTGCTCTGCCTTGCCTTCTGTGGCTTCCCCGCTAACCCACCATAACTCTTATTAACTCTCTTTGTCTTTCTGTGGGTGGGAACCAAACAGCCTGTCTTTTGAGGGCAGCTGCCTGCCTATCAAAAGTTCTTTAGCAATTTCCACTTGTCCTTCTTGAGCCTTGTCCCCTCTTCTGCCTTGTTCTGTGCGTGACTTACAGTGTGTCTTCCCCAAGCTGAGACTCTCTTGGGAGCTGTGAAAGCCACACACTCCCTTCCTTTCCCCTGCATGCCTTGGGGTGAGCTCTGGGGATGTGCTGGAAATGTGGGCCTAGTAGGCTTCTGCCTGGGAGACAGCAGGGCACTGTGGAGAGAAGCCAAGTATTTATTAAACACCGGCTGTGTTCCTGGCCCTGTGCTAGACTTCAGGGACACGGTACCGAGCCAGACAGCCAGAAGTCCATGTACAAGTCTTAGTCCTGTCCCTTGTTAGCTGTGTGGCCATGAGCCAGTCACTGCACTTCTGTGTCACAGTCATGTCTCACAAACACTGAAATGGCACTTTGAAAGTATGTTGCCAACTATAAAGCTCTATGGAGGTGATATCGTTACTTATTATTCTTTACTTGATTCTCTCAGTTACCTGTGAGATAGCAGCACTTGATAAACCCATTTTACAGACGAGAAAGCAACGCGTCAGAGAGGGTACAGAGCAGGAGCAGGAAAAGGCACCAAATGTTCAGCTTCTTAGTTGTGGGCTTGTTCTGTTTTACTGTGTAGCTGCATCCCCAGCAGGGACCGTATTTAATGACATTTTCAACAATAGCAACGTTAATAACTGGACATTCATGAAATGTCTGCTTTGTGCCAAGTACTGGTTAAATCCTTTACATGCCTCTTATTATACCTTCTTTCCAGATGAGAAAATTGAAGCTTAGCAAGGATAAGTCATTTGCCCCAGGTCACTTTTCCAGAAAGAGGCAGAGGCAGGATTCAAATTCAGGTTTGCACTCGAGAGCCGAGACTTCCAACCTCCGTGCTCTCTGCTTCTCCACTTGGGCCTCCCAACCTGATGTGGCTGAAGCAGCCAGAAAGCATACAAGAGAGCAGGAAAGGGCTAGACCAGCAGAACTTCCCGCTCCACACATACCAGCACGTGGAGGTGTGGCCCCGGCAGTGGCAACATCAAGAAGGGGCAGCTTTCTGCAGCCTGCAGTTATTTGGGAAGGTGGATCTTGAACAATGGGCAGGATTTGAAGCTTAGAAGGGCAGAGGCTGGTCTGAACAGGGGGCGTGGAGGAGGAAGAGAACCGAGGAGGGGGTTCTGGCTAGTGGGTGCCTGCCAGGGAGCCGTGGGAGAGGAGGTGGGCTTTGACTGCACCAACAGAGGTGAAGCTGGTTCCAACAGCCTTGGCCACCAAAGGAAATTTGAACCCAGAGATGTCTCTGGGTCTGCAGTGGAACAAAGATCGCGCCCTCATTGCCATTTTTCTTTCTGAGACCTTGAGGTTAGAAAAGAAGGACAGAGCTCTTCACCCTGGAGTTGGGGAGAAGGAGGAAGAATGGAGGGGTGCAGGCCAGTGGGGGGCATCAAAAGTATTGGGCATGTCCTCAGGCTGCTGAAGGGCCTTGTGCCCGACAGCAGCAGGAACCCTGGTCCGGGGGTCCAGCGGCCCAGGCCTTTGTGCTTATGTGTAGCTTTATGACGTTGGAAGATTCTTCTAAGGGCCTCAGTTTTCCAAACTGTGACTTGAGAGATGTATGAGTAAGAACCACTGGCTGCAAGTGACAGAAACCTAATTCAGACTGGCCCCAAACAGGGACTTATTGACTCTTGTGACTGAAGAGCTCAGGGATAGTTCTGATTCTAGGGAAGGTTGGATCCGGATGTTCAAATGGTATCTTTGGTATCTGTTTCTCTGCATCTTTTGGCGCTACTCTCTGCTGTAATGACTTTTGTCACAGGCAAGTTCACTGTTCAAGATCTCAAGGTAACTGCCAGCTGCTCCAGGCATATATTTTACCAGCCTTGCAAACAAGGGATTGCAAACAACTATTAGGAGTCGCTGCGGAAGTCCTAGGGTGGATTCTTATTGGTTCTGCTGGATCACGTGCCCATCTCTGAGTCTGTGCCTCTGGCCAGGGCAGACTAAGGTTAGATCAGGCAGTCTATGCCTGCCTCTCATTGGGCCACACTAGGGTTACATGATTCTTCCTAGTTAGGGGTAGAGTTAGTCCCACAGAAATCACAAGGAGTGAGAATGGGAGGGATGATTTCTCCAAAATCTGGTGCTGACCCCAGAAAGAGGGGTAATGAATGTCAGGCAGGCAAAACCCTCACATGTCCTGTTCATCATCTAAGGGCTGGTCTGACTGGCTCCAAATGAAGCCACGGACAGTGGGACCCGTGCAAAGTTTGTTAGGATCAGAGCCCTTTGAGAATACCATGAAAGCTATGGGCCCTCTCCCTAGAAAACCAAAGTTGGGCCTCCCTGGCATGGCCTCGGAGGTGCCGCACAATCTCTCTCTTCTGCCTCCCCGAGGTTCCCCAGCCAGCCACACTGCCCTCTTAGATTTTCCTGATACTCACCATGCTGCCTCCCTCCTATGGGCCTTGATCTCATTGTTCCCTCTGACCTAGTAAATCCCTCCTCTTTGTACGTTCTCTTTGCACCATGAACCGCTCCTCCGGCCCTATGTCAGTGTGGCAGCTTTACATTTTTTATATGATTATTTGCTTAATATCTGCCTTTCCCAGTAGAACAGAGGCTCCATGGGGGGAGACAGCTGATTTGGCTTTCCTTCATATGCCCAGGAGAGCATCTGGCATGGAGTTGGGGCTCAGTAGTAAATGGATTAGTGTTTGCCCTTAAAGACACAATTTTCTCTGAATTTTTTAGTGGCATACATCTTCAGTCTGTGGACCTCAAGAAACTCAGAATAAAAAATGGAAAAATCAAGGCACTGGAAAGTAAACTCTCTTAAAGCAGGGCCATACGAATGAGTACCTTCCAGGCCAGCTTTCCTGACAATGTAGATGCTACTGACTTAAGTTGATGTCTCACTGAATAGAATCCCATGGACAATTAATTCTGGATAAAATCTGTAGTCTAATACATTTGTGGGATACTGTCTAATCTATCCTGCTCTTGGAGATTCATAGTAGACAATAATAGTAATGTAGTTTTCAAAATTATCATCACTATAACTACCATTTATTGAGGGTTTACTACGTGCCAGGTGCCTTACTAGGTCCTTCATATGTGTTTCACATATAATCTCATAGTAGCCTTGTATCACAGATGCCATTATAACCCCATGTTACAAAAGAGAAATGAAATGCTTGGAGGGTTTAGGAACCCTAAGTTATCTTTTAGGAGATGGTAGATTTGGAACTCAAACCCTCGCAATCTGACTTTGTCTGAAGCACTTAGAAGGGTCCCAAGGATCATACCTAGTTTGGGACATGCTAGTGAAGTACTGATTCATGTTGAGTAAGACAGGAAGAAGGTAGATTCCTCAATTCCCCATATGTTCTGGAGCAGCCCTGTGCCAGGCGTGGTACCAACACCATGGGCACAAAGCCACATCCTCACTGACCAGAGTTATCCAGTGCCCTTCTTGTCACCATGGCAGACCAGAGCCTTGCCTCTGGGCTACCCCACACAGAGCCCACCCATCTCGGGGGCTTCCTTGGAACATTCAGCTGTGTCTTCACTGAGTCACGTCTGTGAATTAGTTCATAGCAAAACACACACTGGTTCTCTAATTGTTGTTTACTGAGGACCTCTGTCCTCTAGGACCTTTGTAGGGACTGGGGATATAGAAACAAATGAACACTGTCTCATTTCCCAGGAAATCTATTGTCTAGTTGGGGGAGGAGATTGGTGCATAGGAAACCATAATAAATCCAAGTACAAGATAAACTGAGAAGTGCCCCATTAGAGGTACAGACTAGTGTACCTGGTGAGTGATTGCTTTCTTTTTTTTTTTTAACCAAATTAATTTGGTTTGAGATTTAAGCTCATGATGCTAAATGATGCTGGAACATCTGGACAATGGGCAAGCCCAGATGTTTGGCTGACAGCAGTGAGCAGCCATGTGTACAGTAGCATCCTGGGGAATTCCTGCCTACCTGAGCAGGGAGGGACGTGGCAATGAGGTGCTGGTTCGCCAGGCTCCCTTGGGCTGGGCCGCTGGCCACACCTAGGCAGTGCCTGCATGCATAGCATGCCATCACCCCCTGCACCTGCCTGCCGATCTTTCAGCCACGGAAGGACACCTTTGTGGTGTCTAGCGTTACTGGGTCACTCCTATTCCCGCAGATTTACTCACCGGAGCCCTCAGAGACGAGCGTGGGCTTTTCGTTTCACTGACCTCATTTGTCAGATGTGAGTAAAGATTCCGCCTCACACAAGGTGTCTGGGAGCATCAAATGAGATGAAATACACAGAAGAGTTTTATAAATGTCACATATTGTTAAAGCCCTGTCAGGGACCGGGGGAGTCCCATTGGAGGAGAAGCAGAGGGTTATGGTCCCCTTTGCCCCCTACTTCACTCTAGTGCATATGGGCAAGGTCGGGGGAGGTGGAAATTCTTTCATGGTTCCTAAAGCCTCATGTGACCTCCAACCTCTGGGTCTTAGCTTGGTGCAGTAAACGAGCTGATGATCGCTGTGGATGTGTAGTGTAGTGCCTGCCTCAGTGGCTGATCTTAACAAACGGTGCTGGCTGTTGTTTGGCTACTCTTGTTCCATTCCCTTTGCCTGAAACGCACTTCTGTCTTTTCCCTCCTTCTTCCATCTGACTTCCCCCTCCTTCTCCTTTCCTCGTTTACTTATTTGGTAAACACATCTTTCTTTTTTAAATTATTATTTTAATTATGGTAAAGTGTACATAACAAATTTACCGTCTTAGCCATCTGTGTGTAGTTGAGTGGCATTAAGTGCATTCGCATCATGGTGCTACCACCCGTCTCTGGAACCTTTTCGTTTTTCCCAGACTGAAACTCTGTCCCCATTAAACACTGACTGCCCCCTCCCCTCCCTCAGCCCCTGGCACCCACCATTCTACTTTCTATCTCTAAGGCTTCGATTACTCCAGAGACTCATGTAAGTGGAATCATGTAATATTTGTCTTTTTTGTAACTGGTTTATTTCACTTAGCATAATGTTTTCGAGGTTCACCCATGTTGTAGCAGGTGACAGAATTTTCTCCCTTTTTAAGGTCAAATAATATTCCATCATATGGGTAGGCCTCATTTTGTTGATCTGTTTTTCCGTTGATGGACACTTGGGTGTTTCTGCCTTTTGGCTATTGTGAGTCATGCTGCTGTGGGCATGAACGGGGGTGAGCACTTTTTGAGCATTAGCACGTACCTGGTGCTGTGCTGGGTGCTGGGGCTGCAGTGACGAGTGAACTTTGGTCCCTAGCTTGCAGAACTTATAGCTTCTGGAAGTGATGTTAAAAAGCGAGCAAGCCAATAAACACAGCATGAAATTTCTGTATGTCCCATGAAGGCAAAGAGCAGCGTCTGGGAGAGAGAATGATGGCAGGTGTGAAGGTGGGTGGCCCTCACGATGAAGAGGTCTCAGGAGGTGGCCTGAAGGAAGGGAGGGGTGATGGAGGGGCGCAGGGGTGGGGAGCAGCATTCAGGCAGAAGGAACAGCGTATGCAAAGCTACTGAAGTGCAACAGAGTTGGCAAGTTGGAGGACTTGGAAGAAGTTCAGTCCTTAGATTGTCACTTTATTGTACTATCCTCCAGGGAACATCCCACCCACCTCCAGGCTCAGTTTATATTACTTCTGGCCCATCATTTTCTCCACCCTGGTGCTTATTGTAATCCATTCAAACTGCTCCTTTGTTCAGCTCTTTTCTCTCACTGGCCAGTGAGCTGGTTGAATGCAGGAATTATTATTTTATCTTACTTTGCTTTGCTTTATTTTATTTTATTTTACTTTACTTTACTTTACTTTATTTAATTTTATTTATTTTATTTTGGGGGTATGCTTGTATGTCTTGGTAGGTGTCAGTGACTCTTGGACACTCCTCTGAAAGACGTCCGCTGTTTTACTGATAAATCCCCAAGACCATCTAAACAAGGGGACTTTGCCATCTGGGGCCTTCTAGAACTGGACAGAGAACCAGCATTAGGACAATTGACTCAACGTGGAAGTTTTTCCTCTGCACCTTCGCTCAGGGTGTGGCGTGCACTGTGCACAGCAGTGTGCAGTGCTGCCCGTTTCGGCTGCCTGAAGCTTTCCTGCTCTGCTGCCTCCTAAGCAGGGAGGGTGGGAAGCATCCTGCCCAGGGCCGGGCCAGATGTGGTCAAACCTCCCTCATGGCATCTGCCCCGGTCTGCAGATGTCCCGGGTTGCTGTGCCAGCTGAGCGGACTCACCAGCCATGGTGCAGAGTGCTCCGGGGTTGGTGGCAGTGGGCCATGCCCAGCCACCTCTCCTGTTGGCCTTGGTAGCTTCCCAGCTTCCTCTCACATGACTTCTTTCTCTGTTTACTTCTCTCTGGCCTCCCTGCCTGCGGCGTCCCCATGCCACCTCGAGTCAGATCTGCTACACTAGACACAGCCATTGCGATGGCCCCTTCATGGTGGCCTCACTCCAGAGAGCAAGCTGTCTTTGGCTAGGCCTCCTAGCTTATGCTCCTCACCCCCATCCCAGCTCTCTATGCCATGAGAGTGAGGATCTGTGCAGTTTTTCAGTATAAGTCTATGATGTTGTATCTGGGGCTCCTCCATCAAATGCCCCCAAGGGGACCAGCCCCTGGGTGAGGGCAGAAAACAGGTTAATCTTGAAGTCATGGGATGAACATTCCACAGTGGCCTAGCCCAAGCCTGACGGAAAACAGATGAGCGAGGTAGACATGAGGGGTGGCAGACATGAACTGTGATCTAGTCTCCGAGAGTCCCGGAGACTTGGGGAGAGGTGTCTTTTTTTCTTTTTTCTTTTTTCTTTTTTTTTTTTTTTGAGAGAGAGAGAGAGAGAATATAAGCAGGGGAGGGGTGGGGAGAGAGAGAGAATCTCAAGCAGGCTTTGCAGTATCAGCACAGAGCCTGAGGCAGGGCTTGAACTCACAAACTGTGAGATCATGACCTGAGCCAAAGCCAAGAGCTGGACGTTTAGCCAGGCACCCCAGGGGAAGGTATTCATTATGGGTTGAATTGTGTCCCTCCAAAAGATGTTGAAGACCAGACCTCTCAGTACCTGTGAATATGATCTAATTTAGAGATCAGGTCTTTGCAGGTGATCAAGTTAAGATGAGGTCATTAGGAAGGGCCGTAATCCAATATGACTAGTCTTTATATAGAGGAGAGATTTGGACACACCGGCACCCCCCCCCCCACACACACACAGAGGGAGGATGCTATGTGAAAATGAAGGCAGAGATCGGGGCGATGCATAAATCCAGGAATGCCAAAGATTTCTAGCAGATCAGCAAAAGCAAGGTAAGAGGCAAGGGACAGATTCTCCCTCACTGCCCCCAGAAGAGCAAATCCTGCTGGCCCCATGGTCTCAGACTTGTAGCCTCCGGCACAGAGGCAGTAAGTTCTGTTGCTTGAGCTTCCCAGTCTGCAGTGCTTTGTGACGCCAGCCTCAGGAAGCTGACGCAGTATTCGAGTACCTTCAGAGTTTCTCGCCCCTGATTATGGGTCATTGCGCTTTAGCTATTGGGTTTCTTCGTATCTTATTCTTTTGGACACACAGGGGCTATTTTGAGGCACCCAGGCAAAGATTTTAGTAATAATAATTTTAAAAACTTTTCATAAGACTCTGATAAGAGTTTTAATAAGAAACCTTGATATCCTTCCAATTGACATAGAGCTGGGCGAGGGGCAGTCATACCAGGAGTCCCACACATACTTTCACAGGGCTTTCCAGTTTACAAAAGGGTGTCGTATTTATTATCCATTTTGACCTTCAGGGCAACACTGAGCATTCCCATTTTGGAGAGGAGATAACTGAGGCCCATAGATGTTCCCTATTTGTCTTAAGTGGCAGCACTGGGATTTTAAACATCGGCCTTCTGATTTCCCTCTTCTGTCCTTCCTGTGCCCTCACAGCTGCACCTGAACTTGGAGCAGGCGGGACAATTCAGAGGCAGCTGTCCCCTTACCTCATGGCCTGAGGAGTAACACATTCTTCTGATCCTTTTTCAGGAGTGAGGAAGAGGGGACATCATCTTGCCAGGACCTTTCCAGGTTCTCCTAGAAGCCACGGAAGGCCTCTGGGGTTCTTGGGCCCCTGCTAGAGCAGTGTTCCATTGTGAGAGGCCTGAGTTCAAGCCTTGCAGAGTATGACCTTGGGCAAGTCCCTTGAGCTCACTGAACCTCAGGGCCCGCACCTGTGAAAAGGCTGGGTGAGCACATCCACCTTGCTGGGAGAGATGAGGATGAAAGGATATGGCGGGAGAAGTGTACAATGATTGATCTCAGTGTTATTCAGGATAATAATGAGTGAATGTCAGGCATGTTTGGGGAAGAGGCCATAGCTCCTTCTGCCTATGAGGAGCCATAAAGCACCACCGGCAACTTCTTAAAGGCAAGTCCTGCTCTGTTCCATTTGCCTGTCTTTTGTTGTGTCAGGGTGTGACTCAAATTCTTTTGCAGTGTTTGGCCTCTTTAGAAAACTCTTCTGGTTTCTATCACCAGAGAGTTTCTTTCTGCTCTATCTCTTCCCGCCTCCTCCCTGCCACCACCACTCTGAGGCTGTCATGTGACTGTTTTCCATGTAAAAAATCTGGAAAACCCATTCAAGTCAAGCAGAAAGACAATATTACTGAGTCTGCAGTTGACTGAGTTCATTACTCAGTTGCCCTGGCTTCGGCAGGCTTGACAATTCTCCAAGTGTCAAAAGTCTTTTCAGTTTGTAGACTCAAAGGGTGTGAGGCTGAGGGGCTGTTCATCTGAAACAGTCATCGAAACATCATGCATAGCAGCACCGTTTCAGTGGTGGTGATCAAAACTTCGATCCCTTCTTCAGTACTTCCTGTGGGTCTGTGACTGTGTGAAGTGTTCTACATATATTAAGTCCTTGTGGTAGGGGTGCCTGGGCGGCTCAATTGGTTAAGCATCCAACTTCAGCTCAGGTCATGATCTCAGGGTTCGTGGGTTCGAGCCCCGCATTAGGCTTTCTGCTGTCAATGCAGAACCCTCTTAGGATCCTCCGTCTCCCTCTCTCTTGCTGTCCCACCCTCTCCCCTGCTCTCATGTGCTCTCTCTCTCTCTCTCTCTCAAAAATAAATATTTAGAAAAAAATCCTTATAGTATTCTCCTAATAAATGTCAAACACAGATCTATCTGACTTTAAAGTCAGACTCCAAGCAGTTATGGTATTGTGTCTTTGAAGAAATTCTAGCCCAGGCCCTTCATCTTGTAGGTGAGGAAAGTGAGGTTCAGGAAGAGGGATAGTGAGTTCCTAGAAAGGAGGGAGTGGACCCCAGGTGTTCTGACTTCCACGTTTTTTTTTCTGCTCCTCCCTCTTCCCCTCTGGAGAATCACTGAGCTGCTGCTAAGGGGTGCCCAGTGAGTGCCAATGGGAGCCCTGACTCAGCAGCGCTCTAGCCGTTACTTCCTGGGGCCTGGTTAAACCTGGCCAAAGTGGCATTGGTTGATTCAAGCCATTGTCTACTTCAAAAGGCTTTGGCCGAATTGACCCAAAGTACAGCTACTTTGAGTTTCAAAGTCAAGTATCCAGATTCATAAGTTAGGCACCCGGAGGGAGTTATTTGCTCATTTACTGTGCACCTGAGCTCAGCAAAAAATTCATAATTAGTGGTTAATAGTGCAGGAACTTCTCACTGTTCCCAGAACATGCAGTGACATGTAACGCCTCATTTCCTTTGTACGTACTGTTCTCAGAGCCCTGAATGTTCTCCCTCCCAATCCCAACCCTCTCTTATTCCCTGCCCGGTGAGTTCCTATTCATCCTTCAAGAGCGATTTCCTGATTCACATCCTGCCACTCTTCCCCACAACCCTTGGCATAAATAGATGTAACATTTCTACAATCTGCCTCTCCCACTAGACTGTAAACTCCATGAGGGCAGGAACTATATCTTATAATAATAGTACTTTAAAAAGTCCTTCCTTGCAGTCAGGCTGTGTGCTAAGCACTTTACATGCATTATCTCATTTTGTCCATGGACATTATAAGGTAAATAACCACTACTATCCTCATTTCCTAGATGAAGATATAGATTCCTGGAGAGGCTCAGAAACTCGTCCGAGGTTACATGGGAGGTGGCAAAGTCCGGATTGAAATCAGTGGTGCCATGTAGAGTTGTGCTGGCTGCACGTTGCACAAGGGCATCGGGGGAGGAGGCAGCTAGTAGAGGCTTGCTCTCACCTTAATGCAGAGCCGCGAATGTTGGGAGGAAGGGACTCACAGACACCACGTGGTTGGGCTCAGGCTGTAAGCTCTTAACCACTGCAACATGCTAGAAATAGAAATATACATATTTATATTGCTAGTGTCTGGCACAGAGTAGGGGCCTAAACACGGATGAAAGGGAGATCATAAGCCAGTAAGCTTTTCCTTTTTTTCCCTTCCCTTTTTACTCATATCTGCAGAAACAGGTCATTACTTAACAGGTTCCTCGGTTTAAGAAACACATCTTTGAGTTGATTTGCCTCCTAGCCGGTACAAAGAAATGGCTGAAGATCCAGAAAGAAGCCACCGTTTGGAGCTCTAAGCGTTACACAGGTGTCTCGTGCTCTAAGTAACTTCATTCTGCCAGCTCTGAGACCTTCGAAAGTTGTTCAGGGAATATTAAAAAGCCACAGGCGAGCAGAAACAAGAGACTTTTTTCGAGCCAGCTGCCAAGAACAGAACATTTCCGCATGCACGGTGTGCTGGGTTCTGGCTCTAGTTGAGGTGCGTGAACACCGGGTCATCCCGCTGGGTCTCACCCCGGTCCCGAACGAAGTGGGGTTGCTGCTGCCCAACCAGGCAATTTTCCGCGAGTACTTACAATAGCCGGAATAGCACAGCTGACAGATGGGCCTCTGTCACAGGCAAAAAATGGGCTTTAGGACGAAATGACTTCAGAAATGTCTGAGTTTGTCCATACTGAGGCTGGGGCCTGGAGAGACCTGGGGAACAAAGTTCTCTCTGATGGGCTTTTGGTCTGAAAAGTCAAGCCATGCATTTTGGACCTGATTTGTAACTGTCGTATCTCCTAGTGACATAGGAGACTACCACGTGCTAGTTGCATCCTGGGCAGGTCTCTTAACCTCTCTGAGTCTTTGTGTACTCCCCAGCAGAAGTGGGGGGGATGTCACCTGCTGCTGAGGATTCCAATGGGGAGTCAGTGAGCTAATGTTTATGGAAAAAGTACTCTGTGAATTGGAAAGGGCTGTACAGAGGCTAAAACCACCATTATTTGTCATTAGGTGGTTTTTCTTGCCGTTCCCTGGGGGCAGTTTGCTCCCAGCTGCATCGGCTGAGTGAGCTTGGAGGAGGCGTTGAGGGAGGAGTAGAGTGGGAAGGAAAACAGCAAGGCAGGCTGAGGACTGGAAGGCTTTCAGGCTGGGGCTCTTGTTTGGAAGTGGAGAAAAGTGGGTTTTGCTTTTTTCGGTCTGAAGTGGGAAAATTGATGGTCTTCACCAGATGCTACAGAGTCGTTTGGGAATGGATTTCTCCTCCCTCCTTACATTACCTCCTGGGTGTCTGGGGATGTTCCTTAAAACCAGCACATCCCAAGGATGGAGCCAGCCCAAATTTGGGGACTTGGCAAAGGAACCCAGGTCCCAGCTTCTCCTCCTTCTAGGCTGGTCTCTTTGCTGTCTGCCGGTTGCCTCATGCTCACACCCACCTCCACACTCTCGCTCCGATGTTCCCTTCATCCAGCACATCCTTCCCACGCCCGTCCAAATCAAAGCCGTGCTGCAGAACTGTTCACACCTCCATTCATTCCACAAGTATGTGTTGGGTGCCATTACTCAAGACATGGATCCCAGGAGAAGGCTCATAATTAGGGGAACAGGAGAGGATGCTAAGTGTCATTTGGACATGTCAGGGGTGAGGAGCATCTGGCAGCTGTCCTGGAGGCAATAGGGAATCAGCCCCTGGAACTTAGGAGCAAAGTCAGAGAATTAGGCCACTGATGTAGATGTCATCACATGCAGGTGAAATAGGGACACAGCATGGGATGACTTAAGATGTGAGTAGAGGTCAGCGAGAGAGATGGTGCCTTGGGGAGACCAAGTGTCAACTGGTTACGTTCAGAAGGGAGCTAGCGATGGAGAATGAGAGAGGGAAAACCAGCAAGAGGAGTAAGAGCCTCTTGTGGGGTGACCCAAGTTGGAATGGTGGGTGAGAATGGGAGGCCAGGCCAGGCCACAGTGGGGGAAGGCAGGATGGATACCGAACAGAGCCCACACAGCCCTTTGAGGATTGATGTCCCCCTTCCTCCTGCCATTGGTGAGCTGTTGATGGTGGGAGTGGTCACATCTCTCAAGGCTGCCGGTTCACAACAAGGATGCAGAACCCCAGGACTAGAAATCTCCAGGAGGCTGGAGAACAGGGATGGTTGGGTATCAGGTAGGGGCAGAAAGAAAAGAATGAGGGTTTACAACTAGAAAGCGGAATTTTCCAGTTCAGGATTTCAGAGGGCAGTTCCTGGAAGTTATCAAGGTCAGAGTGGGTTCTAAGAAGGCCTGGAACAGAAGACTGTTGGGTTCGTGAGGACAAAGAAACGAAGTCAGGGTGATAATCAGTCATCAGCGTGGATGTTCAGAGGGCTCCAGACAAGGGCAGGAGTGCACATCACGAGGAAACTGCCTACCTGTCCTTCCGCGTGTGGTCTGGAGGTCTGTAGATATACTATGCTTACATATGTGAGACGTTGCTCTGTCTCTCTCATGTGACAGTCCCTAGCTGTAGGGGACGCTCTGCTCTATGAGGTCATGTGGGGGCCTGGGCTCCCTCCATGTAAAGACTCTTCCATTTTCTGGGGTGCTGCACTTACCTACATGCTGATGCTCGGTGCCATGATGTCTGCTCACATCCCATCGGAAAACACTTAGTCACTGGGGGTCACCTCTAGTGCGAGGGAGGCTGCGGAGTTTTCTCTGGGTCAGCTGTAAGCCCAGTGAACACTATCCCTGTGGATGAAGGGGAGAACGACATTTGTGGGACCACCTAGCAATCTGGTACAGATAGCGTTAAGGCTTCATCCAACAAGTACTTACTGAGTACCTCTTAGGTGCTAGATACTGAGGTCACAGAGGTGGGGGAGATGCCTGCCCTCATGGAGCCCACAGCCTAGCGGGGGTATGGTTTTCAGCCGAAGAAAAGAAGGCTGCCGAGTGTTGGCCGTAGGTGAACCATGTGCTGGCCAGGAGACGGGCAACCTTCCCAGGGGAAGGCTGTGAGGGGAAGGGTGGTTCGAGGGAGGTTAGACTTGGTCTGAGGCAGTAGGTAGAGGAAGAGTCATTCATTCACTCACTCATTCATGCATTCAAAAGCTACTCAGTGATAGGGATACAGTGATAAGTGAAACCGGGTATAGTGCCACTTTCATGGGGTTTTCTTCCTCATTAAGTAGATAATCACATGTGTGGGATGAATGATTACAACCTGAGACAGATAAGGCTTTGA
Source organism: Hyaena hyaena (assembly GCF_003009895.1). Classification (NCBI taxonomy): domain Eukaryota; kingdom Metazoa; phylum Chordata; class Mammalia; order Carnivora; family Hyaenidae; genus Hyaena; species Hyaena hyaena. Next base: position 4,060,444 of record NW_024080688.1, read on the forward strand.
AGGAGCAGAATTTAGATCTGTGAGAGCTCTTTTTTTTTTTTCTTAAGTTTATTTATTTATTTTGAAAGAGAGAGAGAGAGAGAGGGAAAGCACACACCAGCTCGGGAGAGGCAGAGAGAGAGAGGGCAAAAGAGAGAATCCCAAGCAAGCTCTGTCAGTGCAGAGCCCAATGTGGGGCTCGAACTCATGAACCATGAGATCATGACCTGAGCTGAAATCAAGAGTTGGAGGCTTAACCAAGCAAACTACCCAGGCCTCCCACTGTGAGAGCTCTTAACAAAGGGATCTGACCCAGAGTGAGGGTTCAGGGAAGGAGGAATGACGATTTGAAAGATGACAGGTATCAACCAGGTAAGGAGCACATCACAACAGAGGAGTACCTCCCAAGGCCTGAGGATGGAAGGACTGAGAAGTGTGTGGCAGAAGTGGTGTGGAGTAGAGGAACCAGTTCAGTTCCTCCAATGGAGGGCCATTGGGAAGGCGATCAGGGGCAAGCACATGCAGGACCTCAAGGTTCTGGTAAGGATTTTGGCCTTTATCCTAAGAGCCAAGGGAGGCCACAGATGAGTGACATGATGAGAACCCTGAAGAGGGCCAAGCCTGTGAGGCAGTGTCTCTGCAGCTGAGTAGACAGCTGAGTAGACAGGAAGAGCTAGGAGAAGGCTCAGAAAGGGGTCAGCGAGACTGCGAGAGCAAGGAGGACAGCAGACACCCTGGGTAGGGTTATGGCTCATGGGGATGATGGAAGAGGGGAGTTGAGGAGCAGAGGGATGGACAGAGAAGGGGCTCTTTAGTCTCAGGCTGTGAAGCTTTGTGCCTGGGCCTTCCCCAGGAAGGGCTCCGTGGCTGCCTGACTTGCTGGTGGTCATGGTGGGTGCCTATCCCAGCATAGCCCCCTCCTGGATAGTGTGATCCTCTTTTCTAGGCAAGACAAGACCATACTAGGTTATGTCTCTGCTGGAGTCCCTTCTCCCTCTCATGTGGCACTGGTGACTGGCAGGTGACTCAGGCCCTGGGAGACATCTCTGGGTCCACATGGCTGCCTCCAAAACTGATAGGATCATGGGACTCTGCTCACTGGGAGGCTAGGCCTGTGGGCCCAGAGATGGGGCAGGGAATCAGGCGAGGCGGGTGCTGGAATTGGAGTCATAGGGTAACCTCTATGTGGATTATTTCCCAAGTGTGGGGACTCTACCTGTTTTCTTCTCTGTAAAACGAGCGTCAAAGTAAAGGTTAGTTAGTTAACAGTGAGATGCAGCATGCATATCATGGGCATTGATAATAATAATATAGACTATCTGGAGTACGGAGTGGCAGTGACATTCACCTGAAATGCCTGCATCATGAAGCGAGAAGGATGATAGTGTTCAACTGTAAACACTAGATGTGTTCCTTATAGGTAGTTTTTGAAATAATTATGTGTGTGTGTGTATAAATTGGCCTGGGGGTCAGGGGTTTTGGGCTCAAACTCAGAATCAGCAGTAGTTGCTGGCAATCTTGAGCAATTCAGTTTCCCAATTTATGTGGTAGATTATTTTGTTTAAACGCACAAGGTCCCGGGGCGCCTGGGTGGCTCAGTCAGGTAAGCGTCTTGCTTTGGCTCAGGTCACGACCTCACAGTTCGTGGGTTCGAGCCCCACGTCGGGCTCTGTGCTGACAGCCAGCTCAGAGCCTAAAGCTGTTTCTGATTCTGGGTCTCCCTCTCTCTCTGACCCTCCCCTGCTCTCTCTCTCTCTCTCAAAATAAATAAATAAATAAATAATAAAATAAATAAATGCACAAGGTCCTGAAAAAGATCAGCCAGTTTTCAAATCCACTGAGCTGTTTGCCAGCTGTGTGACTTACAAAAATACAGAAATAATGGTCGCTGCCGGGAATTCTAGGAGATGCCACACCTAAGGTGCTTCATATGGTCCCGGCACAGTGAGTGCCCATTAAATGGAAAGAGTGGGCCCCAAGTTCCTCATCTGCAGAGTTGAGCTGAGTCTACCCCCGTGGTGACAATGACAAGGATTTCCACTGGGAGTGTCAGAGTTTCCTATGAGTGTCTCCCCCGGGTGGGATCCCGGGGTCTCTGAATCACTCCTGCTCGGCTTGTGCGCAGGCCCCATTTTGACCGCTGTCCCCGGCCGGGGCTTGTTGGAGGCCTGGAGTGCAGGTCCTTGCAGTGGTTCGAGCCAGGCTGCTGGCCAGGGTCCCAGCAGCACCCACAAGCCCTTTAGTAGGGTCTGTCTCCTTTTTCCATTGTGCCCCCCACCTCCCAACTCTCATGGCCTCTTTGCGTTGAAAGCAGCTGCCTCGTAGTTGGGGCCAAGTGGCAGAATGGCCTAAATTTAGCCCTCTTGCTTCAGTGGTGAGCCACAGGTGAAGACCAAGGGGCAAGGCGGCCACATTTTCAGAATACCTTTGGTCAATACCAGAAACGGAGCAAATGTTAGGCCCACAGAGGGGCCCACACCCTCTGCTTGTTTTTGAGGGAAGGTTGGAAGACGGTCTTACTTCCTTCTGGTCTGCTTCTGCAGATGGCCCGCCCTCAGGGAGGCCCGCGGACCCTTCCGCCTCAGCTCGGAGCAGCCAGTTGGAAGTGTTCTCTCCCCTGAGAGTGGGGGTGTTGGGCTGAGGGGGAAGGCCCTGCAGGCTGTGTTTGGTTTGGCTGGATCTAAGCTAGGTTTGGCTCGGACAGACCAGGCCTCATTATGCAGACTCCCTCCCCCTCAGCCTCACCCAGGGTTGCTCCCTTATGAGGCCTGATCAGACAGGTCTGGGGCAGATGATGCTAACAGTAAGTGCTCACATTTACTGAACACTTGCTGTGTACTGGACATTGTTCTAACAACCTTATCTTCGTCAGCACATTTGATCTTCCTAATAACCTAAGAAGTGGGTACAATGATGACTCTTTTTATAGATGAGCAAAGTGAAGTACAGATGGAGTAAGTTGCTTTCTCAAAGTCACACAGCTGGTAAGTGGCAGAGCTGGGACTGAAATTCAGCCTCCGAATCCCAGCCCTTGACCACTGCAGTCGCTGCCTCTGTTGTATAGCTTCATCCTTTTTGAATCATTTACGGTTGTTGTTTTTTTTTTAATTTTTAATGTTTTATTTATTTCTGAGAGAGAGGGAGAGAGAGACAGTGTGAGCAGGGGAGGGTCAGAGAGAGAGGGAGACACAGAATCTGAAACAGGCTCCAGGCTCTGAGCTGGCTGTCAGCACAGAGCCCGACACGGGGCTCAAACCCACAAACCGTGAGATCGTGAGCTGAGCCGAGGTCTGAGGCTTAACCGACTGAGCCACCCACACGCCCCTCAATCATTTATGGTTTTTGTGTATATTATGTGTATTATGTCAGTTAATCCTCAACACAGCCTATGAGGTAGGCGCTCCTATTATCATTTCCTTTTTACAGAAGTGGTAACTGAGGCTCAGAGAGGTTGATTGGCTTTCTCAGAGTCTGGACAGGCAGCTGTGGAGTCTAGCCTGGAGTGCCAGGTTGTAGAGTTTATGACTCCTAGCCCTGTCCACCTTGGTGGCCCACCCAAAGTCAGCTTCCCTCGTGTGTGTTCCCACCCGCAGATTGTCCTGGAGCCCCGTGTCTCCATGTCTGAAGGGCTGTCTTCATTGTGGTTTTTCCTGCGGGCTTCATCACAGCAGCCTGCTAGTGCAGTAGAGGAGCATGGAGGGCTCAGGATTCAGAGTTGTAGGCAGCCACCTCCATGGGCAGGGGCTGCTTCCAGAGCCCCAAATATTAGGACTGAAAGAGTCCAGGTGTTCCTCAAGGATAGAGATTCTTTAAAGTCTATCCTTGGAGGGGAGGGGGGTGTTAAGGGAGCATCTTAATATCCCATTCACAAATTTTCTTCATCTATTGCATATACCGAGGTGCTTATTTAACTGTGGCAAAATATACATAAGATGAAAAATTTAGCAGCTCAGCCGTTTTCAAATATACAGGTCAGTGGTATTAAGCACATTCACATTGTTGGGCAGTCACCATCACCATCCATTTCTAGAGATTTTTTTGTCTTAAACTAAAACTCCGTCCCCATTAAACACTAACTCTCCATTTTCCTCGCCCAGGCTCTGGCACCCACCCTCCTACTTCCTATGAATCCGGCTGCTCTAGGAACTGTGTATAAGTGGAATTGTCCAATATTTGTGCTTTTGTGTCTGGCTTGTTTCACTGAGTATGTTTTCAAGGCTCCTCCACGTTGCAGCATGTGTTGGAATATTCTTCCTTTTCAAGGCTGAATAATGTTCTGTTGTATGTATATAGCACGTTTTTTGTTCATCCATCCATCCATCCATAGACACTTACGGACCTTCTGGCTATTGCAAAGTAACACTGCTGTCATACAGTAAGGTTTGTGAAAACATTTGCTTGAAGAAAACTTTGGCTGCTGAAAGAAGTTTGAAAACCCCAGCCCCGTCCAAAGTTGGGGGAGGTGGAGACTGAGCAAGTAAGTGTGAGTAAGGTGCCCGTGCAGGAGGGCCAGAGCTGGAAATACAGCATTTATACTCCACATGCAGCACTTCCCCTCCCCGCTCCGGTGGCTGGTTCTTTCTTTAAATTTTTAAATTTTATTGTAATTATTATTATAATTTTTTCGTAAATATAATTTATTGTCAAGTTAACTAACATGCAGTGTATACAGTGTGCTCCTGCTTTCGGGAGTAGACTCCCATGATTCATCACTTACATACAACACCCAGTGCTCATCCCAACAAGTGCCCCCCTCAATGCATATCTCCCACTTGCCCCTCCCCCTTGCCTTCCCCATCAACTGTGTTCATTCTCTGTATTTAAGAGTCTTTTATGGTTTGCCCCCCTCCCTCTTTGTTTGAAACTATTTTTTCCCCTTCCCTTCCCCCGTGGTCTTCTGTTAAGTTTCTCAAGTTCCTGGGGCGCCCGGGTGGCTTAGTCGGTTGAGCGTCCGACTTTTGCTTAGGTCATGATCTCGCGGTTCGTGGGTTCGAGCCCCGCGTCGGGCTCTGTGCTGACTGCCAGCTCGGAGCCTGGAGCCTGGAGCCTGTTTCAGTCTGTGACTCCCTCTCTCTCTGACCCTCCCCTGCTCACGCTGNTCGTGGGTTCGAGCCCCGCGTCGGGCTCTGTGCTGACTGCCAGCTCGGAGCCTGGAGCCTGGAGCCTGTTTCAGTCTGTGACTCCCTCTCTCTCTGACCCTCCCCTGCTCACGCTGTCTCTCTCTCTCTCCTAGACATAAATAAAACATTAAAAAAAAAAAAGTTTCTCAAGTTCCACATGTGAGTGAAAACATATGGTATCTCTTTGTCTCTGACTGACTTATTTCACTCAGCGGAATACCCTCCAGTTCCACCCCTGTGGCTTCAAATGGCAGGATTTCCTTCTTTCTCATCGCCAAGTAGTATTCCTCCAATGGCTGGTTCTGATGTTTATCAGAGGGAGGGACAACAGTGTAGCTCTGTCTCGAGGGCAGCTGCTCTGAGTTTCCCAGAAACCTCTTGGAGCTGCAGAAAGGACTGGCTTCTGCATTTATTCCATGCCCACGGGATCCAACATGGAGATGGATAAAGCAGGGTCTGCCTCTCCCTGGTAGTATGACCTTGGGCACGTTATTCACTTCTCAGAGCTTCGGTCCTTGTGAAGATCAAATGAGAAGACACATGTCTGGTGCTTCCTGGTGCGGTGTCTGGCACACAGAACCGGGGAAGAAGGAGCCGCCGCTCTGTGAGGATGAGGAGGTGAACCAGGCAGGCCCTGGCCCCTCGGAGTTCAGCACTGCAGCGTATCCAGAGTCACATGATGTTGGTTTGCCCCCTTCTTGGCGATATTGACATTTATCAGTTGATTAAGATAGTATCTGCCAGGTTTCTGCATTGTAAAGTCAATTAACCAGTGTTTTGTACTTGCCAATTAATTAGTATTTAATAAGCGTTTTGTGGGAACTGCTCTGAGACTATATAAATATTCTATTTCTCATCAAACTTTCACCCTGTAGTTTGAGCACCACGTTTTGCCAAATGTTTATTTTAGAAATCCATTATTCTTTTTACATTTATTACTTGGAATTTTACTGCAAGGCAGAGCTTTCACTTCTCCTTTATTCATTCATTCATTTATCCATTCATTCATTCATTCACTTATGTCAGCATAGATTCATGAATTTCTTTTTTATTCAGTGGGTTCTAATCTGTAACAATAATTATTATTTTGATGCTCAAGTTGTTTGTCTCTAACTTTGAGGATATCTAGCTAATGTGGCTATTGGCAGGGGCCTCAGTTCCTGGCCACATGGACCTCTCCATTGGGCCACCCGAGTGATCCCCCAGAGAAGAGTAAGGAGGAAACCACAATGCCGGTATGACCGAGTCACAGAAGGAGTACACTGGCACTTTTGCCACATCCTATTCATTAGAAACGAGTCACTTAAGGAGAGGTGAAGGATGCTTGTAGGCCCGTTTTGAAGAGAGGAGGTCAGAGAATTTGTGGCTAAATTGTAAAACCACCCCAAAACATGTGAAGTCTTATTAACTCTTTCATCTCTAGCAGAACCCCATGAAGTAGGCATTACTCTGAACAAATAAGTGCCTTACCCAAGATCAGACAGTGGTAAAACTGGGATTTGGATCTAGACAGCCTGGCCCCAGGGCCCATGTTGTCAGCTACTACCTGATCTGACAGGGCCTTGAATCCTTGGCTAAGCTGAGCTGAGGAAATGAAGGATTTCTGGAGGTTTTCAAGGGGGAGAGAGACGTGATCCAGCCTCCTTGTGGAAGGCAAGGTGCGGCAGTGTGCACGGGAGAGGAGAATGTCCGACTGGATTCTCAAGCGGGGCCTTTTCCCCTCCGTAGCTGGGAGGCCTGTTTTTTCACCTGCTGCTCTCCGTCTGTTCATTTCGCAGGTAGTTAGAGAAAAACAGTGTAAACTGTAGTTTTTAAAAAAGGGCCGGCATACTTCGGATTCTCTGTCTCCCCCTCTCTCTCCCTCTCCCCTGCACACATGTACACGTGCTTTCTCTCTCTCTCTCTCTCAAAAATAAATAAATCTTAAAAGAATAAAAATGGGCAGAGTGGTCCTGCTAGACTTCCTTTCCTGGCAAAATGTCAGGGGAAGTCTGGACGTGGAACATGTATAGTGGGGTGGGGTGGGGTTGAGGAAGAAAATGGAACAATATGAGACATAGTCTTTACTTTCAGGAGCATGTTGTCTGTTCAGAAGACAAGAATATCAACGCAAATTTACTTAAGACCCCGATTACTTGTAATTAACTGTTAAATGGTTGGGCCAGTGATTGCGTTTGGTTGCCTTTCTGTTTGGTCCCAGTGCGTAGCAGGGTGCTTCGTTTTGCTTGTTAAGCAAATGGAAGACAACTAGATACTTGATGGTGTCCTGCCATGGCATGGCTCACAGAGACCAGAGGGAGGTGGGTGGTGAAGCCAGATGAGCTGACCAGGGAAGGTGAATGTTATGACACATCTGGCCCCAGAAAGCCAGAGTAGCAGACTCAGCAGATGTCAACTGCTGAGGTATCATCAGGGGTCTACAAAGCTTGGCAAGCGGCAAGAGATGGGCCAAGAACTCAAGGATGAGGAGACGCCAGAAGTCAGGAGAGGTCTGACATGGAGAATCTTGGGGCAGGTGGGTGTCAGCACCTGGAATCTAGGTGGATAGGCCAAGAGAGGTACAGCCTCAGAATCAGAGCACGAAACGTGGGCTCGAGCCAGGAGCAGACGTACTTTGCCTTTTGGTGCCCTTTGAGCTCACATGGGCCTGAGCTGGTGTCAGAGGGGTTCATTGTCAGGAATGTGAGCAGGAAGGGGCCAGGGCGAGTTGGAGAGGCTCCTGTAGCTGCTGATGGGCTCTGCCATGGAGGCTGGAGATAGGGGCTTTATTTGGGCCAACCCACTGCACTGTGTCCTGAGATTACTGAGGCCTTCACACCCCCAAATTCTGGGTTATGGTGCAGACTGGGGTGAGGATGAGCCTACCTTCAATGGATTTTTAGTACTAAATTCCCTAGGAGAAACCCAGGGCCACTCTGGAAATGACACCCAAGGAACACGACCACCATGCATACCATACCTGTCTGCAATTTTGTACCTTTCCTACTGTGTGAAGAGAGAGAATTAGCTTCTTCAGCTTCTCTACAGAGAAGGTTTCAGTTAGTGATATGAGCCCCAGCTTTGCTACTTTCTTCTTGAAGGACCTTAGTAGGTAGGTGATATGGGATAATTCCTCATCTGGGATATGGGGATAATTAATATCCACCTCTTGGGCTTCGGGGAGAATCAAGTCCATCAGACATGTAAATTTAATTGTTTGAACAGCAAAGTGCTGTGGGAACCCAAGGGAATATTACTGTGAAATAAACTTCTCCCAGAGAGAGCTGAAAGTACATAGTATTGTCCGTGGATCCCTCTTCACATATGAACCTGGACATGCCAGCCATGTTCATAGGGCAGCTACAGAAATAACTCACTGCCCTTCTCTGGCTCATGGAGCAAAAACTCAAGAAGAACTTGGTTAATAAAACCCTCTGATCTGACTAGAATCCCTCCTCACCCCCAACTTTCTGTAAAAGATTGATTGGTACCTTCTGTGAGAGTATCATATAGAATCTTCCCAGCTATGAGCAGATGAGACAGCCAGACAGAATCCCTGGGTGGGCCACACGGTTTCACTCCAGCTAGGAAGGGGCTTCACTTTTACACAGCACTGGCGTTCCAGCCAGGCTCACTACTTCTTCATAATACTTGGAAGAGTTATTTTAGTTGGATTTTCATAGAGACCACAAAAGGATTTAGGTGAAAATAGCAGTGGCTGTTATTCATTGAATGGTACAAGAGCAACCTCTGAATCTGAATTTCCCCTTAAAGAATCTTCCCTAAGCCTAAAAGCACTCCTTTAGTATTACTTACTGGGCTACTTCCGATGTAACAGGAAGTTGTCCCTCCTGCCTGTAGAAGTTTGTATTTTACCTGTTTGGTGTTTACATATGTATGGGTTATAGGTTGTAAAAGTTGTCCTCAACCCTTTGACCTGCGTTTTATTTTCCTCTTAGGGTCCTCTTACTTTAATTCCTGGTGTCCCCCCAACATAGTTTAGAGAAGGCTAATTGTGTATTGGCCAAGAATGGGTGCTCTGGGGACAGACTCTACCATTACTAGGTGTGGGTCTTGGCCAAACTTCTCTTTCCCTTTCCACAAAATAAGGCTAACAACAGTATCGGTCTCATAGGATTGTTTTGGGGATGAAAGTTACTAATGTGTATAAAGTGCTTAAATTGTACCTAGTACCTAGTGAATACTCAATAAACATCATTTTTTTTTAAAGTAGCATATACAGGGGCGCCTGGGTGGCTTAGTCGGTTGAGCGTCCGACTTTAGCTTGGGTCATGATCTCACGGTTTGTGGGTTCGAGCCCCGCGTCGGGCTCTGTGCTGACTGCCAGCTTGGAGCCTGGAGCCTGTTTCAGTCTGTGACTCCCTCTCTCTCTGACCCTCCCCGGTGTCTCTCTCTCTCTCCTAGAAATAAATAAAAACATTAAAAAAAAAATAAAGTAGCATATACAGTATTAATTACCCCCAAGAGAAATATACTCCCTAGAAATATAAACATCTTGAAAGGTTCACATATATTCATGGATTCATACTTGGAATATTAAAGAAAACTAAGGTGCTTGGCAGTACAGAGTATAGTCATAATACATATTTGTATTTGTGTGTGTGTGTGAATGAAGGGTACAGGGGATGCCCCTTTGACGTGCTAAGCCCTGCTGTGCTTGGCTGCATCCTGTCTGTTGAAATACTTACCCATGTTTTTGCCTTCTGCTCTTATTTTTCCAGAACTGGTTGACATCCCTTGGGAGATAGGTCGGTAGCTCTTGCTCCCCTGGCCAGTGCAGCTCTTCTCCACTCCTAGGCTGGAGCCTCAGTGCTTTAATGATGAGACCAAGTGGCAACCCCCCCCCCTAGAATACAGTACATACAGGGAAATAGGTCTCAAAGTGCCCCATGAGAGGCAGGGTCCGAGACAGACTTACTGCCTGAAATATGGGACTGGAGCAGAGTTCCCTCACCTGGGAAAGAAGATTGGTAAAAAGCTTCTCTTGATTGCTGCCCAAGGCTATGGCACGTACCAAGTGATGTGCCAACATGTCCTTCCAGTTAATAGCTGGAAAGTCACCCGGCGGCTCAGTAGCAGGACTTGGAATGTCTCCTATATCACCGTAGTCTGGTTCTGGACTCTGGTGGCCGGAACAAGCCAACTACAAAATGCCAGAGGGAGGGAGGGGGAAAGAGAGAGAGAGAGGGAAAGAATATGCAACAAACACCAAGCAAACTTAGGAAGAAAACTATGCTAAGGGAAAAGGAGAAAGGATGAAAGGGATATAGCCAGTGCCGTCCACAATAGGAAGGTGAATTCATAAGAAATAAGAGCAAAAACTAATAATGACTTCCAAATATGTGTGATAAGGATCCTCAATGGTCTGAAAAAAAGAATAACATCTGTAAAAAAAATAGTGAAATAAAAAGTTAGCAGAAACAAAACAAAAACACAGAACATAAAAAGAACAAATTAGAAATCAGGAAATATAGAGTATAATTTTTAATTTCTTAATAGAACCTCACTAGATGGGAGAGCCTCAATACTGGACATAACCGAAGAAAGAATCATGGATTAGATGTCATAGTGTGAAACTGAAAATATGAAAGAGCAGTTGAGATACACAAAGAATGTATGTCAGTCAGAGTTCCAGGAGAAGAAAATTGAGGAAATGAATGAGGAGCGATATTTGCTATTGAATGCACATTGTCTCGTAACGGAAGAAAGACATGAGCCGAGATAGAAAAAAAGCACCGTGACTGATGAAAAATAAATCTACACCTTATATCGCAGTGCAGCTTCAGAATCTCAAGAATGCAGACAGTCTCAAATGTTCCACAAAGAAAAGACAAATTACCTACAAAGGAGCAACAATTAGCCTGACAGCAACTTCTCATCACCAACAACAGCTGCCAGAAGACAATGAAGAAGTATCTTGAAAATGCTGAGGAAGAGGAATTGTCAACCTAGAAGTCTATGTTCGGCTAAACTAGCACTCAAGAGTGAAGATGATACAAAGGCATGTTCAAATATACAAAAAAGAAGAAGGCTTAGTACACACTGACACAGGTTGTGTGTACTTTCTTAAAGTGTGAACTTTATTCAGAAGAAAAGTAAAGACTGACATTAAAAATGGCATGCAAAAAAAAGATTGAGCCTACAAATTGGTGATTCTGTTGGTTGCAAATTTACATAACTCTTGATTATTTAAAACATAAACTTTTGTGCAAAAAAAAAAAAGTGCAGACAGGTCAGTTTCTACTTCCTTTCATCTGATCAATGCCATTAAGAAGCAAGCCTTGGGGCGCCTGTGTGGCTTAGTCGGTTAAGCGTCCGACTTTCGCTTAGGTCATGATCTCGCGGTTCGTGGGTTCGAGCCCCGCGTCGGGCTCTGTGCTGACTGCCAGCTCGGAGCCTGGAGCCTGTTTCAGTCTGTGACTCCCTCTCTCTCTGACCCTCCCCTGTTCACGCTGTCTCTCTCTCTCCTAGAAATAAATAAAACATTTAAAAAAAAAAAAAAAAGAAGCAAGCCTTGTGTTGCCAGGTCTCTCAAAATGAGCCACGGCGCCAGAACTTTTATGTGAAGTCTCCTGACTTTAATGGGTTTGCAACAAATTCAGGAATTTTTTAGTGTGCCAAATGCTTCAGCACTTTGTAGATTCAAGAAAACTTCATGGTTAGATCCCAGGTTGGTTTTTCTTTGTTTTTTGTTTTTTGTTTTTTTAGTGAGAGCACTCACACACATGTGTCCAAGTAGGGAAGGGAAGAGGGAGATGGAGAGAGAATCCCAAGCAGGCTTCATACCCAGTGCAGAGCCCAGTCTAAGGCTTGGTCTCACAACCGTGAGATTATTACCTGAGCCAAAATAGTCAGATGCTTAATGACTGAGCCACTCAGGTGCCCCATCGAGTCCAAGTTTTGGCAGGGAAAAAAAAAAAACCAAAAAAAACGAAAGAAAACATCATCCTTTCAGCCTGTAATCGGTGACCTCAGGTACAGACAATATTTAAATGTCCCTTTGGCTCTCTCGTTTCTATCACATGAACAAGGATGCCTTCTCAGAGGAGGGGGTATTTGGACTGGGAACTGAAAAAAGAAAGGAATCTAAGTAAGTGGAAAGCGGTGGGAAGGCTAGTTGGGACCTTGAGGTAGGAGAGGTTTGGGCAATAATGAATTTGATGGGGGTGGGCTTGGGAGGAGGAGGTGAGGTTGCTTGGGGCCAGACATATTTGGATATTGTCCTGTACCCTCATGTCCTCCTTAACATCTGGCAGCGGGTCTATTTTGAGTCACAACGTTTAGTGTCTTACATCATTCCCCAGGGACGGCGGTGGTGAATAAATGAACACTGTTTGGTGATGAGGGTGAGAATGCCAATGAAAAAGGCAAGAAGGAGAAATCCGGGGACATATGGGAGAATATGTGGTGGATGGGATGCTTCCCAAGGAGCTGTGTAATGTGTCAGCCGGTCCTTTAATTAGAAACAGCGAAGGGGCGCCTGGGTGGCTTAGTCGGTTAAGCGTCCGACTTTCGCTTGGGTCATGATCTCGCAGTTTGTGGGTTCGAGCCCCGCGTCGGGCTCTGTGCTGACTGCCAGCTCAGAGCCTCGGGCCTATTTCAGAGTCTGTGTCTCCCTCTCTCTCTGACCCTCCCCTGCTCACGCTGTCTCTCTCTCTCTCCTAGAAATAAATAAAAATATTAAAAAAAAAAAAAAAAAAAAGAAACAGCGATGGAGAATGCACGGCTGCGGTATGGGTATTCACGTTGATTTCTCAGTAGCTTGAGTCTCTGGTTCTGAGTGTTCCTAAATAGCAGTGTGGCAGCGTTCTGAACCGGTTGGGTTCCTTCGAAATAAAACCACATAAACAAACGGAGGGGGACGTAGGTGGGAATGGTGCAGGGAAACTGAGTGGCGAGTCAGGCGACCCAGGTTCTAGTTCTGTGTTGGCCAGCAGCTCCTTCAGAGGAAGATCCGCCTTACAGGGGTTTGGATTCCAAAGTCAGCATGTCAGGCCATGGCCGTTCCCGAACTTGCTCTAAAATATAATGTACAGTTTTTACTGTCTATAACAATATACATAATATGTGTATGTAAAATATATAGTGATGTGCCATGAGTACAGTACATATCATAGATAATTTATTATGGAGAAAATTACATTTTTCAAATATTTTTCGTCCCTCTTTTTTTTTTTGCCACATGCGTATATATTTATTTTTGCAACTTAATGAGGATTTATTTTTTCTCACGAGCAAGAGTGGTACAGTGACTCAATAATGTCATTTATGTTCTAGGGCAGCACTGTCCAATAGAAATACAACATGAATCACATATGTAATTAGGTACAGTTAGTTTTAGTAATATGTATCATTTAACTTAATATATTCCAAGTACTGTCCTTTTAATATGAAATCAATATAAAAATTATTACAGAGATATTATACATTTGGGGGTCCTAATTCTTCAAAATTTGATGTACATTTACACTTAGGGCACATCTTCATTTGAACTAGCTGCATTTCAATTGCTTAATAGGCTCATGTGGCTAGTGGCTACTGTATTAGTATAAATCTAAGGCTTTCATCTTTTTGGTTTTAAAAAAAATTTTAATTTAAATTCTGGTTAGTTAACATACAGTGTAATATTGGTTTCAGGAGTAGATTTAGTCATCCATGCCACATGAATATTTTTATTTTGCATAAGCAAATGCTTATATGTTGCAACTGGATTGTGTGACCTTGAGCATAAAAAATATCATCCCTTTGAGCCTCGGTAAGATAAAATGACTGGCCTAGATAATTTATAAGCCCTCATCCGGCTCAGAATATTGACTCTTTGGCATTGTGATTGTGTGTTCTTGATGCAGGAGGCAGGGTTGAATATGGTTAGGAACACAGGTTCTGTGTCTGGCCAACTGGATTTTCATTTGGACTTTACCCCTGCCTAATTGTACGGTTCTGGGAAGGCATGCCTCAGTTTTGATCTTTTAAAATCTCTAAAATGGGGATAATAGCACCTGCCCCAGATGGATGCTGTGAGGATTCAGTAATCCTTGTAAAATGCTTAGAACAATGCCTGGCACATAGAATTTACTCAATAAAAGTTACCTATAATTATTATTACTATTATTCGCAAAGTACTGGAGTAAGGGCTCTTGGCAATACAGAAGAAGGAGTCATCACAGGGGCGCCTGGGTGGCTCAGTCGGTTGAGTGTCTGACTTCGGCTCAGGTCATGATCTCACAGTCTGTGGGTTCGAGCCCCGCATCGGGCTCTGTGCTGACAGCTAGCTCAGAGCCTGGATCCTGTTTCAGATTCTGTGTCTCCCTCTCTCTCTCTCTGACCCTCCCCTGCTCAGGCTGTCTCTCTCTCTCTCAGAAATAAATAAAACATTTAAAAAAATGTTTAAAAAAAGGAGTCATCACACTTGAAATGGATTTTTTAAAAACTGGTACCGTCAGTCTAATCAAGACTTACTCATGCTGGCTAATGTACAAAGAATTTATCGTAAGGGTAGACTGGGTGATGTTAGGGCTGTCGAGGGTGGGGTTCCCTGGGAAACAGGTGCTGAGGTGGAGATTACTATGTGGGACATCTATTAGGGAGTTCAGTTGGGCCAGTGCCCATGAGAGTGAGGCAAAGGCCGGAGGGTTGGACAGAGGGAGCAGCTGAGCTCTGGTGCAGTACCAGTGACGGCCTCAGCCAACTCCGGGGGACACTGTGGAACCCGCAGAGGCCCTCAGAGTTGCCTCAAGTTGGCGCAAAGGACCCGGGCCTCTGTGTCCCCATGCTGGTCAGTCATGGATGTGGGCTGCCGCTGGAAGGCAGCATGACCTACGGTGAGGCACCTTTCTTCAGGCTCCACAAAGGGCTGGCAGCAGCCCCAGTAGCTGAGGGAAGGAGGCCTTCCTTCCTGAAGGTGAATCTGGTGGCTCACCATAGTGCCCTCCAGAATGCCCCAGGACTGCGAACAGCACTGAGGCCATCGTGCAGGGAGGGAACGGGGAGGTCGGGAGTGGAGGCCGCTGTGCTCACGTGCCAAGTCTGTACGGGTTTCGTCCCTGCTTCTGTCTGCTCCAGTCTCCTGCCTCAGTCACTGAACACCAGCTTCCTCCACCTCCTCACTCTGCACGTGGCCCAAGATGGCCACCAGCCCAGAGTCTGTATGACTTGTCGTGACTGACATCAAAGACCCCTGTGTCTTAGTAAAACCATGTGGAAGAGAGACAAGCCTGTGAGTGGATACGCTCTGCCCACTGCCAGCCTGATTTACTGCCCCGTCCTGGGCCGGTCACTGGCGGTGAGGGGCCGGATCTTGTTGTCCGCCCCTTTCCTGGGGTTGTGGCCAGACAGGCACCTGGAACATGTCTATGGGTGGTTAACAGGGGTGTCCTGAGCACCTCTGATGGGCCAGAAAGTATTCCAGCCCCAGGGGATAAGTAAGGCCCGATGCAGGTGGACTGGGATCCAGAACAGCATCCTCACAGGGCACCTGCGATGGTGCGGGGGAGCGGCCAGAGCTCCTCAGGAACCCAGTCTGTCATGGCTTCTCCCTCCCTTGCAGCTTCGAGCTTTCCTTCCAGCTGGCTCCTCACTGCTTCCTCCTTCTCCTCTCCAAACCTGTCTTTTCAGAGCAGCAGCCCCTTTCCTTACCATTGCTTTCCCTCCAGCTCCTTGCTGCCCCCTTAGATAATCCAGCCCCCCATGCCTGACTGCCACCTCCCTTAAACCTGCAGCCCCTCCGGCTTTCCTGTGTACCTGGATTTCACAGCCGTTCTCACAGATGTGAGACCTTGGGATGACCTGTGACTCTGCTCTTTCCCTCCAGCCAGTCATCAAGTCGTTTGGCATCGGCTTCTCACATCTGTCTCCTCTTCTCTGGCCAGTTCTGGCAGGATCTTCTGAACTGCTCCCGTTGGCTTTGGTCTCTCCTTTCCGGCTATCTCATTGGTCAGCCAGATTAATATTCCAGAAACGCACCCCTGATGTCACATTCTTTGACTTGATATCATCTTCTGGATAAAGTTCAACATCCTTCTCTTGGCGTCTCAGAACTTCCTTGACCTGGCTCCAAGTTGCCTTTCCAGTGGACATTTCACCTTTTTCGTATTGTTGATGGCTGCGCTCCAAGCATCCAGAATGAGTCCCCAGGTGGGCTCCAGGCTTCGCTCCCTCCATGGTTTTGGGTGACTTTGTCTCCCTCTAGGCCTTTCCCCCATTCTCCTCAGTCCCTGACTCATCTTTCTTTCTAGAAACCTTAACCTGATTCGCTCATCCAGATATGGCCCATCTTGCCGTCTTCCAAGCTCCCCAGACGCCATCTGAATCTCGTCTTACCACCCCTTACCACCTGTTAACTGTACTACAGACCATTCCACACTCCATAGAGTTCCCCACTCAGTGGCTGAGCCAACGGCTTGAGGTAACTTCCCTAGGCCACCCCAGATAAATACATAATCTAAGTAAAAGTAGGGTCTTGATATTCTTACCCAGCTTTATGACAATTTCCCTAGTGTCCACGTTCAACAGATTGCCCCCACTAGGCTCTGCCTGTGTAGAAAGACGTGGGACCTCTGAGAACAAGGTCGAAGTCAAACCAAAGGACTGGTTAGTCCTCCACGGCAGTGGTGGGGGGCTTGCAGAATATTTGTTGGCTGGAGGAAGGAATGCCACAACACACAGCCCTTTCTAGAATTATCTTTTCTTCTTTTTTTTCATAGAGGTGAAACATACTTTTGTTTTCTTCCAACTGGCTGCTTGAGAATAGTGCTCTAGGCTCTAGCTCTCATGTCCTGGCTCAAGTCCTGTGTATGAAGTGGCAAAGAACCTGCAGCTCTAGGCAAGTAGCTAATGTCGCTTACGGTCCAAATGCAAGAACTTCTCCAGCTGCCCTCAGAAGGCTGTCTCCAGGCCCAGCCCCCTCTGAGGGTGCACTGGAAAATGTTCTGTGGCCCTTAACTATGCACAGAGAAGGCTCCTGTTTCCTCTTCTGCATTTCCCTTGACCTTGAAAATAAATACAGAAGAAGTACCTGGGGGTGATCGGGTCTTCCGGGTGCTTGCCCCTCAGGATTCCCTTTTCCTGTCCCACCTTCTTACTTCAGGTCTCCAACCAGCCAGTTATGTGTCTCCTCAGGCCTGTGCCGGGCTGTGTCTTCTGCTGGGAAGAGGCCTCCCTGACACCCTCGCCTCACCCCACAGGGTCGTCTTCAGTCTTTAGATTTCCACCTACATATCACCGCTTCCAGGAAGCCCTCCTAACTGCCCTGGCGCAGGCTTTCTTCAGTCAGGTTCACCTGCCCTGTGCCTGTGCTACGCCCTGGCCTTACGCCAGTGTCCGTCTCACTGAGGTGTAATCATGAGCCCTCCGTCCTGGTGTGCACACTCCGTGATGGCATGGTGGGGCCCGTCTGCCCACCACCACATCCCTTGTGTCCAGCACAGTACAGGACACACAGTAGATGCTCAACAGGTACACTGAATGAATGCACGGAGGCACAGGTGGGTGGGTGGGTGGATGAACCGAAGGGTGAAACAGGTGCTATGTATCTGGTTAGCTGCTGCTACAGAACTGTGCATGGCAACCCCATTCACCTCAGCGGCCTTTATAGTAACAAGTGTTTGCTGCTCATGCTTCTGGAGTTATCTGGAGGTCAGCTAGGCAGCTCTGTTGATCTTGGCTGGGCTCCCCTGCATGTCCGGGGCGGGCTGGTTTTGGCTGGGGTGACAAAGGCAACTAGGGTATCACAGTTCCACTCCTTGTGTCTGTTATCCTTCCACAGGCTAGCCCAGGCACGTGCTCCGGGTGACGGCTGGGGTGTAAGAGTGAGTGGAGACACTCAGGGCCCCTGGGGTCCAGCCTGGAACGGGCACACCACATTCTCCTGGCCAAAGCAAGCCATCGGCCAGCCCACATTCAAGGGATGGGGAAATAGATGTCACTTCTTTAGTGAGAGAGGAACTGTAAAGTCGCAAGGCAAAGACTGTGGGTATAGGAAAGGAAGGATTGAAGAGATGGGGCCATTGCTACATTTAAGCTGCCACGCAGGGTGTCAAAAATCCTGGGTCTCGGTTCACAACGAGAGATTGTGAATGGGGATCTCGGGGAAGCCACACATGTCAGAGGGACTCAGGAGCTTCATTTCCTCACCTGGAAAATGGAATGGTGTCATCCCCCCTGCCCATCTCCTGTGATGACAAGGAATTTGTTCATTCTGTTGTCAGTCCATGCTCAGAGTTTGGGAAGGATTATAAACTGTGAAGTGCCGTGCTGTGGGAAGCAGAGCGACCTCTCCTCAGGTGCCCACCCAACAGAACTGGCGAGGCATGTAGAGCAGCAGAGGCGGGGATGGCAAGTCCAGGAACCTGCCTGCCTGACCCACACCTCCGCTCTGGACGTCTCACATTCTCCACTGCGCACAGCGGCCATGTGGGGTCTGGTGAATAATGGATGTAAATGGGTGTTTGGGAAGCATCAAGCATTGTGTGGTTGTAAACTATCATTAGATGCAGGACCCCCTTCACCAAAGTAGCCAGTAGACAAATCTGGCTTTAGCCCAAGGCACTTCCTCTGTCTCCTCAGGAGATGAGATGGTTGGGAGCCAATTATTCTCAAAGGTGTTTCCATAGCCCAAGACGAGGGTGAGCGAGACTCACCAGGTGTTCATTCCCTGCACTGGACCGTGAAGTTCTGCCTGTGAAATTGCTGGTGGTTGTGTGCCAGGCCCCTCCGTCTGTTGTCTGCCCCGGGCCGAGCAGTGCTAGGGCTGGTGCTTTGCAGGGGCAGTTTCTTTCTCCAGTCGTACTTGGCCATCCCCGCAGAAAAGTCCGTTGTTTCTGGAGAAGCAGGCATCTCCTCCTTCTTTCCTCCCTTAAGTTTATGGCCCGTGGTGATCAGCTGCAGCTCTGAAATGCTAATGGGAGGTTCACTTGGGCACTTGCGCTAAACTTGATCCGTGGGCATTTCTCCCACTGGCTTTGGAGGAAAACACCCATCAAAACAACAGCCCCTCTCTGGCTCTGGAGACAGTCATGGGGGTGGAAGGTGGGGCCTGAGGCCTTTCATTCCCAATTCAGAAAGCGAGGCAAGCGGGGGTGGAGTTGGAAGCTCGGTCTTGCAGGATGAGAGGGAGAGGCCAGAGAATGGTAATAACCTCTCAGGGCCTAGGCGCCCATCTGAGCTGCGTGGACTCTGGCTTGCACCCTCTTGTCTGTTGGTGTGGCTCAAGAGCAGGCCGCATTCCTTTCTCCCTGAGGCCTCACATCCCTCCAATGGCCGCCGTCTGGCTGGCGGCGTGGAAACACCTGGCTCAGAGCAAGTCCGGTTCCTGCAGCGCAAAAGGAAGCGCTCGAATGCTCCTCGCTGACAGCACATTGTTATTTTCCTTTTCCCTCTCTCATGAATCATTATGTCTGGAATCTTCCCTGGAAGCATTCGTCGGGCCAATAATTCTGTCCCCAGTACTGGGGACTCTGGTGCATTGGTGAGCAATGATCCAAGGCGGCTGACATCTGGGGGGATGAGCCGTATTGGGCTCACACAGCCATGGGCTCAGGTTCTGGCTTGCGGGACATGCCGGCTGAGGGGATGTGGGGAGCTTATCAAGTGGGCCTCAGTTTCCTCATCCACCAGCCCCTCTGGGTTCGTGGGCAGCCTGAAATGAGATCAGGTGGTGAAAACTGCCTTGCATAGAGGGGTTTTGAATCTGATTCAAGACCGATCAACCCTAGAGGCTCCTGATCCCTCAGCCCACGTCTCTGCTGGCTGCTCTAACCCCATGTCCATTTCCCTCAAAAATCCAGGCGGGGGCCTGGCAGTTCTAGGTGTCACAGGGTATCTCACGTGTGCCGTGAACAAGCCTGCTCATGCTGTAGTTGATGTCTGCTTCTTGCCACGTGCCAAGGGCGAAGCGTCACCCTCTATCACATCCTGCTGGGGGTGCTCCCTTGTGGGATTACCATTTGTATTCCTTTTTTTAAAAAAGTGTTTGTAGTTTATTTATTTTTGAGACAGAGAGAGACAGAGCATGAGTGGGGGAGGGTCAGAGAAAGAAGGAGACACGGAATCTGAAGACAGGCTCCAGGCTCCGAGCTGTCAGCACAGAGCCCGACGCGGGGCTTGAATCCACTAACCATGAGATCATGACCTGAGCTGAAGTCGGACGCTCAACCGACTGAGCCACCCAGGCGCCCCACCATTTGTATTCCTTTCCGAGTCTTGTGCTCTCCAACCTGCATCCTCTCAGGTGCCATTGTATTTTCACTGGTCTGAGTGGCCCCAAGGCCATCCTCATTCTAAGGCAAAAGAGGGAAGAAGTCCTTACCCTCAACTCTACCATACTTTGTCATGAAATCTCACAGTGTCTCCCGTGGTGCATCTTAATTGGGCCTTGCAGTGTGAGTAGGAGTTCAACAGGTGAGGGGTAAAAATGACACTTATATTTTGCTTAGAAGCTACCCTTTCTCTCAGATTGACTTCCTCTTTATAGGTTTATGAAGTCAGTTACACAGATTGATCCTGGGGTTACCTGCCCTACATCCCTCATCTCATTTTGGGCTGGGAGCTCCGTGCACTGTATCAGCAGCAGGAGTAGCAGCTGCACATCTTATCTGTATCCCCACTAACCGCCGCTGGAACAGGACTCTGACCTGGACACTGTAAAGGAAAGGCTGTGTGTGACCTCTACTACCAGAAACTTAGCATTTGATATTGGCCTTGTGGCATCACATCCGCCGAGCTCTTGGAAACGTCAGCCAACCAGGATTTGTCAGTCAACATGTGAAATGCCTACTTTATGGAAGAAATGTAATAAATACCTCCCAGTTGGTTCGCCCAGTCCTGACTGTAGTATTGCAGTGGCCCCCTAACTGGTCTCGTTATCTCTTGTCTCCTGTACCAATCATTCACCTGCCCTTCGTGCTGCTGCCAGGTTTTTCTGTAACCTTGACTGTGGGGTAGAGTCTAATCCCCTTAACGTGGCCTTTGAGGTTGTTCACTATCTGGCCGCAAAGGAACCCTTTCTTTCCTTCCTTTTTTAAAAAGGATTTTGTTTTTCTTTTCTTTTTTTTTTTTTTTTTAACATTTATTTATTTATTTTGAGAGAGAAAGAGCATGAATGAGGGAAAGACAGAGAGAGAGACAGAATCCGAGCAGGCTCTGCACTGTCAGCATAGAGCCTGATGCGGGGCTTGAACTCACACACCATGAGATCATGACCTGAGCTGAAACCAAGAGTCAGACGCTCAACCGCCTGAGCCACCCAGGTGCCTCACGAGGAACCCTTTTTGCCTGAGCTGCTCCTGCATCCTGCTCAACTTACCTCCAGCCTCATCACACCCTTTGCCAGTTCTTGAACATGCCGTGTGCTTCCAGGCCTCATGGCCTTTGCCTACTCAGTTCTCCCTGTTCTGAGCCAAAGTGCGGAGAAGGCCTGGTGGTGCTGCCTTTTGTGTCTCCCCTAACCCGGTGGACCATCCTCCCTTCAAGGCCAGGCCGGGTGAAGCCTCTCTCTCTACCCACTCAGCTTCCTTATCACTGTGCCTGTAAGCAGTTCTGTGCATGTCTGTTCTAGTTCACTGTCCTGTAATTTTTTGTATATGTTGTTCCCTGTTGAATTCCTCAAGGGCGGGTCCTCTGTCATCCCTGTAGAGGTGTTCCCCTGTCCTGGTACAGAGCCTGGCGGATGCTAATGAATCTTGAGTGAATGTGTCAATGAATGAGTATGGAAGCATAATGTTACCTATGAATTAGATCATCAGTATCTTAGGAGGAAGGGGGATTTTGAGTACCGGCATAAAACATAAAGTTTATATAAGATGGAGAGGAAGGCAAGTGTCTGTGAGATTTCCAGGTCTAGGTAGAAATAAGAACATTTTTGTTTCCCTCCTGAGCGTTGTGAAAAGATTTGCCAGAGTTGAAGATAAAGCTGTTAACTTAGAGGAGAAAGAAAGAAGGAATACACCGGCGTGGGTAAGAATGGACTTTCTGATTTAAACATTTATAATGCATCGGTAATAACGTTTATTGAATTCCGAGGCAGTGTGCCAAGTGCTTTGGCACGCATAGTCTTCTCTAATGCTTTTAGCAACTCCATAAGGTAGTTACTCAACTTCTGTGAACCTGAGACCTGAAGATGAATAGGACTTAGATGGGATAGGAAGGTGTAATGGAGGGAAGAAGAGAAGGGCATTTCAGGTAGGAGAAATAGCAAGTGCAAAGGCCCTGAGGCAAGAAGGAATTTGGGGTGTTCAAGCAGCAGAGAGAAGGCTGGGGGGTTTGGAGACAGGGAGTAGGGGGCAAGTGGAACCAGATAAGGCTGTGGGGGTGTAGAGAGAGCACATGTAGAGTCTGATAAGCCACATGAAGGTGGGGAGTGGGGAGGACAGAAACCTGCTGGTGGTCGTATGGACTAGGTTTTTACTTTCCAGAGAAGAATTGGTTTGAAAATATTGGAAGAGGGACAGAAGTAATGTGGGGGCTGCTTTAGGAGGCTGTTGGGCATGTCCAGGTCAGAGACGATGGGCACTTTAACTGGCGATGGTTGGTAGGGGAGTTAGAGATATACAGATAAATTTAGAAATGTTAGGCAGTAGAATTGATAGGACTCGGTGATGGATGAAGACATGGGGGTAAGCAAGAGGTAAGGAATGGATAGATATTAGCTCGAGTGTGTAGGGGAATAGAGGTGCCACTTCCTCACATAGGGAATATTCAGCGAAGGGGTGAGTTTCAGGGTAGAATGAGGGTCATCTCATGGGCACAGGGGACTGTGGAACTCCCTGGGGCAATGCTGGTTCCCTAGAATTTGTGGAAGTAAACCTGGGGTGAGACTGCTACCCTCCTATCCGGTGCTTCTAGCCCCATGATGTTTCTTTCCTACGGGGAAGCGGTGGACTGAGAGCTAGTCGTGATCATTGTTTTGCCCACTGCCCCTCGGCTGTTCAAAGACAGATGCTGGAAAGAAGCCAGCATCACTAGCATCTCTCTCTGTTGTTGGTATGTTATATTTCCTACTGTGAAGTATTTTAGGGTCCAAAAGCCTTGGTTCTGGGAACTAGAATGCAAAATTATTTTCTTTTTTTCTTTTTTTTTTTCGTTAAAAATAGTTTTTAGGGGCATCTTGGTGGCTCAGTAGATTGAGCGTCCAACTTTGGCTCAGGTCACGATCCCATGGTTCGTGGGTTCGAGCCCCGCATCGGGCTCTGTGCTGACAGCTCAGAGCCTGGAGCCTGTTTCAGATTCTGTGTGTGTCTCTCTCTCTGACCCTGCCCTGCTCACGCTCTCTCTCTCTCAAAAATAAATAAAACATTAAAAATTTTTTTATTAAAAAATATTTGTATTCGTTTTAGAGAGAGAGATACAGAGTACTAATGGGAGAGGGGCAGAAAGAGAGGGAGACACAGAATCCGAAGCAGCTCCAGGGTCTGAGCTGTCAGCATAGAGCCCGACGCGGGGCTTGAAACCATGAACCGCAAGATCGTGACCTGAGCTGAAGTCAGACGCTTAACTGACTGAGCCACCCAGGCGCCCCTGGAATGCAGAATTAAATGACATTTTCTCTGTTGACCTCCCGTTGAGCCAACCCACAGCATCCTCCCTCCTTTAGGAGGGAGACTGTGAGTCTTCAGAAGTGAGAATCTGTCCCTGTTGTGTTCTTGTCAGAGCAGATGGCCCTGGGCTACTCACCTCAGTGCCGAGGAGAACTTAGCAGAGGCGAAAGGAGGAGGGAGGGGACATTGGAGCCCATCTCTGTGCAGTCAGTACCCAAGGTGTGGACCTTGCCTTTGAGGTGGTTCTTATGGGACTTTTGAGCATATAACCTAATTTATTTTTTTAAATTAAATTAATTAATTAATTAATTTTTTTACAAATAGTTTACTGTCAAGTTGGTTTCCATATAACACCCAGTGCTCATCCCCACAAGTGCCCTCCTCCGTGCCCATCTCCCCCCACCCCCCCACACCCATCAGTCCTCAGTTTGTTCTCAGCATTCAAGAGTCTCTCATGGTTTGCCTCTCTCCCCCTCCCCCACTATTTCCCCCCTTCTTCTCCCCCACGGTCCTCCGTTAAGTTCCTCCCAATCCTCCTATACGTGCAAACATATGATATTTGTCCTTCTCTGCCTGACTTATTTCACTCAGCATAACACCCTCAAGGTCCATCCATGTTGCTACACATGGCCAGATTTCATTCTTTCTCATTGCCATGTAGTGTTCCATCGTATAGATAAACCACATCTTCTTGATCCATTCGTCCGTTGATGGACACTTAGGCTCTTTCCATGTTTTGGCTATTGTTGAGAGTGTTGCTGTGAACATTGGGGTCCATGTGCCCCTATGAATCAGCACTCTTGTATCCCTTGGGTAAATTCCTAGCAGTGCTGTTGCTGGGTCCTAGGGGAGTTCTATTGTTAATTTCCTGAGGAACCTCCACACTGTTTTCCAGAGGGGCTGTACATATAACCTAATTTATGCTCAAACAGGACTCAGCAGTGTGTTAGACTAAGAAATTGCCCACTTGTTTGACATACAGTAAACTCTTAATGCGGAAGCAGACCTTCATCCAATGACCCCACTTGGTGCAGAATCTGAGGCCCGGAGCTTGGTTCCTAGTAGGACCACAAGAACAGCCCACTGACCCACTGACCCACTGACCTGGAGTAGTGAAGCTCTTCGCCCATAGTCTCACAAAGAGTTATCGCCCGAACAGGGAGCAGGAAAGTGGTGCCAAGTGGCAAGCTCATAAACACGAGGTGTTTTTCCTCTTTGGTAACAGGACTCAAGACATGAAATATGAGCTTGGCAGAGAGTTCCACATTGCGTTAAGAGGACAGATAGATTTATATTGGGGTGGTAAGTGCTTGTGCTGAGCCCAAGTGTGAATGATTGGACTGTAGCCTGACCGTGGAGATTTGCTCCTGTGCTGCGAGTGCATCCGCTAGGGGAGCCGTAACCTTTTCCTGGTTGATCTCGTCACTATTGCAGACGGTGGGCATGCAAGCAACATTTTTCACTAATTGGCAGGTAAGGGACTCTTATACAGTAATAATAATTATACTATGAAGAAGAATCACACCCATTTGTATAACTGTTTAGAGGACTCTTTCATGTATGTATATATTTCCTCATTTGATCTTAACCACAATTCAGAGGGAGATACCATTAGTCCAGTTTATGGATGAGGTTGATGCCTTGAGGCAGAGCTGGCACTGACCCAGAACTTACTTCTTGAAGTCCATGTTTGAGTCTGAAATAGCCTGACCAGATCACAGCATGTATATATGCCAGCATTTTCTGCGCTCAGGTTTGGAAACTCTTATTAAGCCATTAGGCAGCTATAATGATTTTTTCTGAGCCTTTTCCTAGAAGTTCGCTGAACTTAGCATTTGAGCAGGTACTTGATCCTTTTTCTTATGTTTTGCTGCACTTCGCCTATCCTCAGGGACATGTAGGGTCTCCTCAAGAGTTGCTCTTGAAGGTTCACTGACGGGCGACAAGAATTGATAGCAGTGATTGTAAGGACTTGCTTGACATGCACTGTAAAAATGAAACTCCTTCAAATAACCAGGCCCCACTCACGGACCTCCTTGAAAATTTAATCTCTGCCCCTGTTTTGGAATGGACAAAGATTCCCTTGGAAAACCTTTGCAGAGTTTACGAGTTTATGAAGGTTAAAAAGAAAATGTGTGTGTGTGTGTGCGCACGCGCATGTGTGCTCCGCCCCCCCCCCGCCCCCCCCCCCCCACTCACAGGCCCGAAATCAGACCCTTCTTGTTTCCCCTTCTCTCCTTTACAAAAATCAATCGGCAAGAATTTGCTTGCCAGGATGAAGTAATGGGTAATAATTCACGTGGCTTTCAGAAACATAAATCATTCAGCCTGATGTAGTGCCTTTCTGTGCCGTGGCCAGCCTTCGTGAGCAGTAGCTGCAACGTGCATAAGATATTTGGGCTTTACTGTGGCCTTGGATATGCTTCCATGTGGCATTCTCATCAGGAGGTCAGGGAAATTCGTCCTGCATCCATTACTGTCAGGTGAATGCACACATGGCCGGAGGCACCTTCTCAGTGAAGATTAGCAGCTCTTGCCTGGCCTGGTCGTTTCAGCACGGGGTAATGGGGGTCAGGGTGGGGACAGCTGTGGCAGAGTGGGGACCGCCTTGCTCTGGGTTTGAATCTAGCAGGGCTGGCACTGGCTAAAGTGATGTTTTCTGGGAAGGTTTTCCAGGGTCACAAGCTGGAAGTTGACGGATTTTTGTTTAGTGGGTACAGCAGTAGCTTTAAAGAGTGAATTTGAATACATTTGGTCGGATCTTGCTCTCTGTCTTGTTTTACACTGGGTTTTACATTTCTGTTTTACAGGAATCCCATTTCTGTTACTCAGCTAACAACCCCTGGGGGTATTTAAGGTTGTCACTCCTAGAGGAGATGTCACCCTACGAGATCCAACCTTGGCCTTCTCAGGCCAGGCTAACCGATATGGAGTATTTTCAAAAATGTACGGTTTCCCCCCATATTCGAGGTGTATTACCTATCATGTGGAACATTGAAAGCATATAGAAAAAGTGCAGTGATTAGTATAGGGGTTGGCAGCACACTGGCCAAATACAGCCCGTCACCTCTTTTTGTACATAAAGTTTTATTGAAACACAGCCATGTGCATTCATCGCATACTATCTGTGACGTGCCTGCTCTTGTGTTACGAGGGCAGAGCTGAGTAGTTGCAGCAGAGATTGGAGGGCCTGCAAAGCGTAAAATATGAACTATCTAGCCCCTTACAAAAACGTTTGCCAAGCCAAGGCGCTCAGTAACTATTTACTGGAGAAGTGAAAATATCTGTGATCCCACCACCTAGATAGAGGTAACCACAATGAAGATTTTGGTGTATGATATTTAGTCTTTTCTCTGGGCATAAATAGCTGAAATTACATTTTAGGAGGGCTAACCTAGACATCCTAGTTTTGTCACCCACCTTTGTCATTGCACTATACATTACGGGCATTTTTCAAGGTCATTATCATCATACAGCATGGTTTCTAAAGCCATGGGAGTTGCATGGATGTGCCAGGATACTTACCCAGATCCCTGCTGCTGGATTATGTTGTGTCCACATTCTCACTTTTACAAACAATGCTGTATAAATATCTCTGCACATACAGTTTTTGTGTGTTTGCCTCTGGTCCTAGAAGGGCAGTTAGGCCATCTCCTATTGCTAAATGTTTCTTCACCTCGGTATGGCCTGTCCTCCCAATGCATTGGGAGGTCCCTGAGAGCAGGGATCCTCCTGTGTACGTATGTCCGTCTCCCCTCCCCCAGCCACTAACACACACAGAGCAGGCAGCCAGTAAAGGCTTGTGGGTGGATGACAGGATGCCCGCCTCCCCCTCCTCCCTGCCTGCCCAGATCCCGCAAGTCCTCCCCAGCTCTCCTCCTCCACGAGGCCTCAGCTGACACTCCGGCACCCCCGACCCTGCCTGTTCTGGTCAGCTGACTTGCTGAGGCCACATTCTCTCGTTCTTGAGAGCTTCCAGGGTGGTGGGATGTATATTGTATTAGTTTCCTATGGCTGCTGTGACGAAATACTGCAAGCCTGGTGACTTACAGCAACACTCATTACTTCTCTCACAGTTCTAGAAACCAGAATGCTGCAGTCAGAATTCTGTTTCACTGGCTCAAAAGTAAGATGTTGGCAGAGTCCCGATGCTGCTTCCAGAGACTCTGGGGAAGAACCGTTCCTTGCCTCTTCCTGCTTCTGGCGGCTTCTGGCGGCTTCTGGCATTCCCTGGCTCGCAGCTGCAACACTCCCGTTTCTCCTCTTCT
Organism: Hyaena hyaena; assembly: GCF_003009895.1. Lineage (NCBI taxonomy): Eukaryota > Metazoa > Chordata > Mammalia > Carnivora > Hyaenidae > Hyaena > Hyaena hyaena. The sequence goes on from NW_024080688.1 coordinate 4,088,341, forward strand.
GTTTGTGCCAATCTACCTTCTCTCCCCAAAGGGACACTTCTAATTGCATTTGGGCTCCATCTGGGTAGGCCAGGATAATCTCCTCCATCTCCAGGTCCTTAATCACATCTGCACAGTCCTCTTCTGCCTTTTAAGGTAACATTCACAGGCTCCAGGGACTGGGAGCTGAATATATGTTGGGGATCATTATTCAGCTTACCACATATGTGACTTCATTTGACCGATTAATTGATGTAAAAATATTGTGAGGAACCGACGTGGTGGCAGGTCCTGGTGCCGTGATAGCTGCCTTTCATCACAACAGGGCAGAAGGGACTTATGTGTGACGAACTATAGTCAAGGTAGCTGAGCGCTGGCCAAGGAGCTGGGAGATCCGGGTTCTGGCTCCACCCTGAATGAAGCTCTCCATTCTTTGACTCCTCTGTGAATTAAGGGGGTTGGAGCAACCACCGTCTTCTGAAAGTGAGGACAAAACACCACTGCTGGTATAGATGGAGGATGATTTTAGGTGGTTCTCAGAGACAAAACTAAATAGCAATGACTCACAGACTCTTTTTAATTCTCTTTCAACCCTTCCTATTACCTTAAAGAGAAAGTCTCCGTTAGGTGCTCACATGCCTTTAACACTTCCTTGCATACTTGTCAGACTCCTTTTATGACAAAGAAAGCAGGTCCCAGACAACAGAGTCTGGGTCGAATTTACTATTATTTTGTGTCCATTGTTTTTAGTTTTACAGTTGCCTTCCATTAATGGTGAGTGATTCAAGTTTTTCTGTTGATGCTACTATAAAATATCCCATGTAAAAAAGCGAGGTGATTTAAAGAAATACATTAAATAATTACAGGATGGAGGTTTTTTAGAGAAGACGCATTGTGAACATGGCTCTGAAGTCTGGGAAACACTCAGATGTTTCCAGGCTGGCGCCCAGCTCTCCGACTTTTATTTCAGTTCTAGAAGCAGGGCAGGATTGAAAACAAAAAGAAGCATCTTCAGTCAGAGGACGCAGCTGGAAATTCAGCATTAATGAATCCTGATTTCTTCCCATTTAAATGCATCTGATCCTTCAGGGACCATTGGGCAGCAAAGCCGTGAATATTAATCTCGTGTTGAAATTGATCACGGCCCACTTTAACTCAGAGCTTCTGGTCGGAGGATGCGTGGCTGTATTGCGACCGTGCTTTGCATTTTGCTGAACATCTGGAAGGCAGGGAGGCAACTTCTGTCTGACTTCTTTTCGAGGTGGAATGGCTGTTAGACATGACACAGATGCTGTGGGGAGACCTTCCCCCCCACCTACTCTCCTCTACCACTTTCTGATTGAGGGAAGTGGCTTAGTAATCCAGGTAAAGGTGCTCAGGGGGCTTCGGAGCTTGGTCTCTGCCTTGGGACCACAGTGGGAAGTGGGACTCCCCTGTTTCCCGTCTCTTCAGCCATGGATGTATATCCAGTGCTAATTCCCTAACGTGTTTGGGGACCGTATTGTTTCTTCTTACTTAGAGGAAGGTTTTCCCACAGCATCACCATCGCCGTTATTAAGTAACTGTTAGTTTTTGCACAACCTCACTCATGTACTGTGCTTCCTTTCTGGGGGAGGGGGCGGTGCCGGCAAGAGGAGGGGGAAATGCCAATCATTTCACCCAGCTCATGTGTTCCCTCACCATCCAAGAAAGCTGGAAGCAGATGTGCTTCGCTTCCAAGAAGCCTCAGGAGTTGGTGTGCTTTGATTGTCTGTGCTAAGCCTGGCGTTCGCTATTCTGAGGAATAGTAGATGGCTGGAGACAGAGTTTCTCGGCTGGCTTGGTATAGACTGGATGGCAAGTGCTCGGGAAACATCTCTGGCAAATGGTACAGATTTGGAACCAAAAGACTCCTTAATGTCTCGGTGAACTTGGGCAGGTCACTTCTCCTCTCTGTGCCTTAGTATTCTCCTCTGCAAAATCAGGTAACAGTAGTAGCACCTCCTAAGGCTGCCGCATGATATTCACTCCTTTGCCTGTATCAGGAGACAATTCATAGAAAACACTCGGCACAATAATCATTTACTGTTATTCTCTCCATTTTGCAGATGGTAAAGCCACGGCCCAGAGAGGTTACTGACTTGCTGAAGGTCACACAGCTAGCAAGCTTCAAGGCCAGTCTCTGAACTTAGCAAGTCCGATACCAGATCCAGGTCTTGGCGTTGCATCACCCAGCCGCCCATTGATTTGGGGCCGAGGTGGTGAAAAGATTTGAGGAATAGCTCTGATATGGGGCTGATCTGCTCTGATTGGTGGGGACAGAGCTAGACTGGCCAGCGACTGGCAGGGCTAGATGGGACCAACTTTGAGTCCTGTGGTTCAGGCAGGTCCTTTCCCTGCCCCTGGGCCTCACTTTTCTCGTTTATGGCATGATACCCACCCCCTCCCTGCCGCCCTCTTCTGTGGTCGGAAGCCGTGATGGATATGAATGGGCTTGGTTGGGTTAATACAGGACAGACTGATGTCATGGGTAGGGGTCCTTGGCCCAGTGCCTGGAACTGGTTCATGTCTGCAGAGAAGGTGCAGTGAGGAGCTTGCTCCCCGTCACTGACCCAGCCGCAGCACACACCGAGAGGGTGGCATGCAGGGGAACGTCCCGCCCCCCCCCCCCCCACCGTGGTTGCTGGGGAAACGGCGCTGGTGGCTGGGGCTGGCTGAGCAGCTGGTGCCCTCCGGCATGGCGTGGTGCAGAGCCTCGGTACCCTTTGGGGGCCTCAGGCACCTAGGACAAGCCATTCCTTCACAAATGGGAGGCTAGGAGAAGGGTGGGGGTGCAGAGCCCGCACGCGGGCCGAAGGAGCCTTCTGTGCAGGGCCCGGGGAAGGGAAGAAACATGGGTCTAGGCTTTCAGGGAGGGCGGAAAGAGGAGGGAACCACGCTGAGGGGCCCCAAGGATGGTGGCCAGTAATAGAATACAAACTGCTTGGTGGGCTTGTGTTTGGAGGGTGTGCGATGCGCCTTGGGGAGCACCTAGCTCAATGCCCCGTGTGCCCCATGCTCAGTCTACATGGCTACTGTAGCAGTGGCCTGCCATTTTGGCTTGTCTCCTCTGCACCAGGCATTGTGCCGGGCACTTCACATGCATACCGTCTCTCTTTTGACAAACCTGAGAGGAAGGTATTATTATTCCCCATTTTATAGGTGAGAAAACAGGGAGTTGAACTGACTTCTACGAGGTGGAGCAAACCAAGCTTCTGCCCAGGCTGGCTGCCCCCGAAGCCTGTGAACATATGCCCTTCCCTTGTCCCCAAAGCCTGTGAGCATGTGCCACCTCTCTGTGGAGGCTGTTTGCCTGGGGTCTCCTAGGTGCCTGGCACATTACGCACGTTTCTAGTCTGATCCTTGCCGTAAGCCTGCGGGATGAGCATGGTTACCTGCCTTTCACAAATGGGAACACAGCTCAGAGAAGATCACATGCCTGCCCAGGACCTCCAAATGCATACCTGCCAGAGACAATATTCTGCCTTGTGACAGCCGCTGGAGTCCAGGCTCTGTTGATCTGTCCACTCCTCTGCTACACCACCTCCTTCCCCTAAGGCTGCAGTTGGATGGCAGTGGGCTCCTTCAGCATGCTGGCTGTTGGGCTGGCCGCAGAAAACAATATTAATAAATGATGATTGTAGCTAATGAGAGCTTTTATGAAGCCTCTAATACAGTGCTATCCAACAGAAGTTTCTGCAGTGCTGTAAATATTCTGCTCTATCTGATACGGTAGCCACTAGCCACATGTGCTTTTGAGAACTTGAAATGTGGCGAGTGCAACTGAGAAATGAATTTTTTATTTTAATTAAATTTAAATGGCCACATATGTCTAGTGGCCACTGTGTTGGACAGTGCAGTGCTAAAACAGATGAAGCACTGAACTAAGAGCTTTCTTGAATGACCACCTATTGTCCTTACAACAATACCAGATAGATCATTATCATCCCCATTTTACAGAGGACATGGAGTCTCAGGGAAATGAAACCAACACGCCCAAGTTCATTTGGCTAACTGTGTAGCAGGGCTAGGATTTGAATCTGCTGGGCAGGTAAACCCCAGAGCCTGCTACATTGTGCTATCAAGTTGATGTTTCCCTCCACCACCGGAGGGCTTGAGGTCAAGGTCAGGATGCACTGGGTTGGATACAGTGACAGCCAGGACCAGTGAGAATGGCAACAGGGTGACAGATGGAGTGCGGGATGGAGGCAGGAGGTGGAGCCAGACACGACCCCTGAAAGGGTAGACGCTGGATCCCCCAGGGAAAGCACCTTGGCCTGGAGACCGGGCGATCTTGGTTCCCGTCTGCCTCTTACTCTGGATTGGAGCCCTGGCTCTGCCAATTTCTGAGTGACCCCCGGGGCAAATCACTCCTCCTCCTTGAGTCTCAGTTGCTTCATCTGTGAAGTAGGAATGATAATAGCTCCAGCCTCATAGGACGGGGCAATAATGAGGCGGGATTGTGCGTAGACGTGATGAGGCACTGTCAGCTGTACATAACGTACAGGTCATCTCCTTGTTAGCCCCTGAAACTGTACCAGGAAGGGTGTGCCCGGCTGCCTCTGTGGAGCAGGAGGGGGTGGCAAATGCTAACTTGATCCTGATTTTCAGGACCCCGTGAAAGTGGGGCCTCATCATCCCAGGAGGTGTCATTTACCCAGTTCTCAGGACAGGATCCAAGGATTAGGATTGGGTGGGGCCTGGGAAACTGGATATAGAGTTGCTCTTAGGGTCACATTATGGTCCTTGTTTCTAACCCATCTGCAGGCTGGGGGCAGAGGCCTCTGGGGACAAGTTATTTGGCATTCCTAACTGGTCAGACCTGTTAACCAAAGCTGCAGGCTTTGTATCAAGTTACTGACTTTGTCTGCCTTCCTTTTTTCCCTCTTTTTTATTGTGGAAAGTTTCGAACATTCCCAAAGTAGAGAGAATAAATAACAAGCCTCTTCCTCATATCCGTCATCACGGCTAAACTTCATCAATGACAAGGCCAGTCTTGTGTTACTTACAAACCTGCCACTCCCCAGCCCACCACCCAAGGTTATTTTGAAGCAAATCTCAACATATCTGTTTTTTAAATAGGCCCTATGACCCACTCGGAGATTTCTGGTAGAGGAACAAATTGGTACAACTTCAGAGGAAGGCACTTTAGCAGTCTCAAAATACTAATGCAAAATAGGAATGCGAATTCCTTTTGATCCTCTACTTCACATGAGGAATTCGTCACGCAGACGATATACCTGCACATGTGCAAAACAAAGCTTGTGTATGGTTATTCATCCCGGCATCGTTGATGATTATAGTAAAGGCTTACAAACAACCTAAAGGTCCAGAAAAGGGGGCTGGCTAAAACATTAAAAATTTTTTACTGTGGAAGTCTGTATGTAGTACTGTAAAACGGAATGAGGAAGTTCTTTATAAAATTATATGGACTGGGGGCTGCTGGGTGGCTCAGTCTGTTAAGTGTCAGACTTTGGCTCAGGTCATGTTCTCACGATTCGTGGGTTCAGGGCCTGCATTGGGCTCGGTGCTGACAGCTCAGAGCCTGGAGCCTGCTTCGGATTCTGTCTCCCTCTCTCTCTGTCCCTCCTCTGCTCACGCTATGTCTCTGTCTCTCTCAAAAATAAACATAAAAAAATTAAAAAAAGATAAAATGATCTCCCCAGTGTGGTTTTTTTTTTTTTTTGATGTTTATTTATTTATTTTGAGGGGGGAAGGAGGGGCAGAGATAGAAGAGAGAGAGAATTCTAAGCAGGCTTCCGTCTGACAGCTTAAATCAAGAGACAGATGCTTAACCAGTCACCCAGGTGCCCCTCCCCAATGTATTCTGAAAATAAAAAGGTAAGGTACAGGACACTGTGAGTGATATGCTATTATGTGTGTAAAAACGGAAAATAATATATTTGAAATATGCCATTATTTCTAGAAGGATGCACATGAACCTAGTCACTTGTTTGCATTTTTAGAGGGGGACTAGGTGGCTGGTGGGCAGGGGTGGGGGAGAGTTGTTTTTTTTTAAGTTTATTTATTTACTCTGAGGGGGGGAGAGCTGGGGAAGTGGAGAGAGAGAGAGAGAGAGAGAGAGAGAGAGAGAGAGAGAATCCCAAGCATGCTCCACACTCCCAGCGTGGGGCCCAGTGCAAGGGGCTCGATCTCATGAACTGTGAGATCATTACCTGAGCCAAAATCTAGAGTCAATGCTTAACTGACTGAGCCACCCAGGCCCCCCCACGATTTTTTTCTTTATATACCCTTTCTACCTTTTGAATTTTGTACTAATTTTTTAAATTCCTGTATTTCCTGTATAAAACTAGAACTCCTTTTCTCCCCCTGTAAACCTAAGACTGCTCTTAAATATAGTCTATTAATTAACAAAAAAGGTTTTTCTCCAAGCGAGTTGGAAAATTTATTTGGCTTGCACAATGCATTCATAATCCCCCCAAACTGGTATCTATCAAGATGTCTTTCAGTAGGTCAATGAATAAACAAACTGTGAATATTATTCCATACAATGCAATATTATTTAGTGATAAAAAAAAAATGAACCTTCAAACCATAAAAAGACATGGAGGAACTTCAAATGCTTAATGCTTAAAAAGCCTATATAATGTATGATTTCAAGTATATGACTTTCTGGAAAAGGCAAAATTAGAGAGAGAGTAAAAAGCTGAGTCGTTTCCAGGGATTGCAGAGAGGAGGGAGAGACGATTAGGTGGAACACGGGGGAGTTAAGAATACTGTGTATAATAGCAACATGACAGCCACACGACACTATGTATTTGTGGAAACTTGTGCGATGTAAAACACAGCGAGCCCTAATGTAAACTATGGACTTCAGGTAATAGTAACATATTAGTTGGGGCGCCTGGGTGGCTCAGTCAGTTAAGCATCTGACTTCGGCTCAGGTCATGATCCCACGGTTCGTGGGTTCGTGGGTTGGAGCCCCGCATCTGGCTCTGTGCTGACAACTCAGAGCCTGGCGCCTGCTTCAGATTCTGGGTCTCCCTCTCTCTCTGCCCCTCCCCCACTCATGCTGTGTCTCTCTCTGTCTCAGTAAGAAATAAACATTTAAAAAAAAAAGTAACATATTAGTTTTGCCCATCGACTTGTAACAAATGGACCATGCGAATGCAAGATGTTGACAGTGGAAGAAACCGTTCAGTGGCCTGAGAGGGAGTACATGGGAACTCCCTGCACTTTCTGGTTAATTTGTCTGTAAACCTAAAGCTTCTCTAAAAAACAATCTATTAATTAAAAAAAATAGAATTTCTAGTTACCTTGAACCTGAAGAAGATCTGTTGCCTCTGTTTGTGAGGTGTGTTTTTTTTTCTTTTAATTTTTTTAAATGTTTTATTTCTGAGAGAGAGAGAGAGAGAGAGAGAGAGAGATAGTGTGAGCAGGGGAGGGTCAGAGAGAGGAAGATACAGAATCTGAAGCAGCTCCAGGCTCTGAGCTGTCTTGTCAGCACAGAGCCCGACGCGGGGCTCGAACCCATGAACCGTGAGATCATGACCTGAGTCGAAGTCGGACGCTTAACCGACTGGGCCCCCCAGGCGCCCCTGTGAGGTGTGTTTTTGAGAGGGATGGGGAGGGTGAGGGTACTAGTTCACCTGCAAGGCAGGTCATTGTCCTGAGTGCTGCCGTGGGTGGTGACGTTGGCACAGGTCAGTGGCCTTTGGTGGTACCGTTTTTATGGGCAATGGATAGGCCGGCTGTAGATTCCTGGGCTTTGAGTGTCAGAGGAGTTTGGTTTTGACCCTATTAGCCACAGGGAGCCATGGAGAATTTTATCAGGAGAGTGACCCAGGAGAGCTGTGCTTCAGGAGACTGGGGTGTCAGAATTAGCTCTGCCCCTTCCTTGGGCCTCAGGCCTCTCTCTGTAAAATCAGGAGGCTGCTCTAGGTGATTGGAGAGGGCCGTTCCAAGGTTCTGAGCGCAGAGAGCCTTTCCAACCCCCTGCCCTTCCCTGCCCCACCCGCTTTTCATTTTTCTGCCACTCAGTGCTGTGCTGTGGCTGGAACTGCCCCCTGGGGGGAGCGTCTGCTGAATGGAGTCTGAGCCTTGGGAGCAATTCTGTTTTATTTTATTTTTGTCGCTCCTTTGAAATCTTGAAATCTTCAAGGAGAAAACCGAAATCTGTGCCAGCTCCAAGGAGGAGCAACTTGGAAAGGAGTTAGAAATAACGAGATGGGTAATCAAATCCTTTCAGGGTTCCAGAGAGAGCACGGGCAAGCTGCAGTCTGAGATCCGGCCAGGACTGTTTCCTGCTAGAAAGATTTGACTCTGAGCTGTCCAAGCTGCTGGAAGGTTCTATGCACGACCCAGCCTGGAGGCTCCAGCTGATGGTAGGAATTGGGGGAGATTCTCTGTTCCTTCCAAATCCTCTTCTGTCATCACAGTGTGATTTATGAGTTTCTCCTCTGAAATATGAGAACGTTGGCTCCTGATCATGCCCCGTAATGGAGGAAAGCAGTGGCTACAGCATTTCTGATTAATAATACTCTTTAGACCACCATCCTGTTACAAATAGGATACAAGAGGTTGAAGACAGATGGATTAAAATGTTTTTTTTTAAAAAATAACATGGTCTCAGTCTAGTTAGATATCTGGAGGGTCATTGCTCCCTTCTGAGGGATCTGGGATTGATTCCTAGATTAATTGCAACATACCAGCTGTTATGAACAGAGGCTGCTTACCTCCGAGCCTCTACCTCCTCCTCTCTAGGGGCGGGGGGCGGGGGGGGGGAAATGTGGGGAAGGATCACTAGTAGCACCTGCCTTATAGGGAAGCTGTACAGATCATGTGAGATAAATACGTAAAGAAGTCAGCACTAGGCCTGCAAGAAATGACAGGCTCTGTAAGTGCTAGTGATTATTATTAAGATTATTTTTGAGTCCCAAATAGTATATAGTCTGAAAGTAATTTGAAAAATATTTGGGAAGCATCTTTATAACTGTGTGTCGACATGGCAGGGCTTGCCCTTTGGGGAGTCTTGGCTTCTCCATCCAATGTTACAAGTAGGCCGTGTCATAGGTGCACCTGTGTGCCTTGTTACAGTTCAGGGAACAAAATGTGACCTTGGACAAGTTCCTGAGTGTAGTTTATACAGAGCCATGGTTTCTTCCTCTATAAAAATGGATAGTGATGGTGTGATGGTGTGTGTGTGATGGTGTGTGTGTGATGGTGTGTGTGTGATGGTGTGTGTGTGATGGTGTGTGTGTGTGTGTGTGTGTGGTGTGTGGTGTCTGTGTGGTATATAGGTGTGTGTATATGCGTGTGTGTGGTGTGCTGTGTGGTGTGTGTGTGTATGTTTGTGTCGAGTGAGACTCCTGTGATCACAATGCTTAATGTCCTTGGGCAAAAGCACTTGGTAAAGATAAATAGTAATTTTCTATACAGATATTTCTCCTGATGATCTATTATGTGCGGGGAAAGTCCACCACCTTCAGACCTTAAATTTCATTTGAGGAGCTAAGGCGGATATGACACATGCACCGAAAGAATGAAAACAGCAGCAGGAGACAGAAACAAACCGGAAGTGACCGTGTGAGTTCAGAGTAGGGCCAAGACGGACAAGCAGTCCGGGACTCCCTGGGAGGAGCCGACCTTGACACCGGCCCTCGGGCTTGGTTTAAGCTCTTTTGCTTGCCTGCCCTCCAAGTGAACTTGGTGGGGGAAACTCTCTTGCCTCACACATCTTAACTTGACATCTGAAAAATTTCATTTTAACTTTAAGTAGTTACAAAGGATCTCGTGTGTGCCATATTGTAAATATTGACCTTGTAGAATAAAGTGACACTAGTCTCTTACATGCGTCAAATGGAAACTAACGTAGCATTTTTAATCTGGCCTCTTTATCGCAGGATCACGATACCAGTGTACCTGCCACCCAAATCGAGGTGTAGTTCTTCTCCAGTGTTCTAGAAGGTACCCTTTTGCTTCCTGCCAGTCAGTATCTCTCCAGCAGTGACCATTTCTCTGATCTCTGTCGCCATAAGCTAGTTTTGCATGATCTCATTTGTTCTGGCTTCTTTCAATCAACGTCAGGTTTGGGAGATTCAAGCATGTCTCTGCAGGTAGCGTAAGTTCATCTTTTCCATTGTTGGATAGTATTCTATTGAAATCTCAATAAAAAAAGAAGGTCTTGTCTACCCTTAATGGACATTTTGGGTTGTTTGTATTATTTGGCCAGAAAGCTACTATAAGTATTATTCTATGTATTTTTTTGGTGGACATAAACTATGGATTTGTTTTGGGTATGTAGTCATGAGGGAACTGCCAGGTCATGGGATAAATACCATAATGCATTGGTATCCACCACTGTCCATCAAAAATTACCCAGATAAGTCACGAATTTTATATTGCACTTTACTTTTTTAAACTCATAATTCCCTTCTATTTCTCCAGCAGAATTTTATCTTAATGTATTTTTATACTTGAAATTCTTTTATTGATTACTCTCTCATATTTCTTTTTTAAAATGTTCATTTATTTTTGAGAAAGAGTGTGAGGGAGGGTCAGAGACAGAGGGAGACACAGAACCTGAAGGAGGCTCCAGGCTCTGAGGGGTCAGCACAGAGCCTGATGTGGGATTCAAACTCAAGAACCACAAGCTCATGGCCTGGGCCAAAGTCAGATGCTCAGCCGACTGAGCCACACTCAGGCGCCCCTCTATCATACTTCTTTTGATCCAGAACATGTATATAAATTGAAATGGACATTTAAAATGTTTCCTTTGCCCATAAAAGCTCTAAGTATCTATCTTTTGGATTAATTTACCAATTTAGTGATCACATATACAGTTCATCAAAATAATAGCAATATTTTACACATTTGATAAATAATGACGAAACATAAATAAAAAGTACTGTAGTGTGGGAAATGCTTCTCATAAGGAGATGGATGGGATGGTGGATGGCAGTGCTTCTCATACTCTGAGGGACATTAGGACTGCCTGGGGATCTTGCTGAAATGCAGATTCTGAATCAGAAGTTCTGCATTGGGGTCTGAGATTCTGCTTTTCTAATAAGCCCCCTGGTGATGCTCATGTTGCTGGTCCACAGACCACACTTTGAGGAGCAAGCGTTCATGATCCGAAAGGAAGATCTGCAAACACCAGCATGCTCAATTGTCCATTTTGGGGGGCACCCAGGTATCTTGACACCTGGGGACACTGCACCATAGTCAGATTATAGATGGACGAAGAAGTTGGTCTTTCTTCTTCTTTTTTTTTTTAATGTTTTTATTTATTTCTAGGAGAGAGAGAGAGAGACAGTGTGAGCAGGGGAGGATCAGAGAGAGAGGGAGTCACAGACTGAAACAGGCTCCAGGCTCTGAGCTGGCAGTCAGCACAGAGCCTGACGCGGGGCTCGAACCCACGAACCGCGAGATCATGACCTAAGCGAAAGTCGGACGCTCAACCAACTAAGCCACCCAGGCGTCCCCGGAGTTGGTCTTTCTTCTGCAAAGCAGGTGTGAAGAGGGAGGTGGGGAAGGAGAGCAGGTATGTCACCTAGACTGAGACACATTCTCAGGCAGAGCCGGGAAGAGTGGGGAGATGGAAACAGGATTTCCAGCTGATTCCTTGTACTTTTCCTGCCTGCATACCCCCTGGGGGAAGCCTTTGTCGACCCCGCATAGGGCTGTCCCCATGAAGACCACTTCCCTGAAGGATGCTGACATGGTGTTGGCCATCATTTCAGACAGGGTGTCCATTTACACAGGTGGGATTGGACCTTTCAAGGACTAGTTTGAATGGTTTCAAGAGTCTGTTGGGGGTAAACTCTGAGAAGTTAAGTTTGTGTCTGGGTGGCCGGTGGCCTTGAATTGGAGTTGGGCTTATGCTCAGGCAGAAGGGGGCTGTGGGGGGTTTTGAACAAGGAGTTTGTGTGAGCAGAGCGTGGGGAGGCAGGTGTTGAGCAGCTTGTGGGATGGCCGCGAAGGAGTTAAGGCAGAGGGACAGCAGCAGCGACAACACTACGGGTCTGAAGATGAGGTTGGCTGTAGTTACTGGGATTTGGCTGTGACTTTTATCTCCACCTCCCAGCTTTTGAACTTTTGCCCTGGTTGCACGGATCTGGTCTGCTGTCAGTATTTCCTGGAGCCTGGGTGACATTCCTCTAGGGGTACTTGAGATGTTTATGCGTGGACCTCCAGGTGATATAAAGTGGAACACAGATGTGGCCTTAAGTAACACTGAAACCCAAGAGCCCCCACCCCCATCCCATACCCTTCTCAGCCTCTCTCAGTCCGACTGCATCTGGGGAAAGCTTTTAGCGACTTGCATGCTCCCATTTTCCTTTTTTGATAGAGAGCAGGCAGCTTGGGCTCAGGGCCTTTGGTGAGCAGCAGTCTCTAGATAGAATTCTACAAAATTTTTGTTTTCGTTTAAATCATTTTCCGTGCACCAGGATGGCATGCGGTCCTAGCTTTTTCCCTTTAGCTCCGTGACACAAAACCGTTCACTCCAAGTAAGTTCATTTCAGGAAGAAAAGTGAGCCAATTTACTAGATCATATGGAAGAAACAATAATGCTGGCGGCTTGTGGGTATGGCAGAAAGCATGGTGGTGACATGCAGGGATTCACCTCTGGGAAGCGTCGGGTTAGACCACGTGACCGGAACCGGCACGTGCCAAATCCTCGTGCGGGGGCCTGCAGGCTGGGGTCCGGGTCGGGGGAGGGCGGTGGGGGAGGGGGGCTGCGGGAACTGCCCGGCGGGTGGCCGGAGCAGCCCCGCCTAACGCCGCGCGCCTTGCCTCTTGCCCGCAGAGATCCGCACGCAGCTGGTGGAGCAGTTCAAGTGCCTGGAGCAGCAGTCGGAGTCGCGGCTGCAGTTGCTCCAGGACCTCCAGGAGTTCTTCCGCCGCAAAGCCGAGATCGAGCTCGAGTACTCCCGCAGCCTGGAGAAGCTGGCCGAGCGCTTCTCCTCCAAGATCCGCAGCTCCCGGGAGCACCAGTTCAAGTGAGCGGGGCCGGGGGGAGGCAGCAAAGCCGGAAGGCGGCCAGGATTCTTGAGAGGCAGACGGTGTGCTTTTAAGGCCCTGGGGTCTCAGGTTACCCACCTCTCTGTGCCTGACATCCTTCGGGGGACGATATTTGTTTCCCACGCAGGAGGATGCCGTAGGGAATAAACGAGAAACACAGGAACAGCGCTTAGCGCAGACAGCAAATGTGTACCCTTGTCCCACCAAGCGACTCATGAGTTGCTTGCATGAGTCTTTATTTGGGCCAACGTGACATCCCCCGTCCTTTGAGGACATCCTGACCCTACCCAGTTCTCTTTCATCTGGGGGTCAGCCGGCCCACTCCCCCATTCCTTCAGCACAGAGGCCTCAGGATCGCTTCCCGGTGGAGCTGATGCTCCACGCACCCTCTGCCCCGCTCCTCTGGAGGAGCCGTGCCCTGGCTCCGTCTCTGCCTTGCTTACTTACGATACGCAGGCTCCCGGGTCCTGATTTCTCGCTCTCCAAACTTCGGGGTTGTGAGCTGGGATCTGCTCAGGCACTGACGTGGCCGGCTGCGTCCAGAACCCGCGCGGGGCCAGCCGCTCAGGGCAGGTAGAAGGTTCACTCCGCAGGGCGATGCTCTGCGACCCTCCCTCCAGCTGCCTCGCTCCCGGACCTCCTCTTCCTCCCGTGCTGTGTGTCCAGCCAGCTGCCCTCAACCGCAGGGCATCCTCAACTTGCATCAACGCCTCCCATCCCCCACCCTGCGCCCCCCTGCTCCTTCCTCTGGGTTCCATCCTGTTCTTCTCTCTACATTAAAAAAAACTGTGGTAAAACGTACGTAATATGAAACCAGCCACCTTAACCATTTTTAAATGTACGGTTATGTAGCATTTAGGATACTCCTTCCCGCCATTGGGCATCTGTCACCACCATGCAAACCCCGTAAATGCTTTTCATTTTGCAAAACAGAAACTCTGTACCCATCAAACACTAACTCCCCATTTCCTCTCCCTCCAGCCCCTGGCGACCACCATTCCGCTTTCTGTCTGTATGAATCTCACTGCCGTAAGGACCTCATCTAAGTGGACTCATACAGTAGTTGCCCTTTGGGACTGGCTTCTTTCTCTTAGTATAACCTCTAGGTTCTTCCACGTTGCGGCATGTGCCCTTTTGAAGGCTGAGTAATATTCCACGGTGTGATAGAGCACATCGTGTTTATCCATTCACCTGCCAGGGGACGCTGGCTTACTTCCACCACCTTTCTTTCATGTATGTTTTTGTGTTCTGCTCTGGCCAAGGAGTGCTCTTCCTTTAAACCCTCTTAAACATTTCCCTCGGTCTATGCCACACCATGGCAACACTCACTTTCATGCAGATTGTTTTATCAGAGAGCAACAATTTATGATATCTTTGCGAATACCACTCTCGTGCTTCTGGCCAATCTCTATTCAAACTTAGGCTGCAGGAGGAAGCTTCTATCAGTAACCTCCTCCCAGCCACTCTCTAGGCCCTTTCACACACTAATCTCATTTTTCTGATAGATTTTTTTTTTTTTGAGAAAACGTGCTCCCCGCCTCCCCAAATGATGAAAGTAAAATGCTTTACTTTCAATTGTATACAATTTAGAAAACACAGACAAATAGGAGGAAACAAAGCTACTCGCCCAGGGCTGCCACTTAGAAGCAAACATGGCTCATGTTTTGGTGCCTTCTCTTGCCTGTCGTTTAGTGATGGCAACAGCAATGGCAGTGTATGGAGTGCAGTAACCGAGCCTGCGGTGCCGGGTGGGTGTTGCCGCCCTATCTTAAAGACGAGGACAGTGAAGCTCTGAGAAAAGCAGCTTGTGCAGACATGTCTGTGGACCAGTCATTGCAAAGAGACAGATGTGCACTGTCGTTTTCCTTCTGCCTCCTTGGCCTCAGATAAGAAAGAGCCAGGGTGCAGCCAGAGAACAGCGACAGGATCTGAACGCTCCCCTAAAACCACAGATAACAGACGCACGCATGGAAACCCTTGTCTCAGGGTGAGCTGTCACTGGAGCCATCCAGGGCTGTGTGGTCAGGCTGTAGCCTCAGCTCTTGCCAGTCTCCTCCGTTCCCATTTTCGGCGTGAACATAGGGGAAAGGCGGGGGAGTGGGAGAGCATGGGCAGGGGTCCCCTGTTCCTTCGCGTCGCCTGTAATGAGCTCGGCCGGCCCCTCACGGGTTCATTAAACAGAGGCCACCAAAAGGAACAGGAGCCCCAGCTGGCAGTCGGGCCAAGCAGGCTGCTTGACACACTATGAAAGTCTAATTAGGGTGTCGGTCCAGGCCAGTGCAGCTGGCATGGGCCCTCCGCACGATGCTAATGTGGCTTTTGGAAGCGGGAGTCTCTAAGGGATGCCTGGATTTGCCCTTTGACCCCAGGGCCAACCAGTGCTGACCCCTAGCTGCCCCCCTGGAGCTCAGCGAACAGGATCTGTGCTGTGCTCTGCGTCCTTCGTCCTGCTGTCCGGAGAAGGCTTGTCTTGTTGTCTTTAAGATCCTTCATTTTAGAGTGTCCATCTCACTGGCAGGTAGCCTCTCAGGGCCTTGAGGGAAGGGCCCATACCTTGTTAGTTTATTCCCAGGGTAGTGGGTCCAGTGCCAGACAGAGATGGGGGGTTTGTGAATGAGCGGCAGCAATGAAGGGAGGGCGGAAAGGCTACTCTGGCTGAGAGATTGCGTTTAGAGACGGAACTGTCGTGCCCAAGAGAGGGGATTGATTTGCACGGCAGATGCGTGTCCGAATCGGGATGGGGACCCTCAGTCCATTTGGCTGCTTTAACAAAGCACCGCAGACCGTGGTGGCTTATAAACCCATCTCGCACGGTCCTGGAAGCTGCAAGTCCATCACAGCAATCATTTGATGATCTTTGCTTTCTTTTGTGGTTTATGTTTGATTGTTCATCTCTTTTCCGCTAGACAGGAAGTTCCACTGTGGCAGGAACCGCCTGTCTTGTTTACTGCAATAAATCAGGGCCTGGCACTTGGTAGGTGCTCAGTAAATACCAGCTAAATAAGCAAATCAGCAAATACAGAATGTGATGGGCACACAGAGGAAGCACCAGGTCAGACTCAGGGAAGCTTTCTAGACGAAGTGACCTCTAAACACCGAACCCCGGAGAGTAAGCAGATGGCAGAGTTCAAAGGACATGGCCGCAGGGCCTGGGTGCCCACCTCAACCATACAGACCAGCTGCGGGCCTGCCCCATGCCCTGTGCGTGTCTCTCAAGAGAAGGGACAGTATTTGAGAGCAGGGACTGTGCCCCATGAACCTTTGTGTGTCGGCACCCGGCACAGTCTAAGAAAATGAGAGTCCTCCCTGTCGCAGTATGTGATGGTAGAGACGAGACCAGCGATGCCGTTGTTCTCCCGATGCCCAGCCTGCCCCAGGCGAACCCTCAGAGCTGTCACCTGAGGCTTTCTTTGAATCACGTGCCGCAGGGGGCTCAGCCCCAGTGAGTCCAGCCCTGACGGGATGCCAGCATGGCCGGGTTCTGTAAAAGCCTTCTCAGTGTGCGGACCGCTCATTCTCACTGTGCCTTCACGTCAGCTCTCTGCTGACCCTTCTGAGGACACGAATTCCATTCGTGCGGGCTCTGCCCTAATCCTGATTGTCTGCCACACGTTCTACCTGAGACCATCACACTGGGCGTAGGGTTTCAACATATGACTTTTAAGGGGACATAGACATTCAGTCCCTAACAAGAACTCAGGTCTCTTGATTCTAAGTTCAGTGTTCCCTCATTTGCTTCTTATCTGCCTGGGCAATTGAAAAAAAAATGTATAGCTTCCCAGGAGGTGCAATGATGGAAATAAACGTAACGCAGAGCGTTCTGGTTATGTAGCATGTGTAACAGCAATACTAGGTCCCACATCTTAGTAGCTCATGGTTTAGTGGGTCAGGAGTTTGGACAGGGCGCAGCTGGGTGATTTTTCTACTTTATATGGCACTGACTGGCATCACTGAGTGATATTCAGCTGGTGGCTGGTCTGGCTAGAGGGTCCAAGATGGCGTCACTTAGGAGCTTTGGTGGGGATGGCTGGAAGGCTTCAGACTTCAGGCCCCATAACCCAGGACCCTGAGAGAGCAGTGGGGAGGCCCCATCTTCAGTGCTAGGTCTGGAACTGGCACGGCACCACCTCTAAGCCTGAGCTCAGCTTCAGGGAGATAGGAAATAAAGCCTCCCTCTCATCAGAGGACTGTCAAAGGATTCCCAGCCCTCTTTCATCCTCCACGCTGAACTAGAACAGCAGTCAGGGAAGGTGCCTGGAGGAGGTGGCATTTAAGCAGAGACCTGAGGAATGAATAAGGGCAGCTCTGGGGCAGCATGATCCCATTTCTGGTTTAAAAAAATTTTTTTAATGTTTATTATTATTGAGAGAGAGTGAGAGAGAGCACAAGCAGGGGAGGGTGAGAGAGAGAGGGGGATGCAGATTCTGAGTCAAGGCTCTCAGCTGGCAGAGGCTCCAGGCACAGAGCCCAATGCAGGGCTCGAACTCACAAATTGTGAGAACACGACCTGAGCCGAAGTCGGACACTTAACTGACTGAGCCACCCAGGTGCCCTGCCTGTTTCTGTGTTTGAAAGATGACCCTGGACTGGAGGGATCATGAGTGGAGCAGGGGAGACGGGCAGTGTGGATGGGAGTTTTGCCCTACAGGTGAGTGGTGACGATTGTAGGGATGATGGCGGAGCAGACACAGAGGAGTGGACGGCGCTGGGTAGTCTTTCAGAGGTAGGACTGAGGAAGAGAGGAATCAAGGATGTCTTCCATCTCTGACTTGACGGAAGGACTTGAGAAGAGTGAGGCAGAAGCTACCATCCTGTGCTGAAATCACCTCTGTTCTTATCCATCCCCCTTTTGACAACCAGTGGGCTATGAGCTCAGAGAAGGCAGAAAGAGTGGCTCTTGACCTAGGGTCACTTAGCACCCGCTTTGGCTTGTTGTTGGCACTCGCTACATGTTAGTTGGATGAATGAACGAAGATCGAGTGGTAATTGGAATTGCTCTGGGCTGGGGCTGGTGGGAGGCAGGGAAGGGCCGTCTGTCTTCTGGCTGCCTTAGGAGCTCAGTGGGGCTATTTGGGCAAAGGGTCACCCACGCCTTTGCCTGGTGCCCGGCACAGTGTTGTTGAGGGGACATAGTGTGGGCTTTACGGTGCTCTCCCTGACCGGGTAGTTGGGATGCTAGGGCACCAGTTTACAAAGTGTGCTCCTGACCAGCAGTGTCACGTGGGGACTTGTCAGAAATGCAGAATCTGGGGGGCGCCTGGGTGGCTTAGTCAGTTGGGTGTCCGACTTTTGCTTAGGTCATGATCTCGTGGTTCGTGGGTTCGGGCCCCGCGTCGGGCTCTGTGCTGACTGGCAGCTCAGCCTGGAGCCTGTTTCAGTCTGTGCCTCCCTCTCTCTCTGACCCTCCCCTGCTCACGCTGTCTCTCTCTCTCTCCTAAAAATAAATAAAAACACTAAAAAAAAATTAAAAAAAAAAAAAAAAAGAAATGCAGAATCTGGGGCCTCCTCCAGACCTGCTGAATGAGAAACTCCAGGGGTAGGGCCCAGCAATCTGTATTTTCACAAGCCCCCCAGGGGATTCTGATGCTCATTTATGTCTAAGGGCACCCGCTGTGATGGTTTTCCAGGTGATAAATTATTCACCACTCACTTTTAGGCCATGCTGGCCTTCTAGACCCTTTCTCTTCCCCAGAGTCAGGTCCATAATCCGCTGTCCTTTCCCAGCCAGCCCTGGCCTGAGCTTGGCTTGTCCTTCGCAAAGCCTGGAACTGAGCGCCCTTCCTGAGCAGGAGTGTGGTACGGGTGGCAGCACCCAGGGGGTGCTTAAAACCTGCCTCTGGGGGTACACGGACGTCCTCCAAACAAGTTGAATACTTCTAGGAAGCCAGGGGGTTCCTGGGACAAAGACTTTTCCTCCCTCGGAGGAGGGTTTTCTAAGACACCAATACACTGAGATGTCTAGGGACCAGGGCAAGGTTAGGGCATATGAATGGAGTCAGGAGCAACTACCCGTCCCTTACTCCCTCCTTTTTTTTTTTTCTTTTCTTTTTTTTAATGTTTTTTTATTTATTTCTGAGAGAGAGAGACAGTGTGAGCAGGGGAGGGTCAGAGAGAGAAGGAGACACAGAATCTGAAACAGGCTCCAGGCTCTGAGCTGGCTGTCAGCACAGAGCCCGACGTGGGGCTCGAACCCAGGAACTGTGAGATCATGACCTGAGCCGAAGTCAGACGCTTAACCGACTGAGCCACCCAGGTGCCCCATCCCTTACTCCCTCTTAATGATTCCCGACACCTGTTAGGGTATGGAAGGCTCTGAGAAGTTCTGCAATAAATGAGCCTGTTGATTTCTTTGTGAATGATCACAGAATTCCTCCTCCCCTGTAATTTTGATTAATATTTCACCAAACGAGCACTTCTTGGGACCCAGTTTGAAAAGCCCTGTCCTAGCCCAGCTCCAGGTTTCCATCCGGAATATTAGCGCCACGTGCAAGTAGTGCCCCGTGTGTGAGGTGATGTCGTCTTCTATCCTGACACCTTCACAGTGTTTGATCCCTCTTACCTTCCATGGGCTATACCTGAGAAAAGTGCTTTCTCCAGCCAGCTGCTGGTTGCTGTTATTTGGACAGCTGTGTGTGTGTGTCTTGCGGGAGGTGGGGGGTGGGGGGTGGGTGGGAAGGGTGGGGAGGGAAGCAACAGAGAATTCTGTTCAAATATGTTTAAAATTGGGAAAGTTGGATTTTGGAAAGAACTGGGAGGTGCGTGGCTAGCTAATGAATAATGCCTAACAGCGTGTGCGAAGAAGGTTTGGAGCCTCAGCTGCACGGAGCAGTTGGAAGGGAGGATTCCAGCGAGCAACTAACGTTTTCTCGCAGATGTAATATTTCCCTAAAAAGATGCTAGAATTTAGATTTAGCCTTTCAGGTGAAACCTAAGCAGAGAAGCACTTTTGTAGCAGGTAAATGGAGGCTGTCAGTGGGCTGAGGATTCAGAATGAAAAGGTTTGTTTTGACCGAGGTGGGGATGAAGGGGAAGGTCCTCCAGGCGGGGCCCCTGTCTCCATTGATAGCCACTACTATTACTATGACTAGTATCACACTAGTAATAGCTGTCCAGTAGTACCTCCCAGGGCTGATATTCTCCCAGTACGGTGTGCTAGCCACGCCTCTCCTGATCGCTCGGTGCCGTGCTGTGCAGGCTGTTTAACCCTTGAATACCCATCATATCCACGTTACCGGGTGCCGAGTGTCCCTCTAGATCTTTCGCATGTGTGGCCTCATTTAACTTTCATGGTAAACATTGTGATCGTTGAGGCAGGCACTATCCTGCCTTTCTCACTGAAAACATTGAGGTTTTGAGAAATTAAGTCATTTGCTCAGAGGGACATGGCTAGAGCAGGTACGTGGCAGAGCTAGAATTCTGATGTTGGTTTTTCTGGCTCCAAAATGCAAACCTGCTTCAAGCTGCATGACTTTGGGTATCCCCTCACCTCTCTGAGATAGTTTAGTGTTTCCTGAGAGCCACCCGGAAGTCTAGACCAGTCCTCCATGTGTGGGCATTCAGGGTTCCCTTCTTTCCTCCTGAGCAGTCCCGGCTCATCGCAGGAGGGCCAGCTCAGGGCTCACTCCCTTGGGGAAGCCCCTGCTGTAGACACCAGGCCCACAGTCAGCTGCTCCTCCTCTGGCCTCCCAAGGGGACCTGTGTGTCACTCACATTGTTACAATCAGATTATCAAAGAATGTTCCAGTTCATATGTCCTGTTCTCCCACTTGAGTCTGCCGGCTGCTTGAAGGCAAGGGGTCACTTCTAGTCTCTCTCTCCCTCTCTGATCAATGATACACATTTTTTGAATGAATAATTGAAAACACCAAGATATTACCAAATACTTCCTTCAAACACATGAAGGAAATAGACTTACTTGATGTGGCTACAGAAAGGGGAGAGGTGAAGTCCGAGGATAGCATTTTCAGAGAAACGGTTACACCTCGACCTAGAGAACATTCCAGTAGCCAGAGCTGCCCAGCAAGGAAAGGGCTGCCTTGAGGATGTGAGTTCTCTGTCTGCAGAGGGTTGCACACAAAGATCCGGTGTTTTAAGTGGGCATTTCTGCAACACGAGGGATGGTCAGACCAGATTGGTGTTCCTCAAAATGAGGGTGCGATCACTGATAGCACAGAAACCATAAACACTGAATTATTCAGTTCTCTTTCGGGCTCTGTGGTTGGCTCAAGGAGGCAGTCTCAGTTTGGTTACCAGTGTGTTGCTATGCCTCTCTAATCTCCCTTTTCACAAGTAGGCAACAGACCTCAGCCACTTGCCTAGAATTGAATGATGCTATTTTGTTTTCCTTGAACTCACTTCTTCAGTTAACTTTCTATTTATGGCAAGTGATGCTGGTTTTTCAAATTTTATTTTAACCAAGACTGGGGAAAGTCTTTTGTAAATAAATTCATTTAAGTGGAAAATAAATAATTAACAGGGAGGTATTAAATACGGTGGGCTTGCAGGAAAGGCAGAAAGCCTGAAGCCCATGGAAGACCCCCCCAGGAGCCCCTTTAGCTCCTCCTGGGGAGTGAACGTCTTGCATCACAACCCTTTCTGTCTTCATTGCTGGGAGGGATTCTAAAGCGGGAGTCTCAGCCTAAACCATGGTCTTTGCAACAGTCACAGCCACTTTTTCTCCTTCCAAGTTTTCTATTCTGTTCCTTTTCTAGATCCTACACCAGCTTTCCTGGAATCTTCAGAGACCATAATTAGCAACTTCCAAAGTATTAACCAGGACGTGGTTTATTTATGTATGATATGCTTTATATAAACCTATATGTGCATATCATTTAAATTTTATTCTAAAAATGAAAAATAGATGATGTCATAAAGGAGACTTCATGTTTTTAATTTTTTATGTTTCATGGCCATTTGCATTTTATTTATAACTGCATTTGAAAGCATGCTTGCCATTCCTCATTAGGCATTGTGGTATTTGATATAATCAGAGGAGATAAGTTTGTTGATTCCTAAACCCATGAGCCACTCTAAGCCCACTCTTCTCTCCATTCACTTCTTTTTTTTTTAAATTTTTTAAAAATTTTTTTAAATTAATGTTTTATTTATTTCTAGGAGAGAGAGAGAGAGACAGCGTGAGCAGGGGAGGGTCAGAGAGAGAGGGAGTCACAGACTCTGAAACAGGCTCCAGGCTGTGAGCTGGCAGTCAGCACGGAGCCCAACACGGGGCTCGAACCCACGATCTGCGAGATCATGACCTAAGCGAAAGTTGGACGCTTAACCGACTAAGCCACCCAGGCTCCCCTCTCTCCATTCACTTCTAGACAGGATATCTAGTGTTACCTTTTTTAAAATATAATTTATTGTCAAGTTGGCTGCCATGCAGTGTATATACAGTGTGCTCTTGGTTTTGGGGGTAGATCCCCGTGATTCATCGCTTACGTACAACACCCAGTGCTCATCCCAACAAGTGTCCCCCTCAGTGCCCATTTTCCTCTCTCTCCCCTTCCCCATCAATGTTTAGTTTGTTCTCTGTATTTAAGAGTCTCTTATGGTTTGCCTCCCTCCCTCTCTGTTTTTTGTTCTTTTGTATGTGTGAGGAAAATTTTAACGTTGTGTGAGCAGAGCCATTAATTCCAGAACATCTCACTCATAATTATAACAGTATTAACCTTTATCAAAAAATAGCAAATGTAGAAGAGATACTAATGCATCAAGTATAAAAAGGAATACTTTATAAATTATTAACATTTAATAAAAGTGATCTTAAAGTATTTTATACATACATAACACAGGTTAAATTTTGTATAATTTGCATTCAAAGAAATTTGGATGGAAGTCTACACTTTCTATAACAAGTGCAGACACTGTCTATTGACCCCCAGTGCTTTCAGTTACTTTCAAAAGTAGGGCCATACGTCTTGAAATTTGTCATTACCATTTAATAGGCACCAATGGTTATGGAAATATTTGTATAGTAAACCACAGTGAAAAATTAAATTGTTATTTTTTGTTGTTGTTTTGTTTGGAGAAGAATATTTATTTGTAGGAGCACTTGAAGATAAAGTTTTAAAGGTCAGCCTAGGCCAGTTTTTCAGAGCTTTTTTTTTTTCCCCTTAAATAGTTCATTGTCAAGTTGGTTTCCATATAACACCCAGTGCTCATCCCCACAAGTGCCCTCCTCCATGCCCATCACCCCCCTTCCCCTCTCCCCCACCCCTATCAGCCCTCAGTTTATTCTCAGCATTCAAGAGTCTCTCATGGTTTGCCTCCCTCCCTCTCCCCTACTGTTTCCCCCCTTCTCCTCCCCCACGGTCCTCCGTTAAGTTCCTCCTAATCCACCTATACGTGCAAACATACGGTATCTGTCCTTCTCTGCCTGACTTATTTCGCTCAGCATAACACCCTCAAGGTCCATCCATGTTGCTGCACATGGCCAGGTTTCATTCTTTCTCATTGCCATGTAGTATTCCATGGTATAGATAAACCACATCTTCTTGATCCATTCGTCCGTTGATGGACACTTAGGCTCTTTCCATGTTTTGGCTATTCTTGAGAATGCTGCTGTGAACATTGGGGTCCATGGGCCCCTATGCATCAGCACTCCTGTATCCCTTGGGTAAATTCCTAGTCGTGCTGTTGCTGGGTCATTAGGGGAGTTCAACTGTTAACTTTTTGAGGAACTTCCACACTGTTTTCCAGAGGGGCTGCACCAGCTTACATTCCCACCCACAGTGTAGGAGGGTGCCCGTGTCTCCACATCCTCGCCAGCACCCATAGTCTCCTGATTTGTTCATTTTCGCCACTCTGACCGGTGTGAGGTGGTATCTCAGTGTGGCTTTGATTTGTATTTCCCTGATGATGCCTCCCTCTCTGATTGAAACTATTTTTCCCCTTCCCTTCCCTCATGGTCTTCTGTTAAGTTTCTCACATTCCACGTATAAGAGAAAACATATGATACCTGTCTCTCTCTGACTTATTTCACTTAGCATAATACCCTCCAGTTCCATCCACATTGCTGAAATGGCAGGATTTCATTCTTTCTCATTGCCAAGTAGTATTCCGTTGTGTATATAAACCACATCTTATACGGGAGATTTTAGTAAGCAGTAATATGCAGGGATTTACTTTTGAGTCGATTCCATTAGGCAAACGGGATAATCATGACCTTCGAAGAATATGTAGCACCTTCCTTACACGTTGCAAGTGACCTCTCCAGCCTTAGCTTCTTAAATCCTCCCAAGAATCCCAGTGGAGCTGGGAGTCCGAACAGGTGTCATCCCCACATGACGCACAAGGGGCCTGAAGGCCAGACAGGGTGAGTCCTGGTTTAGCATCCGCAGGTGAGCAGTGAAAGAACAAACCAGAAGAGCCATGGGTCAGGGCTAGCACTACAATGGTGCACTCATTTTGCAGATGGATAAACCGAGGCAAAGGGCTTTGTAGGGAAAGAGAAGATAAGGTTGTCCGGGCTTTGCCCCCATGGAGGCAGAGATTTTCATTCTGGCGCCAAGAATACTTTTAGCAAGTTCAAGGAGAGCTCAAAGGTGTGAGCTCTGGACAGCAGACCCAGTGTGCTGTCACTGTGAGGTGTGAGAGTGAGGCAGTGGGTGAATCATTCTGCCCCTGGGTGGAGGGGGAGGCCCAGGACCATTTGCACTGGATCTTGAAGTACACATGAGAGTTCGCGGTGGCGGAGGAAAACCAACACTTGTAGAAAGCCTACCATGGGTCGTATGTCTGTATACGTGCATCGTGGGACTTTCCTAACAACCTAATGTGGCGCTAGTGGTCATAATAGTGATGATAGCAATAACAATAATAATTATCATATGCTGGGTTTGGTGCTAAGAGCATTCCATGAATTACCTCATTCAGTTCTTAAGGCGCCATTGTGAGGTATGTGTTATCAACCCTGTTTTACAGATATGGAAAGAAAAGGTCTAATTAACTTCCCAAGTTCACCCAGCTAGTGAGGGAGAACTGGGATTTGAGCCCCGGCCTTTGACTCAGCACCGCAGCATGGGTAAGCAGATCCTGCCTCAGCCAGGTGACCCAATGGATGTAGTCCTGCCCTTCCGAATTATTCTGTCTCAGGGCCAGTGTCAGCCAAAGGTAGCTTCTAGTCAGTGGACTTCATTTCGCTCTCCTTGCCCTAAAAACTCACATTCACCGTCTGTCATGGTGGCTCTGAGGTGAAGCCCCAGGGTAAACTCTTCCTCCTCACCTGCATGGCTGCCCTGCTTCCCACCCGGCCTCCCTGCCTCAGTGATCTCGTCATTGGCCCACTTCAGACCTTCATTCGGCCTTGATCTGTGACGTCCTTCCTGCCCCAGCTGCCTCCGCTTCCCTGTGCCCTCCCTCAGCCCTGCTCTAGACACTCCGCTCCGTGTCCTGTCTGACTTGACAGCCTCACACTCAGGCTTCCCTCTGCCCGTGGGATGCTCCCGTCTTTGCCCTTCGCACCTGGCAGACTCTTCTGCGTACTTCAGGGCCCAATGCAAATGTTCCTGTGACTTTTCCTCTACCCTGAGGCAGAGTTAGCCCCTCCCTCCCTCCCTCCTCTGGGATCCCATTCCTCACACAGCAGAACATAGTAGGTGTCTGTTACTGTCTCTGCTTAGCATCCCTCCTCCTTTCTTCTGATAACGGTATTGAGATTTTCCTCTGGGGAATCATCCCTAAGCAATGGTGAATCTGTGACCGGCTCTATATCACCTTGGTCACAGAGCTATAAGCTAATAAATGTAATTCTAGGACTCTTAGTGGACTGATGGTGGGGGAGGGGGGGGAGGAGAGAGGCTGTCTTTCTACTGGGATTACTAGCAGCCAGTATTTTTGGTCTGTAAAGGGCCTGCCTGAGAGTGAAGCCAATGCAGAGAGAGGAAAGCAGAGCCGAGAGATGGAGAGCAAGACCAGATCCTGAGAGCATCCTTGGAGCCCCTGCATCCAGCTATTCCTGAGGCCAGCCCCCCTCCTATTCCTTTATAATTTTTGATTAAAATGTTTTATCCTTTAAATTTTTCCTCCTCTCACCTACTATCATGTTTGCTTAAGCCAGTCTGAAGTATTTCTGTCACTTAAACTAGAGGAATTCTGACCAATAGCTGTAATAATTCTTGGTTTCGGTTAATTTTACCTGTTACACTGTGAGCCTAACTGTCCCTAGCACATGGCAGAGGTTTAAAAAAATATTGGGGGGCGCCTGGGTGGCTTAGTCGGTTAAGCGTCCGACTTTCGCTTAGGTCATGATCTCGCGGTTCGTGGGTTCGAGCCCCGCGTCGGGCTCTGTGCTGACTGCCAGCTCAGAGCCTGGAGCCTGTTTCAGTCTGTGACTCCCTCTCTCTCTGACCCTCCCCTGCTCACACTGTCTCTCTCTCTCCTAGAAATAAATAAAAAAACATTAAAAAAAAATTAAAAAAAAATATTGGAAGAGCGACTAAGTGAACAAATGAATGAATGAATGAATGAATGAATGAGGTTCTTCCAAGGGCTATGGAGGAATACAAGGAAATACAAGAGACTATTCCTGCCTTCGAGGGGCTTCTAGAATAAGCAAAGGAGCAAGCCCCATACATGTGAGTGGCGATTGATGAGGTGAGCAACAACATAAACGGTGACTGGAGGTAACTATCTGAGAAGATCTAAGTGGGTGGTTTAGACAGATCTCAGATAATCCCCAAAGGAAAAGCCTTTTGAACAAGATTTCAGAGAATGGGCTTTCGTTGTGTGGAAGGGGTAGGGGAAGGCTTTCAGGGTGAGTGAAGACAGAATGTTCACAGGTGCCCAGGCATGGGCGCCCACGAGCCGGGAAGAGCGGGTACCCGCTTCCTGCATTTCGGCAGCCTCATTGTCCTGTCGTTGAAGATACATACATGAAGGGTCCTGTGTAATGGCTATTCACAGTTTTCATTTTTGTGCATCTTGTGAGGCTTTTCAAATAATGAAGCTGGGGAATTGGGAACAAAAAAGCTTTTGTCAGCTTATGTGCATGCATTTTGGTTTTGGAAAACACAGTCGATGTCGTTAACATTTGAAGACCCTCACTGGCCACTGAGTCATTCATCCACCCCTATGATAGATGAGACAGTGAGCCTCAGAGAGGTAGACCGACAAGCCCAAGAACACACAGCTGATTAGCAGCAGAGTCTAACCAGAGTCAGAACCTCTCCAACTCACAATACAATGGCCTCAGATTCCTTGGGAGGTAAAAAAAAAAAAAAAAAAGATGAATGAAGATACCCATCCCTGGCTCAGAGTTTCATCCACTGCCTGGAGAAGGTTTCTACAAGCAGAGAGGGGGCTGAGGGGAGGAGTGGACTGGCCTTGAGTGCCAGCTAATGGGGTCAGAATTTGTCCTCTGCATCCCGGGTCCATTTGTTCCTCTGGTGGACCGTATGAAAGATGCCTGAATGATCATGTAAACTGTCCTTAGGCTCCTGATCCACTTGGGGCAGGAGCCTATTATGGGTTGAATTGTGTCCTCCCCAAATTCCCGTGTCAGAGTCCTAACCTCAAAACTTTAGAATGTGACCTTGTATGGAAATAGGGTCTTTGCAGAGATAATCAAGTTCACCTGAGCATAGGGTGGGCCCTAATCCGGCATGACTGGTGTCCTTATAAAAAGGGGAAATTTGGACACAGACGCGGGGAAAACATCATGTGAACTCAAAGGCAGAGACTGGGGTGATAATGTCTATAAGCCAAGTAGCACAAAAGATGGCCAGCAAACCACCGGAATCTAGAGGAGAGGGTGGAACAGGGTCTCCCTCAGCCTCCAGAAGGAACCAACCTTTCTGACACCTTGATCTCAGACTTGTAGCCTCCAGAACTGTGAGCCAACACATTTCTGCTGTTTAAGCCCCCAGTGGGGTACTTTGTTCCAGCAGCTCTGTACCACAGCACCCAGCCCCGATGCTCATCCTGCCCTTCAAGGCCCCCGCTCATGCTACCTCTCCAGCCTTGTCTGCACCCCTGGTCACCTCCTCTCTGCTCTCTGGCCACACATGTCTTCTCTCAGTTTTATGAGGTGTCCGTGCACACAGAGCCTTCATACTTACTGCTGGGAATGTTTACGCTGAAATCTGCCCATCCTTCTGATTCCAGCTTATCCTTCTGGATAATTTTCATCTCTTCAGCCAACTGTGTGCCCAGGCCTGCCAGAGAAAGAGTGGTGAACATGATAGACATAAGCTTGAGAGGAGTCAGGGACCAGAAACAGAAAGTAAATGAAAAGGACAAATCTCAGGAATGGAGTGCTGTAATGACAATAAAATACGGGATTGTGCGAGGGACCAGGGAGCCCCTGAGGGCCAGGGAAGACCTCATGCAGGAGAAACATCTCAACTGAAGCCTCGATGATAAGAAGGACCAGCATGGTCAGCAGAAACCCACTTCTACCTCCCTGGGGTGGGGTAAGCCCCCATTATAGACCCGTGAGGTCTCATGCATTTCTCCTTCATCGCCCCTACCAGTGGTACAATTTTCTATTTATTTATGTGATTATTTGATTATCACCTGAGGCCCCCACTGGACTGTATACTCATGAATCAGGGAGTGTGACTTATTTTGCTTACCATTGCCTGGCACACAAGCTGGCACTCAGGTAATATTCGTGGACTTAAATGATTCATGCTCCAAGCAAAGGCAATGAATTCCAAATCCTGCTCAGAAAAGCTTAGGTAGCAAGAGGTTACTCATACTTTTGGGCACTAGAACTAATGGAGGGAGCTCTTTTCAGGGGCAGCTTTGCTAGCAGTCTCTAGAGCAAACCAGTGTAAGCCCCAGGAACGTCCTAGAAGGGAGCAGGAAGCCAGAGGCAGGCATCTGGCTTCTTGGGGATGGTGTCAGCTGCAGGAGCCTTCCTCTCTCCCAGAGAAACCACAGTCCCTGGGCAGGAGATTTGGATTCATCTGAAGTGTGGGGTTCTGCAGGCCTGGGAATGGGTTCTGTTTGCTAAGCGGAATTTTCCGGCCCCCAGCTGAGAAGCAGGAGAAGCTGGCTCACTGCTAATTTCATTTCCCTAGCTCACCAGCTTGGCAAGGCCTTACTTCTCCAAGCTGCATTCTCTTGGAGCCTCATACCCAGCAACTCTAGCCAAAGAAAGAAAGCTGTGACTCACCAGAAATTTTCATTGCTGTTTTCTGGCCAAAAAAAAAAAAGAAAGAAAATATATATACATATATGTGAAAGTTCTCACATATATATGCATATGCCTGCTGCTTCTGCTGCTGCATAGATACTGGGATGCAAGATTGGAAAAGCAAAAAAGATGCTCAAGATGTGCCTTAGAGGACAGAGTGCTGGCCAGGTTCACTGTGACACCTTCCAAAAGTGTGGCTGCAGCAGGTGAAATGAGCCCTGGAATGGAGAGCTGGGTTTCAGGTCACAGGGGTCCCATTCTCAAAAGGGACAAGTAACCCCCTGGAAAAGGTAGGCTGGCGTCCAGCTCTTCCACGTGTGGTTGGGTACTTCTTCCTGGGTTCCAGGACAATCCACATGGCCAATGGGATGGCGATCGATGTGCTGGCCTGAGCCCTCGAGACCCTGCACCAGTCTCCTCCTCTGCTTTGCTTCCTGGGCTCCAGCCGCAGTGGCCTTGATTCAGTTCCTAAATGCACCATGCCCCCCCCACATTTGCCCATTCTCTTCCCTTTGCCTGGGCCCTTGTCCCCTGAGCCTCCCCTCCCACCCTCTTTACCAGGTTCCCTGCCCTCTTCCTTTAGAGCCCAGCCTGGAGACCCTTCCTCAGGGATACTTTAGGGACTCCCAGGCCTGGTCTCCTTGTTAAGGGCTCCCCATGGCACCATGCTCTCTAGCACTTCCTGCAGCTGTAACTTGAGACACATTTGCAGGATTTCTTGAGGAGTGTCTGTCTCCCCCACTAGACTATAAACTCCACGGAAGCAGGAAGTGTGTCTCTTGTGCCCAAAATTACATCCTTGGGGTCTGGACGATATGAAATAGTCAATAAAAAAATGCATTGAGTGGATGAACTGCTGCATGAATGACCATGGAGCTGTTTTCTGGTGTTTAATCCCAAGGTTAATGGGACCACTTGAGTAGCTAGAACACAGGGGTTATGCACAGACCTGCATAAGGTCACGGAGGCGGTGTGGTGGACACAGGTGAGCAGTCACCCTCAAGTCCAGGCATCATTCTGTTTTGCCACGCTGGGTTCCATCTGCGGCTCTCGCTGCTTCTTTCTGACACACTGAGAGCCTGGCATCACTGTGGCCAAGGCCATGGATGGCAGCTTTCCACAGAGCAGTCGATTCCACCCCTGACCCTGGCTGTGGACAGCCCTGTCCCCCACCCCCCACCCCCCAGCCATGTAGTCTATGAACGAGCTGCCCCGCACAAAGGGAGCCAGGGCCGGGAGAAGGTGAGGCGAGCAGAACAAGCAGAACTCCCATTCTGGGACAGACCAAGCGGATGGTGGCGGGCCTGGGCGGCATCTCTGCAGAGAAGGATGGGCTAGCCCATCATCACCATCCTAGGTGATGGGGGGCAGCCTCAGCCTTGCCGGGCCTCCTGAGGACTTACCTCCTCTGCCATGTGGCCGTGCACATTCGGAAAGAGTTCCATGTCATCCCATGGTTTGAAATACCATCTGAGTGCTGGGTGCCTGCCTCCCCATTTGTTTCTCTAGCCCAGATACCACCATCCGGGGGTTCCCTAAGCGCCGTAGCCTGTTGTGTTCAAACAGGGCTCCTCTCCATCCCTGCCTGCTTCACCACTGCCCTGCTCCTCCTCAGTGCCGCAGATGCCACCCGTGCTCTCCCAAGGTGCCCAACCCAGGAACTTGGGAGTCTTCTGGACATCTCTTCCTCCCTCCCCATCCCCATCTCAAACTCCATGCGATCAGCCTCCAGGCCCAGGCTGTTCACTACCTAGGTATTTCTTGAGTCCCTCATCTTCTCTCTTGGCCCCTTTGAGCCCATCCTCCACAGAGTAGCCAAAGCTAGAGTCTGCAAACGCAGTTTTACCTTTTTCACTCCCCTACTCTAGATTCTTTGATGGCTCCCCACTGACTTGAGGACAAAGCTCAAACTCTGTAATGGAACTCATAAAGGCCCCTGTGTGGCCTCTGTCTGATTCCCCAGCCTCCCACCTCCACTCCAGACCGCCATGCTGGAGCCCCCTCGACTATGTTCTCCTCCCCCACAGGCTCTCCCCAGCCTCCCTTGGGGCCTTTGTTCACCATATTTCTCCGTCTAGAAAGCTCGATCTATCTTCAGTGCAGCCTTTAGTTCTCAATCTAGAAAGTGCTTCCTCTGGGAAGCCATCCATCACCTCACCACCAAATGTGAGCGAGGGGGCCCTCCTGTGCTCCACAGCTCCTTCTCATGACTACATTTATGAGGCTGTGTCATCATCTTCTGTTCCCCTGTGTGTCCCCTCACTTGAGTGGAAGGCATGTGGGGGCAGGGTCTCGGCTGCTTTGGTCCCTGCTGCATCTTCAGCACCTTGCTGCGCCTGGCCTGTACACAGAGACTGAATGAGTGAAGCCTGAGAGAACTAAGACCTTCCTCTTCCCAGCAGCTGCTCACTTTAGCTTGACAAGCCCTTGGTTGCTTTCGGGTAACTTTCTCCCGCTTGCCGCCGCTCGCCCTGCCTCCCTGTGGGACCCTGCCGGAGATTGCTGAGATTGCTTCCTGCCCACAGCTTCTGATGAGGAAGGGCTGTGCTGTCTTTCTCTGACCGAGTCTCTGACCAGGGTACCTCATTTCATGGCTCCCAAGCCATCCCAGCACTTCTGTAGCCTTTCAAGATCACTTGCCTTCTTACACCCCCACCTGAAATTCACCTCCTGGCTGTGACTTCCATAAATTTTGTACATTTAATTCCCTGATGCTGTTCAATTTTTGCATCCCAGACTGAGCTAAGCCCCTGAAGTAATTTGAGTAACAGCTCAATTATCTCATCTCTCCTTTAATCTTTCCATTTCTATTAGGAAGCAGTGAAAAATGGGATGTGCAAAGTATTTTCTGCCCAGCCTGCTTCTCCCTTGCGGTTGTTATCTCACTTTGTGTCATCAGCATCCACCCAGTTGCCTTGGGATCACTCTCCTCTCCTCCCTCCTTCCTCCCTATTTCCTGGAGCTCTCCATGGTGATCTGCACTCCCTTGGAGGTGTCTCAAGCCCTCCCTTCTCTGGCCACACTGCTACCCACCCAGGCCCTCATCATCTCTCTTCTCCTAGACTAAGGGCACCTCCTGACTGTTCCTCCTCTCTCCAGCCCCGTGCCTGTGTCCACACCCAACCATCCTGCCATACACTCACCCATCTCTCAGTCACTCATCTATGTATCCATCCGCTCATCCACTAATTCACTCATTCACCTACCCACCCACTCATCTACCCATCCATCCACTTACTCATATATTTACCCATCCATCCACCCATTTATCCATTCATCCATCCATCTATCCATCCATCGACCCATCCATCCATCCATCCATCCATCCTACAGTCTGCCCTCAGTGATCTTAAC
Source organism: Hyaena hyaena (assembly GCF_003009895.1). Classification (NCBI taxonomy): domain Eukaryota; kingdom Metazoa; phylum Chordata; class Mammalia; order Carnivora; family Hyaenidae; genus Hyaena; species Hyaena hyaena. Next base: position 4,120,817 of record NW_024080688.1, read on the forward strand.
CTCTGCTTCAGTAACTTTCATAACCCCTCACTGCCTACAGCAGTCATTCTTAGCCCTGGCTACACATTAGAATGTTACAGAAAGTGTTTTAAAAATACCACTACTAGGGGCACCTGGGTGGCTCAGTCGGTTAAGCATCCAACTTTGGCTCGGGTCATGATTTCATGGTTTGTGAATTTGAGCCCCACGTTGGGCTCTGTGCTGACAGCTCAGAGCCTGAAGCCTGCTTTGGATTCTCTCTCTGCCCCTCCCCTGCTCGTGCTCTCTCTCAAAAATAAATAAACATTAAAATTTTTTTAAAAAAATACCAATACTAAGGCTTTACCCCTAGAGATTCTGATTTAGTTGGTCTTGGATTGGGCCTGGCTCTTGGTGTTTTCTTAAAGCTCTGCAGGTGATTCTAGTGTACAGCTAGGTAGAGAACCATGTGACCTAGAGGATAAATTCCAAGCTCGCTAGCTTGGCATTCGTTGCTCCCCACAATCAAGCCCTTACTCTGTCCCTCCAGCCTCATGTCTTACCAGTCCTCCCTTAACGTATTTGAAATTCTGGCTCTACTGAGCCACTTACCTATCTTTGTGTCCATGGTCCCCTCTGCCTACAATTCTGTCTCTCTCTGCTCTGTTTTGGAAAGCTCCTACCCGTTCTTCAAGACCCAGCACAAATGTGTACTCTTCTCGTGCAACTCTCTTCTACAGCATCTGCTATGAATCAGGCCCGTTCCTGGGCACTGGCTGTGGTACCTGGACCACAACAGTCTCTCCTCTGGAAGAACTTACAGTAGGATGAGGAACGGGGATGGAAACTCCTTAAGGCAAATGTTCTCAAACCCGAGTGTGTTAGGGCACCCAGGGGGCTGGTTGAAACACAGATGCTGGGCCTCCCCCTACAGGGTTTCTTATTAAGTGGCCTGGGGTGGCCCTGAGAACTTGCACCTGCAACAAGTTCTTGGCTGATGCCAATGCTGCTGGTCCAGGTACCACAGTTTCAGAACCCGTGCCTTAGCGTTTGCTCACAGCTGTGCTCTCTGTGGAGGCACCATTGAAGCTGAGACCAAGAGGAAGAGAAGGAGGCAGTCACAGGAAGAGCAGGGGCTCGCGCGTTCCAGACGGAGGGAAGAGCATGCGTGAAGGCCCCGGGTGGGAGGGAACCTGGCACGAAGGAGAAGGGCGCTGCGTGCCCGGCGTGTGGAGAGCACGGGGGAGAGTGGTGCCTTCTCCAGCTTCTCAAGCGGAACTGATGCTCCTTACACGTCTCCATTATAGCGCTTTCTCTCCTTCACAGCCCACCCGAGACCTGACGCTGAGTAAATGCCGAGGCAATGGGGCTGGGTGGTTGAGTTTTTTCGTGTTCTAGCTTTTTCTCTAGGCTACTAGCAAGGAAGCATTTGTTCATTTTTCTCCTATGGCAGCCTATCTTTTCCTTTTTCTTTATGCATTTCCCACCATAGCCATCCTCTAAACCAAACTCTTTCCTCCGCGATTCCTGCTGTCTAGGCGGCATTTTAGCCCATTTGGTGCCAGCAAGAAAATTCCTGTAAGAGGCCCCTCCTCACCTGTCCTTCCCAAGCTCAGGTGTTGGGGTGGAGTATGGGGCGTAGGGGTGCCGCGGGTGCCCGGAGATCGTCAGGGCTGCACCCCTGGCACATCCACTTGGCTGTGGGAGGATGATGTGGTCATAGTGAGGGTCAGCAGAATCGCCTTCCTCAAAATTGCTGCTAGTGGGTGGCTGGCTGCATCTGTGTCCAGCCCTCGGGGGTGGCCCACCCTGAGGGCACGAGGGGAGAATGCAGGTCTGGGGGCATCGTAGAGGCCACCAGCGTCACAGGCGGACGGCCCTGTCCCCCACATCCTGCCTTTCCAACATGTCCTTCCCACCCTGGGAAGTAGAGTAAGGGAAGAATCAGGGCCAGAGGGCAAGAACACAGCACACCACCACATGTGGCCGCGTGAGATTATCGGTTTCTAATTACCCTGACCTCTTTCTTTCTGGAGAGTAGGATGTGTACACACACACACACACACACACACACACACACACACACACACCCTTTACCGAGGCCAACAGAGAGGCTTTTGGGAAAGTATACAGAAGAGAGGGATATTCTCCCATTTCAGTTTTCAGAAAAATCCCATTTCTCAAGCCTTCTGAGACTGTGGTATGTAGATATCTGGTGCTCAGACTTTAGCTTGAATCAGAATCCCATAGAGGGTGTGTTAAAACCCACATTGCCACCTCTAGCTGATTGAGCAGGTCTGGAATGGGGCTCAAGAATCTGCATTTCTAGCAGGATCTCTGGTGATGTTGCTGCTGGCCTGAGGAACTCACTTTGAGAATCCGCGCTTCAGCAAAATGCCCACTTAGAGGCTGCTAAGACCTGTCCGTTGTTACAGGAGAGAGACTTCTTTGTCTTGTATGTACTTCGCTCAGGCGTGCCATTTGGGAAGATGGGCTAACATCCTTTCAAGTACAGAACCTGAAACCCTCCAAGCCCCCAGCTCCACTGGGAGACAAAAGACATGTGTTTCCAAGAAGCCAAGACACAGAAGCTGACCCTTGTCAAGGGTCCAAGGGGCTGGGGGAGTCAGGGAAGTGTCCACTTCTGTTTCTCCACTGCATAGTTTTAGAACTACTGTGGGTATCTCAAACACAATTGGTTGAGTATTTCTTAGCCTCATGGAAGGCAGCTTCTGCCCAGAAGGGAGCGATGCACATAGCAAATGCCACATGCAGTGGGAGAGGGGAATGGGAAAGGACTTAGGACCCAAAGACCTGGGTTTGGCCCCAGCACTGCTCTAGGACCTTGGGGGAATCACTTCGCTAGCTGTAAATGTGTTCCAATGAAACCGAACTTGAAAGGGCCCCTTGAGGGTCAAAAGAGCTACAGTGGATGACCATGCAGAATACTATGTGGGCGACAGTCCCAGTGAAGCCAACCTGAGCTGCCTTGGTTTCCACAGGAAGGACCAGTACCTCCTCTCACCCGTGAACTGTTGGTACCTAGTCCTGCATCAGACCAGGCGGGAGAGTCGAGATCATGCCACCCTCAATGACATCTTCATGAACAATGTCATCGTCCGCCTCTCACAGATCAGCGAGGATGTCATCAGACTCTTCAAAAAGGTGGGCAAGCGGGCCGCTCCGCCTGCTTGGACATCCCTGCCCCAGGCTGGCCACGGCATCGCTGCCGGCCACGGTGGGATATGGTGTGGGGGGGTGGGACCGGGAGGGCAGGCGAGCTGAAGGGTGCAAGGGGCCGAGGGCTGGACACGGTGTCCCAGACTCTGAGTCTGAATCCTAGACATGACTGGTGGCCTCAGCCACTTCCACAGCCACCCCCACAAAAGTTAAAATCTCTACATGGTTGGCAAATACTGCATGTTCATTGTGGAAAACTGGGGGAAATGGACATGTGCACACACACACACACACACACACACACACAAATTAAAATCTCTGGGAATGCTATCACCCTGCAATAATCACTTTGGTACCATAGGAATTTATTTTTCATATAACTGCAAATACATTTTTTGTAAGTTCTCATATCTATGCATTTCCACTATACATTTCCCAAATGACACAAGACTGCATCGATAACTTTACTACCTTATGTCACCTAACAAATTACATAACACTGTATTACAGAATTTTCGCACGTCAATAAATATATTTCTGTACCATTTTTAAATGATTCCATAGAATTTCATGGTAGAGATTACCCAAACTTATTTAACCAATCTTTTATTGCTGAACACTTAGGTTAATCTCCATTATTTTACTCTTAGAAATAACACGGCGGAGAGCGTCTTTGTATAAATACTTTTGCCACGGTCACTGCTATTATGGTCGGCTTCTGCAACAGGAGTTTTTGGGTCAAAAGTTTGCTCATTTTTAAGGCTTTTAACACAGTGCTCTGTTGCTTTCAGAAAGGTTTTACCCATATAAATGCCCAGAAGTCAAGTGTGCAGGGAGCAGTCACTTGTATGTGCCCTGAGGTCTCTACATCCCCAGCGCCTTGCACGGCGCCTGGCAGACAGTAGATGCCGTGTGTGATGTTTGTAGATCTGAACCCACCTCTGTGAACTTCCGTTTCCTCTCTGTAAAATGGGCTAGTCCTTTGGTTTCAATGGGCCTCATCTTCTGTGTCCATCAAATGGTTTTAAGGTCAACTACTTCCCAGGGGCAGTGTGAGGGTTGAAGGGGATAGTGCGTGTGAAGGACGGGGAGATGTTGACCAGGGTGTGGTCTCTGGGTCCAGAATTTTAAAATTCCTGGGTTCATAGGTTCATAATCCTGGTTCCATAATTTATCAGCTGTGTGTCTTTGTGTGTTGTTCCTTTAACTCTGTGCCTCAGTTTCGTCATTTGTGAGATGGGAATAAAAACACACACGGCCTTGGGGAAGATTAAGAGGGTATTAACCCATGAAAAAAATAAAGATAAAAAAACAGAAACGACTTCAGCACAGGTCACGATCTGTTCAGGAGTTCAAGCCCCGTGTCGGGCTTTGTGCTGAGATCACTGAGCCTGCTTCGGATGGTCTGTCTCCCTCTTTCTCTGCCCCTCCCCCACTCTCTCTCTTTCTCTCTCTCCCTTTCAAAAATAAACATTAAAAAATTTTTTAAAAAATAAGAGGGTGTTAGTCCAAAGAAAGACACGGACAGTAAGTGTTCGGGAAAGCCGGCTACCACTATAGCAAGGTGAGCGTTACTACCAAAATTATTGAGCTCTTCTGGCCCTGCCACGTGCCCATTTTAGGGGTTCGGTGACCTGGGATTGCTAGACGCAGGAGGAGGAGAACAAGTCGATTTGAAATGTAATCATCTCCGTGTGGTCTGTATTTGGATTGTCCACTTTCAGGACGACTTCCACGGCAATACTGTAAAACCACAGGCTAATTCCCTTCCACCACACAATGTGTGCCGCTCCTCTCCTGGGGAGGTGTTTACGAAATGTGGTCTAAGTTTAATATTTGTGTGAGCAAACATAATTAGGAAGGTAAATACAGTGCCATAATAAAAAAAAAAAAAACAACACAGTGCTTTGCAAAACCAAACAGATGATTCCGATCCCTCGGTCTGGCCAGAAGCCCCCCGCCTGGTGCCGCTGTCACATCTTTTTCCTGGGTGGGAGTGACTCACAGAGAAAGGGTCATCAGGGCCGTTAGGAAATGAAGGGTCTTTTTCCTGACTGAGCGCTGGGACAAGTGAGATAAATCTTTTCAGTTCTCATTTAGGCTGACAGCAGCCTCACTGGTGATGGGGGTTAACAGGGTAGAAAATAATGAAAAAATGTCGACAGCTGAGCTTCTGGCTCCTTGTTACCAGGCCTGTGGCTGTGGAACAAAGGAAACGACCTGGCCCCTGTGGGCCGGGAGAGAGCCGGAGAAGGGCCTGGCTGGCTGATTTAGCACAGCTCGGTCCCTTTGTGTCACATCAGTCACAGATAATCTCGGCACGGAGGCTGCACTCCTCATGTACTAATAGATTCCGCAGACCTCAGAGCAACGGTGAGGCCAGTCTCTGGTCAGACTGGGGAGTGGGATCGCCACTCACCCCACTTTGCTAATGAGCAGGTAAAGCCTGAGAAACTTCCAGAGAACCCAGACTTGTCCACTTTGGGCCCCGTTTTCACCACCGGCGGGAAGCAGTATGGCTGGGCTTTTGAAGTTTGTCTCAGAACTGCCCCTCACTGACTCGTGAACCCGGGCAAGTCTCCGAGCTTCAGTTTTCTCGAAATCTAGGGAATGGAGATGGTGACAGGGCCCATTTTAGGGGCTGCTTTGAAGAGCAGAGGTAGGCCAAGTGTCCGGCACAGACCTGGCATCCATCAGATGCTCATTAAATGGTGGCTAATGACCCCGAAGACTGGAGCAGCCCCCTCCCCATTCCTGAGCTGGGTCCTAACACTCGAGTGGGTGTTCCTTCACCACCTATGCACTGCTCATGCATCTGCAGGAGGTGGGAGAAGCTTCTGGGCCAGGTGTCCTTCCTGGGCTTGGGTCTGGGGCAGCTGCTCTGCCTGCCAGCTTCTCACTGTCTCACGTGCTCTTTGACTTAATAACGTACCTTCTCCTGATTCTCCATTTCCCCTTTGCAGTCGTTCTTATGACTAGAGACAGCACTTCCCATTCCACAAGGCATCCTACGACTCCTGTGGGCAAGTGGACATAGGCACACAGCGGCCCTTGCATTAAGGACGAGATAAGGATCCGTTGCAGCCAGAGGGACCGGCTGAGACCTTAGAGGCCATCATGGTGGTCAGAGCTTTTATGGTTGCGAACAACAGAAACCCATCTCAGCTGTCTTGGGCCAGGGACTTAGCGGCTCTCCAGAGCCAAGGCTGGCTTGGGCATGGGGGCTTCAAGGGCATAGAAGAACTCCATCTCCCTGCACCTCTGCTCCAATTTTCTCTGTTTTCTCAGTTTTTTCAGGGGTGGGGTGAAGGACTCTTTCACAGGAAGTCTCTTTCCATGTGATAACCATGTGCCCCCCTCCCGGCCGGCAGCTCCAGGCTTGCCTCCCACCTGCATCAAGCCCCGTGGCAAGTCCGAGCTCCCTTCTCCCAGAATTGAGTCTTAGGGGCTCCGATCGCCCAACATGGCCCACACCAGCGCTCCTGAAGCTGCATCTGTGGCCTGCGAGAGGCGGTGCTCTGACTGACCAGGCCCAGGAAACATCCCCACCCCCGAAGCCACGCATACACTCAGCTCCGCCTAACCCACCCACAGAGAATGGGTGGTTCCTCCGAAAAACTAGAGTCATCTTCTAAGAAGACGGGAGAAATAAAACAACAGATGTCCACTAGGTCTGTGTCCTTGTCCCTTTATCATCTGCTCCAGGAGCCGTCCTCCCTCTGCTAGATGTCCCTCAGAAATGGTATTCCTTACCTCTCAGGATGGCTCATTCCATCTGGGGACAACCATGATCAACAGAAAATTCTCCCCAATGTTGAGCGGCGCCTGGGTGGCTCAAGTCGGTTAAGCGTCCGACTTCGGCTCAGGTCATGATCTCACGATTCGTGGGTTCGAGCCCCGCGTCGGGCTCTGTGCTGACAGCTCAGAGCCTGGAGCCTGCTTCGGATTCTGCGTCTCCCTCTCTCTCTGACCCTTCCCTGCTCACGCTGTGTCTATCTCTCTCAAAAATAAATGAAACATTAAAAAAATTTAAAAATAAATAAATAAATAAATAAAAGAAAATTCTCCCTGGTGTTGAGATGAAATCTCCATGTTTACACTCATGGTCCTGGTCCCGTCCTGAGGGCCACGTAGACCAAGCCACGTGGAAATTTGTCAGCTGCTCGAAGACAGAAATCACGACCACCCAGCCAGATCTTTCCCACCTCTGTCTGAGTAAACACCCCAGGTCCCTTCAGTTTACCCTGTGATTTGGCTTTGCCCCCACCCCCCCCTCGCCCCACCGAAGTCAGGCCCCAGGCTTCTCTGACCTGCACAGTTAACATTCAGATCTGTTCAGAATACTCCAGGAAGGTTGGACAGGCGAAGAGTAGAGCAGGGCTGTCTGTCTAGACACATTCTTTCTAATAATGAAACCTATGCAGGCGTTTGCCTTTTTGACCTCCATCTCTTCACATGGCCGGCTCCCTCTGAGCTCCCTGCTTGAATCCCTGGGTATTTTTATGCTAGCTGTTCTTTAATCTGTCTTTTGAATTCTGTACTTGTATTTCTTTATATTTGGTCTTTTCAAACTTTATTTTATTAGATTCTGGTCGAGACAGCTGTGGCTCAGTTGGCTGAGCATCTGATTCTTGATTTTGACTCAGATTATGATCCCAGGGTTATGGGATCGAGCCCTGCATTAGGCTCCGTGCTGAGCATCTAGCCCGCTTGGCATTCTCTTTCTCTCTCTCTCTCTTTTTTTCCCTCCCCACTTCCCCCGCTCTCTCACTAAAATAAATAAAAAGTTAGATTCTGGTCAAATGGGATCACTGTTTTTATTTAAGTGATTTTTCAAGCAGCAATAGGGTAACTCTTCTGAGAGGTCCTAATTCCTCCTCTGGGGAAAGACTTTTATAAGTTCGCTATGTCTCCCTCTCTCTTCCCTCTGTGTTCCCTTCTTCTGTGTGTCAATTCTTTAATCTCACGTTTGATTCTTCTTTACCTTCTTAGTGGAGTGGTGGACAGTGGGTCAGAGGCTTGAGGATGAATTCACAGTGGGGGTGACCTTTGAGTTGGGTGCTGAAGGATGAATAGGAGTCTGCCAGATGGAGAAAGGACGCTGGGAGTTCAGTGTTTGGAAAAGTCAAGAGCACAGTGAGTATATCGCGGTGGAGGTCCAAGGCAACTCAGAAGGGAGGCTGCAAAATGGCAGGCTTCCGTTGAATTTGGTTCTCAAGGATAATCTGCATGGCCCTCACTATGTTAAGAAAAATTAAACCACTTTTTGAAAATTGTAGGCCTTCACATAAAGATCAGGACTTTGCATTTTTCTTCAGAAATAAGAAGTTCTGCCAATATCAGATCCCCATGGGTAATTCTTGGCAGAGTTGGCTGGAACCAAGCAGCTGGTGGCCTCCCTAGGCAGGGCACACTCTCCCTGCTGCCCCAGCGTCCCCGCCTTCTCTGGTGTAGCATACCTGCTTGGCTCCTGTATTTTGCCTCCCTGCCCCTTTATGTATTTGCATTTGTGGCCTCATTTTTAAACATTATCTACCGGTGATTCACAAATTCTAGCCTCAGAACCACCTGGAGGTCTCGTAAAGCAGATTGCTAGGCCCCACAATGTCTGATTTCGTAAGGTGGAGAGAGGACTGAGAATCTGCATTTCTAATAAATTCCTTGGCGATGCCGCTGCTGCTGGTCTGGGGACCGCCCGTGGAGAATGACTTACCTCTGTTTCACAGGTGAGGGAACGGAGGCCTGCCTCTGGTCAGTGCAGCGTCTGGCCCCAAAGGCAGGTTTTTCCACTCCAGGACCTGCACTGAATCCACTAACTCCTGCAGAGCACCACGGGGAGGTTCCATCTGCATCCTGCCTGCTCTCCCTTCCTCTCCCTACCGTGTCTGAGACTGGGCACTGAAGCCCATTCATTCCATTTTCAGTCCCAGCCTCCCTAACAATAGCCATCCATTATTCTATGCTCCGATGCCTGCAGAATTTAATTACTTGCCTGGCCGTGAAGTGAATTTGATTGTTGGGAGCTGCGGTGTTCTGGAGGAAGCACTAATGAGGAAAGACTCTCAGCAGAGAAGAGAAGGCATCTGGGGGCTTGTGTTTGAAAGCAGCCATTCACTGTGTGGCAATAGGTCTTGGTCTTCAGTGAGCTTTTTCGTTCCCGCCTCGAAGATGTCCGTCGCATTTCATAAATAAATCAGGGCTTTTGTGTCCAATAATTGCCTTGCTTTGTAACCAAGATCAAAAGTGCCCAGGGCCTTGGATTCAAAGCCAAGTTTATTTTTTATTTCGTGGTTGCAGGAGAGAGTGAGGGTTTGCATGCTGGAGGGTCCAGCTCGGAGGCCTACATGGAGAGAGAGCAAGTGGGCAAACTGCCAAGGGAATGAGAAACCTTCGGCCGGTCTCCACTGGCTCCCAGGGAGATGAAGTTGTGAACACTCACCCTGCTGGCAGAGCCTGCTGAGCTGGTTACCATCAGGCGTTCAGCTCACTCAATAAACATATATTAGTGCTATCCTGACAGTAGGTAAACAATAATCATAGAAAGCAAACAGTGAGTGCTTACTGTGTGCTGGGCTGTGGGCTAAGCACTCCCTAGGTAATTAATTCTTAAAGCCTAAGAGCCAGATGCTGTCATCATCCCATTTTACAGATGAGGGAACTGATGCTGATGAAGGTGAGCTGGGATTTGAGTCCAGGTGTGTATGACTGGAGCCCATGTGTGGTGGTAGACAGGTGGTAAAGAAGATAGAGATGAGTCAGACACAGTGCCCTCTCTCGGAGAGATCACGCTGTAGATCTTTGGAAGCAAAGACAGTTGTGTAGGTGTGATTCAAATACAGCAGAGAGGACCTTGGTTCAGAGCGGGGAGGACTTCTAATCTGGGCTAGAGGTTGGGTCTCAGGGAAGGTTTTATGTTGGGAATGCAGCATTTGAAGTGAGTCTTGAAGGATTAGGATTTATCCCAGTTTGGGTTCCCCAGGAAGCTGACTGAGAGTGATTACGATGCAGGGGTCCATTTGTGAATGTTCTCAGGGTCCCCACCCGCAGAAGGAAAGGAAGGAAAGCTTGAGTCAGTGAATGGAGGAGTTGGGCTCTGGTGCAGTCACTACTAAAGCCTCAGTTGTCTCCGTGGGGGAGCTCTGAAGCTGGGCTGGCCCTTCTGAGTTCTGAGTAGGGGCGAGAAGACTGCATCTTTATACCTTCTTGGGGTCCCCAGAAGGGGGCATGGTCTTAGGCAGATGGCTCTTTAGCCAAGGCAGTTCCTAAGAGGGCCAGCGGCTGGGAGTGCCTGCCAGCACCCCTCCACGCAGCTGGGGGATTTAAAGGGACTGAAAGGGACCTGGGTGCCTCATCACTGTGTCCACGCAGATATGCAGAGATTTGAGAAAAGTCAGACATGGGATTCCAGACCAAAGCAAAGGCTGGCGGACAGAAATGTCTGGGTCCTGTATCATTAGCAGGTAGGTCGGTGTTGGAGTTCAGTGCAGTGTTTAGAGCTGAGAACAGATTCTCTGGCTCAGTCCCTATTCTGCCACTTTCTGACCGTGTGAGCTCAGCCTAAGCTTCTGAGTTTTGTCATTTTCAGGATGAAGCTAATGATAACCTCCTTCATGGGGTTGCTGTAAGGATTAAAGAAAGATAATATAAAACCACTACCTGGTACACAGCAAGCAATCAATAAATACTAGCTTTATTAGGATGGTTATTGGGACTTTGAGAAAGAACACAGTGAGACTTAAGTTTGGAGATGGGACGAGGGAATATTTTATTCAGGGCATACAGATTAAACAAAGTGTTAGAAACAAAAAAAAATGTATGCTCAGAAATCTACTCACCGATTAGCTCTAAACGATGGCAGCCCTGTCTCTTCTTTTATAACTGCTTATTTCTTTTTCTTGCCTTATTATATTGGCTAGGACTTTCATTTAGTACAGCATGGAGGGAAGTGGGAGAGAAGTAATATTCCTGACTTTTAAAAGGCATGCTTCTAATTGTTTTACCATTTAAGACAAAAACTCTTAGCAAACAGGAATAAACAGAAACTTCTTTAGCCTGATAAAGGGCATTTACCAAAAGCCAACAGCAAATATCATACTTCCTGTTGAAGAGAATTCAGCAAGATGGCTGGTTACAGAAGTTAATCGTGTTCTTGTTTGTCAGCTATGTCCATTAGAAAATAAAAATGATTGAAAATTAATGCCATTAATGCTACAAATTAGCTGCATCCTAGAGGTTCTGATAAGTGACGCTTTCCTTGTTATTCATGACAATGAAATATTTCATAATTTCCATGGCAATTTCTTCTTTGACCCATGAATTATTCAGAATTATGTGTATTTTAGTTTCAAAGGTTTTTTTTTAAGCTTTATACTTGCTTTTAACTTCTGACTTTATCACTGTTGATAAGAAAATAAGGTCTGTGGGTTATATTTTTAAATTTTTGTTGAATCATTTGCCTTATTTAGAGTTTCTCTAAAGTGATAGTAAAACAGGCAGTTTTAGAGCAGTGCTAGGTAAGCTGACTAATGGGACAGAATAGGACCTTTTGCAAATGAGAGCACAGTACGTGACAGCGGTGCATTGCAGATTGGTCGGGGCGTAGGGTAGGCGATTTAGAAGCAGAGTAGATTCCACTGTTGTCACTTTGGGGGTCATTTTCAGGAAATGATTTTATACATACACACACATATTGTTTATATAGAAAAATAAGACCTCTACCTTCATTCACAAAAATATGTTCTAGAGAGATGAAAGCACTAAAGGTAAAAAGCAGTACTTTAAAACCATGGAAGAAAATGTAGGAGGTTATATTTAAAATCTTGGGGATAGGAAGAGAAACATAAAGAAGAGTATTTCTTCTGTCTAAAGGAAGCACAAAAAAAGCACAAACTCTATAAAGAAAAATATTGATAAATTCCATTATGTAAGAATAAAAAAAAAAATCTGCCTGCAACAACAAATAAGTAAAGAGAAAAGCAAATGAGACATAGCTTGACTCATAGTTTAGATTGGTAGGACAATCCTAAGTGCTGACAAGAATGTGGAGAAACAGGGTCTCTCATAACCTGTAAATTGGTCCAGCCCCTTTGGGGAACAATTGGACTTAACCTAGCAACAGTGAAGGAAGAGGTATACACCCTATGGCCCAGCACTTCCACTTCTAAGTATAATCTACAGATATTCTAGTATATCACACACACACACACAAACCTTGTATGAGGAAGTTTGCTGCAATAGTGTTCATAGTAAAGTAACAGAGAAAAATCGCCTAAATGTTCATCATGAAGGGGATGGTAAATAAGCTATGTATAGTCATACAGTGGAAGAGCAGACGATCCTTAAGATGAAGGAACTAGATCTATGTGTATCAGTGCGGATAAGACTTGGAAACGCAATGTTGGGCCAAAGAAGCAAGCTAAGCTGTGATATTTTTAAATAATTTAAAACAGAAGTTCATATTGGTTTTTTTGTTTGTTTTTAAGTTTTTATTTATTTATTTTGAGAGAGAGCGCATGAGTGGGGAGAGGCAAAGAGAGAGGGAGAGAGAGAGAGAATCCCAAGCAGGTTCCACACTGTCAGTGCAGGGCCTGATAGGGGCTTGAACCCATGAACCATGATGCGTGACCCGAGGGGAAGTTGGACGCTTTACTGACTGCCCCCTGGGCGCCCCAGGTTCATATTGTTTATAGTATTAGAAACCTGTGTGACCTAAAGCTATGCAAAGGTGGGCTGTGTAAGACACACTAGCTGCAGAGGAGCAGTTGAGGAAGGAGAGAGGAAGAAAGGGGACTGAGAACACTTCAGCTGTATCTGTGACATTTTGCTTTCCAAGAGTGGTTTTGGAGCAAAAACAGAAAAAATCTATAATTTGGGTGGCATCTTCGTGAGTGTTTGTTATTGTTTCCTCTCTTCTTCTGTATGTTTGAAATATTGGGGAACTGAAATTAAGGTGGTGGGGGTGTTGGGGGGGTGGGGAAGAAAGCCCAGTTGGAGACAGACGGAAGATGCCCTTGGATGTCAGAATAGGTTGGGCTTTATTTTCGAGACATTGGAGCATCACCAAAGTTTCCTGAATGGGGATGACATAATCAGAGCCAGGTTTAAGGATGATTAATTTGATATGTTTGCTGGCTTTGAAAGAAACATGCTGGACTCAAGGAGAGCAGTTACATGTTATAACACATACACACTAATACACAGATTAGTGGTGAATGGGTGGGAGGAGCCTGGATCAGGGAGGGTGATATGGGAGTAGAAAGGAAGAGAAGGACGGATGGATGAGCAGAGAGGTGGATGGGTAGGTTCATGGGTACATGGGTGGGTGGACAGATGGGTGAGTAGTTGGGTGGACAAACAGACGGGTGGATGGGAGAATGGATACAAAGGGTGTGGATAGCTGGCTACAGACATTTTTGAAACACCAAAGCAGTCTTTATTACGTCCTGATCACAAACAATGCAGATGAAAAAAAGATCAGATGATAAAATGACAGGGAGGTTAAAGTGATGTCTCAGATCAGTGATGCAGCAGTAATATGTGAATAATAATATTTTGAATCTAACAAATAAGCCTGACAACATTTGTATTCACCTCAAAGATCATCTAGAGAGGGAAAAAAAAAACAGCTCAAAACTCAGTGGCTGCAGGTTTTCATAGATACTGATTTTTCAGAAAGATAGCTTTGTCATGCTATCCTCACTCCAAAATTTTCTCTCCTTACCTGTAAAAGATTCATGGGGAAAAAATGTAGGTCAACGTCAGGGACATAGTCCAGAAAGACTACTCCTGAATATGCTCTGCTTCCACAGAGACTCAGGCCAGCGTTCCACCCCGTCTCCTTCTGCCTTGACCTGGAGGCCATGGGGGAGGGCAGGGACTTGGTCACAGATAACAGGAGATTCTGCAGAATGGCACTGGGCACTGGGTGTTATCTGATATTTACGATGATCTACAGCAGAGCCTTGTAAACGTCAGGATGCTCTTCATACTGAAGGCAGAGGAGTATCCGTGTTTTATCATTATTTGGGAATGCTTGGGGGAAAAAAATTCTAAAGGCACATAGAGTGCTAATTCTCCCAATGGAGGCAGCAGAGAGGAATGGCTGAGAGAATCACATCTGCCAGCTCTATGGTCTTGGGCTTATTACTCACCTTCCCTGAGCATCTATGTCCCCATCTTTAAAGTGAGGTTAATGATGGTGCCTCCCATAAAGAAGGGGCCGATACTAGGCTCAAGTGAGTGATTATCTGTAAAGTAGGTATCACTGGGCCTGGCACATGCTGAGAGATCAATGAACAATAGCTAGTATTGTTCACTATCTAATAGTATTGTTGTCATGATCTATACTGACAGGTAGTATGAGTAGCAACAGTACTAAGCATTATTATTAACAACGATAACAAGTGTTATTAATACTACTACTTAGTATTACTAGTAAAGATCCCAAAACTCCTAGTCTGTCCGGTCACTTGAGTGTAGTCATTCCAGGGTATGCTTGGACTTCCTCAGACCTGTTACGTTAAGCATTGCTGAAAATGGAGGCCTTCAGTGCAAACAGCATGCCAGAAAGATGCGGAGAGTAATTACGGGGGGAGGAGGGTGACATTGCTGGGCTCCTAGGTATCCATCAGTGGGGCCCACTGCTGCCAAGAACCTCTGACGACTGGGCCCAGGGCCTTCCTGCTTCCTGCAGTCTGGTATCCCAGCCCCGGCAACAGGGGGAAGAGGTCGGGGCTCAAGTGTGCATTCCAGCTTCTTGCACAAACATGCAGATGACAGCATTCGGAGCTGCAGCAATAGCAGTCCTGGAGTAGTGTGGGAAGGGAGTTGAAGCAGGGAGGCATCCAGGAACAGGGACAGGAAGACGAGAGAGGAGAGGGAAGAGTAACGAGGGTCCGGATGGCAGGTGGGGGAGAGACTAGGCTCTGGCTGATGTTTGGGGACAAGGGGCCGTGACACGGCAGAGCGCCCACAACCCACTTACTGGCAAGCCAGGACACAGCTAGGAGAAACAGCCAGCTAGCTGTCTAAAGCACTGTTTCCAGGGATAAGCTGACCTCCCAGGACAAACTAGAGAAGCCCCGTCCCTCTGAGACATGCCTTTTAAGTCTTCGCTTGGGAAGTAAAAGCACAATTGCTCTGGGGGACGGCCAGTGGTACATATATCATGTATTTAAATAGGGAACATCTGGGGCACCTGGGTGGCTTAGTCAGTTAAGCGTCCGACTTTTGCTTAGGTCTTGATCTCGCGGTTCGTGGGTTCGAGCCCCGTGTCAGGCTCTGTGCTGACAGCCAGCTCAGAGCCTGGAGCCTATTTCAGAGTCTGTATCTCCCTCTCTCTCTGACCCTCCCCTGCTCACGCTGTCTCTCTCTCTCTCTCTCTCTCCTAGAAATAAATAAAACATTAAAAATAAATAAATAAATAAACAGGGAACATCTGCGGGTCTCAAGGTTTGTTAGTTACTTAGAAAACAAGTAGGAGTGTGGAAACAAAGTTGGATTTTTACAACTAAAAGAGCCAAAACTTTTGTTTTATTTAGTTTTATTTGTTTCCTATTGTTTGCTTGGAACCCTAGAACTAGGAAAGCCATGAACTGTCCCCAAAGGCAACCCAACATGAAAACATGTAGTCGAGCAAAGGGAGATGAGCCTTTGCTGCTGCAGCACCTGACAAGGTGAAAGAGAGCCCCCCACCCCCCACCCCAGGACAGCTGAGAGTTGAGGAAGCCTCCACCTCCCTCCTTGGAGGGATTTTTCTCAAGGATTGTTTCAAATGGTCTCCTTCAGAGAAGTGGAGGGAAACTTGTCATTAAAACCCAACATTTTCGGATGGTCATTATTTTTCTAGGCACAAAGGGTGATGTTAGGACTGGAAATGACCCACCTGTTAGTTTGCCCTTTAAAAACAGAAACTTTCAGGGGCGCCTGGGTGGCTCAGTCAGTTGGGCGTCCGACTTCGGCTCAGATCATGATCTCACGGTTCGTGGGTTCCAGCCCCGCATGTGGCTCTGTGCTGACAGCTAGCTCAGAGCCTGGAGCCTGCTTCAGATTCTGTGTCTCCCTCTCTCCCTGACCCTCCCCTGCTCACGCTGTCTCTCTCTCTCTCTCTCTCAGAAATAAATAAAATATTAAAAAAAAAAAACAAAAAACAGAAGCTTTCAAATATAGCTCACGAAGTCCCAGGACCTACGGCAGTAATTTTGAGGGTTTCCCCCTAAAAGCTCAATTAGCCCTGTACTGAAAACTAAATCAGGGGTGCCTGGGTGGCTCAGATGGTTAAGTGCCCTTGGTTTCGGCTCAGGGTATGATCTCATAGTCCGTGAGTTCGAACCTCGCATTAGGCTGACAGTTGTGGAACCTGCTTGGGATTCTGTCACCCTCTCTCTGCCCCCTCCCTCATTTGTTCTCTCTATTTTTCTCTCTCTCTCTCTAAAACAAAAACTTTAAGAGAAAACTAAGTCAATCATCCATGGCAAGATTTTTCAGAGTAAAGAAATTGATTTCACTCAGGAACTGTTGTGTCAAAAAAATTTTTGCCAGCTGGTCCCATGTTGACATGAATATGTAGGGGTTTTGTTTTTTTTTTTTGGAAAAAAAAAAGAAATTAAAATATGGCCACTTTGTACTCCTTTCTGGTTTCCTATTGCTTCTGTGTATCAATTAGCTCGTAAACAGGCATTTATAGAGCACCTTCTGTATGCAAGTCTTTGTGACCAGAACCACAGGAAGCCATAGTCCCAGCCTTTAAGGAGCTTATGCTCTGATTGCTTGGAGACTGTTCCTTTTGCAGGAACTGTTTGAAAACTTGTGCCTGGAGGAGGGTTTTCAGAAGACTGTCTTGCTCTGTGGTCACTCTGGTACATTCAGACTGACATAAGCACAGATTACATCAGTATTCTTTCACATCAGCAAAAGTGACAATTTAGTGGATCCAATAACAGAGGAAGTCTGGATGTAAGTCTCGTTTAGGTTTCACTGGACCCAGGATGCAGATGCTGTTGTCAAACCTCGACTCTTCTTGTGGTGGGCAAGGTGACTGCAGGCAGCCCAAGACTCCTGATACCCTAGCTTAGCAACCCCAGATGAGAGAAGATCTGAGAGTATGGCTGTCAGAAAGCTCCCAGGAAAGATCCTCATTGGCTTAGCCTGGAATATGTTCCTATCTCTAACCCAATCACTAGAGACAAGTGCTCTGGTCAAACTGGGTCCCATGACTGACGGACCATCTTGTATGACTTTGCAAGCAGGGGTCAGTTCCACCGTGTCTCCTCTCCTGTTACTAGAGGAAGGAAGGGAGAAGTGAGAGGCGGTCATCATGGCTGATTTATTTCTAACAGGACAGGTGGGCTAAGAAGGACCAGGCTAAGGAGAACTATGCCTGCCGCAAGTGGGGCGAGGGCCAGGGGTGCAGACTGCTGCACAGGCGGTGAGAAGGTGTACCAGACAGCCACGTGGTGTCCTGCCAGAGGGCACACCCTCCTTCACACCTTCTCTGTGCCCTGGGCTCGTTGCTGTTAGGGCATTGCGATGACCTCTCCCATCCATGTGCCTGGATCTCCTCCTGGGCCCTGCGGAAGCGGACCACAGAAAAACATTACAGGTGCCGTCTTTGGAGTCAGACCAACCGAAAGCTGAATCCTGGCTCTGCCACTTCCTAGCTGTGCAGCCTAGGCCAAGTCACTCAACGCTTCTGAGCCGTCAGCCCTCTTTTGTCAAGGGAGCATAATAGTACCTACCTTAAAGGTTTAGTTAGATAATGTATGGAAGTGGCTTTGGACAGTATTCAGCACGTGGAAAGTCCTTTGTAAATGCCGGCTGCAGTTGATAAAGCAGGAGCCATGTCTCACTCAGCGTTGTGTCTTCAGTGCCTCGTTGAGGCTGGTACCTAGTAAGTGTTCCACATATGCTTGTGTAGATTGAACGGAAACTTGGTGAGGAGTTGGCCACAGAGGTACAAGAGGAGGTAGTGCAAGCAGGAGTATGGGTACAGGGGGCTCTGAGAATCTACAGCAGGCAATGATGTTGGGGCCCATGGGGGAGCCAGGAGGTGGGCCTTGGGAGCCAGACTCTTCAGTGGCCCTCAAGTATTGGGCTCCGAGCAGGGCACTTGTTAAAAAGACACCTTCCTAGGGTCCAGTCTAGCAGGTCTGGTATTGCCAACCTCGATGAGTGCCAGGGGGTTCGGATGGCTGCCCCCTGTGCAACCCCATTAGCTTAAGGGTCATAAGCTCAAACGCGTCCATGGGCCAGGTGGGTGGTGTGGACAGGGAAAGGGAGATGCTGGGTACTGTGGCCAACTGGAGAGCACAGACCTCATGTAGAATGGCAGCCATACTCGAAGTAGGGGCTCAGTATTGCTGGATCTCCAGTTTTTCAAGAGAAGCTGAAAGTCAACACTTCTAAGGGGGACTTTCCTGATGTTTTAAATGCTGAGAAATGAGTCAGATGTTTGAACGCACCGAAAGGCCAAATAAAACATGTCTGCAGGCTGGAGATGAGTGGCTACTTGGAGCCCTTGGTCTAGGGCAATGGCTCTCACCCGGGGCGGTTCTGTGTCCCAGGGAATGTCTGAGATGATTTTTCTTATCACAGCCCGGAGTGGAGGTGGGGAACGCTACCGGCCTCTGGTGGTCAGAGGCCAGGGATGCTGCTAGCCACCCTAAAGTGCCCCAGAAGCCGCCCCCACCTTCAAGAGTCACGTGGCCAGAAAGGACGTTTAGCTGGCATTAGCAGTGGGCAGAAGATAGAGGCAGGGCTGGAGACCCCTGCTACCTGATTGTATAGACTTATTTGGGTCAGAGAGACAGGGCTCCGCCCTTTCAGCCCCGAGGAGCCAGTGGCTGCCGTGGCGCCCCTGGTTGGTCGGTATGATTGTTCTCTACGGTGCGTACACTCCCCATGCATGCAGCAGCCCGCCAGCCCCCCACCTCTGCAGGCATGAAAGTCATGCTAGAAATGCGGACAAGTGCGAATCCATTGCCACTTGAGTCCCCAAGGGCTGGGTGTGATGGTCTGTTAGGCATCATCAGGGTTTTGGCCTCCCGTGCCTGGTGGAATGTTTGGTTTGGGTTCCTCATTCAGTCATTTCTGGAACTGTGGTTGAGAATATTTCCCTTCCCAACCCTGACAAAATAAAATGTCTTTGAGTCAGTAACTCTCGGCCGAGCTCTGGCTCTGGGGCCAGCACAGCACTTGGAGCTGAGGGAGGGACGAGCAGCAACCCCGGCAGGTTCCTTCTGGAGGCTTCCGTCCCGCCCTCCCCATGCAACCCACCCGCCGTGTACCTGTGTCTTCATCTTCCTGAAGCACAGTTCTCTGGTCACCACTCTCTCCCACTCAGGAACCTTCTGTGGCTCTCAGTTCCACTGTAAGTGATCTGGCCCAGCCCCCGTTTCAGGCGTGTTATCTGCAGTTCTGTTGCTGAGTTCTTCTCTTTGCAAACCACGCTTTTCCTGTCCCCCATCTCCTGCCCTCGCTCAGGCTGTGCCCCCTGCCTAGAATGCCTTCTCTGGCCGTTCGTGCCGAGGGAGGTGGCTCTGGTGGTGCTCTCCCCGTAGTCTCCATCACTTCATCCTGTACCACTTCATCTTTCACTCTTTATGGTCCTGCCTGGCTCCTGCCTTAGAATTATTTATGTTCTTAACCCTTGACCCAACCGAACTGGGAGATTCTTAAGGGAAAAAGTTCATTAAAAAGTCAACTTTACGTTCCTGTTCTGGGCAACTTTCTAGCCTTGTCTCTGGCATCCAGTGGGTGTCAGCTCAGCCTGTGCTGTTATTTCCCAAGCTCTTCATCTGTGCCTGGCAGGGTGCCGGATGCGGCCAAAAGTGTCATCTCTTTGTATCCTCACAAGGACTCTGACACTCCTGATATCACCCTATGTTTACAGAGAAAAACCCTAAGCCTAGAGGAGCTTTTTTTTTTTAAATTTTTAAATGTGTTTTATTTATTTCTGAGAGAGAGAGTGAGTGAGCAGGGGAGGGTCAGAGAGAGAGGGAGACACAGAATCCGAAGCAGGCTCCAGGCTCTGAGCTGTCAGCACAGAGCCTGACGCGGGGCTCAAACCCACGAACTGTGCGATCGTGACCTGAGTCAAAGTCGGATGCTTAACCGACTGAGCCCCCCAGGCTCCCGGCCTAGAGGAACTTTTACTTAATTCATTCATAGATTCCCACCATATGACGGGCTCTATGGCACTGCAGGGACATAGCGGTGAGAGAGCAAGATATTACAGACTGGGAAACCCAGGAGGCAAACTCTGAGGCAGCTGAATTTAACATCCAGCAAAGTGGCGAGGGAAGGTTCTTGGGGCCCATACCTTGGGAGGGAAGCGAAGGCAGAGGTCATGCTGGAGGCAGCCTTGCTAGAGGCTTGGGCAGCGCTATGGGAAGTTCTAGAGATGGAACCGCCCTTCAGAGTGGCCCCAATTGAGAAGGGAGAGGCAGACCTCTATGCCCACCATGCATTTATCTTCAGACAGACACCTTTTAGGCTTTGGAAGGGATGTCACACGGTCTACTGAGGCCGTCCCTGAAGAGTGCTCCTGACTGGGGCTGCCTGCTGCGTGCCCTCCCAGCAGCTAGGGTATCTGAGCATCGACCAGCAGAGAGAAAGTCTCTTTGTGCTCATGCAGCTTGCATTCAAGTGGAGGAAACAAATGGTAAGTGAATTAACACGTGAACAAGCCAGCAAGGTCATTGCACTTCCCTTAATAAGTGCCAAGAAGGAGAGAAACAGGTGCTCATTTTACACATGGGGAAGCTGAGAGGCCCAGAGGTCAAATGGCTTAAAACCCCACCTCCAATCCTGGTCCCTGGCTCCAAAACTCAGCCCTCTCGGCTGTGGAACCAGACCTGAGCTAATCGTGTAGAGCCTCATAAGTTAAGCTGAAGAACTGGGTCTTGATTTTGATTGAGGAGGCTCTGGAGGGGGAAAAAAATACAAAACTACACTGGCACAGGCCTGCAGAACTGGGGACAAGAGCAGAGGGCTGAGTGAAGGCCCGGGTCCTGCAGTGACGATGGGCTTGTTCTGGGACTGGTGGTCCTGGGTGCTTAGGGCCTTTGACGGCAAGTAAAAGAAAACCATAGTTTAAAGTGGCCTAACCAGCAAAGTCCCAGAAGTGGAGTTCGCTGGGAGGCAGGCTCTGGGTTCAGTTGAACCAGTTTCTCAGGAGGTCATGAAGAAGCCAGGTTTCTTTTGCTTTGCTACCCAAGGTTTCTTTCTCTTTCGGTCCTAAAGTGCCTGCTGGTCGCAGCTGGAGCCCTCAGTAGAAAAGCTAAAACCTTCCCTTAACCATCTTAGTTCTTCTCTTCTATCCAGTTAAGTCACATCTTCAGCCCCGGGCTAATAGTTCATACCAGAATCCAGAGTCAGCTTTCCTGGAAGAACTCAGCTGGAGGAATCAATAAAGCACCAAATGCATGGCTCTTTTAGGAAGCAGAAAGGATGCTGGGATGGATGTTGGGGAGGGAGTCAGCCTTATCTGCTACAGAGAATAAAATTGAGCAGTTCGAAGGCAGGACACCGTGACAGATTGAATTAAAGGGAAAGGAAGACAATTTTTTTTTTTTTTTTCAAAAATAACTCCAGGGGTGCGTGGGTGGCTCAACCTGGTTGAACATCTGACTCTTGATTTCAGCTCAGGTCATGATCTCATTGTTCGTGAGTTCGAGCCCTGCGTCAGCTCTGCTTAGGATTCTTTTTTTCTCTGTCCCTCCCCCGCTCGTGCACGTTTATGCACACTCTTTCTCTCTGTCTCAAAATAAATAAACAAGCATTAAACAAGAATAACTCCAGGTTTCCCATTGCCATTCTTGGGAAGATCTTATCCCATTGACCAAACTCAAGGGGGTGGCGGAAATTTCAGGTTTGATTTTGAATAATTTGAGTTTGATATGATGAAGAGACCGTAAAACCATGTGGTTCTGCAACAGCTGAAGCTATAGGTCTTTGAGCTTGGGGTCAAGGTGCTTTAGGACAGAGCCAAGGACAGAGGACTCCTACAGAAATGGTGCATGGCTGCGGGTTTCTGAAAAGCAGAAGCTGGAGTCAGGAGTGTATGTGGAGCTGGCGGGGGCCAGGCCCGAGAAGGCAAGGACGTTCCTGGCAGAGTTACTTCTAGGAATTTACCTGACAGGGGTCTCTGCTCATGTGCACAGTGACAGGGTACAAGGCTGTTCACCACATCATTGTCTGAAGTGTTAAAGGTGACTGGAGACAACCTAAATATCCAGCGCTATGGAGTTGGTTAATTCATTATGACATATCTGGTATATGGAACCCCAAGTGGCTGTTAACAAAGGAGGTTGCAGGAGCTGCATGGCTGCAAAGGAGAAATCTCAAACAGACTGTTGGATGGAAAAAAGCAAGATGAAAAGATGTGTATAGAATACTTCCATTTGTGTTTAAAAACAAGAATATACACTATTCAAATGTATGTTTGTATATCTGTAGAGTGTTTCTGGAAGGTATCAAAAGAAACTTCTTTATTTTAAATTATTATTATTATTATTATTATATTATTATTATTATTAGAGAGAGAGAGAGAAGGAGAAGGAGAATCTTAAGCAGGCTTCACACTCAGCATAGAGTCCAATGCACAACTTGATCCCATGACCCTGAGATCGTGACCTGAGCCAAAATCAAGAGTTGGATGTTTAACTGACACCCAGGTGCCCCTCAAAAGAAAATTCTTTAAAAAAATTTTTTTAATGTTTATTTTTTAGAGAAAGAGAGAAGAGGGGGACAGGTAAAGAGAGGAGACAAAAAAAAAAAAAAAAGAGAGAGAGAAAGAGAGAGAAGGAGACACAGAATCCAAAGCAGGCTCCAGCCTCTGAGCTGTCATCACAGAGCTAGATGCAGGGCTTGAACCCAAGAACTGCAAGATCATGACCTGAGCCGAAGTTGGATGCTTAACTGACTGAGCCACCCAGGTACCCCCAAAGAAACTTCTAATAGCAGTTGCCTCGGGGTGAGGTTCTGGGATCCTGGGAGACTTACTTTTTACTTTTTACCTTGCTGGCTGTTAGAGTTTCTTTAACCATGTGCATATATTTCCTGTCATTAAAGTTAGATCATAAAAGTAAATACATAAGAAACTGGATCTTGGGTGTCAGAGAGGTTAGTGAGACTGAGGAGCTAGAGGCGGCCACTGGAGAGTATCAGGGAGTCCAGAGTCAGCCGTGGGGCAAAAGTCAGGGGGAGGGGCCACAGGGGAAACTGAGGCGCAGGCTGACCACTTCCTTGTGAGACTCAGGAATAGAAGGAGGTGACTATAGCTGGTTGGGTTCATTGAGCACCACTGCAAATGCACAGGATGCAACTGAAGGTTCCCTTGTGAGCTCTGCACAGGCAGTTCTGCTCAGGCTCCGCTATGGTTTTGGGCTGGGTCTCCTATCTTTAGCCTCCGGCACAGCGGGGAGGTCTAAGCAGATCCCTGGACTGCCCAGAGCTTTTGCTATCTTTTAAGAGATCTTGTGCAGGCAAGGGCTACCCTCAGATGGGCAATTTCCGGCAATTGCAGTACCAGAAGCTGAGAGAAAGACTCCGGGGGTGAAGAGAAGGAGCCTAGGAAGTCATCATGTCTGGTCCTGAGCCTTCCTCTGCCACTGCTGAGTGTGGGGGCTCCTGCCCTAAGCAGGGAAGGGCGGAAGGCTGATCTCTATGCATCTGCTGCTGGTCATGCTTGGGCTGAGGGAGCTGAAAGGGGGGAGCAGGATGACTCAGCTCTCAAGCAGCAGAGATCAGGGCTCCCGTCCGTCCGTTCTTTCTTTCTTTCTTTCTTTCTTTCTTTCTTTCTTTCTTTCTTTCTTTCTTTCTTTCTTTCTTCCTTCCTTCCTTCCTTCCTTCCTTCCTTCCTTCCTTTCTTTTTCTTTCTTTCTCTTTCTTTCAATTCAAGTGTAATTAATATATAGTGTTATATTAGTTCCAGGTGTACAAAATAATGATTCAGCAATTCTGTATATTAGTGCACTTCCCAATAAGTATGCGCTTAATCCCCTTCACCTGTTTCTTTAAAATTTTTTTAAATTTATTTTTGAGAGAGAGAGAAGGGGGAGGGGCAGAGAGAGAGATGGAGACACAGAATCTGAAGCAGGCTCCAGGCTCTGAGCTGTTAGCACAAAGCGTGATGTGAGGCTCGAACCCACAAACCGCAAGGTCATGACCTGAGCCAAAGTCAGATGCTTAACCACTTAACTGGCTGAGCCACCCTGGTGTCTCACCGCCCCCCTCACCTATTTCACCCATCCTCCCACTCCCTCCCCTCTGGAAACCAATTTGTTGCCTGTATTTAAGAGTCCATTTTGGGACGTTGTCTTCTTTCATTTGTTCCTTAAATTCCACATATGAGTGAAATCATATGGTATTTGTCTTTCTATGAATGGCTTATTTAATTTAACATTATACGCCCTAGGTCCATCCATGTTGTTGCAAATGGTAAGATTTCATTCTGAATAATATTCCATTGTGTGTACACACACACACACACACACACACACACTGTATCTTTATCCATTCATTGATGGGTACTTGGGCTGCTTCTGTGTCTTGGCTATTGTCAATAATGCAGCAATAAGCATAAAGGTGCATATATCTTTTGGATTAGTGTTCATTTTCTTTGGGTAAATACCCAGTAGTGGTATTACTGAATCATATGGTATTTCTATTTTCAATATTTTGAGGAACCTCCATACTGCTTTCCATAGTGGCTGCAGCAGTTTGCATTCTCACCAATAAAGCCTGAGGGTTCCTTTTTCTCCACGTCCTCGCCAATACTTGTTGTTCCTTGTGTTTTTTATTTTCAGGGCTCCCATTTTCAACATGGAAACTTCATATGATAGTCCAGGCAAACAGGGAAGGTATTAACCAAAATAATAATAATAATAATAAAAATACCTTAAGTAACAGAGAATCCTAAACTCTTCAGCCTGGGTGGGACCTGGAGATGATTTGTGAATTGTATTTCAAATTATAACTCTCAGGATACTAAATGCGTAAGTCACCTCATGGAAAAAAGATTGAGGTCATCTAAACTGCATACTACTGTGCTCCTTAGAAAGCCCGTGCGTATGAGGATGTGAAAGCCTCTGAGGAGTCCTGCAGTAAGAAAACCTGTCTCTTTGTTCAACTAGCTTTTCCCAAATGTATTTGCTTACAGGAGCCTCTGCCCCCCCTTTTTTTAGTGTAGCACTCAGCAGTTACCCCCAGACCAAGCTTTGTGATGCTCTAGTTTATCTTGTAGCTGTGGTAAGTAAGGCTCCAGGGCCACAGGGCCCATCAGGGATGTCGTGGAGGCAACAACCGTGATCTCCTGCCTTGTGCTACAGTCTGTTAACCTGTACTCTTCATGATGAGCTGAGATGCTAGATCATTATTTCTCAAACTGTGTTCTGTGGAACCCCACTCTCATGAGATGCTAATGAGTGTTGAGCTAGGGATACATACTCTGGTCACATCAGCTTAGGACCGGCAGAATTAAAGAAAGATGAACAGATTGATTGGCTGTGGGCTTCTCAGAATCTTTAACATGATGATGTCTCTGTAAGTCACCAATGCAGGGAGGTATAAGGTTCTGCAATTTATGTGGCCAGGGAATTCCTTTTCCAAGGGGCCCCTCTGGTAGATTTGCTTCATAGACACAAGTTGAGGAATTCAAGTCTAGATCAATGAGGTTTATGCTGATTTCTGTACCCATTCCCACCCCGTCCCAAGTCTTCCTGCCCTTTCTGGGTTGAAAAGGAAATTGGTTGGTGCAGCCAGTGACCTTCTCCCCCTCTGATATTTGTTCTTCCATATTCCAGAGCAAGGAGATTGGCCTGCAGATGCATGAGGAGCTCCTCAAGGTCACCAATGAGCTTTACACGGTAAGTCCTACTCAGGCTCTGCTGCTGTTTGGGGTCAGGTCCTCTTTCTTCAATACCAGGAGCCAAAGGGAGTCTAAACCTGAGACCTGGGATCACTATGGGTGTTTTTGCTCTGTCTTGTGCCCAAGTGACTGGGCGTCATCATGGTGGGAGGTAACGGTTTGCAACCCTGGCTTCTGGTTCTCTATACCTGGGGTGGGGCCCTGGGCATGTTTAGTTTGTATAAGTTCACAAGAGACTTGCATGACCTGCCTGCTGTGGGATTGTGTTACCTATAAAAGCAGAATACACAAGGTCATGGTGGGGGCAACATGGACATAAAGCCTCCTGAGGCAGGGATGTGGGTTTGGAGTCAGGTGCAATGGGCTGAAGTTGACCCTGCTCTCTACTGATGATGGTTAGGTATGTAGCTCATCTGGGGTTTGGTATTCTCATCTGCAAAATGGAGCGCTGTTCTGAGGATCACATGAGGTAAAGGGGGTGAGCATGCTTTGTCATCTCCAAGGAATGATTTCAGAACATTACAGCTTGGCCCAGCACTGACCTTGCTACTGATGTGGAGGTGAGGTCTAACTGGACTTGAGATGGGTATTGGAATCCAAGCAGGTGATTGGGGAATGCAGGAGTTTACGGATTGGGCCTCGAGAGTGTCTGGGCTTTTTCATGGAAGAATGTGGTGAGCCCCACGGACAACCTGGGGAAACAGAGTGAGGTAGCCCCGGCAGTTGGAGCTCCAGACCCTTCACTGCCAAAGACAATTAGGACAGATTAAAACTGTTGTATTTTAAGTATCTCTGGGTTCCTTATAACGTTTCTCATTAAAAGCGGGGATTCTGCTGCTGAAATTATGTTTAAGGAAGGGAAAGAATAGCAGGGTGTGAGAAGACCCCTCTCTTTGATGTTATCTTTCTATGTTCACATCCTATGTGACCAGCAGGTAGTGAACTCCCCAGGGGCCCGGAGCTTTTGCCCAAGAGCCTGGACCTCATGTTGGAAGTCCTGCCTCACACTCCAACCAGCTATGGGACTTAGAGCAAGGCATTCACTTCTCTGGGCCTCAGTCTCCCACTCAGTAAAATGGGGATGAGACTTCCTAGAGGTCAATCTGTAAGAGTTGAACTTCACATTTCAATTATTTCAGGTTAAGGAGCAAAACCTGAGCTCTGGACAGTTTTTAGCTGGGTCTTCACTTAGGGTAAAGAAAGAATTGCCGCTTGAGAAAACATGTGACTGAGTTAGCTGGGCATTGTCGGGTAGAATCACCTTGTAGATTAAAGCACAACTCTAAAGCCAGAGTCCCGAGTTCAGATTCATTTCTTGAATAGAAATATTAACACCTACTTCTTGCAGACCCTGTGGGAGTTGAGGGAGACCAGTAGATAAAGAATGCTTAGACCAGAGGGTGGTGATAAATATGCAGGGCTAGTAACCAGATGGGCTTTCCGATTCAGGATTCTGTAGAGGACTTGTCTAGACCAGCGATCCCCAGTCTAGGTCCTTTTTATGATCCTCAGGCACCTCTGTGAATGGATCACTCTCCTCTATGGGATTTCAACACCTGGGTCCTGGTCCCAGGGACCACCCCCCACCCAGATCTCTAGCCTTTCCTCTGGGCTCCAACTGGGCTCCTCTCCTTGACAACGTCTGCACACCCCACATACTGCCCCGGTTGGCCCTTGACCCTGCAGCTCCCCATGCCTCACAACTGCCCGTCATAGTCATTTCTCAAACCCACACCAAACTCCACCTTTCGAAAGCTATTACCTCTGGGCTTTGAAATCTTATGGCAGTTAAAAAAAAAAATCTGTCATGTTATCTGTGTCCCCAGTTGGCGTGCAGTCTCCCTAGAGCCAGATCTTGCTAGTAACACTGCACTTAATGCCCAGAGACGGTTTGAACCCATTTGTATGGCCTCTGGCACCTCTCAGTCTTGGCTCTGATCAACAAGGCTGGCCGGGCGTAGACTGGACAGAGCAGGCGGGGATTGGGAAGACGGTGCTGGTGCCCAGCACAGTGCTCTGCACTCAGCAGGTGCCCCATGCACACTTGCCCCTGCTGGTCACGGGGCAGGGCGGCTGGACAGAAATGCCGCTGGCATCCGACGCGCAGGCCGGGCAGGCAGGTCTGTCCCTGCTTCCCACGCTCACAGCAGCCTGACGGTGGCCTCAGAGCTGGTGGAGGAGGAAGGACCACACCACCCAGCTTTCTCCCGCAGCCACTCCTGGAGGGAGGAGAATGCCAGCGGCAGCTCCCAAGCCATGTACTGATGGCACGGCACACAGAGTCTTCAGTCCTCACCCCCAGAGCATTTAAGTTCGAGCATTTGGGGCTGCCTGCTGTGGGCCCCGCGCTACATGAGGCACGGCGGCGGGCTGTGAACATTTCAAGAGTTCATCTTTGAAGTATCTCATACATCCCCAGAGTTCCCTGGGTGCTTGCTGAAGCAGAGGGGGGAGGGGTGCATGGCTACATGAACGAAAGTGGTTCTGCCTACCATGAGTTTCGAATCTGAGCATGGAGACCAGACGCAAGTGCGCGAACTGGTGATGCGGCAGTCCGAGACAGTGTGGTGCGTGCTGCACTCCGAGGGGGAGGCACCCAGGCCACGAACCCCGTGGGGACTGTGCCGTGCTCGCCCCCGCGTGCCCAGAGCCCGTGGCAGTGCGTGCACATAGTGGGCGATCACTACACATGTAAGTGTAAAGAAGCAATAGGGAGAGTATGAGCGTGCAAGAGAAATCAGACGTTCTGAAAAGCGATGGCTCCAGGTGGGCTGCTGTGACAAGGGTGAGTTCTGAGCTTGGTGCGTCTGCAGGGTAGGATAAGGAAGCAGAGGGGGAGAAGGGAGGAGAAAGGGAATTCTCCGCAGGGGCAGCAGTGTAGGATGCGCAGACCAAACCGATGGCAGACAGACCGGGGTTTGAAGCCTTGCTGCACCACCTACCAGCTTGGCCAGGTCAGTTAACGTCTTGGACCTCATTTTCTTTATTGTCAAAACAAGGATACTAACAACTGTGGCCATTTAGTGCGTGCCTGGGAGGTATGTCACACTGTATCAGGTACTTTATACATATTATTTAATTAGCATGTTCTCTAGATAAAGAAACTGGGACACAAAGGAACGGGAGGCCTCTGTAGCAGTTTTCAGTGGCTACGTAACAAATGATGTCACAACTCAGTGACTCATGATTTTGTAGGTTGGCAATTTGGGCTAAGTTCGACTAGGGCCACTGATAAGGCTATGGATTTCTGGCCAGTTTAAAAAAAGGGCGCAAAGTGGGAACACCAAACGTGCCAGCACTTGTCAAGCCTCAGCTCGTGTCATACTTGCGAATATGCTATTGGCCAAAGCAAGACACGCAGCCAAGTCCATAGGTGAGGCGTGGAGGAGTGAACATCACCTCTTGTTGGGGGTTACTTGCTAGGTCACAATGCAGAGGGGCTATGCCTGTGGCCAGGGAGGGGGCCATCGTGGCCATCTCTGCAAATAGCCCACTTCAGCCGCCCAGCTGACCCCAAATCCCATGCCTTATGATTAGGGATGTCTTTTGAGCACTTTCTAGTTACTATGTCTGGTTACACAACTTTCCCCCCTCGCCCAGCCCCAGAGTCACAACAGCAGTGACTGAGGAGCAAATGATGTAGAAAAGATTCTCCAGTAAGCCTCACTGTCGTTCTTTTAATGTTTTCCAGAGGAGGTGACATGTTAAGGGAATATTGGGCACAGTGATGACAGAGATACATGGAAAAGGCTTGTCTGCATCTGAGACCAGGGTGTGGAGGAGACTGCAGGCCTGGGCATTTAGTTCATTCATTCGTTTGTTCGTTGTTCATTCATTCATTCATTCACTCACTCACTCAAAAATCTTCCCTCTGCCCAGTCTTCATCACCTTGAGGTGCCCTCCTTTCTAAAACATGCCAGCATGTATGCAAGCACATGTGCATGTGTGAGCACACACACACACACACACACACACCTGCTCTCTCACTTCACCTATTTTTCCCTGAACCCCCATCAATCAGCCTGACATAATATATCTCTTGGTCATCATCTGTTGGCCTGGGGGAAGAAAAGGGCAGAAGTTGAGAGTGAGGGCCTACGTCCTAATCCTTCCTGAAGAGGCAAAACCAAGACAAACAACAATGAAAAACCACTGTTTTCATTATTTAGCTAAAAATACGTCCAGATTTTCAATATAGTCCATGGAACGTATCTGTCATGTTTTGAAGTGACGAAGCCCTTTCTTTGTGCCCGACCACTGTGCCCCAGGCTCTCAGGCAGGGTTGCCGGGGCGGCCTCCTGGGACTTGGTTCAGGCTGATGTGGAGCGTCCACACCTCACCACAGCTGGTGACAGGTAGATACTAATTGGAGTAAGGAATGGACTCTACTTTCCACTTGTTCAGGCTTTGATTTGATTTTGCGCTGGGCTCAGGGACAGGAAATCAACCTTAGGCCCCCGGGCAAACGTTGCAAGAGCATCTCCTTCCTGATGCCCACCCTCAGGGACGCAGGAGGTGGAGAGAGCCTGAGACTGGGGGCCCAGCAACCTGGCTTCTGGCTCCGGCTCCATCCCTGGCTCACGATGAGTCTTCCCGGAACAACATCTCCACGTCTGTTGTCATCCAGGTGTGACTGTCACGGTTCCATCATGTCATTGGGCCTTCTCTGCTTTATTTAATATTTTTCTTTAAGTTGACTCACTTAAAAAAATATCACTGTCCTAATTAATTAGTGGAAAAGCAACCTTGTGTATCGGGAAGAGTCCAGGTTTTCGAGTCAGCATGGCCTGGGTTCAAGGCCGTGTCAGTTGTCAAACCTTCTGAGCCTCAGCCCCTCTCTAGACTCGGGGGAGGTTACCATCCATCTCTGGATTGTTCTGAGAAGAGTGAGTGGCAGAGAGCATAGTGCAACGCCTGGTAAACACTAGTGCTAAATCATGTATTTTATGAAAGAATGGAGCATAAATGGTTTTCTTGTATACTTCTGCCTCTTTCCTCTCTCCTCCATCTCCCCTTGTCACGGGGCCAGCCAAGACCTAAGAATGTTTTGCCTGAGAAAGCGCAATCACCAGCTGACCACTCTCCCATCCCCGAGGCTTGCTCTCCATTATGCATCCTCCATACTCCAGCCACAGAGACTTTCCCTTTTAAAAGATTGTTGAATATTTAATGCGGCGCCTGGGTGGCTCGGTCAGTTAAGCGTCTGACCTCGGCTCAGGTCATGATCTCATGGTTCGTGGGTTCGAGCCCCAGGTCGGGCTCTGTACTGACAGCTCAGAGCCTGGAGCCTGCCTGCTTCAGATTCTGTGTATCCCTCTCTCTCTTTCCCTTCCCCAATCACATTCTCTCTCTCTCTCTCTCTCTCTCTCTTTCTCTCTCTAAAGCAAACATTAAATGGTTGAATGTTTAAATTTAGAAATCGATAATGCATGCACTGAGTAAAAAGGAATGATTAAGCTGTATAACAAATTCCACAGTGAGAAGTATGTCTCTGTTGCCAGAGTCCTCTTACTCCATACGACCTGGGTTACTTGTTTCTGGTTGAGCAGCATCCGCTCACAGAGATGTTTGATTCGTCTGTGAGCATACACAAATGGACGTGTCCTGCACACCCCTGTTTTTACACAGGTGGTAACAACTAGACCTAGTTCTGCAGTTTGCTTTTGTGGTTATATTTTGAAGATTGTTTCCTACCCCTAATAATCAGTCTCCACTCTTATATGATGCTTGCCATGTGCTAGGTACTGGGCTAAATGCTTTGCATTTCTTAATTCATTTCATCCTCACTGTAATTTGTTGAGGTAGGTGATAGTATTACCACCCCATTTTATTTTAAGTTTATTTATTTTTGAGAGAGAGAGAGAGAGGAGGAGGAGAGAGAGAGAAGGAGAGAGGGAGAAGATCCTAAGCAGGCTCTGCACTGTCAGCATGGAGCCCAACGTGGGGCCCAAACCCACGAGCCATGAGATCATGACCTGAGCTGAAATCAAGAGTTGGATCCCCAACCGACTGAGCCACCCAGGCGCCCCCATCACCCCAATTTAGAGATGAGAGGTCTGAGGCACAGAGAGGTTGGGTGTCCAGCCCAGGGTCACCTAGCTGGGGAGTGGCAGAGCCTGCTCCTAGTCAACCCCCCAAAGCTACTTAAATAAATACATTCAGTTATTTATGTAGATATATATAAAGTCCTATCTGCATCTCTTTTGGAAAATTATAATAGTTCATGTTAGCGAACGCAAAATAACGTGGTGGAAACAGAAGTGTTCTGTAAGTTAGATGAAGGTACAACAGTCTCCTTCCCGCTGGTGCCTGCGAAGCAACAGCAGAGGCATTAGACATGTGAGCACCGAACGGAGTTACCCCTCCTCTTAGAATCGGAAGGACTCCAGGAGAACTGAAAGGGTTGACCACATATCTGTCACCCCTAAAACCTTCCTGCCCATGCAGGTGGTTCCCATCTCACACTTTAGGCAACGCCAACCCGGCGCAGGTTAGCTGGGCTCTGGCCCTTGATCTCGCCCATCTGTGGTATGAAGGCACGAAGCTCGAGGAGCTGAGTCTCCTCTCCACCTCTGACCTTCACGCCACATGACTCTCTGTGGGAGACGAGGGCGTGTCTCCAACTCAGGGCAAGGAAAGCTGTGCCAGACGGTCGCAGCCTGCTGGCTAGAGTGTGGCCCAGGTTCATCTAGGGATGGAAGTGGTCCAAAGAAGAACAGGGAGTTGAGGTTTGCCTCCAGACAGCCTCGTCATCTCTCCCAGCTCTCCCCCGAGACATCCCTTCAGTCGTTCAGCGTACACGTACCGATCCTCTACTGTGTCCAGAAGATGGGGTATTGTTACACCATGTGACAAATGTCCTTGTGGGATTATAGACACGGTGGGAGGAGGGGTGGGGAGATGAAGTCCAGCTGGGCATCAAGAAGGCCACAGAGAAGAGATGCCATTTGTTTGGATCTGAAGGACGGTGGACTTCCCTGGGTTGGCTGGAGGCCGGGGGCAGCAGCGAGGCAGACGCTGGGGTGTGGGACGAGCATCCCCCTGCGCGCTCAGTCAGTATTGTCTGGTTGTGACTTGGGCACTGAGGTAGGCCAGTAGGGCCCAGGACTGGGGAGGCTGTCGGGGACTCATTCAGTAGCTAGGGACGGGAATGCATGCCAGCTAGCAGAGCGAAGGATCGGTGTAGTGAGTCTCAGAAGCTCACGCACTTGTTTGTCTCCCGAGTAGGGTGTGTATTCCGTGAGGCACCACACCTTGTCTGTTTTCCACGTAGTAGTATTGCCGGCACCTGCTATGGTACGTGGCATGTCATAAACTGCTCAGTAGGTATGTCACGATCGAGGTGCAGCTGTTTTCCCCACACCTAATAGACTCACCAGAGCGAAGGCATGAGACTGCACCTCTTCCACTTTATCCGATTCCCTCCCTCACTCTCCTCCTTCCATTCTGTCGCCCTCTCTTTCTTCCGTCAGTTCATCCATCTATCCGTCCATCCCCTCCCTCTTTGGATTTTGCTTTCCTCTGTGATGTCTTCATGATGAGGCAGGCTTCTCCCAGGGGTGACAAAGATGGTCCCCTACTGCCAGCTCACTTTCTATCAGCCCAGTATATCCTGGTAGAAAATTAATAATGCCCTTCCCAGCATTTCCAGCAAAGCCCGGGCTGGGATCTTGGGTTCCAGTCACTGTGGTCAGGTTAACACCATGTTTCCTGGTTGGCCAGGCCTACGTCTCATGCCCACCCCTGTATTGGAGGGTGGTGTCAGTTTCCCATGATCCACTGGGACTGAGAATGCCGGAGGGGAATTTGGGGGATTTCCTCAAAGAAAATCAGGAAGCTGTTCCAGAAGAACGAGGTCTGGATGATTCTAGGCAGAGAAAAACAACAGATATCCACTGAGGGGGAGTGTGTGGGGGAGTGTAAGGAGGTGACTCCATTGGCTAGTACTCAAACACGTGATACACTTCTACCTGTAAGCTGCTCCTAAAACCTGTTTGACTCCTGCTCTTTCTGGGCTTAGTGCTCACATTGCTCCCTTTCTCTGGAATATTCCACCTCAACTCCTGCCCTGTTCACCCAGGTAACAGCTATCTTCTCTCAAGGTTCAGTTTAGGTGTCGCTTCCTCCAGAAAGCCATCCTTTATCACCCTGCATTTTCACAGCACTTGTTACACCATGTGCTAATTGCTTGTGAACTTTCCATGTCCCTTCCACAGTGTGTATTCTTCGATGGTGGAGACCCTTTCTTCCACACGCTAGTGTTTCCTAGTATAGTACATAATAAGCTATTCAGTAAATATTTAACGATCAAAGGTGTAGCTGTCTCCTTCAAATACATACAGATACATTCACTAGGGCAAGTATATTCACCTTCAGATATATTCACTAGGCCAAAGCCAGTAGAACTATATCTCCTCCATTTTGTTCTCCCTTCTCTCCTTCCTCTGTTCCTTCCATCCACCCATCCACCATCTATCCGTTCACCCATCTCCCTATCTATCCATCCTTCCACCCATACACTCAGCCAGCCAGCCTGGTGTCATTCATTCACTCATGCAAACATATACTGATACTTGCTGCATACCAGTCTTGCTTTAGTACAGGGAATGTGTTTATTGACAAGGTCCTGGCCCTCTGGACTTTGCACTCTAGTTGCAGTGAGACAGTGTATAGACGTGCAAATGAGTAAATAAGATGGTGATTGTAAGCTGTTCAGAGAACGTAGGCCGCACAGAGTATGGGTGGTCATACTGAAATGCGGGAGCTTTGCTTATCCTCCAGAGATATCTTTGGCATGCACTGGGCCAGGATTTCACCCATACACAGCTCTTGCATGACTCAGAGATGGTCCTGCCTGTGGGGAGGAGGAAGTGCACATGAACTTCATTGTTGACAACTTGCTGTCTAACAACTGATTCTTACCCTGCTCCAGCATGTCCCTTAATGGATGCTGTCAACTTCCATATTTCCTTTGGTTTATTTTGCATTTAAGTGAGGGTCTGAAGGACTATGCATATAATACTTTCTTGTTTTCGTGATCTGAGTATTTGGGAAGATGCAGAAGCAAAGTGTATACAGCCAAAGGCAGCATGATTACTAGACGCAGCTCGGAAGTCCTAGCTGTGTGGCCGCTGTGTGACTTTGTACAATCCACCTGCCATTTCTGAGCCTCAGTTTCTTTCGATGATGGGCTAATACATCAAGATTTCCGGAGAGCCTTTTGAGAATATATGAAACTGATCTGTGTCCAAGAACAATGGTCTCAACTTACATGCCCTTCCAGGGCCTTCCTCAGCCTGTACCAGACTCGTTCCACAGGGCTTCCCTGATTGGGTCTAGAGGGTTGGAACATGAAGGTCCCATTAAGCCAGGCATCAAGCCTGGTGGGTACCTCTGGCGGGTCGTTCAGAGGTGCCAAGTTGAAGACCGGGTCTCAGTACCTTGGCCTCAGCTGAATGCCTGTGTCCACCTCTGCTCCTTTCCCAGCCCCAACACTGGAGCTGTCAGCCAGTCACTTTACGGTTACAACTTACGGAGCACTTCCCTACCCACCCCCGTTCTGGTCTCCACCAGGTGGCACAGAGAGGACAAGCCTCCGTCAAGGTCACCTAGCAAGTTGGGGTTGAGTCTCAAAACCAGGTCTCCTGAGGCCCTGCAGGGAAGAGGACCCTTCCATCCCTATTTTGTGGTTTCCGCATCCATAAAGCAGGGATATATGGTATCTACCTCCTAGGGTTTTTGTGGGAAATAAGAGGGTTTATATATGTACAGTGCTTAGAACAAGGCCAGGCATGTAGGAAGTGCTCAATAGATGTTAGCTGCTGTCACCATTATCGGTACCACACTGCCTCTCAGGGTGGGGGTAAGGATTCACTGAAATGCTCCTTGGGGGTAATAATAATAATAAAAAAAAAGGTTTGCAAACTCTGAAGTAATTGACAATTTTAAATATTAATTAACACATCCTGGACTGGCAATATTGAGCAGACTGTTCTAATCTATTGAGCTAAGGACATTTCAAGCTAAAACCCGTATTTCAGGTAATTAAATAAAGGGAACAGCTAGAGGAATTTGGGTATAGTTGGACTCATTTCCGAGAGGGCCCCAGGTAAACTCTTTTGTGGCAGCTGTGTGACATAAGTCACCCTGGGCAATCAAGTTCACCGTTATTCTTAGGATCGGGAATTACCAGTTGGATCCAGAGAGTTTGGTCGCAGGGTTTTTGGGCTGTATTGTCCAAGCATGGGATTTTTGCAACCCCGCTCAGAGACGGTACTGCAGAGTTTGGCTTGTTGCAGAGCAGAAAGAGTGCTCTGTGGTTCACGTGGGAAACTAGGCACAGGGAAGTGTAGGAGGCTGAGAACACACAGCCGGGATGCTGACCTTGAGGGAATAGATGGATGTATGCATGGATGATTGGACAGGAAGGTCTAATTGCAAATAGAAACACGTTCTCCCTTTCTCCAAACTACTCAACACAGATGATCGATGAGTGGTGAGGTAAGCAGACCTCAGCATCTGAAACAGAAAAGTGGGTTTTGCAAGAATCATGGAACCCAGAAGGGAGTAAGTCCAGAAATAAACACCACCGGCAGCGTGGTAGAAAAGTGAAGACAGCCAGTGGCGCCCGTGAATGCAGGGGAATAGAGAAAAGCTTTGAGAAGGGAAAGGGGGGTGGGGGGCCCTTGGAGACAGACTTCAGCAGGCATTTCCAAGTCTTATATGTATGACGTTCCTGGAGCTAGAGCTGTGGCATAAAGATGGTGGAAAAGTAGGCAGTTGCTTTGGTTTTCTAGAAGCCTGCAGTCATTTCTTTTGGCCACTAGATGTCGAGAACACATCGGTCTGGCACACTTTCTGACACGTTGGTCAGGTCCACTGAGTTTGGAAATAAGTTTAGTGGAACTGGCATTAGGAGTGGATGAAATCAGTGAGAATAGCATCTCTAGAGGCTTTAGAACAATCCAAGAAAGCAAACATGGGTGGAATACATGGAAGAGGTCTTTCCATCAAGACCAATAAAGAAAAATTGATTGCATTTTTATTCATTTATTGTTTTGACATTTGGGGCAGTTTTCAAGATGAAAGAAGAAGGGAGAAACATGGAAGAGAATAAAATTTTGCAGGGCCCCTCAGTGGTCCGATCGGTTGAGTGTCCAATTCGTGATTTTGGCTCAGGTCATGTCACAGTTCGTGAGTTCAAGCCCTGTGTTGGGCTCTGCGCTGATAGCACAGAGCCTGCTTGGGATTCTCTCTGCCCCTCCCCTGCTTGCTCTCTCTCTTTCAAAAATAAACAAACATTTTTTTTTTTAAAAAAAATAGTAAAATTGTGTGCAATACCTAATGTTCTTTAGAGTTTGTAAGCATTTTCCTGAACTCAGGTGAGTAAATTAAAGGTTCTCAAACCCTCAGCCCAAATCAAGGGTGATGATGATGGTGGTGATGGTAGCAGCTGATGTCTACATGGCTCTTACTATGTGGCAGGTGTTGTTCTCAGCACTTTACCTACATTAACCCAGTCTTCATAACCCAGTCTTCTATGAGGTAGGTGTCGTGGCTATCCCCATGTTACAATGTGGAAGCAGAGGTCAGAGAGGTTCTGTGACTTGCCCAAGGTCACACAGCCAGTAAGAGGCACCATCAGGACATTTGCACCAGACATTTGTATTGGGGTGCATGGTCTACAGTACCTACCATGTTCCACAACAGACGCTTCCCACATTAACTCCTGGCCGATGGCAAAGGGGACTTTCTGTGCAACAGATCAATGCTGTGATTTAGTGGTAAAGAGTCAGAGAGGAATTCTTCATCTAATAAACTCACTTCACAGCACTTCAGATGAGAAGGGATAAGATTATAATGTTGATCAAGAATTTGTTCCAAGTTCCTTGACTTAAAGGGCCCCATCAGGCAGGAGTGTATCCCATCCCCAGGTAGAAGCCTCTGCTCTATTAGCTGCTGTAATTATCCAGATGACAGGGGAAGAGAACAAGCAAAGCTCAGGAGCCATGAGCCATCTGTGTTTCTTAGTGCAGAAAGATGATCATAAACTTGATGCTGCCCAGGAAAGGTGCACCTGGGAGATGGAGTCCTCTTGATATGGGACCTCCCAGCTTGCCCTAAGGCTGCCGAAGCTCTTCACGCCTGCTGAGAAAATGACAACCGATTATGAAAACACTATGATATGGTAGAAAGATTGGTGGATTAAAGGAAAGAGAGCAGAATTCTTTTTTAAAATTACTTAGTTATTCCATATGCTTCCTGAAATAAACTCGTCTTTGGCTATACAATGAATTCCCACAAGGTCAACTGCACTTTGCTCTTCTACTTCCACAGTAGAAGTTACATATTGTTATAGCAAGGGGATCTTTGAGACAGAAGAAATCCTAGATGTCATCTAATCCAACCACCAAATTTTACAAATAGGGAAACTGAGGCCCCAAAGGGCAAGTGGCTTATCCAAGATTGAACAGTATTATCCGTGTAGTCTCCAAACTTTGCATCCGTGTGGACAACACGACAATCAAGCTACAGAACGCTCCCATTACACCACAGAGATCCCTCACTCCCCTTTACGGTAGATCCCTACCCCCCTCCCCAGCCCCAGAATCATTGATCTGCTTTCTGTCACTGCAGATGGGTTTTGTGTGTTCTAGAACTTCATATACATGGAACCAACACAAATAAATTCTTTGGGTGCCGCCCTCTTTTGCTCAGCATAAATTTTTTGAGATCCTCCCATGTTGTATCAGTTCTTTTTCAATGCTGAGTAGTAGTAGTACATTGTATAGGCCGATCGCTATTTGTGTATTTATTCATATGTTAATAGTTACCTGTGTTGTTCACAGTTTTGGTCTGTTACGAACAAAGCCGCTAAAAACGTTCATGTACAATTCTTTGTGTGGACATGTTTTCATTTCTCTCAGGTAAATATCTAGGAGTAGAATGGAGGGTCATATAGGAAGCATACATTCAGCCCAATTAGAATTGTGGTCTCTTTACCTAAATGTCCATCGACAGATGAATGGTATATGTATACAATGGAGGCAGTTAAAAAGAATAAAACCTTGCCCTTTGTAACTACGTGGATGGAACTAGAGGGTATTATGCTACGTGAAATTAGAGAAAGACAAATATCATGTGACTTCACTCATAAGACTTTAAGATACAAAACAGATGAACATAAGGGAAGGGAAGCAAAAACAGTATAAAAAAACAGGGAGGGGAACAAAACATAAGAGACTCTTAAAAACTATGGAGAACAAACAGTTGCTGGAGGGGTCGTGGGGGGGGGATGGGCAAAATGGGTGAGGGATTAAGGAATGAATCTACTTCTGAAGTAACTGTTGCACTATATGCTAACTGATGTAAATTTAAAAAGAAATTATTTTAAACATTTTTAAACTGGCAATTAGGTTACCCAGGGATACTCCTTTTGGGGACAGAGCCATTTGCCGGCCAATAAGGAAACAGCTGAGAAGATGATTTGCATGTCCCATAGGCGGTCCCTGAGTCCCTGAGGAGGGGCTTTCCCAGTGACACTGGGGGGAAGGAAGGAATGAGGGACAAGAGTGGTGGCTGGCAGGGCCAAGTTTGTCATATCACCTCTGAGACCCCCACATACTCGGGGGCTTTTAAATTTTCTCTTTTTTTAAAAAAATTATGTTTATATTTGAGAGAGAGAGAGAGAGCACAAGCAGGGGAGGGGCGGAGAGAGGGAGGGAGATACAGAATCTGAAGCAGCCTCCAGGCTTGGGCTGTCGGCACAGAGCCTGACGCTGGGCTCGAACCCAAGAACCCTGAGATCACGACCTGAGCCCAAGTCAGACACACGTGACTGAGCCCCCCAGACACCCCTTACGTTTCCTCTTTACCAGTCCATTCCTGGCATTCAGTAAGGACTTAATGATGTTAGTGATGATGATGGCGGCGATGAGGCTGCTACTGATGACCATCAGCATTCCCCACATTTGTGCGAACGTAAAGAACTTGGGGGGAGCCCAGTCGTGTGGTGGGAAGAAGGCAGGCCCCCGCTTACCAGCACGGAGGACCCGGAGGGCCCCGGGAGCACGGGGACCACGTGCCCGGCCGTGCGTGCTGCTGATCTCCTGCCCTCCTGTGTCCGCAGGTCATGAAAACCTACCACATGTACCACGCAGAAAGCATCAGTGCAGAAAGCAAGCTGAAGGAGGCCGAGAAGCAGGAGGAGAAGCAGTTCAACAAGTCGGGCGACCTCAGCATGAACCTGCTCCGCTACGAGGACCGGCCCCAGCGCCGCAGCTCCGTGAAGAAAATTGAGAAGATGAAGGAGAAGGTGAGCGAGGGCCCAGGAGAAATTGAGGGCCGGGCAGAAATGCGGGGCTCACTCCCTGCTGACAGCCTCGGCCTTCCCCCCTCGGCGGCCTGAGGGGCGTGGGGGTAGAGTCACCCCCCTCCCTCCCGCGTGTGCTCTCCTGGAGGTCAGTGTCATGGAGGGGGCAGAGCTGGCCATGCCTCGCTAGCACTTGTCGGGCCTGGCCTGGCGCCAGGATCTTCAGGCAGGGGAAGCGCTCAGCGGACGAGAGAGCCGAACCGTGGTGAGACTCAGGCCCAGCAAGCACGTTCTCGGATGGGCAGCGATCACCGGGCATTTGTGGGCGCAAAGGCCTGCTCGGGAGGCCACTTTGGTGGCTGGAGGGCTGGCTGGGGTTGGGTGTGTCCCAAGAGGAAACAGCACTGGGTTGCCAACCAGCACCGGGGGAACCCAATGAAGAACCCATTCCAAAGTACCACCAGCAAGCTAAAGATGGGAGATTTAGAATTACCGTGTACGGGAGCTGGAAAAGTGTGTTAGTGGGCACGGTGACGGGAGTGCCAGTGTTGGAGTCAGACAGGCTGGGTTTTGGAAATGCCACATTTACAGTACTTCACTGAGCCTCAGTTAAATGTTTGTTTGTTTTTGGGAAAGAGACAGGGCACAAGTGGAGGAGGGGCAGAGGGAGCCACAGAATCTAAAACAGGCTCCAGGCTCTGAGCTGTCAGCACAGAGCCGGTTGTGGGGCTTGAACTCGGGACTAAAGATACCATGACCTGAGCCAAAGTCGGACGCTTAACTAAGTGAGCCACCCAGGTGCCCCTGAGCCTAAGTTTAAAAATCGGACAGTGATGGCAAATGACTCTTTTCTCTCACGTCCACTCTGATTGATTGGTAGTGCCTGCCCAGAGCTCTGTGTTGAAGATTGTGAAGCCCCTTGTAGGCATCCAGGCATCAGTTAAAACCCCAGCTGTGATCAATTAATGATGTCTGCCATGGCCAGGGAATTTAGAAGGTCAGTGTACATGCTTTTTTTTTTTTGTCATCCTAGATTAGGTCACTTCTAAGGTTTCTTTCTTCATAAAAGCTCTGATTTTCTTGTTGAATTCTCTGCATTCATTTATTCCGTACAATCAGCAAATATTTCCTGAGTTCTTTCTACGTCCCAAGCATCATACCAGATGTTTATTTGGGCTTCTATGAGTCTAATTCTATGATTATATGATCCTATAGCTCTTAAAATGATAGGAGATTGAGTGGAAACAAAATTCACCAGGGCCTCCGTGAGCTGGAAGAGTAACCATAGGCAAAGAAAATAAGAATCCAGCATAATTTCCAAAAGCAAAGAAAAGTATGCTTCCCGATAATTAGATTGAGACCCAATTTAAAAATGGGTAAAGAATTTGAATAGATATTTCTCTGAAGAACTTAATACGAGTGGCCAATAAGCACATGAAAAGATTCTCAGCATCATTAGACATTAAGGAAATACAAATAAAAACCACAGTGAGATATCATTTCATACCCACTAGCATGGTTAAAATAAAAAAGACAGATAATAGCAAGTGTTAGTGAGGTTGCAGAGAAATTGGAACCCTTATACACTGCTGGAGGGAACGTAAAATGGTTCATCCACTTTGGAAAACAATTTTTCAGTGCCTCAAAATGTTAAACATAAAGTCACCACATGACTAAACGGTTCTGTCCTAGGCATCTACTCGTGAGAAATGAAAACATACATCCACACAAAAACCTGCACATGAATATTCATAGCAGCTTTATCCACAGGAGCCAAAAGGTAGAGACAATCCAAATGCCCATCAGTTG